>NC_041401.2:174460717-175080717 GCF_900747795.2 Erpetoichthys calabaricus
CGAGTCCATTGTCATTTAAGCCCGCTTGTTTAATGCAGGATAATGTAAATCAGACAGTACACTCATTAAGAAGGTCACCTTAGTGCTTTCAGTCAAACCGCCATTGATGTCGGCTGTTTAGTGCAATTAAACAAAGCACAGGATGCTTAGTCATAATGACAAAATGGCTGTCTTATTTAATATCCGACTACATTTCTATCATTCTTAAGCTCCAGCCGTACAAAGCGTAAACGGAACATGGCGAGTGTTTTCACAGAATAAAACCCAAGAAGGTTTTTGCAGTTATGAATTTTTGCAGATCTTGATATGCTCTTAATGCCTTTAGACTCATTTTGATTAATCACGAACATCATAAAGAGAAAAAGGGCAACCTTACAAAGCAATACCGGAAAAGGCTAACTTTCACTTCTTTTATGAGAAGGAATGATTCATCAAATTTAGCATTTTTCTTGATGTTCTTGCTAATATAATACTAAACTAATTAATTAAGTGAATTCAAACAATTAGTATAAAAACTAAAGAAAAACATTCCTTAACAGCTCTTTGTCTTTCTAAATAAAATGCGTCAAGAAATTCATTTTCACAAAATCTGAGTATTTCTAACTATTTTGTAATATTTCATTTATAAATTTATAAATCGTGCAACAAAAACTCGACAAACAAGCTAACAAAAAAACGCGGGCTGGACGAGGACCGTGCTGCCATCGCTGCCTTGCAGGAATTGACCATTTTGCTTGTCGAGCCTCAGAAGGTCCTAACCCTAAATGGGGTGATACTCTCACCCTGTCTGCTTTGCGGACCCCTCTGATGCTGTTTGTTTTCGCCTGCCCATTAAACAGGAAGGAAAATGAATTTTTTAAAAAGATGAGTAGCACAAAAACAGAACAAGGGCATAGAGAGAGACAGAAACAGAGACACTCCCAAGCAGTTTTTCCTACAATGTAAAGTATATTTGGGTCTGCGTGTGTTACTTTTTTTTCGCAATACCCTTATTATTCCTTCTGCCGAGAATCCCAGAAATGGCAGACAACTGTCTTAAACATCAAAGCAAACAAGTAAGGGCAAGCCCACGTTTGCAAAATAGACTACGACTCTTGAGAGAGCCAGATTAGTGCTTAGGCCCTACGAAGCAAACACCAGACATTTCTTTAACAACTTAAACAGGGCCTGGGAAAGCAAGGCAGGACAAAGAAAACAGTAGCCAACAGAATTGCCTCCTAAGCGGAAAACTGGACATGTCATTTTAATAGATTCGTTTTATTCTCATTTTAACTCAAAAAAATATAGCCATTCCTTAATCACTAAACACAGTGTAAAGCAAGTTAGCAAAAGGTTCAGAAGTTATTCTTGAGCCACTGTTCTGCACCACACATCAGATCCTATTTTTTTCTATTTTATTAAAGTTAAAAAGCACATCTTTCACTAGATCCCAATATAAAAAATATTAACTACAAGCAGTTTTACATTACCCATTTCCTTAATGCTCTTTGAGGAGTTGTACAATAAGAGCTAATCCTCCCATTTTGCCCCTTTTGACAAGACTGGTTTATTGCTTCTACCTGCCCTAACTGGTTTAGCCTGTCAAAGAATGAATGTTTGAGAACTCCGTCCGCCCCTTCTCAAACAGGCAGGAATCTGATACCCAAGACGTATTCTTTTGTATAGCTTGCCTATTTCTCAAAAATCATTCCAAGTTACAAAAGCTGCTTCCTTTTGTAAAAACAAAAAAAAAAGCATTAACTGTACCTTATAGCAATAAGCAGCGAAACAACAAGAGAAATAAACATTAAAATAACTCTGTTTGCCCTGAAGCAAGTTACCCTTCCATTCCACCCACCATAAAAAGCCGTCAGACTTGAGTAAAAAGGCAGGATTGTCTGGATGTGGAGAAGGACCCTTATCTTCAGATCTCTCCGCTGTTAAAGACCAACTTCTCACAAGTAGTTACACTTAGAAATGAACGAACAAAGTAATATTCTTAAAATAAAAAGGTACTAAGAGAAAATAAATAAATAATGATAATTTAAATAAGGAAGCAGTGTCTTCTCTGGCACGGATTCTTCAGAGTGGTGCGCCTCCGGTACCTGTTTAAGGCTTAAATGTGAAGAGGCAGAATTTGTAAAGGGCTTGGCTTACATGTATCCCAACACCCCTCCCAACGCAGGTGCATTATTTACAACGCACCAATCGCTTTCGTTTTGGGCAACCAACAGGTGTGTCCCCAACGTGGGGATAGGACAAAAGAGAAGCTCGATGAAATGATGTCAGCTAGCCTTCCGTGAGAATAATCCCCCATCCCAGACATACTTGGTGTACTGCTGGCGCTACAGGTTAGGCGCATAAAAAAAAAAAAAAAAAGTGAATTTTCCAGTTCAACTCCTCTACAACAAAGGCAAGGTTAATTATGACACCTGTACATTCTCCAGTTCCTCAATACTTCTACATTCAAAGATTTTTCGCAGTAAAAAAAAAAATCGAGTAAAACAAAAAAAAAAAAAAACGAATTTGCTGTCCTTTCATAGTATAGTGATTCTGTCACCCCCCTGTCCCCAACGCAAAGATCTTGGTCACCCATTGCACTTAGGGGGGCTCTTGTTAATTTCAAACTAGGCCCAATGAGGCTTTTCTCATCTCGCCTGAAGAAGGGTCCTGAGTTGCCTTTCGAAAGCATCCATATTGTAATCTTTCTACTTAGCCAATAAAAGGTGTCATTTTGCTTGACGTCTCACTCCATCCGTCATGGCTAACATGCTACAACACCCTAGTACTTCACAAAAACATGGAGGCATGACTAAGCGAACATTTGAGAACACCACCGAGAGCAGCTCACAGAGAGCAACAAGGAAATGGTAGGATCTTGGCAGATATTGAAAGGGCGCTGCTTTATTTGTATTCAGTTAGTGTTAACGCAATTTTAACAGTTAACATTTATTAATGCTTTGGACTTAGAATTCACGGACAGATTATCAGACAACTGAAAGTAACTGGAAAACAATAGCAACATTAACGGTTAGGATATTTGGAAAAGATTATCTTTTTGTGAGTTTTCCGCATTTAATGTTACTTTTTTTTTTTTAATTGAGCAAAAATCAGTTTTTGATTAGGCGAGGCACAGGAACGGAGAATGTATATGACGATCGGACATATGAGACATGAGCCGTACCTTTCCTTTTACATAAATTCAAATTAACAGTTCAGGCCGCACGCCACTTTCAGATCCCACAGATCTCTTTTCACAGCATCTACTGACAGCGGAATCGTGGAAAGGATTAAATCACACAGTGGGCTAGGAAAGCAGGGTACTTACACTTTTCTTTTTTTTTATCTAGGAATTAAATTCTACCCCATACATTTTTGTATTTTCAAACACACTTCTCTAGGGTTGCAGCGGAGGAAATGCTTGGCCCCGAATCATTGAGCAAAACATGAGAGGCAGGATGGGGTGCCATACCATCCTCATTCATGTCAGTTGCCAATTCACCTAAGACACACATCTTTGGGGTGTGTGGGGGAAACCATTTTCTGATCGGGATCGCAGAAGGCCGGAGACTATCCCAGCCGCAGAGCATACGAGGAAGGGACCACCTCTAGCACAGGGCTCTTGCTGTGATTTTTTTATTTTTTGGGTGCCTCACTGTATACGACTAAAACATGGGGTTGGGGCTCTAACTGTTTGTAAAAATACCAAAATCCATTAAGAGACAATACATCGAGGCGGGAGCACCTAAAAGTGAGTGACCATCAAGCCAGAGGGCTTAATGCAGGATGGGAGTAAACAAAAGGGTGTGCCCCTCGCACCAACACCTTTTTACCTGCTTTACAGTCCAAGGATTAATCATTTGGGCCACACATTAAAGGAAAAAAATCCATTGTTACACCCCCTCAAAGAGGGCTTTGCCTTAACATCCATCCAGCTAAGTATAACAAATATCGCTGCTTTGTTCTGTATGTGTAGTGAGGATCGCGGCTTTTGTTCTCGAGCCTTTACTTGACATCATGTTCACTTCAAATACGTTTCGTGACCTTGCCAGTAAATATTATGAAATCATTTTGCAAGTCATTAAAGAAACACCTCATTTTATCATATCTGATTGATGCCTTTATGCAAGGTAACGTATGACATTAAATACAATTAATTAAACAATTATTTTATTGAAAGATTTTCTCGGAATAGTGAGTCAGAGGTGCAATTTAAAGGACAGTGCCTCACAATGCCTCCATGGCTTAGTGAAGAGGTCACACTTGGAATACTGAGGGGTTTCCATTATTTTTTCATTTTTGTTTTTACAGGATCTGCTGCCTACACCGTCCACACGGCCACTAAATCACAAGAAACGTTTACCCGTAGGGAAATTGTACCACACCGCACACCAGCATCAAAGAAAGGCTTTATGTCCCCAGAGTGCACACCAGCAGGCTTAGGCTTGTAGAACATGAAGCACTGGGTCGGCTGACAAAAGGAGGAACATGGAAATACATCAGCATCGGTAGAGATTTGCACAGGGGCGCTGTTAAGCCGCTTCTGGTAATACTGAGGCAACAAAAAAGAAGCTATAAAAAAAAATCAACTTGAAAAGCCAGAAGACACACTGTATCCGTCAAGTCGCTTTGTGAACACACTTGGCCCATTATAGGGTGCTGAGGTGGTCTTTATGCAGCTATTTCTTGAACCTGTTTAATTCAGTTGAGGATCTTGTGAGACTGATAAAGGCATTCCCATTCATCCAGCTTTCCAATATAAATTCCAATGAATTATTGCATCCAGACTCTAACCCGACAGAATTAGAAGTTTAGACAAGCGTCCAGTGCTAAATTAGTGCCCCCAATTAACACACGTGACAGACGGGGGGACAAAATCCTAAAGAGCAAACCCCACACAAACAGTAAACAGGCCAGGATTTCAATCTGGGATACTGGGGAGGCGCTGTAATTACTATGCCATCATTCTATCTCACCACCTCACTACCTACCGCTAATGTGTGGTGGCATACTGGCCCAAAAATGGTTGCCGTCGCATCATCCAGGTGGATGCTACACATTAGTGGTGGTTAAACTGGCTCCCCACTCACTGAAGCACTTTGAGTAGTAAGAAAAGTGCTAGATAAATAAATAAAGGTCAAGAAAAACATTTAAAGAAGATGTTCCAGTAGCTTGTATTGGTTTACTTCCATAAAGTGTGTTCTTTAGGCCAGTGGTTTGCCAAATTCAAAGCAGGTACATTCAGTTTGCTCTCTTTTGTCTCTCTTCACTGAGTACATGCTCCAAGTGCTTAGACTTAGTTACTACTAGCCGTGCCCTATGGCTTCACCCGCGTATTAGTGAAACAGGACAGTGAGGAGGACCCTGCCCGGCTCTCCACTCCTGACTTCACGCTTTTCTCTCCCCTCAGCCCGTGGCATCTATCTCAGATTAGCGCAAATATATCGCTCCTGCAAGTAAACTATGATACTTAGCGCAATGAGAGAAGTCGCAAAATCAACCGGAATGTTCAAGCAAATTCTAGAAAAAAAACCCGATCTAAATCCATTATGTAGTTCTCTCGTTCACTAGCTAAAGGATGTAAGATATGCCCCGAGGGTAGTGAGTGAGTGGGCCTTCCCCTCGGCATGCTGCGTCTGTCTCGTATTCATGCAAATAAGTTGGTACCGCAAACGAACTATAATACAGACTTAATTCCTGTACGTAAAATCCTGCCTAAAAAGGGTTGATTCGAGCTCTAGACCTGTTACTGTTTTTATCAAGATAACAAAGTATATAGTATTGGGAAGAATAATGGACTACAGAGACAATACATTGGTGACACTCTTAGAATCAGGCAAAATGATTTCAGCAAATAAAAACTGCATCTTTAATAAACATGTTTCTTGTCAGCCTTTATTTCATACGGCATCCATCATGGCGTACTGTACACACCTACTAACATTACAGTACTCTTTCAAATATACAAACTAATCAGTACAATAAACACAGCAAAGGCAAACACTGACACACACCAGGAAGAACTTACATTAAGGGACCTAAATTATCAAAAGTGACGTAATCTCTGCTATCGAGTTGAAATGATATAAGCGTTATGGGCTCAAGATAAACACGGTGCATATTTTGAAAACAGTAAGTGGATGAATCTAGTGAAAACCTGAGCTGGGCTGTTACCGTGTATTCTACCGCTGCCCACTGTCCCTGATGATGTGTTTATAGCTCTTCTAATGCTCAACAGATCTTTGGTGGTTACTTTGTATTAGCTGTAATGTCAAGGGAAGCATGGTGGAGCAATGATTAGTGCTGCTGCTGCTGCCATCAAGTCCTAGGAGATCCCGGCCTGGACACACTCTGTGTGGTAGCAAGGTACTTTCTCAATATTCATGCCGGAGACACAAGACTTTCCACGTGCCTACCTGGATAGGCCACCTCAAATTGGGACCTGAGTGCTGCAGTGCAGCGGGCAACACCTCAGCGCCACACCAGTCCTGATCCCTGATTGGCCTGACCCCATTGGCAGAATAATAAGAGCTACTCCTGCAGAGAGCAGAAAAGAGTCCTGTCTGTCATCTCAGACAACATGGCTGCAGTGCCAATCCTGTCACCAACCCCCATAATTTCCCTGCAAGTTGGAGGACCGCTTGCAGGGCCGGATGCAATTTAACTTCATACCCAGGAAATCGAGAGGTTTACTTACCTCGGCAGTGACATTCATGTCTCTGGTGACTCTTCCTATGAAGTCAGTTGACGGATTGGGAGAGCATGGGGGGATCCTGATATATCTGCAAAAGGACGAAGGTCCGAGTCTTTAGAGTCCTGGTGCTTCCTGTCTTGCTATATGGTTATGAGACATGGACAGTATCCAGTGACCTGAGACAAAGACTGGACGCCTTCGATACTGTATCTCTTTGGAGAATCCTTGGGTACCGCGGGTTTGACTTTCTGACGAACAAGCGGTTGCTAATGGAGTCCCGAATGAGGCACATTACCAGCATTGTGAGGGAGTGTCACTTACGGCACTACAGCCATGTGGAGTGATTACCTGAGGGTGATCCGACTCGCTGCATCCTCATTGTTGAGGACCTGAGTGGGTGGACCAGACCAAGGGGACGCCAAAGTAACACCTAGCTGTGGCAGATAGATGGTCATTTCCGGAGGGTGGAACTGGGCCGCATGTCTGCCTAGGGGTTGTCAACCGGGATCCCAAGCTGTTTTGTTGTGTGGTGGGGGTGGCAATGTGTTGCACTGGTACATGCTCCCCAACCCGACCTGACATCAACATTCATGTGGGGCTTCTCCATGTCGTCCGGCCTACTTTCCCATCCCAAAGACGTTTGGGCTTACTGGGAAATCTAAATAGACTTGATGTGCATCCATCTCTGCAAGCAGGTCCTTCAAATTACTTGGGGGCACTCCAGCCATTGTAAAAAAAAAAACTCACACTGTTCCTGTGTGGTGCTGAGGTGTCATCCGCCGCACTCGGGTCCCAATCCTGGTGGTTCTTCATGTGGTGGGTGTGGCAACGTGCTGTAATTAGCGCCTTCTCCCAACAGGTGTGTTGGAAAGTGGCCTACAGTGGACGGATGTCCAGTCCAGTGTTGGTTCCTGCTTCGCTTCTGTGGTTGCCTACACTGTTGCCATCTTGCATTGAAGGTTTAGAAAATGGAAGGATAGATTATTGAACTATTAGTTTGCTGTATACTAAAGTACTGTAATTGTGTTTTTTACGTTTTTAAAATAAAAAAAAAATCTTAATAAATGTTGTAAGAAGGTTGAGGTCTATCTAAGCTAACACAAGTGTGATTACGGGCTCAAATAATTATTTGTTCCCGCCAGACTAGGGATTGGCACAGTACTCTAACTCTATCTCCTCTTTTACCCACAGAATAACTGAAGGACCACTCCAACAATCACTGTGGTCTGAATGTGGATCCCAATGCCCCAGTGCAGTGACGGGGACGCGGTGCTGTAAAAATGGTTCCGTCCTTTGGAGGAGATGTAAATCTGAGGTCCTGACTCTCTCTGGTCATAAATGATCCCTGGGCATCCTTTGTAAGCAGCAGGGTTTATCCTTATGTTCAGGCTAAATTGCCCACCACGGCCTAGTCATTCTGGCCCCCTAATCATCCCGTCTCTAAATGGCTATCTCAACACTTCACCACCTAAAAGCTAATGTGTGGTGGCATACTGGCACAAAAATGGCTGCCGTTGCATCATCCTGGTGGATGCTACACAATAGTGGTGGTTGAAGTGGCTCCCCACTCACTGAAGCACTTTGAGTAGTAAGAAAAGCACTAGATAAATATAAAGAATTATTATTAAGGTCAAGAAAAACATTTAAAGAAGATGTTCCAGTAGCTTGTATTGGTTTACATCCATAAAGTGTGTTCTTTAGGCCAGTGGTTTGCCAAATTCAAAGCAGGTACATGCAGTTTGCTCCCTTTTGTCTCCCTTCACTGAGTACATGCTCTGAGTGCTTAGACATATTTACTACTAGTGAAACAGGACAGTGAGGAGGGCCCTGCCCTGCCCGGCTCCCCACTCCTGACATCACGCTTCCCCCTCCCCTCGGCCTGCGGCTTCTGTCTCAGATTAGCGCGAATATATCGCTTCTGCAAGCAAACTATGATATTTAGTGCAATGAGAGATGTTGCAAAATAAACCAGAATGTTTAAGAAAATTCTAGAAAAAAACCCCGATCTAAATCCATTAAGTAGTTCTCTCGTTCGCTAGGTAAGTGGATGTAAGATATGCCCAAGTTGATTTTCCTCATGAAAAGTGGATTTTATATAAAGAGAGATTGTAAAGTGATAACGGTAAAATACAAAATCTTACTTTTACTTACATAAACACACATGTGAAGATTAACAAACAGTAATTCATAATTGATAATGAAGGCCCCATCAGTTGTCTCTTTAGAAAGAGCCACCAAGTTTCAGAATTCTTATGCTGGCAAAATTAGGTGGAATAAGGAAAGCCAGGAATGAAGTGAGCTTTCCTATTTGGACACAATAGTTTTAAATGAGAGCAGTAAAGCAGAGACGCTTTGTGACATTTGACAAAAGGAGAATACATACAATGGTGAACCAAGCGATTTATATCATTTACAGCTTAAATGTGTTTTATCCAATGTGATATTAAGAGGCGTAGAGTGTTTTAGAATAAATAAAAAAAGGGTACAGTCTGCCAATCCAGGACAGAAGAGCAGTCAGCTTCCACAGTCTCTTCTAAAAAAGCAATGTTTTTTCAAATACTGTATATTCACTCATTCCATTTCCCCAACCTGATTATTTAATTACAAGGATGCTGGGGGCTCATAGATTTGTATAATTAAAGTGCAAGGCAGGAGTCAGCCATGAAGGGGCCATTGTAGTGAGTAGCAAAAAGAGTCAGAAAGTAATAATTGATTGGTTATGCAAACATATCTGTGTATGTTACATACATGTATATTAACACATAGATGAAGCCCTTCTATGCACGTAAATAAGGCTATTTTAGCTTTACTTGGAAAATTAGATGTTATATGAGCTGAGAGACAAGACCCCTTCCAAATGTAAGAGAAGAAGAAAAAGAACGAGACTGAGCTGAAGGCAAAGGACCTGGCAGAATGGAGTAAGAGGGGATGTATAGGACAGTTGCATTATTTATTGGTCTAACTATAAGTAATGCATCAGTAAGATAATAAAAAGAAGAGCTAACACACACTGCTGCTCACTCCCTGGCTGTCTATCCATCACAATGGCGAACCTCTGCGTGCTGTCTGTCCGGAATTCATTGAGCTATCCAACCATCAGAAATTTCCTCAAAATCAAGCCATGTGGAGAGCCAAGACCTAACAGCCACAGTCGGCAAAATCCTCTGGTGCCACACACTCTTCTCCTGATGATGTGCCCAGATGGCCCCCATGATCTCCTCCATGACATGCTGACACCAACCGAGTACTTTAATCCAACGTTTTATACAACAGAAGTGTGACAAGAAATGCAACTGAGGCTTCCTTACACCTACGGTAGCGTGTCTTTAGAATGTCTCACTGTTACTGCTCTCTTTTCTTTAGCTGGGTCACAGGCACTTTTTCATTCTGCTGTTCTGTGCTTCTTGCATGTGCGTTCAAGAGGGGTTGTGATTGTTGTTACTGTGGTTGTCTGTTATAAACTTGTTTTCACTATCTATAATAATCTAAAATTCACTTTGGAACAAATCAAGCCTTATCTATCTATCTATCTATTATATAGTGCCTTTCATGTCTGTCTGTATATCTATCTATCTATCATATAATGCCTTTTATTTCTATCTGTCTATTATATAGTGCCTTTCATGTCTGTCTGTATATCTATCTATTATATAGTGCCTTTTATTTCTGTCTATCTGTCTATTATATAGTGCCTTTCATGTCTGTCTGTATATCTATCTATCTATCATATAGTGCCTTTTATTTCTATCCATCTGTCTATTATATAGTGCCTTTCATTTCTTTCTATCTATCTATCTATTAGTTAGTTAGAAATGAAAGGCAATATCTATCTATCTATTATATAGTGCCTTTCATTTCTTTCTATCTATCTGCCTATCTATTATATAGTGCCTTTCATTTCTATTATATAGTACCTTGCATTTCTACCTATCTATTTATCTATGATATAGTGCCTTTCATTTCGATCTATCATATAGTGCCTTTCATTTCTATCTGTCTATCTATTTATCTATTAGACAGTTAGAAATGAAAGGCACTATATATCTATTATATAGTGCCTTTCATTGCTATCTATCATATAGTGCCTTTCATTTCTAACTATCTATTATATAGTGCCTTTCATTTCTATACTGTATATCTATCATATATATCATACTACACACATAGACTTTACAGATTATATTCATGTACATGACATTCAAATTCCATATACGCACACATCCATAGTATTTAGTTCTAAATAAGTGTAGCTAAATGTCACGTCATTTTTTAGCCCACTTAATCCAGACCAGGGTTGTGGAGGGTCTGCTGGAACCTATCCCAGCTAGCATAGGGTGCAAAGCAGGAGTGAATCCCTGGGCAGGACAGGTGAGCACACACACACACACACACACACACACACGCACGCATGCACACACACACACACACAGGCTAATTTAGCATCCCCAATTCACCTGACCTGCATGTCTGTGCGCTGTATTTTAAGCATTTTCATCCCCTTTAAGACCTCAGTGAAACAACTGTTCATTCAACCTTCCACTGTTTTCTTTATTTTTTGGTTTGTTGCCTTACCTTGCCTAATTTAGTTTTTCCTGCTAGGAGACCAATTATAGCTGAGGCAGCAGCCACCACCATGGTGTACTCCGAGATGTCGATATTCTATAACATACTCGACCAAAAATGGTCATCATCATTAGAAGGGACTAAATGAAACTCTGATTTTTTTCAATTTATTATATACCACTATTTATATTATGATGCCTTTAATAGGTGAAGGCAAAAAAATCATCTGGAGGAACAGAATGCATTAAATACATTCAGTCAGTCATTTTCTAACCTGCATTTTCCTAAGCAGGGGGTGCTGGGCACGGGCAGGAACAAACATGGTGCCAGTCCTTTGCAGGGCAAACACATACACAGGCATATTTAGCGTTGCCAATCCACTTGACCTGCATGTCTCTGGACTGTGGGACTAAACCGGAGAACCCGGAGGAAACCCATGAGAACACAGGGAGAACTCCACACATGGAGGACATAAACCCTGGTCTCCTTACTATGAGGCTGCAGCGTTACCACTCCTGCCCCACTAAATGTTAATAATTACATAAAAAGTTAACCTTTTCAGTATGTGGGAGCTAAACCCTAGGTTGGCAGCACATTATGTGCACACTACTCCATTAGTTCACAGGTCAGAATTTGAAGAAGCCTCTTAGTGAGAAGTCACGCAAGATGACCCCTTTTATTGTCTAACTACAATATGAAGATTACAATATGCAAGCTTTTAAGGCAACTCAGGTCCCTTCTTCAAGCTAGATGGAATACACAGGCTGGAGTTCCCTGTGCTTATACAGACACCAGGACAAGTGTGAGGCAACGGCAGGGCTGACCTCTGCACCACCTGGCTCTCATTCATGTATATCATTTGCTAAACAACACCGTTACTTAACCAAAAAGATTGATAATGTACACTTGCTATACAATAAGAAAACCAACCAACAAGCCTGATATTACCATCCCGAGCTGAAACTTGTCCTTAACTTTTCTTTTTTTTTTTTTTTTTTACAACACCCAATAATGAGTACCTTTGCACTCTCATTCAAAAAATCCCAGTCAAACCGGCACACATCTGATATTATCAGAGCAGCATTCTGTGTCAAGGCTATAATTTAGATAACAGTGGAGGTCACGTTTTCTGAAAGGATTATTATTTTGGCCATAAAATTAAAGTCGGACGCTAACCGAATTTGTGCATAGACCTGCCTGAGAAGTGCAATGCAAGGTGCAACAGTTCCAACGAAGAAAAAAAAATAAATCAATCAATCAAAATAAATGAAAATCTCAGAGCTGGTTTAATAAATGGAGATGGTGTTAATGAAACCTCTGCATTTAAGAGCAGCAGCTTTACTCAGTCAACATGGCAAACCCAACTGCGTGCAGGTTGTTTATTATGTTCTTCGGCTGAATGATGTAACACGCTGGCAATAATTACTTCATTCTGTAACAGTCCAAGGCATGCAATTCAATAAAATGAACAAACCAGCAGTCAGAGAACTTCAGAAGAGATCACCCACCTGAAGCAAAGCATGTTTGGGACTGGCCAGGACTTGGGCGGGAGATCATCTAGGAAAAGCTGGGGTGGCTGCTGGAAGAGGTGTTGGGTGAGGCCAGCAGGTTTAGGGTTAGGGTCTCAATGTGGATCCCAATGCCCCAGTGCAGTGATGGGGACACTGTGCTGTAAAAATAAAACACATCCCTCAGATGAGAGGTAAAACTGAGGTCCCAGCTCTCTGGGGTCATAAAAGATCCCTTTGTAAAGAGCAGGGTGTCCACACTAAACTGCCCACCATGGCCTGGTCATTCTGGCTCCCTAATCATCCCCTGTGTCTAACTGGCTTTCTCTTTCACCACCTAGCAGCTCATGTGTGGTGAGCGAACTGACACAAAAATGGGTGTTGTTACATCATCCAGGTGGAGGCTACACATTAGTGGGGGTTGAAGTGGCTCCCTACTCACCGAAGCACTAGTAAGAAAAGCACTACATAAATGTAAAGAATTATTATATCTTTTCTCTCTATTATAATAAAAAAATCTTGGGAAGAGAGACAGTTTCACGTCCCATGGGACGAGACTTTTTGCCAGGAGATTTAACCACACCCAGGGCTGGAAATAAAAGACAAAGAGTAGATGACAAAGTAGAACGTCGTAAAGAATTCAAAAACGTTGGCACAATACACATGCAGACCAGGTTAGAGATAATGGAAGTACGAAAATTCGAAAGACCAAACTAGCACAAACAAATGGAAATTATTACTCAGTGAAATAACGGAACAGCGAAAAGAGATCGAACATATTGTTCAGATTTAAACTTTAAGTTGGAGACTTGTAGATCGTCTAATTCATGTTGCCAAAAGGGAAAGTCGCGTTTCTTCTCAATGAAGAGGCGTATCCGCGAGAATTAAAAGATTTGTTGTTTGGTGAAAGTGAAAGCCCGTGAGACAAGACCTTATGTAAAAAGATTTGGAAAAGTCTTGCCCACATAACCACGCACACGGTTCAATCATTTCTCATTTGTGTGAATGCTATTGTCAGAGAGAAAGAAACGACATTCACTCACAGCAGTTGTCACGGTGTAATTCCAAACACGGAATCAAAATTCAATGCAATATTGACGAAAAGAGATCAAATATATGGACATAGGTGATATGACAGAAGTATGTAGATATTGTTTGGTTTTAAACTTTAAGTTGGAGACTTGTAGATCGTCTAATTCGTGTTGCCATCAAGGAAAAGTAAAAAAAAGTTTTGTTGTTTGGTGAAAGTGAAATCCACATATGCGAGCGACAGAGACGCAAAGTTGCTGGCGCACAGCGCAGGCAGGGGGGTTGGCAAGCAAAGCGAGCAGGGGGCAAAAGCCCCTAGTAGTAACAAATAAAGTGGACCAGTACAGAAAACTGGGCTCCAGTCTGGGTCTGTGTGGAGTTTGCACATACTTTCTCTATCATTGAACCAGTTCTCCAGATACTTTGGTTTCTTCCAAAAATCTAAAAACAAAAACCATAAAATTCTACAAACCTCTTAACGTAAATCAGGGCAAAGACAGACCCTTGTATCACAGGAGCACTCACTCATTCACACACACACACACACACACACACCTAGATGTCCAGCTTAGAGGCTCTGATTAACTTAACCTACAAGTGCTTGGGATATGGGAAGAAAAATGAGGACCTGCACAGTTGTGGAAAAAATGTCCAAAAAGAAAATAAGTGGGCGCAGGGTTCAGACCCGGGAGGCTCAATTCAAATGACAGTACAACACCAGAATGCCACCCAATTCTAAGTCACATCAGGCCCTTTAAGTCCACCAGTCCTGCTAATAATAAGAAGCACATTCAGAAAATCAATGTCCAAAAAATGGCAACTCTTCAGACTACCGTACAGTGTGTGAACCACTCTTACTGATCAAAGACTTTGTCAAAATGAAGTCAGATGTCAACACTCACTACAGAGAAAGAAACCACATAAGAACTCAGCACAATTACGTTTTTAACACTGTTGTAAGGATTGTGACATACAAAAGAGGCCATTCAGTCGATCAGGCTCATGTGATTAGCGATTAGGCAAGTTGTCCCAAAAGCTACCCCTTTTCAAAAAATGTCACATACAGTCTGCCACCAATAGTGAGGCCTGTGGTAGATGACAGGCTTCTCTATGAAACAAATTCAGGCACCGCGACACCTGGGATTTCAGTGCACTTTATATAGTAAACTAGCTGTGTAAGCCTGTGCTATAAAAAGGCCGGGGTCCTAGAAACTATTGGAAAAAACTACAGAAAAAAAACTGAAATGTAGAGATGTCAGGTAATTGAAAGGAACTACTCTGGGCGTCTCTCTACTAGGAGGACTTGTTTTGTCGATGTGCTCGCATCGCTTGTGCATTAGTGGCTCAGCGACTTTGTCTTTCTTCGGAGGTTTCGTTTTGCCGACGTGCTGACCTCGCTTGTGTATTAGCGGCGGGAGGAAAAGTAAAAGGGATACCATTTTGCCGATGTGCTCACCTCGCTTCTGTAATAACAGATAAGCGAGTGACTCTCTCTTCGGATGTTTTGTTTTGCCGACATGCTCGCCTCGCTTGTGTATCCTCGGAGGTGGAACCCTTAGCCTGACTCCACCTCTCACTTCTGGGCTAGAAAGACACAAACACTTCCGCGCATAGACGTTTATATATAAGACTAGGGGGGCTTTGCCCCCTGCTCGCTTCGCTTGCCAACTCCCGGGCAGGCACTACACACTAGTCACTTCACGGCTCTGCCACTCGCATATGGGGATGCAGATGTACAATTTAAACAGATTGTTATTTTCAAGGGAATTGTTACATATGCATAATAGACCTAACTGTTTTACATTACAGCAAGTAATTAACCATAGTAAAAAATTGTAAAACGTAATAAATTGAAAGAAAATTATGTTTCATGTTGCATTAGAGGTATTCGTTGCGTTATGCGATTTCGTTCTGTTTGGCTTTGAAATTAACATGCAAATATTTTTTAAACTTACACTTTTACTGTAAAACTTCAGTAAAATCAATTTTTTTAATTAACTTTTCGTCAATATCGCATTGAATTTTGATTCCGTGTTTGGACTTACATCTTGACAATGCAACATATAACTGCCTGTGAGAGAATTTTGTTTCTTTCTCTCTAATAAATAAACCGACTTTTTCGAATGTATCTCCCTGTGATTTGTTAATTGTCTTTGCAGAAGCTGTTCTAACGGGAAACTGTTTATATTTTAATATGAATGGCATATCAAGATCTCCTTTGGTGTCTAATGTTATCCGGGAAGATGTACTTCATTACCTTTCTTGGATACATCATTCTTTCAACAGTAATTCGGCCGGTGGAAGACCGGATGGTGTTAACAGTTGTAGATATTCTTCATGATATTGTAAGTTGATGTTTTCATCTTCCGCATCATCACCATCAACTGTTTCATCATAGTCTATTGATACTGTAAAAGCTTGAGGTCTCCGTGACCCCTTGAACCCTTGGATCAGACGTCAGACACCAGATAAAAGTCCAATTATTATTTATTATATAATAATAATGTGCACCAAGCACCCTCCTCTCCACAATGCTCAATAACAAACAATAATAATCAATAATCAATCCTCCACACTCCCAGACACTTTGCCACCCTTCCTCCCAGCTCATCTCAGTGTACTGGGCTTCCCAGAGTCCTTTTATACACCCTGACCCGGAGGTGTTCCCATTCAACAGTCCACAGTTCCTTTTCCCTTCCGGGTCAGGGTAAACAGTCCTTTTCTTCAACCCGGGAGCACATTGTTTCTTCCTGTCACGTGACCGTGACGTACTCCCGGGTTATAGGGCACATGCGAGCCTACGAGCCCCCCTACAGCGACGCCTGGTGGCCCCCAAGGTATCCAGCAGGGCTGTGTATAAAAACTACATAGTCCATGAGGCCCTGCTGGAACTCGGGGCATGTCCACGCTGCTGGGAGAGCTCCTCCTGGCGGTCTGGGGGTGAGGGCCGGAGAAAGAAGCCGGCAATCCACCACAATACGCATTTAACCAATTTGCCGTGTTACCGATCGACAATTTTGACGTTAATTTGTTTGACTTCATTGTTTCTCACTGTCTTACGTGAAACATCCCAGAACACATCTGTCATAAGCTGGTTAAATATGTCACCCTGAAGTTTTATGGTTTACGCAGGTCATTAGTATTTATTATATTGGTAGTACATTTGTTAACTTACAAGATTAAGGTCCACTAGAATTGTTTACTGAAATTTGTAAACCAGCTAGGACAAAAACAGGTTGGGTGATTCGTTTAGGGTCACAAAATCAGTCAGAGGTGAGTGCTAAGGTCCGGCATCTTTGCTGTTACACCACACATACAGGTATGGTCATGTCACAGAATTTCTTACGCCTTGTAAGCTTCATTGTGCATGCTAAAGTCAACAGCGCACAAATCAGTGCTTAGAGAAGGAGGAAAAATGTCTGCTTTTAGTAAAAATATTTAGGAGACGTAATAAAATTAACCAGATATCGAACGGAAAATAAGTTATTCATTTATAGTTGAGACGAAATCCCCAAAGTGTTACAGGGAAGAGTGCCTCAGGCATCAGTGACAGTGGCTGATGATGCCATCATCTTTCTATCAAACATTAAATGCCAGTTACAGAAACACTCCATCTTAACAGAACGCCCAATGCCTGCTCCAGCTCCCCCGGTCAAACAATACAAGATCAACATTTCTGTCACCAGCACACACACGGCCACTCAGAGTGGGAATTCCGTCATGCTCTCTAGAACTCTGTAAGGTCAGGAAGTTCTCATTTCTCCAAGTGTTACACACCGCAGACCTAAAAACTGCAACTGTACTGGAGTCAGAAACGAGCAAACGGACCACCGCTGGAACGGTTAGCACGGGACAGAGCTGAATTTTAACATTTATGTGCAACTCTCCCTGTGATCATCCATTTCATGTCTGTGCATTCATGTAGAACAAAACACACACACACACCCACACACACCCTGTATAAAATGCAGTGCATGTAAGATTAGCCCTTGTGATACCATTTAGGACACCATTTAAGAGTGAGTGCTTGAAGGCTCAGCATTTTGGTGAGCAGATGTTATTGAATTGAACATTCCAATAAGATAAATTAGACTGTCTGATGAACGGCTCAGAGAGAATAAAACAGTTTGAACCCCTTTATGAAATACGAGCGCATTAACATTTATCACGGTGCTTTACTGATATTCCTAAACCTTTTTATACTTTGTTTGCTTTACAACAATATTGGAATAACAGTGTTAAAAAAACAATGTGCTTAAGGTAGCCAATGTCCCCCAAAATAACACACAATACATACAGCAAGTTACAAACAAACTCTGCTCTTACCATGGCTATCATATTCAAGCATTAAAAGGTTTGTTTTTTTAATTAATTATAAACTGCAGCAGAAGACCAAAATTTTGTTTTGTTTTGAGTACACCTTGTAGTTATTAACAGGACCCCCATCAATACACAGCTGCTAGTATGAGAAGTGACAAATCTACGACTCATATTTTAGCGACGGCTTCTAATTTTCTGTCCTGAAGACTAACTGCACTAAGCTGTGCTTCATTCTGTCACCTGTGAATATGAAACAGGACGGCTAAAACTAAAATGGCTGATTCAACCTGGCAGGAACAGAGTCTTTGTTTTTTAAGATAGATAGATAGATAGATAGATAGATAGATAGATAGATAGATAGATAGATAGATAGATAGATAGATAGATAGATAGATAGATAGATAGATAGATAGATAGATAGATAGATAGATAGATAGATAGATAGATAGATAGATAGATAGATAGATAGATGTCCAGCCAGACTCCTAAGATTGAAGCATTAAGCCTTTTTAATCCGTTGGTTTTGTCTGTTAGGATCACCTGCACAAATGCCATTTTCCCAGCACACTACTATGTGGAAAAAACAGACTGGTCACTACAGACTGGTAGAAAACATGTAAGAATGGCCTGCATTCACCAAACGACTTCAGCCTCCTCAGGAAATGGGGGCAATGCTGACCCTTCTTGTATGCAGCCTCTGTGTTGGAGCTCAAGCCTGCTGTTCAGAAGAACCCCGAGGTACTTGCATGTCCTCACCACCTCCACATCTTCACCATCAATAAGAACTGGGGGCAGAGTG
The DNA here is from genome assembly GCF_900747795.2 of Erpetoichthys calabaricus. Classification (NCBI taxonomy): domain Eukaryota; kingdom Metazoa; phylum Chordata; class Cladistia; order Polypteriformes; family Polypteridae; genus Erpetoichthys; species Erpetoichthys calabaricus. The sequence continues at coordinate 174,479,610 of NC_041401.2, forward strand.
GGCTACGATTATGTCCTTTGTCTTACTAATGCTGAGCTGCAGGTGCTTCAGTTTGCACCATTGAACAAAGTCCTCCACTGGTGTCTTGTATTCATTCTCCTGTCCACCGCTGATACACCCAAGTATGGCTGTGTCCTGTGAAAATGTCTGCAGATGACATGATTCAGTATTGTCACTAAAATCTGAGGTGTACAAGGTAAACCGGAAGTGCTGTGCTTCTCATGGCCATACACAGTTCTTAAGCTGCTCCAGCTGGGTCATCCATTATGGAGGACACTGTGGTATTATCAGCCCTCATTGACTGGAGCATCTCCCCCAACAGTCTGTTCCCAGCATAACAGTGAAAATCCAGCTGTAAGGTGGGGGGGCTACACGTACCTGACAGGGCACACTCAAACACATCATACACATATGGTTTTAGACAAACAAAAGCCATCCTTTCAGTCCATCAATTTTCTTAGCTTAGCTAGTTAGTTTAGTTGTCCCAAAATCTCTTCCAGATACCTTACAAGTTGTCGTGGTTGTCACCTCAGCTACACAACTCAGTAGTTTGTTCAAGATTCCCATAACACTTTTTGTGAAGATGGTTTCCATCTTAAACGGCCAGCATATCTACAGGACACGAAAGGAGAAACAAGCATGATGGGGCAATGAGCAAAGTCCACACGGATGACATCAGGGCGCAAGAGTCAAACCTACAGATGCACAATGGAGTCCTCAAGTACGTGATTAACTAAAGAATGCTGCTGGATACATCTGATAGCTGCCTTGGAGAATTGGGAAGGCCCGGGTAAGGCCTCCACACTGCCTTCTCTGCTCAAGGCTAAAGAAGTTGAATTCTTTGAGTCTCTGAGAGTAGGATGGGCTTTTATTCACAGAGGGCCAATTTAAAGTCTACAGTGACCTGGGCCCAGAATACCAGTAGAAGAAAACATGCAGACTTTGGGAGAATGTGAACATCTCACACAGTGAGTAAGCCAGGATTTGAAGCCATTTTAAAAATTATTTTAAAAACTACCACTAGTGTTCAATACCCTGCTAAACAGGCGGTAAAATAAGGAAATTTTACCACATTTTGGATACTCTGAAACAGAGAATTTAGGAGGAAAAACGCAAAATTACCGAAAATCCCTTGGAAGCCATGTTGGTAAGATACCGTGCATCTAAAGGAGTGATTGGCACCTTCAAATGGCAGTGAATGTAGTGAGTAAATAGAAGGAAACTACTGAGACTGAACTATGAGAAAGACATTTATGCTTTTAAAAATAAAATTTTGATCAATTTTGACCACTAGTAGCAGTAGTAGAGTAGTATTGTCATATGTAGAGAGGAAAATATACTTAGTTGTGTGTCCGACCAACATGGCACAAGTCCACACTCTGTGGCACCGGGATCACCAAGCACGAATTAAAGTGCAGAACTTCATCTCAGTCGGGTAGATACCGTACAGTCGATAGGAGCCGTTCATTAAAGTGGCCTCTGATCTTTGAAGTACTTACATGTTACCCAAGTTATACGGAGAGCCTTCAAATCTTCAGATCTCGTTTGGTTCAGAATAAGCCCATGAAGTATTTCCTCAGCTGAAGCTGTGAAGGCGTAATTACTGTTTTCTGACATGCTTGCAAGCATGTCAAGCTAAAGTACTAATTATAAAAAAGCATCACACAGCTTTTCAGAGACGGCATGACTTGATAACTGCGGACACTGCTCAGAACAGCGGTGGGCGTCGGTAGACACAGTTTTCTTCCTCTCTCATTTCCGATTTGACAAGCAGCCATTCAAGTAGGATTTTTGGTCAGTAAAACACGTTTTTATTTTGTTTGGTTCACGCGGAAATTTTTAAATTATGAAATTACGGCAAAGTGAATTCAGTTTAAGAAATGAGCCTCCCCATTCAGACCTAGGAACCCACGTCCTATTTGGGCACAGACGAAGCACTGGGGTAAACTCAAAGCAATCACTACAATCAATGGTGTTGCGTAACAAATGGAAAATCATTCCATCTGTTTATAGAACTTGTCTAATCCAACTTTAAAGTCACAGGGAGCCGAACCATACCCTACAAAGACTGGGTGCAAAGCAGGAACGAGTCCCTGAATGGGAGGCCAGTCTATCAGAGGACTCATACTGGTCTGTCGAATTTAGTCATCAATTAACATGACCCGCATGCTTCTGGGATGTGGGCAAAAAAAGAAATGATTTGGAAAACAACAATTGGGGAAAAATTTGCCAACTCCACACAGATGGTGTAAATTCAAACCCTGATTCTGGTGACTTTGACAGCCGTTACAACCACTGGGCCAGAACGCTCAGTCTAGGTATGGAATGCTTGCTCTCTCTGAAATTCTCTCTTCCGCTCCTCTAAGAGTGAAGTTCAGTTTCATTGTCATTTACCTCCAGTGTCAGGATGGGAAGTGATTGCCTTCCTTAATTCCAAGAGAGTTTCAGAATGAGGACAATAGGTGGTAAGTTTGATCAAGTCAAGTGGCTTTCTTGTCGTACCATCCATACACCATATTGCAGCATACATGGGCACGAAATCATGTTCCCCAGGGCTGCAGTACAACAGGTACAAAATTCGGACGTGAGCGTCAGTAGGCTTTGCGCCCTAGGAACCAAGTTACCCAAACTATGACATTTCAGTAATTATTTACCGCCCTGATGTTGAACTTTCTGATCATAATGTAGGTTATTACGACAGCAATTGATGAGAAGAATTCATAATTAATTGCAGAATTACGGTATTTGAGGGTTCCTCTAGAGTGCCTCCTTCTCTTCCACGATTTGGCTAAAAATGAATCAGCACATCATCATCTCATAACAGGCTTACGTTTCAAGTTTGCTATTTCTCTGTCCAGTCACTTTAGCCCTGGACCATCCTCAAGAAACTGTAACACACTCACGTACCCATCTTCAAGATATCAATGTTTTCGGGATCAGGGGACCCTAAAACGTTGAGATCCGTCAAAAACTGGAGATCGAATTTTTTGACAAATTGAAAGCTTTCGCTCCTCCCCCATAGACGATAGGTTATGGTGGGTTTAGGGCGCAACGCAATAAATACAGGAAAGGTAAAGAATTATACTCTTATATGAATAGATAAATAATTAAAAAAAGAGGTAGGTGAATAGATAGTAATAATTTAAAATAGTAATATAATAAATAATAACTAATAACAGTAAACAAGTGTAACAAGTGTACTGTATATAAATTCACTAATAGGGGCAGATCTGAGGGCAGGGGGGCAGCACAGAGTTCAAAGTCCGGACGGCCCAGGAGTAGAAGTTGTTGCAGAACTTGTTCAGATGCTACAGTATCTTCTGCAAGATGGAAATGGTACAAAGAGACCATGGGAAGGGTGGGAGTGATCCTTCACAATGCTGAAACTTTACAGATACAACGCTTTACAAAGATGTCTTCAATGGAGGGCAGTGAGGACCCAATGAACTTCTCTGCAGTGCGTAGGACTTTATAGGTCAGAGACGCTGCAGTTTCCAAACCAGATAGTGATGCAACTGGTTAGAACGCTTTCAATGGTGCCCCTGAAATGGGGGAAAATAGTCTTGCCTTCTTCAGGAAGTCAGTGATGCTGCTGTGTGTTCACGGCTATGGAGGTGATGTTAATTGGCCAAGTTAAGGTCAGCTACCAGGTGCACATCAGGGAATCTGCTGTTTTTGACCAAATGCACTGCAGAGCCCCTGATGTGCAGTGGGGTGTGGACAATATGGGTCTTTCCTGAAGTCAACAGTCACCTCTTCCATTTTGTCCATGTTAAGAGACAGACTGTTACACCTGTACCAGTCCGCCAAGCGTCATGTCTCCATTCTGTAAGCTGACCCATCTCCATTGCTAATGAGACACACCACCATTGTGTCATCCTCAGACTTAATGATGGTGTTAGAGCTGTATGCAGACATACAACTGTGAGTCAGCAAAATGAAGGGAAGTGTGCTTATTACCCAGGCCTGGTGGGCACCGGTGCTCAGTGTGATGCTACTGGAGATGGCGTTTCCGACATGGACTGTCTGGGGTTTCTCTGTCAGGAAGCCCAGGACCCAGTAGCATAGGGAAATGTTGTAGCCTAGCAGATCCATCTTTTCTATGAGCTTCTGAGATTCAGCCTTTAAACTAAAAACGATCAATGATCATTTAATATGTGCAATAAAGTGTGCTGAGCACGATTAACAGAGAGCACACCATGTCTAGCGCTTTTGATACCATGCTATAGAAAAGATGGCAGAGCTGGTCAGCCCACGCCCTTCCAGCCATACACTGTACAACAGAGTTACTGCGTCTTCTGTTTAGACTGCTGCCTTTCAGCCTACATTTTGGAAGTTAAAATTAACATGTTGAATATATTCTAAGACATTTACAGTATTTGTAGAGAGTCTCTTATGAGGAGCGACATGCCCCGGTCTGTCACATTGCATTAAAGTCATTTTTTAAGCTACTGCATGCATGTGTTTCTAGTAGAATTGACTACTGCCGTGTTTCACAAACAGAATTATAGAATTGTTCAATTTCTAGCCTGCAGTTCATTTAAATTGCTGCCTCCAGGATGATCGTTATTAAAACAAGGAAGTAGGACCTTGCAGCTCCTGGACTTAAGTCAGCTTCCAATTAAGTCAGATTTCCAAATCCTGCTCTCGTGCTGCTCTATCAAGCCATTAATGGATCTCCTCCCCACACCCGGTCTTTGCCTAACAGCTTCTTGACACCTTCACTCCAGAGACTGCAATGCAATCACAGGCGCATGGCCTTGTGTTAATTCCAGGAATGAATAATCCTAAGGTGGGAGGATGAGCCGTTAGCTATGGGGCCTTAAAACCGGGGAATGATCAGTGTCAACATTTTAAGCCGGACTAAATATGCATTACTTTAGCACGGCAAAATCTCATTAAAGCTGTTGGCTTGGCTGTTCACGAACCTCTTTGTTTCAATACAGGATTAAGTAGGTATAGAAAATGAATGAATAGGCTGTGGAGAGTCAAAGCCTATCCAGGCATCATCTGGCACGAGGTAGGACCTGGCACTGCATGTGGCACAAATCAATCTAATTACAGTGTAGTCTAAGGTCACCAATGAATCTAAACTGCAAAAGAAAATCCACAGACGCTTAGCAATGATATTAAATATGACACTGTAAGGCATCTGAAACTAGGAGGTGGCACCACTATGCCACCCAGTATAAAAATGTTTAATTTACTCTTACTTATTTGCTTCATCCATAATTATATCAATCATCATAACTTTTCCAGACCAGTTAACTCTAATTCAAAGTTGTAGGGCACAAGAGCCTTACCCATGGGGCATGGTATGCAAGGTAGTACACAACCTTGAATGGTACACCTGTCCACCACAGGACACACTTGTACACACACCCACTCTCACTTGCACAGGAATAATTTATAATTATCAATTAGCTCATCTTTGGTGGCATTGTGAGACAGTTGTTAATGTTGCTGCCTCACATTCCAGATTCCTGGGTTTGTATTCCAGACCCGGGCACTGCCTGTTCAGACATTCTCCCCAGGCCTACTCTCAGGGTACTCTGGCTTTCTTCTCTCATTCCAAACAAATGCATGTTAGGCTAACACTGGCCAAGTGTGAGGAGAGTGTGGGTACGTGCATGAGAATGAAATAAAAGCAGGTTCACATCCTGTCTGGGGTCATCTAATGCAGCCAAGATAGGTGCCAGGCTCCTACAACCCTGAAATGGGTAAGCGGTTTAGAAAATAATTGGATGGTTAAGTTAACTGGTGTGTGAACTGCAAGAGGAAACGAGAAAAACTGCAGAAATAAAAAACAAGCTGATGTGAGGAGAACAAGTAATTTACTGTAGGTATGCATTTCTGGATGTTGTAGGACTGTCTTGGTTGACACGCCTCTGCAACATCGCATGGATATCAGGGACAGTGCCTCTGGATTGGCAGACCGGGGTGGTGGTCCCCCTCTTTAAGAAGGGGGATCGGAGGGTGTGTTCCAACTACAGAGGGATCACACTCCTCAGCCTCCTTGGAAAAGTCTATTCAGGGGTCCTGGAGAGGAGGGTCCGTCGGATAGTCGAGCCTCGGATTCAGGAGGAACAGTGTGGTTTTCGTCCTGGTCGCGGAACAGTGGACCAGCTCTACACCCTTAGCAGGGTCCAGGAGGGTGCATGGGAGTTTGCCCAACCAGTCTACATGTGTTTTGTGGACTTGGAAAAGGCATTCGACCGTGTCCCTCGGGGAATCCTGTGGGGGGTACTCCGAGAGTATGGGGCACCGGCCCCCTTGATAAGGGCTGTTCGGTCCCTGTACGATCGTTGCCAGAGCCTGGTCCGCATTGCCGGCAGTAAGTCGAACCCGTTTCCAGTGAGAGTTGGACTCCGCCAGGGCTGCCCTTTGTCACCGATTCTGTTCATAACTTTTATGGACAGAATTTCTAGGCGCAGTCAGGGCGTTGAGGGGGTCCGGTTTGGTGGGCTCAGGATTGGGTCACTGCTTTTTGCAGATGATGTTGTCCTGTTTGCTTCATCAGGCCATGATCTTCAGCTCTCTCTGGTATCGGTTCGCAGCCGAGTGTGAAGCGGCTGGGATGAGAATCAGCACTTCCAAATCCGAGACCATGGTCCTCAGCCGGAAAAGGGTGGAGTGCCCTCTCAGGGTTGGTAGCGAGATCCTGCCCCAAGTGGAGGAGTTCAAGTATCTCGGGGTCTTGTTCACGAGTGAGGGAAGAATGGAGCGTGAGATCGACAGGCGGATCGGTGCAGCATCCGCAGTAATGCGGGCGTTGCATCGGTCTGTCGTGGTGAAAAAGGAGCTGAGCTGCAAGGCGAAGCTCTCAGTTTACCAGTCGATCTATGTTCCTACCCTCACCTATGGTCATGAGCTATGGGTAGTGACCGAAAGAACGAGATCACGGATACAAGCGGCTGAAATGAGTTTCCTCCACAGGGTGTCTGGGCTTTCCCTTAAAGATAGGGTGAGAAGATCAGTCATCCGGGAGGGGCTCAGAGTAGAGCCGCTGCTCCTCCGCATCGAGAGGAGTCAGATGAGGTGGCTCGGGCATCTGATCAGGATGCCTCCTGGACGCCTCCCTGGTGAGGTGTTCCAGGCACGTCTAACCGGGAGGAGGCCCCGGGGAAGACCCAGGACACGTTGGATGGACTATGTCTCTCGACTGGCCTGGGAATGCCTTGGGATTCTCCCGGAAGAGCTAGAAGAAGTGGCCGGGGAGAGGGAATTTTGGGCATCTCTGCTCAAGCTGCTGCCCCCGCGACCCGACCTCGGATAAGCGGGAGACAATGGATGGATGGATGGATGATGGATGCATTTCTGGTTTCTGGTAATTTAAAAGTTGCAAGAAAACTCACAATTCTGTCTGTTTATGGTTATTGTCCAAATGGTTATCATACCCAGGACAAAGCAATTGCAGGTTAAGGGCCTTGCTCTTGGACTCAACAGAGTAGGGTCACTTTTGACGTTTACTGGATTTGAACCAACAACCTTCTGATTGCTGGTACAGATGCCTAGCTCAGTGTCGTGTGGTGGCTGCGGTAACGCGTTGTCATCAGCACATGCTCCTAACCTCCTCGTCTTCCTCCTCCTCCTCACTACTCCAGGAGGATACATCTGATTGGCCGGCCCAGCCCTGACTCTGCCGTAGAACAGCCAATAGGGAGGAGGTGGCTTGTTGGCCGAGGTCTCCAGGACTCTGCTGTGTCCGGCTTCTCTGACTCCTCTTCTACAACCTGGCTACGGTTCTACAATTCGATGATGGACAGATAGTGTTGTTTTTCATTTATGTTAACTTGTTTTTACTTTATTTTTGTTGTATTTGAACAAATCTCTATCCTCATATGTGATAACTGTGTGATTTGAGAGTTGCTGCTATGCACGTTGTGAGGAGTTCTGTGGAAAAACAAAGTAGTTTGTACTGTTGTATTGTGTTTCTGAGGTGGCCATGATACATTAGCCATCTAGCTCTGTGACAAAGATGACTTCTGTTCTGTTTTGTGTGTTGTATTCACCCCATTTTTTTGACAACCATTGCACAATCAACCTGCCTGGAAAGGGGGGGGGGGGGTCTCTCTCTGAATTGCTTTTTCCCCCAAGATCCCTTTCACTTTATTTCTTACAAGGGTTTTTTGAGAGTTTTTTCTTGACTTCTTCTAATGGGGGTTAAGGCTATGGGGGCTGTCAAAAAACAGCCCATTAAAGCATTCCCTGTGTGATTTTGAGCTATACCAGAAATTTACACATAGACAATGACAAGGTCAAGATTCTCAGATGATTCCACACTTATGGAGTGTATTACTAAAGGGGGATGAGACAAAAGCGAGGAGTCAGGTGGAGATCTTTGTTTTTTTGCCTCTTTGTCTGCATCTTAACATCAGCAAAACCAAGGAACTATTTTGACTTTTGCCACATCAAACAGTGTGGTCTGGTCACTATTCAGAGAGTGGCTGTAGAGGTGGTCCACTCCCACATGTACTTGGGGGTCCAATGAATGACAGGTTGGACTGGTCTCGGAACACAGAGGAACTGTATAAGAAAGAGCGGAGCAGACGCTTTTTCCTTAGGACACTGTGTTCCTTTAATGTGTGAAGTGACATGGGGACAAATAAAGATCTATCTGTCTATCTATCAAGAAATGTTCTTACATCCAACTCCATAACATACAGTTAGGTCCATAAATATTTGGACAGAGACAACTTTTTTCTAATTTTGCTTCTGTACATTACCACAATGAATTTTAAATGAAACAACTCAGATGCAGTTGAAGTGCAGACTTTCAGCTTTAATTCAGTGGGGTGAACAAAATGATTGCATAAAAATGTGAGGCAACTAAAGCATTTTTTTAACATTCAAACATTTTTGAAGATAGCAAAAAGAAATAGTATTATAAAAAAAAAAGAGTCTAGCCATGTGAAAGGGGTCCACATTACAGCTACGCATGTTGTATTAGTCAGTGGAGAGACTCAAACCTCCAAGGCTGTCAATCCACACAAACTCAGCAAGAGGATGTTGCATCAAAATGACAACCTGTTGTCAACCTGTGTGAAGAGTAAAAAGAAGAGAAAAAGGTACACAAGAAAGTCAAAATGTCGTGGGGACTGTTGTTGTGAACAATGCCATTTAATAAAAACACGACCTGAAGGACAAACCAGATGAGCATTACCAGGAAAGAGAAGTCAAGTAAAATGACCCCTTTTATTGGCTAACTAAAAAGATTACAATATTACAATATAAATAAAGCGGCAATTTGCAAGCTTTCAAGGCAACTCAGGCCATTTCTTCAGGCAAAGATGTAATCAGAAGAAGAAGATGAAACTTCAAAGTTACATAGTCATTCACACAGCTCGATTTATTTTGAACACCTTAGAAACACACCAGTAAATATCAACTTGTGTCATGGAAGCTGTTATGTAATACAACGAAGAATTATTACAACTTTTAATTTCAGGTGAGGCTCACTTTAGACGCCTTACTCAAATCAATTGTCAGACTCGGGCCAGGCCCTCCAAAGCAGCACAGCAGCTCAGCTCAGGGCAGGTTGTGTTGTTAAACTGCCATTTCAGATGACAAAGTCACAGTTTCATCCCCACAAATGTGAAGTGTCAAATTGCAGAGGAGATTCACCTGCTCAGTGTTGTGTATACCAGTCAATGCCAACGGCAAATCTGACTCACTTCCACATCTGTAGCACAGATCATGGCAAACTACAATATTTAATAGGGATTTGAATTCGTTAAATTATATTGGGCCAGAAAGAGGAAAGGGCAGAGAAGAAAGGCACACTGAATGAGAAACACCTGCGGGCAAAAAAGACGAAAACACGAGTAGGCCCTGCGAACAGACGGAGATGCCAGCTTGACTATACAGCAACGAAAGGGTAGAATCGCGGCTCAGTAATGATGAGCAAAGCACTAAGTACACAAGTTATACCAGAAAAAGTACAGCACCCTGTTCAGGAGTAAGCAAGATAGAAAATGACTGACTGGCTTACTTAAAGAAGAAACACGAAACTCTCAGGCTTGGTCTCAAGGTAGACCCGGGAGATCGAAGGAGCCATCAAGTGTCTACAGTAGGTGTGAGCAGAGTCTCCATACCCCAGTCCTACAGCACGATGGCTGGAGTCTTGGCATGTAAGATTCTGAGAATACGGTTGAAACTTTACATGAATTTGCTAAAAATTATCTGTTATGAATCTAGCACTTTTAATGCTTGTCAAAAAAAACTCTCTGACAGCAGAATGATTTGCAAGCCAGAATAGTAGACCTGCTCAGGTTTGTTGGGTAGGCCATGGGGACAGTTTTGCCATTTTTCTGCTAGCATCAGGAACTAAAACAGGGCCAATCGACTAGCTTTGTGCTTTTATTTCTCCATTACAAGCAAGAATGCTTATGGAGGCATTACTTTCTACGTCATTAAACGTAACTGATGCGTATTCACCCACACCACAGATATGAAGGAAATGACTGTGGCATTCATCATTCTCTTTGCTGTGTCCATAAACATCTGCTTGAGTTTTCCTTTGCCACTGTTTTTGGGCCAGGCTCTGCCCCTGGCTTTAGTTTTATTTATTGTTGCTGGTTGACTTTCTTTGTTTTAGTGAATTGTTTTGTTGTTTTTAAGAGATGCTTGAATTGATTCTTTTCTTTTTATGTTTCATTTACTGTCCTCCTTTTTTGTTCATCTTTGTGAAACTTTCTTTTGGATCCTTAGTTGTGCAATTGCTTCCTTTTTTCTCCCTTTATGCTCAGCCTAGCAGGGGTGTCGAACTCCAGTCCTGGAGGGCCGCAGCGGCTGCAGGTTTTCATTCTAACCATCTTCTTAATTAGTGACCAGTTTTTGCTGATAATTACTTCTTTTAATTAACTTGACTCAGGCCCCTTAGTTGTTTCTTTTTCCTTAATTAGCGGCCAAACAATAATGAGACATGAAACAAGTGGCTACATGACCAGATCACCTGTGCCCATTACACAATATCTGAAAACAGAGAAAGGTGGAGGTCTCAGTAAGTCTGATCTCTCAGGTCATGAAAACATCTTGACGGTGTTCTTAGAAAAAAACATAAAATCATCAGTTTTAGAAATGTCTGCTGTGGCAGAAAGAATAATTAAATAACGGTTTAATTAACAGCAAGCATTGGCTTCTCATTAACAAACTGGTTGGAGTTTGAAGCCCCAGTTTATCTGGTCATCTGTTGGCTCATTTCACATCTCATTTCTGTTTGGCTGTCATTTAATGAGGCTGTCATTTCAATTCAGAGCACTGAATCCTTAAAAACAAGGCTATTAAAATGAAGGGAAAAAAGTAACTTAGCAGTGAAAACTGGTCACTGATTAGGAAAAGGGTTAGAATGAAAACCTGCAGCTTCTGCGGTCCTCCAGGCCTGGAGTTCGACAACTGTGGCCTAAGGGGTCAGGACCACCTGATGTTACAGCGGTTTGGCTGACAGGACCACTCCACACACACTAATCGCCAGGACGCGGAGTGACTCTCTTTGTCTGTAGCGCCCTTTTTATCTCTTCCCAAAATTTAGATTTGATTATCTGAAGGTTAGTTTGGTTGGTTCTTGGATTTTTGCATTTAGTATGGCTGTATGGTGGCTTTTTGGTATTTTTTTTATAATGATTGGTCTTTTCCTCTTAATAATATCTGTACTGTTTGGTCTTTAGGTATTTTTGTATTTTGGCTTTTTGGTATTATACAGTATGTTTATACTTATTAGCCATTAACACAGTGCAGAATTGAAGACTTGGCCGAAGATATTGAAAATCAAGTGACGGAAAATGGTGGAAAATTCAACATTTTATTCAATTCAAATTGACGAATCAACAGACATAACTAAAATGGCTGTTCTCCATTGTTTTGTGAGGTTTGAGTGCCAAGGAGAGCCAAGTAGAACAACCGGCTCCGAGATTTTTGATGCACTTAATGGTTATTTCCTGAGACGTGGTATTGAATGGTAGAAATGTGTTGGGATATGCAGAGACAGTGCTGCAAGCATGACTGGGCATCTTTCAGGAGTTGTTACAAAGGTAAAAGATGTTGGACACATAGACATCTTGTTTAATCATTGTATACATCGTGAGCAACTTGCAGAGAAAAGAATATCTCCAGAACTACACAAAATTGTTAATAAAATTTGGCACAAAGCTCTAATTTCTCGAACATTTGAGGCACTTTCTGAAGAAATGGTCTCTCAACAAACTCATCTTCTTCTTCACACTGAAGTGAGATGGCTGACGAGAGGTAAAATACTAAACAGATTGTTCGACCTGCACCATGAAGTAAAGTTATTCTTCCAGCAGCAAAATAATTCAAAGTTCCAAGATCTCTTCTCCAACAATGATTGGTTAGCTAACCTTGCATATCTGTCAGATATTTATTCTTTGCTAAATAAGCTGAGCACATCCTTGCAGGGACATCTTATGGACGTGTCCACATTGCGAGGTAAAAAGGATGCATTTCAAAAGAAAATATTGCTGTGGCAAAAGCGATTAGCTGAAGTAGATCTGCAAATGTTCCCAAACCTTGATGAGTATGTGAAAGAGAAGGATGTCAGGTAATAAGTCTTGTGTGACAGCACTTACAGTCGCTCACAGAAGCTTTTGTCCATTATTACCCAAAGGAAGAGGACCCCAGACATGGAAATATGTGGATAATGGACCCATTGTCATCGAAAAGTGATCATAGCATCTTGAGCATGAACGAAAAGGAAAGCCTAATCGATCTACCATTCGCCTCAAAGCTAACTTCCACTCATCCCCATCAAGATCTTATTTTTGGTTCTCCATAAAAAGTGAGTACCCAGTGGTGAGTGAAAAGGCCATCAAAGATTTGATTCCATTCACAACGACCTTCTTGTGTGACAATCAAAAACAAGTACCACTGTCGGCTTGAAATACATGCTGCAGTGATGTCATTGGTGTCAAAAATCCATAAAGTAATTTCAAACAAGGAACACCACATATCGCACTAATCATTTTGTTATTTCAAATTATTTTCAAATTTTAATTTTGTCATAATTAAACAAGCTTTAATTGTTGTTAATTGTTGTAATTAAACATGTGTAATTACCATTTCACATTAATTGTACCAGGATGTTGTACCATGTTAGTCATTATGAATGTAGTGAGAAGTCAAGTAAAATGACACCTTTTATTGGCTAAACTAAAAAAGATTACAATATGCAAGCTTTTGAGGCAACTCAGGCCCCTTCTTCAGGCAAAGATGTAATCAGAAGAAGAAGAAGGGGCCTGAGTAGCTTGCATATTGTAATCTTTTTTAGTTAGCCAATAAAAGGTGTCATTTTACTTGACTTCTCACTACATTTCACGTTAATAAATGGAAGTTTTATGAACACTATTTTATAGCTGTCTGTATCTTTTTAAAAAAATTCATGCTAGTGGTCTGCGAGATTCAAAATTTGTGAGCTTAGAGGTTCATGAGGCCCAAATGGTTGACGACTGCTGACATAATTCATATTTCAAATAAGAAAAATCAACTCATTATCCTCAAGTTTGCAAAGTACCTCATGAACACACCATCATTTCACAAAAGCATTCACATTTGCAGTCATTTTGTAGAATTTATATTCTAAGTATACTCTGACTTTCACAAGGCCATGAAATAATCTTATCATGTCACGCTGCATATTTGATTTGACTAAATAACTGATAAAAAGCCAGCTTGGTCTGTCCATTGAGGATATTACCAAACTGACATTCCTCCTGATTATTCTTTTTTTTTTTCCCGATAACACTATAAATACATAAACAATCATTAAAAGGCAAGTTAAGGACACTAAAAATAGAATTAACAACATTCACAAGAGATCTAAGGCAGAAACGAAAACCATGGAAGACATTCTCTCTATCTCTCCACAGAAAGGACATTTGTCCGTAACTGAAGGATTAATCAGTGAGACATAGAAATTAACAGCAATGATGCCATGCAGTACCTGCCATTGCAGATCACCAGTTCTTTTGTTCAATTGTACCAAGCTGACCCTGGTGTCTTCCCCACCCCAGATCTGCTCTTCCAGGGTGTCTCTGGTTTTGTGCTCAGTAGTTCCCAGTGACGTGCCAGCACACATATTTTATAGAGCTCTTTCCCCACAGCACCATCCAAAGAAGTCGGTCTATGCTGTAGACGGTGTGCATACATGACTTCAGTATCCACAGGTTTCAAGATGGCCAGTACCAGAGTTGCTTCAACAAAGCCTTCACTAGACTCAGGGACATCTCTGCTAGCAACGAAACCTCCAATAAGAGATTTTACTTCAGCTGGTAGGTTGACTTGGATCTTTAGCAGCAGTTGATTAGCCCGCCTCAGTGAGTATAGTCTTAATATCTCCACCGTCTTCTCAGCGCAGTTCCATATCTTTTAGGTGTGCGGACCCAGATGATTCCAGAGATGATTAGTAATGATTGGACTCTTACAGATTGTGCGATTTTGAGGCCCAGGACTGCTTACTCTAGAGCCCAAAAGATACGGGCAGAGCTCCAGTCAACATGAGCCTCAAGGAGATTCCCTTATGCCCCGAGTAAAGCTGTAGAAAGGCAGAAGGCCAAAAGTTGACAGCTGTCTATTGCCAACTTAAATAAAGTGCCTTCTCAATATATAGATATCGCACTTGTCGTAACAACACACTGGCAAGAGGCCTCCAGGACAGGTCTGTTGGCTAATATAACAGTTTTTGCAAAGATTGCCACCGGAAAGCATTTCTTCAGCTGCATATATCAAGAAAAGAAAGAAAGAATTTTTTTTGAATTTTTGAATTGAACTTAATTCTTTTGTCAAATAAGAAAAATCAATCCATTATCTTCAAGTTTACAAATTGCCTCATGAACACACCATTTTTCCTCAAAAGAATTCACGTTTTTGCAGTCATTCTGTAGAATTTCTATTCCAAAAAAACCCTGGCTTTTACAAGTCCATGAAATGTTTTGATCATGTCACATTGTTTGTTTGACTTCATTTTTCTCTCTTTGTGACTTATAAATGGCCAGCTTGGCCTGTCCAGTGAGGAAATTACCATATCATACATTCAACTTGATTATTCTTATTTGCATTAATAAGAAAGAAAGAAAGAAAGAAAGAAAGAAAGAAAGAAAGAAAGAAAGAAAGAAAGAAAGAAAGAAAGAAAGAAAGAAAGAAAGAAAGAAAGAAAGAAAGAAAGAAAGAAAGAAAACACCAGGGTAGACAGCACAAAAGTGTCTTGGGGCAATTTGGCAAAGCCAGTGTGTTTACTGTTAGTGACTCCCGGTGTTCTGTCTTAGGTCCTTGTGTGTGTCACTACCACCAGCCACCGGGCCGACTCTCTTTGCATATGTAAAGCAGGCATGTGACAGATCTGTTTAACCGCCTAAATGTTCTTAAGTGGTGTTCAGATTGTAGTTTGCAATCTGAAATAATGTAGGAGTCCTCCCTCCTTGTGTTCCTTCTTCAGTGGATTTCATAATCCTCTTTAATTCAAGGCATCTTTTTTATCCCTGCATCAAGCAAATTCAATCCGAGCCACGTCTTTATCAAGCCAGATAACTGCGGATTAAGACAGGCTAAACCACAGCAAACTCGAGTCATTGGTACACGACTCCTAAAATGCTTTTTTTAGGTAAATAAATAATTACCTTTTTTATAAATCCCTTCAAAACCCGAACCTCATGAGTCAAAGGAAGTTCAGGATATCATTATAAAGGAAAGCTAATATGAGCGATTTCAGCTTCATGTGTGGGGTTGCTTCTCAGCCAAGGGAGTGGGCTCACTCACAGCACATTTGGCCTAAGAACACAGCCATGAATAAATGAATAAAGAATGGGACCAAAACATTCTCTAAGAGCAACTTCTCCCAACCATCCAAGAACAGTTTGGTGACCAACAATGCCTTTCCCAGCATGACAGAGCAATGTGCCATAAAATGATAACTAAGTGGCTCGGGGAACAAAAATCAAAATTTTGGGTCCATGGCCAGGAAACTCCCCAGACCTTAATCCCATTGAGAACTTGTGGTCAATCCTCAAGAGGCAGGTGGACAAACAAAAACCCATAAATTCTGACAAACTCCAAGTATTGATTATGTAAGAATGGGCTGCCATCACTCAGGATTTGGCCCAGAAGTTGATTGGCAGCATGCCAGGGCCAATTGCAGAGGTCTTGAAAAAGAAAGAAGGGCCAACACTGCAAATATTGACTGCGCATAAACGTAATGTAATTGTCAGTAAAAGCCTTTGAAACATATGAAATGCTTGTAGTTTTACTTCAGTATTCCATAGAAACATCTGACAAAAAGATCTAAAAACACTGAAGCAGCAAACTTTGTGAAAACCAATATTTGGGTCATTCTCAAAACTTTTGGCCACAACTGTATATGGATCTTATGTTCTTCCTGATATTCTGGTTTTCCTCTTACAACTCAAAGATATACATATTAATTTCAGATCTTAAATTGGTCCTGCAGATGTGTACATCAGTGTGTTGAGCTGGCACCCTGTCCATTGTGGGCTCCTACCTTGTGCCTGGCACTGCCAGGACAGGCTTTGACTCCCCACAAACAGAGTAAAGGGATGGACTGGTGTAGTTTTCTAATGCTTCCTTTAGAAATGCGCCAGTAACTCCAGGCTACTCGTATATTCAGGTTACCTAAAACAGTCTGGTGAGCTAGAGAGACTGATGTGGGATGTATTTCTTAATATTTTAGAATTTAGCTACCTATGGCCTACCTACAGTGCGACTATTCGTCATTTATTGCTATGTAATGTAATCCAAGCCTTTGCTCAGGAGTTGCTACACCTGACTAATAAATGCATTGTACAGTACGTAAGCCACAGTGTTGTGTTGTCATTGGAGGTCTATAAGTTATTTTAAAAGCTTAGTTAACAGCCTTAATAGTAATAATTCTTTGCATTTATATAGCGCTTTTCTCACTACTCTAAGCGCTCAGCAATTGCAGGTTAAGGGCCTTGCTCAAGGGCCCAACAGAGCAGAATCCCTACTGGCATTTACAGGATTCGAACCGGCAACCTTCCAATTGCCAGTGCAGATCCCTAGCCTCAGAGCCACCACTCCGCCTGTCAAGTATTTAAGTAATTAAGTGGTTAATTTTGCAATGTGTGCGACCCGGACTCATTACACGTATAACACAGCAGCATCTCCTACAAATATAATACAAAGAAGGAAGAAGGGAACACTTGACAACATCAGACAGCAAGCTAACCTTGCAGGTGCCTTATGCTCAGGAATGTCACGGAGGATTGTGCCACTTCATGTGCCAAGTTTGATGCCTTCTTAATATACAATTATGCAATGGAATAAAAAGGAAAGAAGCGATGATTCACCTGTCCCATTTTCATTACAGAATTAACCCATTCAAGATCACACTAAAAGAGGAAGACTTTCAAAAACCATGCTGGCTTGGCAACTTAATTAAGGCCATTATTTAGTGGTTTAGAACAAAGAGATTAGGAATAAACAAAACAAACATTGAGTTACCAGGACCAGGATTGGAAAACAATTGTCTAGGATGTGATCTCCCCTGGCTTCTCAAACAATACATGCATCAGGGCGTACGCTGCATTGTTGTCATGTAAGAGGATAAGCTGGCGAGAAGTGAAACAGAGCAATAATGTTGGTTTGAAAATGTATGCCGAGGTTCTACTTGATATGCATCTGGACTTTTTGCAGTGCTCCAAAATGTGGCCAAAGACCATCACAGCCTGCAAGAGTCCTTAATGGCACTGCCTTTCGTGAACTCAGAGTATTAATTTGGCAGCTCCACAAGTTGAAGAGTCTGCCTTTTTAAAAAAAAAAAATAGCAGCATAATTACAAACTTTATTATGTATATGAATGCTTTTACAGTATGGAATTTATGAATTTACACACCAACTAGGGGGTTCATCCCCTGCTCGCTTCGCCCCCCCGCCTCCGGCCTGCACTACACCCCAGCCACTTCGTGTCTCTGCTACTCGTGTTGTGAAGAGGGGGACTGAACACACCCCAAGGATCTGCATCTCGCACGTTGCTTCAAACACTTAAAAGCCTGTACAGCAGCTGTGCTACTCTTTGTCTTTTATTTCCGGCCTCGGTTAAATCTGTTGGCACAAAGTCTCATCTCGCGGGACATGAGTTCTTGATATTTTTTATAATTTAAAAACGAAATAAGAATCTGAAAATATAACAACATTGTATTAAAGTTCGATAAATTCTGAAAAGAATGATACCAAACATATATATGTAGGTTTTAAAATAAGCCTGATTTTATGTGTGACAAAAAGCATGACATAAAAACGTCACATAAAATTGTTGCACAAAATCGTTGCACTTTTAGGCTTAGGATTTTATATATAGAGAGTACATTCATCCACTGATGAACTCACTTAATCCAGTTCAAGATCTGAGATGGTATTAGCAACATCAACAACTACCTCTGGTCAGGGTACTTGTCCATTGCTGGGAAAAGTCACGCACTCACCCATACTCCCAATCACGCTTACTGGTCACCAGTAATTTATTACCGTTGTCACACACGTGTGCATGGGAGGCAGCTAAAGGGCTCAGAAGAAGGTAATTCCCAGTCAGACCAAGAGGTGGCAGTGTGCATTAATCATTTCTCTTATCTCCCCGCAGACCAAAATGCGGGAAACTGGCTCTCAGGATGATGTCACTTCCAGTTCTGCCCTCCAAGAAGTCACAGCCTGATGTCCTCATTTCCAGTTCCGGTCCCAAGTTCCCTCCTCTTCCTGCCATTCCACTATATATCCACCATGTTTACTAACCAGGGCAGTTTTGGACTCTTTGTCTGTAAAGACCATTTTCTCAACCTTTTTTTCGAATTTTACAGTCAATTCTCAAGTATACCGGAGGCTGCCCCAAACCCCTTTGTTTGTCAAGGTTTGATTATTTACCACACCGTACAGAATTAACCTTAGACTGGACCAGCTGTAATTCATATGTATCATACCGTATTTTAGCCACTTACAACTACAACAACAACAACATGTATTTATATAGCACATTTTCATACAAATAATGTAGCTCAAAGTGCTTTACATGATGAAGAAAGAGAAAAAAAAGACAAAATAAGAATTAAAATAAGAGAACACTAATTAACATAAAATAAAAGTAAGGTCCAATGGCCAGGGAGGACAGAAAAAGCAAAAAAAAACTCCAGACAGCTGGAGAAAAAACAAAATCTGCAGGGGTTCTTAGGCCATCAGACCGCCCAGCCCCCTCTAGGCATCTTACGGGTTTGTTGCAGCACCATCATGCCTAACCAAAGGTTGTTAAGCCTGCCCCTGGAGTGCGGCATCTACTTGCTCCAAGCAGCTTGTTAATGTGATGCCAATCTCTGCCATTCATGATACTTTTAGTTTAATTAAGCAACTTGTCCCAATTCACTGTCCGAAGTCTCAAAAACATCCCAAAACATGTGTTTTACTCTTGATCAACTATTTACTGACATTTCTTTTCAGCCCAGTCTCTTGCTTTCTTATTTCTGCTTTGTTAAAACGCTGAGCCCCTCCTGGCTGCCCCTTAGTCAGTAGTCAGTTACACCATACCATCCCTTATCCATCCTACATGCCCAGTTCAGAGTCACAGGGAGCTAGTGCCTATCCTGGCAACATAAAATGAAACAAGTGCATTTGACGTTATATCCGGCAACCGGAATTCAGTTCAGATGGCATCATTATCCAATGTGAGAAAGAACAAAAGAGAAAACATTGGATCAGAGACTGTCCAAAAAATGAGATTTTGATTTACTCAGCTAGTTAAAGTACTTATCAAAATGTCTATGCTGAATTGCAAGGCTGAGAGAAAGCCAGCAAATTAATTTAAATGAGTCAAACGTCGGCAAGAACTTTAAAAATGTGTTAGACTGTGAAGCTGTTTCCAAAGCAACGATCCAAGACCCAGGCTGTTTACCCCGGAGCAGAGAAAGAATTAACTCCAGTGACAACAATGAGCATTGTCCTGAGCTTCGTACACAAGCAAAAGCCACACTTAAAACTGCAAATGGTGAGCTAGGAGAAGCCATTTAATCAAATGACAAGTTTAATGAACACCAACGAGTGATCTATAATTAAGAAACTGTCAGTTCCTGTGAAAGAATAGAGCTGCCTACCTGTACCCCACCCTCTACTATTCATTCAACACCAACAACAGTTTAGCTCCTGTGTAGCCCAAAATCACACAAGGAACGCCTCAATGGCCTTCAACAGGCCCTGTTTGTTGACAGCCCCCCCAGAGCTGACTCTCTACGAAGACAAGAGAAAAAAAAAAAACTTGTAGGGGAACAGCGATTCAGAGAGAGACACCCGTTCCAGGTATGGTTGGGCATGCAATGGGTGTCAAAAAATGGGGTAAATACAACACCCAAAACCGAATAAGTCATCCTCTTCACAAAGCTAGATGGGTCATCTATCATTGCCACCTCAGAAATACATACCTACAGTAAATGACTTGTTCTCCTCATGCCAGCCATTTTTAATCTGTAGTTTCTCTTGCTTCCTCTCACAGTTTAAACACTAGTTAACTTATACCATCCAATCATTTTCTAAACCGCTTACTCATTTCAGAGTTGTAAGAGCCTGGCACCTATATTGGCTGCATTAGATGACCCCAGACAGGATGTGAAGCTGCTACCATTGCATTCTCACTCACGTCACACTGGACCAAACATGCATTTGTTTGGGATCAGAGGGGAAAGCCACAGTACCCTGAGAGAAACCCATGAAGGCCTTGGGGGGAGAACATCTGAACAGGCAGTGCCCAGGTCTGGAATACAAGCCCAGGAATCTGGAATGAGAGGCAGCAACATCAACCAATGGGGTAATTACAACACACAAAACGTAATGCAAGTCATCCTCTTCACAGAGCTAATCTATCATGGCCACCTCAGAAATACAACACAATAGTAGAAACTACTTTGCTCTTGTGCAGCACTCCTCACCAACTGTAGGGACCATGACAATTCTCAAGGCAAAATGCAAGAACAGATGATACCACTTATTATACACAACTATCACATATAAGGATGAAGATGTGTTCAAATACAACAAGAACAAAGAAGAAACTAATTATCATAAATGAAAACAACAATATCTGTCCATCAGCAAATTGTAGAATGATGGCTAGATTGTAGAAAAAGAGTCAGACGAGCCAGACACAGCAGAGTCCTGGAGACCTCGGCCAACAGTACTGGGTTGGCCAGTCTGATGAAAGGACCCTTCTACCAATGATTTGTTTATCTGAGATGACTTTTCTGTGGTAGGCAAACAACTCAATCAATAAAGAAGTGGCACCAAGTGCTAAATGAGAATCCAGAGAAGTGAACCTGAATAGGGGAGGGTTTGTAACAATTTTTAAATATCGTATTGCTTATATTTTAGTACTAATGACTAACAACAGAGATGCAGTATGCACAGTTAATCAGCAGCTCTAGTCAGGGTATGCTAAATTGAAGTAGTGAGTCTTCAGCTGGGATTTAAAAGCTGAGACTGAAGGGAGACCTCTTATAGAGGCCGTGATAGATCGGCTATCTAGCTCTGTGAAGAGGGTGACGTGTTCTATTTTGTGTGTTGTATTTACCCCATTTTTTGACACTCATTACACACCCAGCCTACCTGGAAAGGGGTCTTTCTCTGAATTGCGTTTCCCAACATTTCTTCAATTTTTTTTTTCCCTGAAAGAATATTGTTTTAGGTGTTTTCTTCTTGTATTGTTAGGGAGTCAAGGCTTTGGGGTTTTCAAAAAACAGGGCCTGTTAAAGTCCATTGCAGCACTCCTTGTGTGATTTTGGGCTTTACAAGAAATATGTTGTTGTTGTTGCTGTTATAGTGGCAGGCAGACTATTGCGTAGCTTCAGCAGACGACTTAGCGTGCCGACAGTGATTTCATATTTAATTCATTTGATTCATTCAATTTTGTGTCTGCTTATTCCATTACAGGGTTGAGAGTGGCTGAATCCCATCTTGACAGCACTGAGCTCAAGCCTTCAACAAACCCCTAATGGGATGTCAGACCATCTTCAGCTACCTGCAGTTATATTCACCCACACAGGTCCAGTTAAGATTTACCAGTCAGCCTGACCTTAATATCTTGAGAGGTGGGAGGAAACTGGATTATCACAGGCAGAATACTCAAACTCCAAATTGCCAGGGACTATGCCAAGACTCGGGAGTTGTGACTCAACAGTATAAATCACTGCAATGTGCTGCCGGCCTAACATTTAACACACCAACATGTGTTAGTTCACCTTTCTACGTTATGACTATGTAGTAGCACGGAAGTGAAGCTCTGCAATCCTACATTCAAGTTAAAATTCACTTCTGTGAACTTCTTCCTTACATTTATGACTGACGTAGAAAATGTTCCTGCCATTCTTGTGCCGTGTCTCAGTGGAGATTTCACATCTCCCCAGTATCTGCATCTCCACCTACTCCAGATTTCTTCCAACATCCCAAACATGTGTGTGTTAAGTTAATTGTCGACTCCCGATTGGCTCAATGTGTGTGAGTGTTAGTGTGTGCGTTAGTGTGCCCTACCATGAAACTGGTGGGATCAATAACATATGTAAGAATAGACACAGTGCATAGTACCCCTGAAACAAGTATTGTCACCAAAAACAATGATCTGTCTGAACAAAGATTACTGTTAAGCTTTCTCTCTTTGAAAAAGATCATAAAAACCTATTTTAGAATCAAATTGTATTCAGAGTGGTATAGCGCTATTCTAAAATAAATATTCACTACCATAGTGCACAAGAAACATGTATATATCCAATAACTAGTATGTGACTGTAACTAGATAACATTCGCAGACCTGCTTGACCCACTTTAGGGTGACACGAGGGTCCAAGCCAATACCAGCAGCACTGGATGCAAGGCAGGAATCAACCCCTGATGACATGCCAGTCCAGAGTGTTTGCCCAATGCACACACCAGCTCTGGGTCAGTTTAGAATCACCATGCACATTTTTGAGGAAGTGGGAGGAAAACTGGAATACCAGGAGGAAAAAAAACTCATGGATTCAAGCCGAGTCCACATGGGCAGCAAGCGGACATTGAAGTAGAACCCAGGAAGCTGGGTTTAGCCACTGCATCGTTCATATTATTGTGAGTTATATTTTAAAAAATGTTGCAGAGATAGATCAATTTTTGCTATGTATATGTATTAACACATTGATTTATCTTACATTTATACGCACTGGGGATTTTAAGCTACTTAAAGCGTATTACTTAATATGCACTACTTGTATAAAAACCTTTTCTAAGCTATCAAGGTGCTTTCAAATGTAAAGTTACAAAGACAAACTAAACAACAAGGCAGAGCTGGAGCTCAAGTGCAAGATCTTTAGAATAATCCATAATTGGTCAGAATGTTCTGATTAAAGCAAAAAATCAGGAAAAGGGGGCACCCCTGAGTATGTATTGGTTTTTTTTGGACTAATTCTTAGAAATGGTATTTGAACAAGATGATAAAAAGAGCAGTAAACATGCTTTGCTGCTCACTCTATCTCCAACTGTCTGCCATAACGGATAACGTCTGAGAGCTGCATTGTTGGAAATAGAGGGGGCTGCCCACCCTTTGGACTTTTCCTCCAAATCAAGCCATCAAGACCTCAGCCACAGAGACAAAAAAAAAATATCCCCTCCCTCCTGTCCTACTAGAACTCTTGTTCTGAGGATGTACTGATTTCCTGTGCCATTTGTTTAAAGAAGTTAAGTGCTCTTCATTCTCTAACGTTCGAGAGTGTGTGTGTGTGTGTTTTATGGAAGGATTAGGCAATTAGCAAAGGCTGTAAGATATAATAACTTATTTTACAGGGAGCACGTGTCCCCTGCAAACAACTAAGATTAACAAAGGTGTGCCTGGCGTAATCAGGAGCCACCGTCATAGTCCACAACACCAAGGAAGGGCTGTAGCTGTGCAAATGTGTGCAGAAGTATAGAAGTAACGTCAGCTTCAGGAACACATTAAAGTAGCTGCCACTGAAAGGCTTTTAAAATGAATGGCAGCTTCAAATCAACCATAAAATACAAAACCTTTGATGAAGAAAATAAGCAAATCTAATGTTTTACCATTATATAATTAACTCCTAGGCAGGTGATAAATCACCGATGTACATCTACAAGACAAAAAAATTTAAACATCAACCCAGTGGCAGACTGTACTGATAGGCACAATATCGAAATCAAACATGGATGAGACGTCAGCCCATCATGGCATGTGACAGTTACTATTGACCCCTATTCACTAATCTAAAGCAGAGGTCCTCGGTCACAGTCCTGGACGGCCACAGTGGCTGCAGGTTTTTGTTCTAACCTGGTTGCTTAATTAGAAAACAATTCTTGCCAATAATTTAATTTCGTGGCTTGTTAGTGCTTTAACTCTGCCACGTCAGCTCATTCTCATATCCAAGATTTTCTCCCCCTTTCTAAAGATATCATCCAAATGATTTGAAGGCTAAAATGGAGGAGTAATTCTCAGTCCTTCACTTTTTTCTCTTCACTTTCCTTCCAAGTATTTGATTAAACCCAACAGTGCATGATAAATACACACGGGTGTAAATGGTAACAAGCGAAATGGAGAAATGCTGGTCTCTTTTGTCATTTGCATGTTTTTGCTAATCAGGAGCAATTAAAAACCGAGAATACAGCAGTTTAAGACTAAAATAAGCAATAATGGTTCAAAATCTTAATGAGCGAGACAACTAGAATGAAACAGAAGTGTTACTTGAGCAGTAAGGGCTTCTTATTAAGCAACTAGTTTGGAGCAAAAACCTGCAGCCACTGCAACCCTCCAGGACCGTGATTGAGGACCCCTGATCTAAAGCATCCATTTTCTAAGGCAGGGGTGGACAATGTCGGTCCAGGAGAGCCGCAGTGGCTACAGGTTTTCATTCCAACCCAACTGCTTAATTAGAAACCAATCCTTGCCAATCTCAGACCTTATTTAATTTTATGGCTTGCTAGTCTGCAATGTAAGGTTCTTCTATCGTAGATTTTTTCCTTTCCATGGATGTCATCCAAATGATTTGAAGCCTAAAATGTGTTATTTTCAGCCTGTCACATTTTTCTATTAAGTGTTTTATTAAATCAAAACAGTGCAAGATGAACCCACAGAGATGTAAATGGAAACAAGCTGACTGCTTTGTCTTTTACATTTTATTGCTAATAAGGAGCCATTAAAACAATGAATTCATCTCTTTAAGATTGAAATAAGTAATTAAGGGTGGGGAATCATCAGCAATAATTTACTTCTCATTATGAAACTGGATTGGAACAAAAACCGGCAGCCACTGTGGCCCTCCAGGACCGTGATTGAGGACCCCTGATCTAAAGTATCCATTTTCTAAGGCACAGGTTGAGGAGAGCCAGAGGAGGTTATAAAAACTCTCTATATAGCATACATATCATTAAACATCGGCAGGCAGTAGTGGTTAAGGCTTTAGACTTCAAATGCTGAGGATGGGGATTCAAATCCCACTACTGACACCATGAGCAAGTCACATGACCTGCCTGTGCTTCTATCAGTAAACCAAAAAAGAAATGTAATCAGTTGTATCATAAATGTTGGATAAAGGCGTCCACCAAATAAATCAGCGTAAAATAAACATCTGGAGTATGGAGTGGTGGTGAAGGCACCAGGCTTTCAACCTCAGCTTTTCCATTTCAGCTCCCACCTGGCCCCCTGTTCCACTGTGAGAAAGTCAAATAACCGGACTGTACCCCAACTGCAAAATATGAATGTAAGCTCACATCATTTCCTCGAAGAAAGGCATCAACAAAATTAACAATAATAATTAGGCCTACTAGAACCGAACATTCATTAAAAACATTTTTAATGAATGTTTTACACTCATAATTAACAAAGTGGAAGGCCTAAGCGAAGATTTATGAATGTGGTGAGAGAGGACATGCAGGTGATGGGGTGTAACAGAACAAGATAAGATGCAGAGGACAGAAGAATATGGAAGAAGATGATCCACTGTGGCAACCCCTAACGGGAGCAGCCGAAAGAAGAAGAATTAACGCGAGTTGAAACTGACTAATATATAGAAATTCTACAAGCTAAGAAGTGTTAACATAAAAATGAAAACACAAAAATAAAGCTGGTTAAGGAAACAGGAGGAGGAAGTTAACGAGCAGTGTGTCTGCCTTCATAAACCATTCTTGTGACGACTGCATGCCACCTAACAGTGATAAACACGTGAGGCGATTGCACAAGGCCAGCCAAAGGTGCAGCTAATCACTTCCAAAGAATGAGACGATTTCCCTGAGTGTCCATTGATGTAGAGCAGAGAAGATCACATAACTCCATCCATCCATTATCCAACCCACTATATCCTAACTACAGGGTCACGGGGGTCTGCTGGAGCCAATCCCAGCCAACACAGGGCACAAGGCAGGAAACAAACTCTGGGCAGGATGCCAGCCCACCACAGAGCACACACACATACACACACACACACATACACCCACACACCAAGCACACTCTAGGGACAATTTAGGATCGCCAATGCACCTAACCTGCACGTCTTTGGACTGTGGGAGGAAACCGGAGCACATCACATAACTCCACACCGTCAATATTCTGTCGTATTTTAAAAATCTATCATTTCAAATCTGCCATTATTTCCCAAATGAGAACGGCTTGTGCTAAAGAGGTTAAGAGGCTTTCATTTAACAGGGGGTTTCACTAAATGTGTAGCTTAATTAAAAAAAAAGGATCTCAGACAAACACATTTGAAAGCAAAAGCATCCTTCACTCCTCATTTTGCTTGGTGTCCTTAAACATGCCATAAGCAAAGCAGATATCCAATTTCATGAAAGCACACATTAGTGATTACCATCTCATTTGTGCACGGACACATTTTCAACTTCCCCGATATGCAAACGCTTCTAAAACCAGATATTCTTTCACTTGTTCAGCTCAAATCCTGCTGTAAAAAATAGGAGTTTAAGTGGACAACAATAAGCATCTGTGGAACGGAAGCCAATTTCTTTAAACAAACACGCAGGGAGAGAACATACAAGTTGCATACAGAAGGCATCACAGACAAGAACAGAACCAAAGAAATGGAATGTGATGTGGCAACACCAGCTACGGTGCTTACTGCAGAGGTACTTGTTAATTTTTACACAATGAATTAAACTTGCACTTGGGCATCACATTAGCGCACTGCTTAATGCAGTTTCATCTTCCAGGACCCAGCATGCTGGGTTTGACCCTGCACACCCAGATGTGGTCTCTGGGGGTCTTCCTGTGGGTGCTCTGCTTCTCCTCTCACATTCCCAAAGACACCCAGGTAAGGCAGGCTGTTGATTCCTAATAGGCCGCTATGCGAGTGTGTCCATGCGGTGAGTATGCCCAGGTGTGGGTTGGTGTTCTGTCCAGGGCTGTCTTCCTGCATTGTGTCCAGTAATAGCAGGACACTGAACTAGAGACATTGAGTTTGAGAACAATACGATACATACGTACATTTTCTTTGTAACTGTATGCTGGGAAGGGTGCTGAATAAACAAAAGACTGACTGGCCACCATACTGCACTGTATATCTATCCAGCTACACACTTTGTTACAAGGTCCCCCTCCTTATTCTCCTTTTCCAATATGGACACACTAGAACTTTCTAGAAGGATTCAGATCCTTTCCAAGGATTCTCTGAAGAGCCACGGTACTGAAGGAGTCCAGTCTTCACCTCATGTCACTTCTTCTCTGACTACATTCTCGTCAGAGCTTCGCCACAGTGGAACCCCTTAATCCAAAGCAGCCCACAACACATAGGCTCGAGAAATGGCAAGAGACTGACCGTAGCCCTCCCAATGAAGTTCTTCCTACACCTCAAGAGCATCTACCCAATGGAACATCCCTCTCTAGGAAAGATTGGGTCGCGCTTAACCGAGATAGGTCAAAGGTGGGCAAAACAAGAGACAACCTATTTAAATGGGGCTTCACAAGAAGCGTTGAAAGTCCCTGCGGTGAGCCCACCCAAACAATGGACCACATTCTCCAGGAATGTTCCCGAGGCCTTACATGTACCAATGAAGATCTTAAGGATGCTAATGACTCTGCTCTTACCTGGATACGGCAGTGGCATGATAAGATATGATGACTGGATAGCATCCATGTCTCGCAACCAGGAAGTACCAGGACTCTAAAGACTTGGACCTTCATCCTTTCGCAGAGATATCAGGAGCGCCACACACCCCTTTCCAGCAACCTCATGACCCCTCATGCTCTCCCAAAAAATCTACTAACTTCATGAAGGAGTCACCAGAGACATGAATGTCACTGCCAAAGTAAGTAAACCTCTCAACGAGGTCGACACTCTCTCCGCAGACAGACACACGGCTGATGGCTGTGCCTAAGAGGTCATTTAAGGCCTTGATGATGGTTTTTATCAGGACACTCACAAGCCCAGACACTCAGACTCCTCAGGCCCCAGTCAGAGCCTCCTTTGAATCTGTGAAGATCACAGCATCGTCAGCAAAGTCAAGATCAGTGAAGCTCTCTTCGCCAACAGATGCCCCACAGCCACTGGACCCCACGACCCTGCCCAACACCCAGTCCACGCAAGCAATGAACTGAGTAGGAGCAGAACACACCCCTGATGAACCACAGAATCAACTAGGAATAACGCAGAGGTTCTGCCTCCACTTCTTCTGTATCTCCCACTTTATATTGCATTTTCATTTCCTGCACTTTTCAAAAAAAGCTTCAGATTGCTTATCGCTGCACCGCTCACTGAGGACTGACTCAAACGGCTTTTCACAGACTCGCTAATGTGAAACAGTAAAAGAAACACACAAAACTACCAAATATTTTCACATGTACCTATTTTTTAGACCGATCCGTAAAGTTTAAATAAATCGTAATAGAAATCATGATAACTGAAGGTTCAGCTAACTGAAACAAATGTGCTTGTTACCAAGAAATGCTTAATAAGGCCGTTTATTATTGGATTGGCATTACAGGCCCTTCTTTCCTTTGCTGATCCTACAATCATAGGGACCAATAAGTTGGCATGGGGGTGAAGTGTTTGGCTCTCCTGTGTAATTACACCGGTGGTCTGGAGTCAAGTCCTGTCCCTGCCATTGTCTGCTTGGAATTTGGACATTCTCGCTGTAATCAGTCGGCTTTGCCCCCACACCTCTAAGACATGGGGGTTAAAACTGGTCCCGTTTACTGGCAACCTGCTCCTGCTAATTTCCTCCTTTAACTCAGTAGTGTTCTAACATTCTAAGGCAGTGCAATGGGATAAGAAGGTTTAGAAATTGAAAAAAAAAGTACGATGCCGTCCTGCATTGCAAAAAAAAAAATGATAATCTGCCAATGGGATAAGTAAAGTTTACTTGACAAGATGTCTTAAAATAAGCTAAATAATCTTAAATGCAAATTTATTGAAAAGTCAATAAATCTCACTTCATCAGTCCTAATTTAATATGCGCTTTCTTAAATAGCTCTGGGGTGAGGTGGGTATTGGGTGGCCACCAGTTGGTTCAGGGTGGTGGTTTTCTTCAATTTGTACATGAAAATGTCTTTCCTTTTTTTTGTGTTGCCTTACTGTTTGTAGTAGTAAAAAGAAAACAGGATTTAAGGGCTTGATATAAAAACTTTTCACATTCTTAAGATTAACGTTTCCTCAATGGCACTTTGTGGTACTTTACTCGGTTGTGTGGTTCCTCATAGAACTATTACTTGACAAAGCAACATTTCATTCTAGGAATGGTTCTCTGCCTATGAAGCTGGTTCTTTCTGCTTTGGAAAAAAAATCCTAAAATGTAGAAAAAAAAGTCTTTAATGTAAGGTAGGCTGCAGGACATTAACAGTTTAAGAAAACCTGAACTAGACCTGTGTGATTGTGTGCAGCGAGGGTCCATTTTATTTTCTCATAAGAAAAGTATCGGGAAAGTATTGTACTAATCCAAAAATTCAATTTCAAGAATTTGATGAATCTCGACATTTTAGACCTCACTGAGTCTGATTTACTTTCTGGTAGGGAAAGTATTGTAATTGTCCCAAAATTTGATTTCGAAATTTTGATGAATCTCGACATTTTAGACCTCACTGAGTCCAATTTACTTTCTCATAGAAATAGTATTGTAATTGTCCAAAAATTCAATTTCTCGATTTTGGATGAGTCTCGACATTTTACACCTCGCTGAGTCCAATATACTTTCTCAAAGTGAAAGTATTCTAATCATCCAAAAATTCGACTTTGAGATTTTGATGAATCTCGACATTATAGACCTCCCTATGTCCGAAAATACAATTTTTGGAATTATGTCTGTGTATGTGTGTGTGCGTGCGTGTGTGTTATGTAAACACGATAACTTGAGTACGCTTTCACTTAGGTCAACCAAATTTTGCATTCAAGTATTAGGTTCAAAACGGAAGCAGCTGCAGAGTCTGATCAATTCAACTTTACTTTTAAAATAATTGTTTGATATATTACTAATTTGATTTGATTTGATTTGTTGTTGATGGTTCTTTAATGTACATAATATAAACATATAATCATTGTCTTGCGGTTTACTCCTCAAATATCCATCCCCAAATCTGAGTATACGAGAAAGTTGATGAGAGACCACTCCCAATTTTTATTAAAATCAGGACCCACTGGTGTTTCATAAACCTGTTATCATCTATTCATGGTTATTTACTGCAAGGAGCCTGTTATGGATCTAAAGAAATAAGCAGATCTTTCTAGAACCTTCATGTGGGTGGGTCTTTTGGGAACCAGAAATGGATGCCCTATGGCACCTTTATTTATTTTAATTTTTTGATGATCCTGCTGTTTGTTTCTCGCTGTCCCCTGACCCTGATTTTGCCGTCTTTTTTTCACAATGTCTCATTTCCTGATTCATTTCTTTTCCCTCTGCCCTTGGGCATTTGGATCATTTTCTGGTGACCATAACATCCTGCTGATATGTACGCTTGAAAACTGATTTATGCTTCAAGTTGATGAGAGTTTCAGAGACTCGTGGCCTAAGCAGACATGATCAAAGAGAAAGAGGAGGAGTGTATGCTTTGCTTTGCACTTGCTTAGATTTACTTAGATTTTTTTTTTTTTTTTTGCAGCGTGTTCTCTTTTAAAATAAAGAGAATGCTCATTTTAAGATTACTGTGGCTGTTTGATTTCTGGACATTCTGAACCGCTGTTATAGCCAAATTCATGTTACCATAAGGTAACGAGAGGGACGTGAAAACAGTGTATAGTTTTCTGTTGTGGTCTAACTAGTTTGCAGGCCTGTGTAAGGCCTTTGAATCTTACCAAAGAATGGCCAGATTATACATATATACATATTTTACATATATATATATATATATATATATATTATATATACATACATATATACATATTATATATATATATATATACACACACACACACTAGTGGGCTCCACCCCCTGCTCGCTTCGCTCGCCAACCCCCGGGTTTGGTTTACCAGATATACAATTTAAAGGGATTGTTATTTTCATGTGAATTGTTACATATGCATTATTTTCACTTTTGCCACTTTGCGTCTCTGCCGCTTGCGTTGTGAAGGGGTGGAGGGCTGAAAGCACGCTATGGAGATGCGCTCGGATCATCTGCTGGCTTGCTGCAGCTGCTGCTGGCAAGCTGCGTGTTCTGCTTGTCGTTGTTTTAAGAGCTGGGAGCACATGAAGTGTGTCTGCCAAAAGCATTCCAACAACTGCTAGGTTAGATATCTGTGAACTTGTTTTAAATTGTTTGTAAGTAGGGCGAGATGTGCAAAAGTCTTTACTTCCTAAGGTTGTAATGTCTAGTCTTGCATGTGGTCAAAGTGTCTCTCTGAGATGATCAGGTCTCGATCGCTCCATTCCCGCGGAGGCGCTCATTTAAAAGCCTGTACAACAGCTGTCCTTCTGTCACATTGTCTTCCAAGAAGACAACGTCTCGTCTCCCTGGTCTCCCTGCC
The DNA here is from genome assembly GCF_900747795.2 of Erpetoichthys calabaricus. Lineage (NCBI taxonomy): Eukaryota > Metazoa > Chordata > Cladistia > Polypteriformes > Polypteridae > Erpetoichthys > Erpetoichthys calabaricus. The sequence continues at coordinate 174,511,550 of NC_041401.2, forward strand.
AGGATTTTTTTATAATAGAGATATATAACATTCCTCCAGGACACTAGAGGGCACCTGTTAGAAAAGCGACTGCTGTTATCAGAATACTGGACAGTCTTCTGACCTATGACAAGAAACAAGTACCTGGGGCCCTGGGAGACCACACGTGCTGTAAAGCCCCACCTGTAGCCAGAAAGCCTCTCTGAGCAGGGGTACCATTTTCCTTTTTTAAATTTGGGGGGTATTCTGTCGTGCCTACACTTCAAATTAAAGGCTAAGTTTTTGACCCTCTGCATCTCGTTCTTATTCATTTTGACTTTATTTGTTTGTCAGGAGGTCACATGATATTATTGTTATGACTATGATGTCATGTCAGCGCCATTTTGGAATTACTGTTTATCATGGGAGCTGTCATTTTGTGCTTGTCTGTTTAGGACTGTGGCCATGTTGTTTATACAGTACCAGTGATACTTGATGACAGCCATGAGACCCCCTGGGTTGCCATACATGCCATCTATATATATAATTATATAATTATTACATAATTAAATTATACAAAGTTATTGTCAGACTGTATACCTGCATTGTTATCACTCTTTAATTTAATATTGTTCTTTATCAGTATGCTGCTGCTGGAGTATGTGAATTTCCCCTTGGGATTAATAAAGTATCTATCTATCTATCATCATGCAGTCATTACAAAAACTGCAATGAAGTATCAAAGACATCCAAACTTTGAATCAAATCAAACACTTGCTTGGGTAACACTTTACTTTAGGTACAGCAAAAATGCATCAATTCCTAATGTACTGTTACATAATAAGACCTTAAGAAAGGCCTCTTTTGCCCTTAATAACACTTACAAAGCCTCCATAAAGAGGTTGTTCATCTCTGCAATGTGGCCTACTAAAGTAACTTCGCCTTGGAATGGTCAGAGGTGCCTTAAGTGTCTCTTACAACTGCATACTTCCAGGGCCGGTGCTGTCATTTAGGAGAATTAGGCATTAGCCTAGGGTGCAGATCATAAGGTGGGGTGGGGACCGAGACACCCGGGTTAGTTACCGAACAGTCAGCTGACACACTAGTAAGCTTGGCCTAGGCCATAAAATAACCTAACACCGGCACTGCATACTTTTCAGTATCAAATGTGAGTCCTTCATAATTTTACCAGTCTGTCAAACTGCACAGGGATGAATAAACACTTTGCTGATGTAAATATTATTGAGATCAAAAGAAGCATTTATGAAGGTCTTATTACATACAAGTATAGCAGTAATAGGTGCATATGTGCAGTACCTAAACTAAAGTGTTATCAATTTGTAGGTCTAAGAATATTCAAGTTATGGATAAGGCCTCGACTTTGATATTCAGATCTTGTTTCTGGTGTTGATGATCCTGCCGTTTGTTTCTCACCGGGTATCTGCGGCTAGAAATGGTTGCCCTATGGAATCGCTCTTAAGAACCACTCTGGCACCTTCATTTTAAAGAGTGATATTTTTTGATGATCCTGGTGTTTTTTTTCTCGCCAGGTATCATCGACTCCTGCCTGCCAGCCCCCTGACTATGATTTTGCCTGCTCCTTTTCACAACATCTTATCTCCCGGTTCATTTCTTTTTCTTCTGCCCTTTGGGCATTGTGATCATTTTCTGGTGCCCATAACATCCAATATCTAAGCTGCTGCTGATATGTTCGCTTGGAAGCCGCATTATGCTTCCTGTTAAGGAGAGTTTCAGAGTCTCATGGCATAAGCCGGCACGATCAAAGAGAAAGAGGAGGAGTGTGTGCTTTGCTTTGCACTGTGTGTTTTGTTCTGCACAAAAGAGCTGTGGGAATTTAGGTTAAAAAAAAACTGGCACAATTACTTTTAAAGTTTTCTGAGATCATTTGATCTTAAATATATCAGTATCCTTTTCTAAGACCTCAAATTTTCAAACATTTTGAAAGTAAGGTACCATATGGGTATGTCAAAAATGAGGACAATCAGAGGTGAAGTGGTTCAATAAATCACTGATCCAAAGTGTTCTCCTAACTTTTTGAGACCTCATTTTCCAATTACAGGGACACAGAGAGCTGCAGCCTCTTCTGGCAGCAATTTGCTTAAAGAGGGAGACAACTGTGGGCAGCATGCCTGTTCATTATGACCCACACTCATTCAGGTGCCAATTAGTATACCACCTGCACTTCAGATGATGTCACCCACCTGCAGCTAAGCGTGTTCGGGCTGGCCAGGACTTGGGTGGGAGACCATTTAGGAAAGGCTTAGGTGGATGCTGTAAGAGGTGTTGTTGAGGCCAGCATGCGGTGGGGGGGTAACGGTGCTTACCCTGTGGTCTGAATGTGGGGCCCAATGCCTCAGTGTAGTGACGGGGATACTGTGAAATAAAGATCATGCCATCCTTTGGATGAGATGTAAAACCGAGGTTCTGATGCCTTGTGGTCATAACAGATCTCTTCATAGAGAGTAGGATGTATCCTGATGCCCACCATGGCCTAGTCATTCTGGGCCCCTAATCATCCCCTGTCTTTAATTGTCTCTCTCTCTCACTACTTCACCACCAAACAGCTAATGTGTGATAAGCATACTGGCATAAAAATGGCTACCATCCAGGTGGATGCTACACATTAGTGGTGGTTGAAGTGGCTCCCTACACACTTTGAGTACTGAGTAAAGTGCTATATAAATGTAAAGAATGTCACCCACGTGCGAGTAGGAGGCAGCTAAAGGGCCTGAGTAATTGTAATTCCTCAACAGACCAGCGGGCAGTTGGGTGCACTGTCTGTCTCTCTCAGTTCCTTGCAGACCAATCTCGGGAAATCCTTCCGGGTTCCAGTGCCTCTGATGGTGTCACTCCTGGTCCTGATGACATCACTTTCTGGCCCCACCCCAGTGATGTCACTTCCAGTTCTGACGACATCACTTCTGGTTTCGGCCCCAATGATGACATCACTTCCTGTATTGGCCTTTAAAGCTGTCATCTTGCCTCCAACCAATCAGTTCTGTCTTGGACTCAGATCAGTGAACATCTCTGTTCAACTTCAGTCCTATTTTGCAGCCGTGGAACAATATATGGGTGGCTGCCCCAAACCTTTATGATGTCTCTGTCTCATTCTTATCACAAGAATTATTATAAAGAAATGTGGAAGACGTACAGACTCGACACAGACAGCCACCATGTCAGGAATCAAATACTCTTCTTTGGAGCTGCCAGACAGAAGCGCTAACCACTTTACCGAAAGGCTGTCTGTATCTAAAGAACAAACTCAAAACTGAATCAGAATTCCCCAAATCTTTCAAAGATTTCATTACTTTACTTGTTCACTCTATGTCTGTAACAAGGCTTTACAATAACAATAAATCACATTTCATAAAGGAATCCCATAAGACATTCATTACACCATGCAAGCTGGCTTTCATAAAATTAGCTCAGTGGGCATTTCAAAGCTCTGTGCTGAAAGGCTAAATACATGCTGTACATCTTTGTTCACATGCCGTGCATTCATTGAGAGGGTCAAACATGAGACCTTAATGTATCTTTTATGGAAAGGGGTACACTGCATTAAATAATTTAGATGAGACCCTAATGCTCACCCGCTTGAGGAAAAAGATCCTTAACCTGACCTCAGATTCTACCTCTGACCTGTCTCTCCTAATCCTCACAAAATAAAAACTTTAAGTGACCAAAGCAGAAGACACATCAGTGCCACCCACAATCTCAGTCTTTGTCAGTTTATTGTTTGTCCTCAATGCCTATGGTTACATCTTGCCAATGCTCTTTCTTCTGCTGGGCACTTGGCCGATACTTGATTCAAGTAGGCACATTTTAATTTATTTTTTGAGGAAACCTAACAAACCAAAACTAAGCTCAGGGTCTGAAAACAGTGTAAAGACTTTAAAAAAAGAAGGCAGGGTGGTGTCACGGTTTGGGCTTTGTAACTTAATCCCAAAAGTTGCCAGTTGAGTTTCTGCAATGTGACCCTGAGGTAGTAGCTTTACTTTTTTGTAAGAAATGCCCGTAAACAGTGCATGCTGTATCCTCATCTTGTATGTCACCTTAGATCAGTGGTCTCAAACTCCAGTCCTGGAGGACCGCAGTGGCTGCAGGTTTTCATTCTAACCCTTTTCTTAAATAGTGACCTGTTTTTGCTGCTAATGAACTTCTTTTGAATTAATTTTATTTGACTTGCCCTTGAAGACTCAGACCCCTTAACTGTTTCTTTTTCCTTAATTAGCAGCCAAACAATAATGAGATACAAAACATGACCAGCAAACTGTGTTCATCATACAATATCTTAAAATAAAGGAAGGTGAAGGTCTCAGGAATGTTGATCTGCTCAGGTCCTCAAAACATTTGACCAGTGCTCTTAGAAAAGAGAAAATCAACAATTTCAGAAATGTCTGCTATTACACAATGAGAGCAGCAACTAGCTATGGAATTAAAGAACGGGTTTAATTGGGTTTGAGGCCCTGACTTAGTTAGTCTTCTGTTGGCTCACTCACTTCACACTTCATTTCTGTTTGGGTGCCGTTTATGGAAAGAAATGAAGCAATTTAGAGGAACAATGAAGAAATTCAAGGGAACAAATCTTAAAAAAACAAGTCAATTAAAATGAAAGGAAAAGGAGTTCATTAGCAGCAAAAACTGGTTACTAATTAAGATAAGGGTTAGAATGAAAACCTGCAGCCACTGCGGTCCTCCAGGATTGGAGTTTGAGACCACTGCCTTAGGTAATGGTGTTAGCCAAACACACAAGAGATAAAACATCATCCTGAAAATGCAGTTTGAAAAGAAAACTCTTATGAAATACTTGAATTCAGTGAATACTACACCAGTTACACAGTAGAGCACTGCATAGTACATTTATTTATTTGGCTGACGCCTTTATCCAAAGTGACTTACCACATTTATGATATGACTAGCTGATTACCCAGTGGCTTCGCTCACTGAGTGCAAGGGAAAAAACTAAAATGTAGTATTTATAAAATAAGTTTGTTAATTACCAATGTTATTTTTGAACAAATAAAGAGCATTTACAATAAATAGAAATTATATAAATATTAATTATTAAGTAGTAAAATATTTTGATAAAAGAATTTGAAGAAGATATAAGAAGCGTATAAATTATTAAACAGTCAAACATTAACATTTAAAAAGTAAAGATACATTGAGTACTACTGCAGTGGTTTTGGGCAAACTACCTTGCACTATATGCCTGTGATTTAAGCGAAAAATTATTCTGAGAAATGTGGACGCTGCCTTTCCGTGCTTAATGGGCAGAAGGCCCAAACAATTCCCAAGTGTAATACTTAACATGAAGAGGTCAGTACATCTTTTTAGATGTAAACCCTCCATTTTCTTAAAGGAATTCATCACAAAAGCAACCTTGAATGTTGGGGGGTTTTAGTGACCCGAATTCATCTTAAGGGACAGTAAGTAGCCATGCACCGCAATTTACCAAGAGAGTCCCACTTCGATAGCGCCGATTACACTTATTCGCAAAGATTTCCACTATCCCAGGAGCCAACGGGGCACTTGAAGTGTGACAAACAGTGTGAGAAGAGGACGCTGCCCGAAACTGCTGACCCGGAGGAAAAGCCCGACATTCTGCGCCTCTCAGCGTCCACTTTGTTCTTATGACCCCTCACCACTGAAGGCGGTCTTGTCTTCACATTGTTTACAGCTCGGCGCAGTTAAAAAGTAGAAAGACACAAAGCTGTTTTCTTCATCTCTCTTACTATCAAGGTGTAGCGCGTTCCTCTTAAGTTGAATGAGGAGCCCAGCACACACAAAAATCTCCTACTCTTAGGAAAATTAATTCTATTAAGTATGGAACCCAACCAAACCTTAGCCCCAATTTGATATCCTCATCTGGAGTTGTTTTTTATGAATTTATACAAAGGAAATAATCACCCCAACAATTCTTTAAACAATCAAAAAGTAATGTATTATAAATCAAACAAAACAATAAACACCCTTTAAATGCTTGTCAAATCTATAATAACTACAAAAACCCTAATTAATATGCCAACCTCTTAAACACTCTATAATATACTCTTCAGAAAGCAGCGAAACAGAAAAGAAAGAAAGCAAGCAAGGAAAAGAAATGGAAAATTACCCTATTTACAAACAGCACAAATATATTCACAGTACTTAAACCCATATTACATCTATATACAAATATAAATTAGACACACACACACACAATCCCCACACGTTCCTCAGTCTCTTTTATATTAACTTTGTTTTAAAGTCTAAATTCACACAGCCTGGGAAATCTGCAATGAATCCAGTGATCAAGTCAGATACGTTCCGCTGACTCGTATACTGAATTTAAATGTAAAAGAAGCGATCTCACCGGCCTGGCAATGATTCCTTTGTTGAAGGAAGAAGTCCGTCTCACCCGGGTGTCTCGGCGTTAGCGTCCGTCCATGGCCGACGCCCGCACCATAAAGGTAAAGTAAAGCCGTGTGCTCTGAAGGTCCTTCTAGGTTAGCCAGCACTCCTTCTCCGTGCACCCAACCGTCCTTATTGCGGAGTCTCACTTGCTTTACCGCTGGCTTCTTCTTTACATTCACCTTTCCAGCTCCTTATTTAAACAGTCTTTTTTTCTTCTTTCAATATTAGTAAAATAACTCTCACACAAATAATAAGTACCTATATTATAATATGTTCTGTGGTCATACGTAATTTCCGTTACCCGTGGTTATACGTCATTTCCGTTTCAAACACGAAAAGAATTTTACTTATATAGATTGGTTCCATTTCTTTTGGTTTTCCAATTGGAGCACAAGCAGGTCAAGTGACTTGCTCAGGGTCACGTGGTGTCAGAAGTGGGATTTGAACTCACACCCTCAGGGTTTGAAGTCCAACACCTTAACCTTATTTCCACACTAATCTGTACCATTCTCTGCTGTATTTTAAGATTCTTCTGTGGTGGCGCACCACCTGATCAAGGTGCCATGCTGCCCCCTATGTTTATGGATTGATTGGCAGGTGTCCCAGATGTCCACATGACCATCATCATCAAATCCTTCCACGTGAAGCCTGAAATCAATGAGGACTGATTTTGAACGTGTTTTGGCCTTGAAACCCCTGCAGATGTTGGGGTTTTTTTTTGTTTTGTTTTTTCTGTCCTCCTGGCCATCCAACTTTACCTTTTTCTTTGTTACATACCGTATAATATTGTTGCCTAATGTTTTATATTAACTTCCTTTTATTTCATTTTGTAAAGCACTTTCAGCTACATTGTTTGTATGAAAATGTATAATAGAATTAAATGTTGTTGTTGTTGTTTGAACTGAAATTTTACTTTTATGAGTTCATTAAATCAAATTCCATGCCACTGATGTTGTTATAGTAATAAAGTAAATATTACAGCCCAGTGTGCGAGTGAATGACTCTGGATGAACACCAACAGGTATCACTGATGCAATGGATTCCAGACTAAGAGACCATACTGAACGAAAAGCCAGGCTGGCACACCCAGAATGAACATTGTCGTCCTCGGCCCCAAATGCCCACATTGGCTCATTATTGCTCAGCCTTGAGATAGTTAATCAATTCTACCACCTGCTGAATGGGTGTCATGGGACATTCACAGTTAAGACTCTCTAATTCCCACTCCTAGCAACATCAGGTTTACACTCAGCTTCACCTAAGATAATTGGTCTCTTAAGGAAAGGCAAAATGGTAAGAAACAGACAGACGGCTTTAAGGTGGGGCTTGGCAGCACAAAACATGTACGCTGCCCTACCTCGTAATTAAGGGGCTACTGTCATTCCTGCTGAGAATGTTACATTCCGGCAAAAAATATTTAAATATCAGATGAATACCTGAAGCAGAGAAAAAGAAACAATGGGGTCTAACAAAATGTTCAACTCACCACTTAATGCTTTTGTCAGTTACCGTGCCACCAAGCACTGAAGCCTATCCTGGGAACGGTGGGTACAAGGCAGGAAACAGCCCACTGCAGGGCAGAATGTTGTGCAATAATAACTCACACTGGCGACACAGACAGCTGCCAGGTAATCTAACCTCACATATCTGACAGGAACAGGAGCATCAAAAATAAGCTGGGAATCAGCTCTGGATTGAAAAAATATAAACACAGGCAGAGTGCAGCCATTACAACTTTAATAGAAGGAGACTGGCTTGATGATGGATGGAAAGATATGAGTGGATATGAACATTCAGTATATATGCAGTGTATAATAAATTATCAAGTCTACTGGAAGAGGTTCTTTGAAAAGCCGTCAAATGAAGAAACTCTGAGGGTAGTATTTGGGGATAGAGTCGCAAATGAAAGGCTTGTACCAAGAATAAGGAGGGAGGAAGTAAAGGAGGCAATGAAAAGAATGGGAAATGGAAAGGCGACAGGGCTGGAAGTGTTTAGGGGAAGAGGGAGAAACATGTGGTGGGATTTCATGCAGAAGATCTATGAAGAGGAGAGAATAGCAGAGGAGTGGAGGAGCAGTGGGACTGTACCCATTTAGAAGGAGAAGGGCGGTATTCAGGATTGTGGAAATTATAGAGAAATAAAACTGATGTCACACACAATGAAAATTTGGTAAAGGGTTACAGAGAGAGGAATTAGAGAAGAGACCACCATAGAAGATGAGGAGTAGTTTGGTTTTATGCCAGGAAAAGGAACATCTGATGTGGTCTTTGCATTGAGACAAATTGAGAAAAACAGAAAAAATTGCATGTAGTGTTTATTGATTTGAACAGTAAGGCTTATGACGGAGTGCCAGGGGTACGAGTGGAGTCTGGGAGGATGTCCAGGATAAGCATGAGGGAGTGAGGACCCTGGTTAAAAGCAGTGTTGGGGTAACTGACAAGATCACAGAGGAGGTCTACACCAAGTCCTTAGCTCTTTGGTCTGGCCGTGGATGTGTTGAGTCATGGAATAAAAGACCAGACCCCCTGGTGCGGGCATTTTGCTGATGATATTATGTTGTGGAGGACCAGAAAAGAGGAAGTGGAGAGGAAGTTAGAAGATTTAAGAAAGGCTTTGGAAGATAGAGAATTGAAGATAAATAGAAAGAAGATGGAATATATGAGGCTTAATGATGATCAGAATTCAGAAGTGGACAGCCACTGAAAAGAGCGGATATGTTTAAATATCTAGCATGAGTGGTAGCCCAAGAAGGAGAATTAGATGCAGAGATGACCCATAGAGTGCAATGTGGATGGGACAATTGGAAGATGGTATCAGGAGTATCGTGGGATCAGAGAATTAAGGTAAAGGTTAAAGGTGAGGTTTTTAAGATAGCAGTAGGACTAACGATGTATAGTGGTGACACATGAGCAGTAAAGGAAGCACAAAGAGAAGAAGTTGGATGTGACAGAAGAGAGAAGGTTCATATGGATGTGTGGAGTTAAAAACAAGGACAAAACAGGAAATGAGACAATCAATGAGGTACAACATAAGTGGGAGAGATATGTAAAAAGTACAGGAAAGTAGGTTGAAGGGGAGTGGATTTGTGACGAGGAGAAACAAGGAATATGTGGGCAGAAGAGTGAGGGGAATGAAAGTACAGGGGAAGAGAAAGTAGGGAATGCCAAAGTGGCGGTGGATGGATAAAAAAGAAAGAGGGGTCTAACTGGGGCGGAGGTGCAGGACTGAGCTGTAGGGAGAATGTTCATCAAGCACATCAACCCCACATAGAAGTGGGGGAAGATCAAGAGGAAAATGAAGAAGACTGTATATTTATATACTGCCTACATACACAAAAAGACACTTATATGTATACCCAAGATAACTGCGAACAGAATATATAAAGTATATAAGACAAAGCCTGTAATATACAACAAAAGAAAGTAACATTTCAATAATTGTGCCTCCCTTTCACTTTTTATTTCCAGCTCTTACATGAAGCCATGAAGGGTAATTTGCTTCCAGTAAGAAAGGCATGATGCACAGGCAGTCCGTCTCCAGCTCAGCTATACATTTTCTTGGTAAAGCGCGCTGTTACTTTAGATGGATTTCTCAGTATTGACACAGCTCAGATACTAAATGCCATAATTAGGTTGATTTTTCTCAACAAGATTCAGCAATTACATTAGAAATGACTCAGTACTAAAACACCATGTTTATAGAATAGTTCTTCCTTCTTTTAACATGATGAATACATCACAGTTACTATACCCCTAAAATATAATAAACCAAGAGTGGGCAGCAGGAGGCTGGTATAATGTACAGTGAGCACACTGAGGCAAAGGGAAGCAACTTTTGAGAGTTTTGAATCCCTCAACCAAAGGAAAATGAAGGGGCACTTGTGCTGAGAACTTCAATGGCTTGAGTGGGTTGGAGGTGTTTTGGTTGTAGTCTGTGGCCATCGTGGTGGCCATAAGCATAAGACACTTATTGCTGTGACAGTGTAACCATGTGATTCATCAGGTTATCTCCTAGGATGAAAAAAATGAACTGGGCATAAATAGACAAGCAATTGTGAAGTAAGAAGGTGCCTTAAGAAAAGACTCTCTATTAGGGAGGAAGTGCAGCCACAATGAGAGTGAGGGTAAGAAGGACTGACATGGAGTAACCTCGACTTCAGAGCAACAACCGGCTTCCATTGGAGTGTTGATTAACGCCAGGCTGCCCTACTGATCAAGTTCTCCTGACTTCAAAAGCCTGGAATGTATTGGGGCTGAGAGCATGACGTTAAGTGAGAAGATAAAACAGCAGGAGAGGAGGAAAACAAGAAAGAGCTCATCAACAGACATACTGATGTCATTGTTAGCCACAAGTAAGTGAGCCAGAAGGTGCCACCTCTGTGTTGAATTTCTCTTCTCTGCAGGGCTGAAACTTAGGACCATAGTGAACATGGGAAAAGTAGATTTATTGGGCTTTTCTTTTTCATTGTGCCAGCATGCAGAGTTTTTGTTGATTTTTATTAAAAAGGGTCACCTAGGTGGTGCCCCAATGCTCGAAAGTGACTTTCCTGTCAACCTGGTGACATGATCCATCTATCTATGATATAGTGCCTTACATATCTATCTATCATACTTGCAAATGAAAGTGACAGCAGGGGCACTAAAGAGGCAACAGCAAGACAACCCCAAAAAGGGGAATGGATTTGCAGGTGGCAGCCCGCATACAATTGCTCTCTCCTTATCCTTCCTGACTGATTCTCCTTTAGTTTTGTGTTTTGCTAGCGTCCTTGTCACTACTGATAGCATGAGGCAGTACCTGCAGCTGATTCAGGTTGCACAGGTAGTCCATCTCCTCCATTTTGGCACATCCATACATGCCCGTCACAAGAAGATCTCAGGAGCATGGAGAAGATACAAGGAGATGGGCCATTACATTAGCAGAGCTGGACAGGGTCAGCAGCAGGACGGGTATCTGCTCCTTTGTGCAAGGAGGAGCACTGCCAGAGTCCTACAAAATGACCTGCAGCTGGCTACTGGTGTGCATGGTTCTGATCAAACTGTCAGAAACAGACTCCATGAGGGTGGCATGAGGGCCTGACATCCTCTAGTGGGACCTGTGCTCACAGCAAGTGTCACCATGCATATCGATTGGCATTTTCCAGAGAATACACTATTGACAGTTCTGCCACTGGCACCCCGTTCTCTTCACAGATGAGAGCAGCTTCACATTGAGTACATGTGACAGACATGAAAGAGTTTGGAGACGCTGTGGTGAACGTTATGCAGCCTGCAACATCATTCAGCATTACTGGTTTGGCAGTGGGTGAGTGATGGTCTGGGGAGGCATACCTTGGAGGGTCGAACAGACCTCCATGCGCTAGGCTACGTTACCCTGACTACTGTTAGGTACCAGGATGAAATCCTCAGAGCCATTGTCAGACCTTACGCTGGTGCAGTGGGCCCTGGGTTCCCCCTGGTGAAGGACAATGCCCGGCCTCATGTGGCCAGAGTGCGTATGCAGATCCTGGATGACAAAGGCATTGATGCTATTGAGTGGCCCACGCGTTCCCCAGACCTGAATCCAATTGAGAACCTCTGGGACGTTACGTATCGGTGCATCCAAATGCCGCCAAGTAGCACCACAGACTATCCAAAAGGTCACTGATGCTCTGATCCCATGTGATGCCCACCACCATCTCATCAGGAGCATGACCAGACATTGTCGTGACTGCATATTGGGACGTGGGGGCTATACACACCACTGTGTCGCATTACGAGTTGCTGTTGTGAATTTCACACAAGTTGGATCAGCCTGGAATTTCAATTTTTGACTTTGGTTTTCGGTGTGATGTTAAATCAGCCCTCAATGAGTTGGTGATTTTGGATTCCATTGACCGTTGTTACATCATGTTGTTCTCAATAAATTACACAGCATTACTCATGAAAGATTTTCCACTTGAATACTTCATTCATTGAGATCCAATCTGTGATTTAAGTGTTCCCTTCAATTTTTTGAGCAGTGTATTTGTTGAACGATGTACTCTTCAAATAACTGAAGAAAAAGCTGCCTCAGAAGCAATGCTGCATGTTTTGCTTGTGCTACTCCTGTCAGAATATGCACCTCTTTAAATTATGTAAACTATGCTGCTAAACTAAGAGCTCCTAGTTTATATTTACTTCAAAAATTTGTTTGTAAGCGTCACTAGACTTTGTGCCCTAGGAACCAAGTTACCCAAACTACCGTAGACCCCCGCAAAGTCGCGGTTCATAGTTCGCAGCCTCAGTTGTTTGTGGATTTTTCCTTAGAACCTAACTAATAATTGTTAGTGGAAACCGCAAATATCCGCCGCAATTTTTTTATGGCTTTTATCATGGCAATACTGTACTGTAGTGAAAGTAGCCAATCCGAGAGCGTTATTCATTTCTCCTTGCTGCTGATTGCCTGCTGCTCTGTGACGCATCTCTGACTGATGCAGCCCAGCATTCCCGCATCATAACAGTTTACCGCGTGTAGCTATCTCGAGTGTTTCACGGATTGTTCTTGTGTTTTTCATTTTGTTCTTCTTAAAGCCCTAAGATGCCGCCCAAATGCCCTACACCTTCTAAGCCTTCTGGCAATGAACCTAAGCACCAGAAAAAGTTTAAGACAATCCAGGAGAAGGTTGAGCTACTGGATTTGCTCTGGGAACTAAAAAATTATGCAGCAGTAGACACCCGACAAGCTGTAAATCCTCTGCTTTGCTGTGTAGTCATTATCTTCATTACATACCTTCATCGTACTGCACAGGTAATTCATCATCATCTTCAATCAATATCATTCATTATTGGTGAGTAGCCATACATTTTACTGTATTTTCATTAAATTAAATTATTATGTATTTACCCTACTTATACCAAAGAAAATGACAGCGCATACCAAAGAAAACGCACTTGCATGAATTACAATACATATAGGGGTAACATCGGTATTTTACATTCTAGCACTGCAGGAGACATAGCAGTACAGTACTGTACAGTATACGGGTTTACCTTTACATTCTTTTTTTTTTTTTAGGGTAATGTATTAAGCTGAGTTTGAAATAAAATTAAAGTGTTTTGGGGGCATATTTAGGATTTAAACTATAAAAATAGGCATTTATAGGCAATTTTTGACCACAATTCATGGGTGCTCATAGGAACGTAACCCCCTGCAAATTTCGGGGGTCATCTGTATTCTGTAACTTTTCAGTAATTTTTTACCGCTCGGATGCTGATCTTTCTGATCATAAAATAGGTCACTACAATAGCAATTGATGACAAGAATTCATAATCCATTGCAGAATTACGGGATTTGAGGGTTCCTCTAGAGTGCCCCTTTCTCTTGCACGATTTGGCTCAAAAACAAATCAGCACATCATCACCTCATAACAGGCTTAAGTTTCAAGTTTGTGTGTCACAGTTTCTTGAGGACAGTCTAGAGCTAAAAACGGCTGGATCAGACACACACTCACAAACAGACACACACCCATCATCGATATATCAATGTTTTCGGTATCAGGGGACCCTAAAACATCAATATCCATCGAAAATTGGAGATCGAAATTTTTTGACAAATCTAAAGGATTAGGTTAGGTTAGGTTATGCTGGGGGATGATGCCAAGTAAAAAGTATAATGTATAGTAGTATAAAAAATACATACTATAGCAACAGAACTAGCAGAATATTTTAACTCATAAACAGACATTGCCCGCCTTGGATGAAATTTCTGCATTGTATGGTCTCATCAGGATACACTCCTGCCCACACCACCGGATCCGTAAAAATAAATAAATATGCCAACTCTTCATGTGTGGAATTGATGCCAGTACAGAAAGGTACCAAAGGTAACAGCAATGAGAAGTTCTAAAAGTCCTGTGTATTATAAAAAGGGACGGCGTTTACTAGAACATCAGATAAATACAAAATCTGATCGCAGTTTGTCCTCCACGAGGGCTCCATCTGCTTGGCACAGCTTCATTTATTAGAGTACTGTACACACATACCAAGCTCATGTTCTTCCTCCCACTCTCGAAGTTGCTGTTAAAAAAAAATCACAGGTTTGCCGGCACACACAAAGCACGGCTCTCCCACTGCTAACTTCCAGGCACACCTGTACAGGTTTTGCATGCAGTTTTGTTTTCAACAGAAACAAGATGACTTCAGTTTGTTTAGGAAATGAAGATGCAAGGTGACCTTCAGCCTGATTCACCTGCTAATGAAAAACCTATAAAAAGGAACATTTGTGGCCTTTCTGAAGACAATAATTCGTAGCGACGTGTCAATGTATGATAATATGAAGAAGACTAAAAATTCCTTATATTCAGTTCAAATGATAAATTTTATGCTTACATATTTAAAAAGATTGAAATACTTTAATTCTGCTTAATGTAAATTATTAATTGAGTCATCTTTAACCTAAAATGCTCCATTTACATTTCCAAGTTGGTGGGCTACCGAGTGTAAAAACGCATGAAAGAATGGCAGTAATACTTGATCCTCCACATGTCCTGGCCTAGAAAGGGTCCCGGGTCAAGTGAAACACAACAAAGCCTTGAATCAAAAACTCAGAATTTTGAAGAATGAGAGAAGAAAGATTGCACAATCAGTTGACCCTTGCTTGCTTTATGGTTACCGGTTACAATACAATACAATACACTTTATTTTTGTATAGCCCAAAATCACACAGGAAGTGCCGCAATGGGCTTTAACAGGCCCTGCCTCTTGATAGCCCCCCAGCCTTGACTCTGTTCTGTCTTATATTTCCTTTGTTTTTCTCAAAAGAAATAATTTCACTGAGTGTTTTTTCATAAACAGATGTTTACATTGGTCACATACAGCAAGTCGAAAGTGTATAAAAATGGAGTACAACGCCAAATCTGCAGTGTGATGGTCATGTCAGTTTCTAACCCACTTAATCTAGAGCAGAGCTGCAGGGGGTGCTGGGGCCTATCCCATACAGCATAGGGTGCAAGGCAGGAACAAACTCCAGACAGTATGCCATCACAGGGTAAACCAAACACACACACACACCCCAAACGAGCCAGTTTAGCATCACCAATCCACCTAACCAGTGTGTCTTTGGACAGACAGAGGAAACCCACACAGACACAGGGAGAACATGTAGAATCAACACAAGGAGGACACCGGACGCGGACCCTGGTCTCCTTGCTGTGAGACAGCAGTGCCACCACTGTGCTGCCCAGTGGGATTGTTGGTCATCAATTTATCAGGAAACTAGAGAACGCAAAACCAATCACATTTAGGCCCCTGCTGACCAGTACTCTTCTTCCTCTGTCCATTTTGTTAGGTCAAGATAACTGTGGAACAGTCTTTTATGGTTCTTGGGGAGGTCTCATGACCAAAACTCAAGCCCTGTGAAATAAAAAAACTCTTCATAAAAATAGTGAGTGTTGGCTTGGGTCTACTGTAGCCCTCGAGTTGACCAAATTTAGTACAATCAATGACCCCTGACGAAAATCACTTGAACTGCATTATAATGACCAACCTGTCCTGTCAACAATGGTAGTTGTGTCCGGGACCCTGACAACTCACCAGATCGATTCAGCTATAAACTTAAAAGGGAATTTACTTTTTAACATTTGATACAAGCGAGAAAAATGTTAAGTCAAATCCTTCTAAATAATTAACACACACAGCTCTCTATGAAATACCGGACATCCAGTCTGTTCAAGTAAAGCTCCTCTGCTTTCCCCAGGCAAAGAACTGTTTGCTTTATCCATGTCATTTCCGAGAAATGAGCTCATATGAAAGGAATTAAATGATTTCTTCAGAAATAAATGTGAAAAAACTCCCTCTTGTTAACTTCCTCGTATTGGGAAATAGTACAAAAATGCTTTCCTTCTTTAAGTGTGGAAATCAGTGGGAGAACTACATTTTAATGTATTTTACATACAGTATCACACTTTATATTAACATGTCAGGAGATCCATGCACATTTATTACTATAACATTCTTAAAAGCACCTAACAAATATAATATAGTTAAATAAAAACAATGCAACATACAATAAAACCAAAAAAATGTGATTTAAAATCTACGTACAAATATACACATG
Source organism: Erpetoichthys calabaricus (assembly GCF_900747795.2). Lineage (NCBI taxonomy): Eukaryota > Metazoa > Chordata > Cladistia > Polypteriformes > Polypteridae > Erpetoichthys > Erpetoichthys calabaricus. Next base: position 174,527,997 of record NC_041401.2, read on the forward strand.
CAATATATATCCATGTTTGTGTGGGATTTATTTCTTCAACGTTCTCCTGTCTTCCTCCCACGTGCCAAAGACCGGCACATGTGCTTAACTGGTAGCTGTAAACTGTCAGAGTGTGTGATTAAGTGTAAGTGTGTGTGGGCTTGGGTGGGCCCCGTGATGGACTGGCACCACACTGAATACACGGTTACAACAGATAGATAGATAGATAGATAGATAGATAGATAGATAGATAGATAGATAGATAGATAGATAGATAGATAGATAGATAGATAGATAGATAGATAGATAGATAGATAGATAGATAGATAGATAGATAGATAGATAGATTTATTTGTCCCAAGTGGGAAATTTAGCTTAGTTTAGAGAGAACCTCTTGCTGATGCTGAATTACGCACTGCCCTAACAAATCAAGTGCTGTCTTCTCATGCTAATGGAGTTTTCAGAGTCCTAATTTTTGATGTTTAACTTTCCCGCTTCAGTGTATTCATGTGAGTTTCTGGTCAGACTTTAGGTGACACGTGAGGCCATTCTTTATTTGTTACCTGGTCTTCAAAAAATGTAATGAAAGATAAACTGTATTTTTTTCATTAAAATAAACAGCAAAGAAAACAAAGTGTTTTTTTTTTGTTGTTTCTCCAAATACCATTCGACTACAAAGCTGCCGATTTCTTTATTTCATCCAAGGTGAAAGATCCGTATTATGCCAGAATTTTGAGAATTCAGATAACTTAAATTTAATTTTGTCAGCGATTAATATAGAAGAACAGGGCTGGTGGAATTGGGAGGGCAGTGAGTGGACCCTCATTCTCTGTTTAAGGCATGGCAATAGGCCCAGCTGTTAAGTGCACAGTTGGAGGAAATGTCTACCCCGGTAAAAATGAACAAGAGAAGGGTGGGAAGAGTCAGGAAATCACCTGTTAAGTTCATTATTGTTAAATGAGCTCCCTTTAGGTAGGCACTCAGCCCTACACTGCCTTAAAACTGATAACCATGTCCTTCCTAGGTGGGTGTTTCGCATGTGAGTCAGAGGATCTCCTTACGGGCTATGACAAGGTATGTAATGACCTGAAGGGGGCGCTATCGCTAACATTGTCTTCTCCTTCTCTCTCTGTAGCACAGAGAAACCCCCCAGTGAAGGCACCTGACTCAGCCCCTTCTAGTTCCCCAATCATAAAAATCCCAGATTCTCAGGAGGTGTCCGGTGTTACAAAGATGAGCCGCTAGCCAGAGCTCCTGTCAGAAAGTGACCTTGCATTATTCTGTTGTTTTTGACCCAAAACCCAGGACGTTAATGGCAAAACGTGAACGTTTTCCTTTCAAATTCAACGGGTCGACCTGGTTGGCACCTCAAATTTTGATCCAGCAGTCTGTCCACAACTTGCATGTTGTACAGATTCTCTCCAGAATAGTCTGGGACAAGCCGAAGAATTTGAATAGAAAGAGCATCTTGACATGGCAGAGTGAAAAAAGGGCAGGGAGCTATTAGGTGGCATATCATACTCCAATTCCACTGTCTTACACACACTCACACACTCATACAGGGCAAACAAGGAATTGTCAATCAACCTAACCTGCACTTTTTTTTATATAAATATATAAAATCTAATGTCTCTCTGTCTGTATGTCTGTCCGCTTTTCACGAGAGAACTACTTAACGGATTTAGATCGGGTTTTTTTCTATAATTTGCTTGAATATTATAGTTCGCTTGCGGTACCGATTTATTTGCACGATTCCAAGATAGAGGCCGCCAGCCAAGGGGAAGGGGGATGGGGCCCTCCTCACTCACACGTCAGCCTCGGGTCGATTCTTACATCTGCTTAGCTAGTGAACAAGAAAATTACTTAACGGATTTAGAGCGGGTTTTTTTATAGAATTTGCTTGAACATTCCGGTTGATTTTGCGACTTCTGTCATCACACTAAGAATCATAGTTCGCTTGCAGGAGCGATATATTTACACTAATCACAGTCAGAAGCTGTGGGCTGAGGGGAGGAGGAAGCGTGACATCAGGAGTAGGGAGTCAAGTTTGGCCCTCCTCGCTGTCCTGTTTCACTTCTACACGGGCGAAACCATGGGGGATGGCTAGTCCAGAATAAAAACCCATGCAGACACACGAGAATAATAAGGGAGCCTGGCATGGACAACATCTCAGTGCTGGATTCAAACCCAGAATTGTATACCCCTGAAGCCACAGCACTACCACACTAAGGGGCATGTCATGCCCCTGTGTATTGTACCTGGGGGACAGAATCAACAGGGCCCAAAATTCTAAAGAAAAACCCACACTGGCAATTAGAAGTTCAGTAAATGAATGGATCATTTTGCTCAGTTATAGCATCTATTAATGAAGCTCCAAATGAACAAAAACGGCATAAACTTAATTCAACATCTTAAAAAAAAAAAAAAAAAAGAAAATCGTGAACTGCGTCTGATTAACAGTGTATGGGCTCTGGGGTGCACATTTACTAGTTCTTTTTTGAAGAAAAATTGCATTAGCCCCTCTTGATTATCTATGTGACTTTCTTCCACTCATCTCATCAGTTTTCATTCCATTGTGCCGGGCCTATTTATTATTTTCTGTCTTAGAATGATTATTATTAATAATGGTGGCTACTGAAAGCAATACAGAATTATGCCCCTATAAAGGAAATGTTTTTTTTGCATTCTCATATTTACAACTGCTCCTATTAAACATTTTTAGGCAACTTCTTGACAACGTATTTTGTTTAAAAAGAGTCTCAGTCTAATACACTAGCTGCATGTGGTCCTCGGGACAAAAACCAACCCAAAGACACCCTAGCAGTTTTACTTTATTTGGAGAGCTTGGAGAGGCGTCAGCTAACTCATAAGAATGACCCAGTGTGCAGGACATGGACCCTCCTGTGCTTGCTGCCCCACTGGCTTTCATAAGAAGACCCTGGCGATACCATATCTTAGCCGTAATGCTGGCAAACAAGTCCTGTTAATCTTTGTCTCAAGAAAATACCTCCAGATAGACAATGTTTTAGTGGAAACTTCAAGCCTTGCCCTCTGTTGCTGAGGTGTTTCACTTGCACTTGTTGGGCCTTGGCGATTGTTTCATTTCAATGTTGTGTCATCTTCAATCGTCATTGTGCGGTGGCATTTGTTGCACACAGGACTTTCGTAGTGAGAAGTGAGGTGCATGCAAGTACCATCTAGTGGCTGTGGTTGAGCGTGAGCAGAGCGGACTGCTCCATACACACACACACACACACACACAGTTCTTTTGTTTATACATCTTCATATATAATATGCTACCATGGCTGTCCGTTTGTCTGCCCAGGATTTTAAATCACCTGTAGCTCACAATCCATTTGAAAGATTGACCTGAAATTTGGTACACATATACTACACGACGTCTACTATCCGCTTTCAGGGTGATGATTGACCTCCTAGGTTATTCCTCTTTTTATTTTTATTTTATCGTATTGTAGAATCAACTCTCAGCAGCAGCCACCAGGGATGCTGTGTGGCGCATGCGTATGGGTGCCGTTCTCATTCCCTACCACCTTCGCTGTCACTTCCCCTACCTCTTCATATCTTAAATCATTCTTGAGGTAGACTGAAGACTTAAGTGCCAGTTTAAGTGAAAAATTAAGGAAAACATACTAAGTAATTGCAACACAAACACTGACAATCATTTTTAACGTGAAAACATGCCGACGAAAAAAGAGAAGAAGTGGGCCGCTAGGGTGGAGAAAAGAAGAGCTGCTCAGGAAGCAGCAAGCACATCAACCTCTGAACAAACGAATGATAAACGCACAGAGGAAGAGGATGAAAACTAGGAATGCTCAAGTCAAGTGTATTCACTGCACGTTATCGTTACTGGTGTCAAATTATACAAGATCTGATCTTTGGGAATTAATTACTCAATCAGTTTTCAGCTAATATAATGTTCCGCCAAGAGCAAACAGGATACTATACAAGCCCAATAGAAGTAAATTCAAAGGAAAATAAAAAAAATAAAATAAAAAACAGTACAAAAAGCATTTATTAAATGTAAAAATACAACAAAACACAATTTGAAGAGACTATACTATAAGTGTACTTTAACTGAGGTGTTTACTGTAGCATAGCGGGGTCACATAGCGGGTTTATTTGTGTGGACGTAAGTCCTGTTGAACGATTGTTAAATGTGAATAACCGCATTGGTCGCTCCAATTCCTGTTAGTAAATTGGGGTCTGTGCCTTTAAACAGGTTTGCACTGATGCAGAGGGGCTTGTAGGATTTGTAGTTTGTGCTTTGAATACACTGCACCGATAAAGGCGGAAGAGAAGGATGTGGCAGGACTGTTTGATTGTACCCTTTTCCAATCGACTTCATCATCAGCAGCTCCTAATCCTTTTGTTAACTGGGCATTCGTAGCAGAGAAGGATGGTATTCAGCTACCGCATTTAAGGATGCCAGTGGGTTCTTTGATCTCCCAAATCCTGTCCACCAATGCTCTTTGATAAGAGGCATGCCACCGAAGACTGTTCTTCATCTGGACTCTGCTGGTAGGACTGTATTTGCTATCCAAGTTCCAGGAGGCAGTTTATTAAAAGGGAGTATTCCGCACATCTCTCCATCCTTGAACCATTATTTACGTTTCCAGGACTACTTACATCATCTACAATAAAAGACTTTTTCTAGGACTATAAATATTGTCATGTGGGGGTTTGTTCGTGATGTTTGTTTAGTCATTTTTGCCGTTATTTTGCTTTACCGTGTTTATAACTAGTTATTCTAGTAAATAAGAAATATTTCTACATTTGTTTGTTGGATATGTATAATCTGAATGGGCATTTTCCTGGAGTGTTGTAAATATTCAGGTAGCAGGGTGGAAATACTGTAGGACTTAAGTGTTGGCCTGATGCTATCCGGTCCTCATTTTAAAAGCGTAGCAGCTTCTTTGCTATGTAAACCTGGTGGTAACCTCCGTGCTTGCTAGAAGTCGATGGTGTGCTACAACAGTACCTATCAAAGACAGGTAATAGAATAATTTAAAAATACTGATTATCTCGTGCCCCCCCGTGTCCTTTCAGTTTGTATTTGCATGTGTCTGAACATCGCTTACCCGGCACTCCCTCTCTCAAACACACTCCTGTAATGTCTGCTTCTCTGACTCTGTCGTTAACTTTGAGGCGTCCTTTTCACCTCCCGTCCACATTTATATTTTTCATCTTTGAAGGAGACTCTCAGTGTGCCTCCTCTGCCTTTACTCCTTCTTGTGTGTCTCATACTTGCACTTCCTCTTCTGCTGCATCACCAAAGCCAAACTGACCAATCACAACAAAGCCAAACTGACCATCAGATCGCTCTGAGGGACTGGACACACAGACCTTAGTGTTTCCTTATATAGCAGATTGAATAATCTTGTATTGACTTGTTACTTTGAATAATACTCTTGTTTCCTCTGAAATGTGCTTGAGAATGGTGGACAGGTGCTTTATTAAATGAAGACGGCGTGAAGATTTGTTAAAAAGTCAACACCCCTGAATCAAGAAGCTGGACCTTATCCCCCCTCACCCCAATCTCCTAAGCACCAGCAGTCACTTTAATTGAAGCCAGTCTATGTAATCGTATTATTCATTCAATATTTTTATGTACCTAAAGAATGGATTTTTTTTCCTCAATTGTTCAATACATGTTTTATTTTACAAAATCAATTATTTTTTCCTAGAAAATAAAATGTGAAAATAGCAAAGTCCAACCCACTTTCTAAATTACACTGCAGACCATATGCCCCAGTGGTGCCACTTACTGCAACTGGAAACCAACCTGCCTGCTTTATTTGAATGCAAAGGCAACAAGTATTTGCTTGAGCAGTGCTGGCTGTTGTTTAGAAGGGACTTCAGGCACCTTCTGCGCTTGACAGCCCCCCCCCACCCCACGACACCCCACCACAATGCATGCTTGGGCATGTTTCCAGCCAACCGTTTCCCTAGAGGACGAGAACAACCCGTTGGCAGCAGGATATACTCGAGTCCACAGAGACATCTTTCAACAACTGAAATTTCTCTTCCGTCAAGTCTGCATCCTGCTAACATGACCACGGGATAATACGACCACTGTGAAGCGGTGTGATCTTGTTTTGTTAATTTTTCAGTAATAGCCCATCAGTCATTACGGAAACAGCACACCTTATTTACATAGTGGCTTTCTATATGAATCACCATTGCAAGGTATATTACAAATTAAAAAATAGAGTAAAATGGTTTCTGTATTCCAACATCTCAAGCCCAGTCAGGATCAGCGATAGAGAGGTACAGATAGATTTAACTCTTATTCATGTGGTTAACCGTCACGTGTCTTAAATACTAGGCCACAATATGAAAAATGCTTTCATATCTGCACATTTATAAAATGAATGGATTCAACCTTCTGTGGTGGGTTGGCATCCTGCCCGGGATTGGTTCCTGCCTTGTGCCCTGTGTTGGCTGGGATTGGCTCCAGCAGACCCCCATGACCCTGTGTTCGGATTCAGCGGGTTGGAAAATGGATGGATGGATGGATGGATTCAACCTTACAGACAATAAATTAATAAGTGTCTTCACGTTAAAAACAGTGGATGTGATTACAGCCTCACCGAGACAGAATTCAGCTGGGTTAAGGCCAATATGCAGGAAATTATCAGAACAGAACGGGGTAAACCTAAACTACTGTTCACAAAGTGAAATGAAGAAGAAGACGAGCAATTCCAGGCTAGCCCTGCTGAGAGATGGTAAGGCAGGGGTTCAGCGTGTCCATTTTATATGCAGTGGTAAACTCTGCCACACTGTTACTGCAATTGGCCTTAGGCATATCAATGGAGTTCTTCACATTATAATAATGGTTTTAATTTTTTTGCAGTTGATATGTTCTCCCTGTACCTATTGGGATTTTTCTCCAGGTATTCTTTATACATCCCAAAGACATGCAACTCTAAATTGGCCCAGTGCAGGTGACTATAGGCCTGTGCGTAAGTAAGTGTGGCCTTCAGTGTACTGGTGCCTCATCAAAAACATTAGAATAATCTCAACGTGAACAGGCTGTCACACACGTGTGCTTAGGAGGCAGCCAACAAGCCCTAAGGTGAGTGATACAACACGAAACAAGAGGTTGATTAGGAGTACTAATGCCTCTCTCTCTCTCTTTCAACAGAGCCAAAGAAGAAAAATAATCATTTCATACACTTACCTTCAGCACTTCCGCTCCCACAAAATGGCCACTACACAACAATCCCGTCTCTGAATACCATAGATGACATCACTTCCAGCTCCTCCATGATGATGTCACTTCCCGGCTCCTCCGTGATGACGTCACTTCCAGCTGTCTGCATTTCCTGTATTAAGTCACTTCCTGCCACCATTTTGTATATATATCCTCATATAACCACTATTCGATGTCAAATGCTCTGGTTTTTGATAATTTTTTTCCACACAATTTTCGTCTAGTCCAAAGGACCTTATACGGGGCAATTCCCCAACTCTTTGTGGCATTTCTTGGAGTGAATTATTTCATTACAAGACCATTCAGCCCAGCAAAGCTCAACATTCCTGTCCACTTAATTTACGCAATACCTATGTAATTAGGTGTCATATTTGACCAATCTTCGAGTTTTGATGCACATATCAGGTGTCTCAGTCGTTGTTGTTTTATTTTTTTTCATTTAATAAACTTATCCAAGTTGACATCTGTTGTTAGCAGGGCTGAAATAGTAATGTTTAACCAAACTTTTACCTCATCACATCTGGATTACTGCAATTCCCTTTACCTGTTGTCAGACATGTGCGTTTAGGTTCCGGACTAGATGACATCATTTCCTCCGCAGCCCTTAAAACCGCCATCTTACCTCCAAATATTCAGTTCTGTTTTGGACTCTGTCTTGTGAACATCTTTGATTAAATATTATAAAACTTTTGCAGCTGGGAAATAATATACAAGTGGCTGCCCCAAACCTTTATGATGTCTGAAGTCTCATTTCTATCACACTGTCTAAATAAAGCCCCCGCAGAAATGAGGGAGAACCTGAAAACCACTAGTACTTTTATCACAGTCTAATTAACCATAACTATCATGTTTTGTTTTTTTTCCAATAAGGTTTCAGAACTGGGAGCAAAACTGCACAAGTGGAAACAGAAGTAAGGGGTACATCTGTTGTAGCTGTAGTATTAATGCTGTCGTGTGTACTGAGTGCGGTGAAATTCCAACAAACGTGCAACACGTCGCCACTTTATGGCACCTTAATAAACAAGAATCTATTAAAATAAAGAACTGCGCTGCAAATAATGCAATATATGATTTAGCCTACCTGATGAACTCCTTAGGCCGGGTTTATACTTCATGCGACGCAACGCATGCTGCAGCGGATGCTCCTGCTACGCAAGCGTTTTACTGTTTATACTTGTGCGCGTACTTTACATAAATCTGGAGGAATCCAGCAGGTGGCAGTGCGAGATATTATCACGGTGAGAACAGGTTCGGCTTCTCTGTGTTGTGAAATGCCTGGAACACCCATTAAATTCTGATGACACCTTACCGCAATATCTCTGAAAAGGATGTTTAATGATTAAATCCATCAGTCCAGGGATGTGTCCATTCATGCTAGCATTGGGCATGAGGCAGAAACAATCCCTGGATGGGGCATCAGCTCTTCGCAAGGTGAAAACAAGCACACACATACACTGGAGTCATTTCAGCGGCACCAGATCCCCAAATCTGCATGTCTTTGGAAGGAAACCAGAGCATAGTGTGGAAACCCAGCAGGAAAACATGTAAACTCCAAGCAGGGAATACCAGCAATGTGACTCCCTGCGAGAGAGCAGCACTAACGCTCTGCCACCTTGTCACCCCCATGTGCGTAATTATTAACAGTATTCATTATTTAAACAAAATTAACAATTTATCTGTAAAATGTAACACACACTTTATTGCATTTCATCATGAAAGTGATATCAAGTCTAAATCTAAAGATTCTAAATTTGCAGAGAGTTGGAATATCATACAGTACATTTAATGGGTTCTGTGTGGTGATCTATTGCTGCTTGCCGCTGCTGTCAGGTCCAAGAAGCTTGTAGCGATTAAAAACTGGGATGACATTTACGATGGTCTGCTTTAATAATAAAGTAAACTACGAGGTTAAAGTGGACATTTCGAGATCGCGTTAATTTCTGAGGACCTGCTCAGAGGACGCATCAAAAGAACGCTGGGAACTCGTGGCAGCCATGATGCGTGCACGTACGTGTTCTGAGCGTGAATTACAAACAAGCCCTTACTGTTGTTTCCATCATCACACACGTGCGCTTAGGGGGCAGCCAAAAGGTCCAAATGAGAGCAAAAATACAACAGACAGAGGGTTGGAAACAAGTACTAACACCATTTTCCCTTCTTCAACAGACCTACAGAAGACTAACGACTCTTTTTCATCCCAAAACTCCACTACCCAGTTGACATCACTTCCGGCCCAGAACAACAACAACGCTACTTCAGGGTTCCCTCATGATGACTTCACTTCTGGTCCCCTCATGATGACATCACTTCCGGCCCAGAACAATAACGTCACTTCTGGGTTCCCCCACAATAATGTCACTTCCGTCCTCTCCTGATTACATCACTTCTGGTCCACGCATGATGACATCACTTCTGTCCTCATCTGATTACACCTCTTGAAGACATCACTTCCTGCTTCTCTGCCTTGTTGCAACTTCCTCCTTGATTAGGGTTGCCAGACATCCCTCATATACGGGACATGTCCCATATTTGATCATTTTGTCCCGTGTCCCGTACTGACCTTTCCCGGACACCCAAATGTAACTTTATAAGTAATTATACTTTCTTTTCTCAGATTCTCTTGATGAAAATAACCGAAATGTAACAAGGAAACTCGTGTTTACTGCCTTTTTGCAACTTGTTCAGTTGCTATGCTTGGCTGAGGACACTCTTACCGTTTTGCTCTCCTGCCGCACTGCTGTGCAGTTCTGTATCAGCATTGCAACATACAGTCTCAACAAAATGTGCTGTTACTACTTAACACGGCCCACTTTTTGTATGAGATGTCTGTATGAAAAACTGCCTGTATGAAATAATAATAATATTTCTCTTTTGTCTGTATTAAATAAATATTTTCAAATGATTTCACTTTTACAGAATTTTTTTTAGCTTGTATTAAATAATTTTCAAATGATTTTACTTTTGTTTTCCTCATAACCCATTAAAATCATTGCTTTATGTTTTTAACTTATGTCTCTACTTTTATATAATATATTGGTCTGGGTGTGTAGGGGGCATGTATACATTTATATATATATATATATATATATATATATATATCTGCGGTGGGTTGGCACCCTGCCCAGGATTGGTTCCCTGCCTTGTGCCCTGTGTTGGCTGGGATTGGCTCCAGCAGACCCCCGTGACCCTGTGTTCGGATTCAGCGGGTTGGAAAAATGGAATGGATGGATATATATATATATATATATATATATATATAGAGAGAGAGAGAGAGAGAGAGAGAGAGAGAGAGAGAGAGATATTTTCTAATTTTCTAATCTGGCAACCCTATCCGTGATCATATAAAAGAACCTGATCTCCTGTACACAATCGTCAACTGTATTTCATACATCTGGCCCAAATATCAGTCTCAATTGATCACTCTGCTTCGAAAAGATTATACGGGTAATTCCCCTAACACTTTATGTTTGCTTCTGTCTTTTATTTCTTGAGACCATGCTTACATCATCTGAAACCCTGTGGGGTAAGCGTTCTTTTTTTATTAAATAAAATCAAGTCCTGTTTGTGAACATATTCTTGTTTATCATGGCACCAGACAGTGGTGATGTGTCACATTTTAGTCGAACATGCAGGCAGCAATTTCAGTGTGCTCTCTTCTACTAATGCACCTTTCATTTTACCAGGAGCCATTCCTCCAAAAAGTACAGAAATATAACAAATCCTCATCCTGGACTTAAGAACATGTCCTATTGTGAGAGACCTGTTTAGTCTCGAGCAGAGGAGGCTGCGTGGGGACCCCCTCCAGGTCGTCAAAATCCTCAAAGGCATCGATAAAGCAGATCCGGCAGAATTCTTTCAAGTTAAGGGTGAATCAGGTACTCGAGGACATCAGTGGAAATGAAGGGGAAGTGCATTTAGAACTGAAGCCAGGAAGCACGTCTTTATGCAAAGAGTTGTGGGAATTTGGAATAAAACTACCAAGTCATAGAGCTGAAGCTGAAACCTGGACAACTTTTAAGAAGAACCTGCAACCTGAGATGTTGGGCCAGCTAAGCTATTAGCTAAACAAACAGGCTTGATGGGCTGAATGGTCTCCTCTCATTTGTCAGATTTCTTATGTTCATTGGCTATTGGTTTATTTGTACCTTATTTGTAATTCAAATAATCATTTGCTTATTAAAATGGAGTATATGATCCCCACTATTTTGGGCAAATGCTGTCTTTTTGCAAGTAAAATGAAAGCTGCTTAGATTTTTTTGCCAGAGTGAGCAGTTAGGCACATTCAAATGGCAGGTCACCAAGGGACACTTGGCAAAGGACACCAAGGGACAAGGCACTTTCTTGGGGGGGCACTGCTTTATTAGAATTCCATTCATAATCTGATTCTTGAGGCTGAGCTGCTATTCCCCTGACACTGTCACACATGTCTTACAGGTCCTAGGGGTCTTGACTTATGTCTGGATTATTACACTGAACACCCTCACTCTTTTATTTGCTTTTCCTGTTCTTTAATGTGGGTTAGGAAAAAGGTAACACTACTTGGATAAAAATATTTAACTCATGTCCACCAAAACAGCTGCTAGGGGATACAGAAGTTAGCATTGTTGTCCCACAGCTCTGCCTGTCCTGCACGATACTGTTTGTGTGCGTGGCCAGAGTTTTCTTCCCCATCCTATAGAAGTTCATATTCTGTTTATCTTCAATTCTAATTGAGCCCAGTGTGCCCTGCAAGGTATGGACATCTCACCTAGGATTCACTCCTACTTTGAGTTTGATGCTCTTGGGATATCCTTGTGGCATAACGCGATTCTGTACTAGAAAAGGAAGATTTGAAAAATAAATATCTTCCAAAGATGAGAAACTACACGTCCATTTTTAAGTCACATATCCAGTTCTGGCTTGCAAGAAGTAATGTCCTTCACATCTTCTAGAGCTCCATATTGGCCAGTGTGATTTTCTGCACTGTGGTGTGCTGAGACAGTAAAATCACTTCAAGAGAGGACCACCGACGCAACAGGCTAATTAAAAGGGCAGGCTCGGTTATGGGACACACTCTGGACCCCCTGGAGGAGAGAATGAAAATAAAACTGAGTGCCATTATGAACAACGCTGCACATCCTCTCTCTGACACACTGACACTGAGGACTTTCAGCCAATGAATTATATAGATGTGTGTCAAAAACACCGGGGGGCTCCTTTATACCAACAGCAATATGCCTGCATAATGCTTCGCTGGGGCTGAGAGTGCCAAGTCAGAAGTCTTCTTTCTTTTTAATTTTTTCTTTTAAATTTTTAGTCAGTCTGGTGTGTTTTCAGACCATAGTGTATGTGTGTATTTATTTATTTATTTATACAGCTTCTGTAATAAGCCAAATTTCCCCTGCGGACAAAAAAGTTTTATCTATGGAGTCAGGGCCTAATGTGGAAGCAAACAAAGCAAAGCAACAACCAGTCTTGGACAGGACAGGGCAGAGCCTACACATGCCAAATGTTGCTTATTCATATGGTGACTGTTTAGATTAAATTATACAAAGGACGTCAAATTGCATCTCTACAAACCAAAACTGGATTAAATGGTCTTAAACTTATTATGTTATACTTTAAGTTACTGCAATGGGAGGTGTGTGCTTTAAGTGGCCTCATCTTTACTGTACTGGATGTATGTGTGTGTGTTTATCGTGTAATTTGTATTATAAATTTGTTACTGTACTCTAAGTGTTTACTCAGTGACAAGCACAATACAAAAATAAATGGACTTCTCTCGACTCGACTCTGTCCACATGACATATTGGCTGCATCAAGCAGGTTCAGAACATCAATATGGATAGTATGAAATAACAACAAGACAGCACAGGTCACCATTACTTCATCACACACTTGTGCACACACCCAAACTCGTACTGAGGGAATTTAGAATTGCCTATCAACTTAACATAAACATCTTTATGGATATGGGAGGAAAACCAAAGACCTGAAAGGAAAACCCATAAAAGCTCTCGACACAGACAGTGTGAAGCATGCTTGGCCTGCAAGACAGCTGCTCTAAGAAGTGGGACCTAGTAACAAAAATACCCCCGGGGGACAAATACAGTTCTATCTATCTATCTATCTATTATATAGTGCCTATCATATCAGATTTCTATCTATCTGTTAAACAGTTCCTTTTAAATCTATCCATTATATAGTGCCTTTCATATCATATCTATCTATCATATTGATTATATAGTACCTTTCATATCAGATTTCTATTATACAGTATAGTTCCTTTCATACCATATCGATCTATTATATAGTGCCTTTCATTTCAGATTTCTATATGTTATGTAGTTCCTTTCATATCATATAGTGCCATTACATCAGATTTCTATCTATTATATAGTGCCTTTTACATCAGATTTCTACCTATTATCTAGTTCCTTTCACATCTATCTATTATATAGTACCTTTCATATCATCTATCTATCATATAGTGCCTTTCATATCAGATTTCTGTTATACGAAGCCTTTCATATCATCTATTATATAGTGCCTTTCATATCAGATTTCTATCTATTATACAGTTCCTTTCATATCATCTATCATATAGTGCCTTCACATCAGATTTCTATCTATTATAGAGTGCCTTTCATATCAGATTTGTATCTATCATCTTTTTTTTTGTTCTTTATTTAATAATTGAGGCAAATCACTGTTGGAATTCACAAAATCTAAAAAAAAAAACATTGAAACTTTGATATGTATTCAGAATGCCACGTCTTTCATAGATTTTCTGTGCTTGTTTCATCTAAGAACCAATGATGTAACAATCCATATTTTTTGAAAATAGAGCTTCATCAGCCAGCATAGCAGCAGGTGAGGCGGGTGAGTCATCTTTTCTCACTGCATGTGGAATTTTCCTGGCTTGTAAAAATACACGTTTCTTTTTAATAAATTATAAGGACTTTTATTAAAAGATCAAAAACGTTTACAGTACATGCATTGCTTTGAAAACCCATACTTTATGTTGGCGCCCATATTTGTAAGCAGGGGCACACCAGTCACGCTTCTCCTACTCCTCCGTTATATCAAATGCCCTGAAAGTTAGCTAACATAACACATAGATGCAGCACATGTATACAAAAGGAGAAGAGACCGGCGGCCCTAACAGTCTAAGATACTGTACTGTGTATCGAATGCTGTACTGTCCATCCATTGATGATCTTCCGCTACCTTTTCAGTTTGGATTTGCAGTCCGTGCACGAGCAGGACGCAGGTTTACATGACAGAGGTAAACGTTAAGTGCTCTGAACTTGCATGTTTTACTGCTTTGTAAATAACGACTCGGGTCATTAGACTGCTGAGCAGGTGTGTCCCACGCTGTATTCATGGCAGTAGAGTGTCTGTTGATAAAGCAAAGCCACACCCAGTCTGTCTGCCGCTGCTACACACACACATACACACACACACACACACACACACACACGACTGTGCTTTGTACTTGCGTGACCTGTGGTAACAAAGGAAACGACAAACAATTACTTTCTTGTGTGTCTCATCTGGGTTTTTACAGTCAAACATACATCTAAGCTTACTTGTAAAATCCACAGAAAATATAAAGATGTATTCATCTCCAATTCCTAATGTGCAAGCAAGGGAATCGGTGGAATTTCTTATTACATTTTGGAGCCCAAAAACAACAACTTTACTCCTCCATCCTTTGAACCTGCTTAATCTACTTCAAGGTCGCAAAAGGCCAGAGCTTATTATGGCAGCTTTAGATACAAAATAGAAACCAACAGCAAACACGGCACCCACCCATTGAAGGTTCAAGGATTATAATTAAGCATATAAATACATCCATTTTCAAATCCACTTAATCCAATTCAGCACTGCAGGAGGCTGGAGCCTATCCTGGCAAACCCTGGCACTAGGCATCCGTGGACACGGTGCCAGTCCATCAGAGGCCATACACTTACTCAAATTGCGGACAACTTAGAGTTGGCAAATATTTGGAAATGCGGGCAGAGGGGCACACAAGCGCCACATAGACAACAGCTGAGTATGGGATTCCAACCCAGAATTCCAGACATGTAAGGCAAAAGCACCATGCCGCCCCCAATTAAATATATTTATATGTTGTAAAGAAGACACAAACTGTCAAAATGTTGGGGCACCACCCTGGTGACTCCATATAATAGCAATGAGAAAATAAGGAAAAACTCGCAAGAAGTTGCAGATAACATCTTTTCTGATGGGAGCTCTGAGAGGTCAAGCAAAATGGCACCTTTTATTGGCTTTTGACTTCTCATTGCATCCATAATGTCTAACACGGTACAACATCCTCCTACTACTTATAGGAGCTCAGAACTGAATTGATCTCAAAATGGCCAACTTTTCTATCATATGGGTTCCATGCTGGAAGTGGCGGATAACGGAAGTGACGTCAGTGTCGGAACAGCCATCAATCTTCTGTTTTGCAGGGAGGGCATTAAAACACAGCGCCAACCCCTGGTCAGGTGGGTACTTACCATCACGAGAGCCCTTAAGTGATCCCCCATGTGCACGCATGTGACAATGTACTATACTGTATTTAATGTAAGGTGACGCAGTGGTATTGCTGCTGCCTCGTAGTAAGGAGACTAGGGTCCCTGCATGGAGTTTGCATGTTCTACCCGTGTCTGTGTGGGTATCCTCTAGGTGCTCTGCTTTCCCCCCCACAGTCCAGAGACATGCAGGTTAGGTGGATTGGCAATACTAAATTGGCCTGTGAGTGTGTGTTCGCCCTGCGATGGACTGTTGCCCGGTCCAGGGTTTGTTCCTGCCTGGTGCCCTATGCTGGCTGGGATGGGCTCTAGCACCCCCAGCTCAGGACTAAGTTGGTCAGAAAATGACTGACTGAACGTATTAAATGCATTCTGTTCCTCCAGATGATTTTTTGCCTTCACCTATAAAAGGCACCGTAATATAATAAGTGGTATATAACAAAATGAACAAATCAGATTTCTATTTAGTCTCTTCTAATGATGATGACCAGTTTTTGATCGAGTATGTTATAAAATATCAATATCTCGGAGTGTAACTGCTAAGCCATGCGTCTGTGGTCTCCTAGCAGGAAAGACTCAATTGGGCAAAGTAAGGCAACACAACAAAAAAAAAATAAAGAAAACAGTGGAAGGTTAAATGAACAATTGTTTCACGGAGATGTTAAAAGGGGATAATAAAGCTTAAAAGATGAATCGTAAAACTAATAGCCGGACATTGTTGAAAAGCAGAATTTTAAATACAGTTTGTAGCTGTGTTTATCCAAAACTAGCAGTCCTCTGTGGCTCCGCCTGTGTAGTCGTGAAACAGGACAGCAAGAAGGGCCCTGCCCGGCTCCCCACTCCTGATGTCATGCTTCCCCCTTCCCTCGGCCCACAGCATCTCTCAGATTCGTGCAAATAAATCGATACCGCAAGCAAACTATGATACATAGCACAAAGAGAGAAATCGCAAAATCAACCGGAATGTTCAAACAATTTATAGAAAAAAAAAAACCCGATCTAAATCCGTGAAGTAGTTCTGTCATTCGCTAGATAAGCGGATGTAAGATATGCCCCATGGCTGACACGTGAGTGAATCTTACAGTCCAATATAGATAATGTGAAATGGGAATTGTGCAAATAACATTACAACCAAGGTGACAGGTGGAACATACAAATAATGAAGTGACAGATACTAAAGTGACATAATATTAAAAGTAAAATAAAGTGGAATGGCTTATACCAATAGGATAATGTGTTTAAAGTGACACATTATGAAAAAAGGTTATACAGTAGTGTCTAAGTAGTGATATATCAGATGTAGTGCAGAGCTAAAATAGTTTATAAGCAGAGAAGGAACAGCGGGCCCTGAGCTCAATCACTCCCAGCCCTGTTTGGGAACAGTTCAAGAGTCTAATGGCTCTGGGGACAAACAATCTTTTGTATCTGTCCATATTTGCAGCCTACCACTAAACAAACTGCTCTGCTTAATTATGGTGGTGTACAGCGGGTGATGTTCATTGTCCATAATAGATAGCAGCTCCCAAAGTCAGTGTACCCAAAACAATATAAAAATAAATAGATTTCGTCAACACTAAGCAATTTTAAAGGCCATCTGTAAAACCAGTGAAGTGGAGTCCACTGTTAAGAGTTGCTAAGAGTGTTAGGCACATCTGGCACTGACCTTTAAAACAACAGGATGAGACAAAATCACAAGGCCACGGTCACACAAACCTGGAATATCAAAAAATGCCATTGAGGTAACAGAGAACTAATCCAAGAGCTCAGTGGGATAAGTAACGTGCCTCACTGGAGGTGACAAAATGAAGACTCTGCAGTTTGGGATTTACAGGTTAGCCGTCCCTGCTGCATGTGTCAGCACAAATTTATCTTTTCCTCTTGTATTTGTGTACTAAAGTCTCTAAAACGTTTCATTCTCATCCATCCTGTCTGTGTATGCAGAGAAACCCCATGCAGATGAAAGTAAAAATCCTCATTTTGCTTTTTCTTATTTGGTTTGGGATCAAGTTTCAGGCAGTCATCATCATAATTTTCTCAAATGAGATGCTTTATACATTAAAAAAAAAACAGCATCAGAAAGCGTACTTCTCCAAAAGAAACTACTGCGCCCAGATTAGAACCTTTTCTTACTTCTTGTTGGAGAAAATGATAGGGATTGTAAAAGAGCATTCAAGAACAAAAGGCTGAAGGCAAACAAATCCAACAAAAGGCAGCTACCATCATAAATCTACAGGATTACAGGCCCTCGGATCAGACAGTGCCTGTGAGAGATCACAGATGACTTAGAACTCCTAAGTGAATATTATGACGGCGGAGTTTAAACACTGCATTTATATTGCAAGATTTTAGCATGTCTATAAAAGCTCAAATTCATGCTTATTGAAATGAAAGATGAATGAAATCAACTTGCTTAGCTTGCTATATATTTACATACAGGTGCCAGCCTACTAAATTGGTTATTGGATTCCAGGGTACTGAAGCCAAAACTGGCAGCACTGGGAACAAATCACGAAGCAGTCCAGAGCTGGGCACATTTAATGACAGTCACAGTGGCACTTTTTAGGGTCACCTAGTAGTCTCTGATATGTGAAAGAAAAAAACCGGGAGAGACCTCCCCTCGACTTTCTCGTATACTCAAAACATAGGGATGAGTCATTCATATGGGTAAACCGAAACAAATGGTCATATTATTATTATTGACCTTATTATTTTTAACGGCTCTATGTTGGCCAAATTTTTGAAAATGTAAATGAAGCACCTTTCGAATGGTGTCAATTTGCTGTACCCATCCACTGTAGTAGGACCTACTGCAGTAAACACCTGGTGTTTATGCAATCACAGCATTTTCTAACGGCATAACGCAACATGTTTCACTGCTGGTATGCAAACGTTTTAATATCGAAAACTGAAGTTATCTAAAAAACTGTATGCTTTCTGAGAAAATGTAATGAGATCAAAAAAATGTCCAAAATGATTTGTTTTACCGTAATACCTATATTGAAAATTTGCTGTGATCATTTTATTTAGGCAAACAATTCAGGTAAATCACCACTTTCAGTAAGCAGAAGTGGGTCAAAAGTTGCAAGAGACTTTAGTAATGTGTGCAATGTAAATATTGTATACAATATTTTGTTAACATAAAGCAAAAAAGTTCTCAAATATGTATTACCATTTGAAGGTCAAACGGAAAATTGTGATTATCTCAAAAACTGTTCATTTTTCGAAAAAAATGAAAAATTGTGCTTTTACCATAATATGATGTGAAATTATCACATTTTTAATACTTTTGGGGAAACGATTCAGGTAAAGTACCACTTCTGGTTAGCAGAAATAGCTCAAAAGATGACAGAAATCTACATTTTGTAGCTAATACTTGTATGCAAAATGTTGTTGACCTAAGTAAAAGCATACTCAAGTTATCGTGTTTACATAACACACACACGCAGACAGACACACAGACATAATTCCAAAAATGATATTTTAAGACTCAGAGAGGTCTAAACCGGTAAGTTTCAACAAAATCGACATTAAATTTTTGGACAATTACAATACTTTCCCTATACTTCGTATACAGAAAAGTAAACATGGAGCATCCTGAGAAAGAGAAACCCACAAAACTCACATTTACTACTGCAGTGGTTAACATAAAGGGAATTTGTTTAGTTTCTTAGGTTTCTATCAATTACACATTGCACAGAAACATAGGGTTTTATATAAAGTTAAAGATCTTTTCAAATTTTGAGCAGAGCGTTGACAGCATTACATCTGCTAGTAGATTTTAGAGCATGTCAGTGTAATTCAAACATCCAACCATTTTATAATCAACTAGCAAAATACCCGCGCTTTGCAGTGGAGAAGTAGTGTGTTAAAGAAGTTATGAAAAAGAAAAGGAAACATTTTAAAAATAACGTAACATGATTGTCAATGTAATTGTTCTGTCACTATTATGAGTGTTGCTGTCATCAAGGATTTGATTATCATTATTTCTTTCAATCAGGTTCATATTATTTGGAGGATGTGTTGAGTTACATTCTGTGTTTGTCAACAGTTGTAAAGATACAACAGGTTTCATTGATAACTTTGTGTTCACGTTGTCAGAGTTGAAACATTCATAAACATCGAAGTGTCCACTACCCAAATTGCTACCCGTGAATCTAAGATGTTTAACAGGCATTCCCAGTTGTCCAAAGGTGTAAAACATTTCCCCATTTCTATACAATTGAAAGCGAGAACAAAACAATTCCGTGGCAGCTATCAGTTCACATGCAGAACCATAGGATGAGAGCTTAAGCATTTCACTGCTATAGTGGTCTGGTGTAGTATAATTGTCTCCTGTACCGTCATCAGTCCACACCTTGAATCTGTCCCAGTCATTCAGTACATAAGACATAATGTCTCTGTGGATATCAAGGCTAAGACTGATATGGCCATGGAATAAGTAAGAGAGAGAATGGAAGAGGCAGGCACAATCTCAGGGCATAGAAACTACTGGGTATGGGTCGATGAAATTGTGATCGACGGTGATCACCGGAATAGACATGTTATTCAGGGTAAACTTGCACCCGTTGAGAAAGAAAGTATGAAGGAAGGCGAGAAGCGGTGGAGCAGGGAATGAAAAGCAGAAGTCAGCACCAGGAAGACGTACGTGAGCAAGTAAGGAAGCCCAACAATGACAGCCTTGAAGCGGTGGAGTAAATGAAAAGGCAGGAGTCACCAGCAGGAAGACGTGAAGCAAGGCCAACAATAACAGGCTTGAAGTGGTGGAGTAAAAGAAAAGGCAGGAGTCACCAGCAGGAAGATGTAAAGGAAGGTGTACAATAACAGGCATGAAGCGGTGGAGTAAAGAAGAAGGGAGCAGTGAGCATGACGAACAGCTGAGGAAAGTAAGGAAGCGAGTGAGGAGGCACATGAGCACGGGATGTCGTTAATGTATATAGGCAGGGAGCCAACAACGTGGTAGGTGTGCGGACAATGGCCGTGAAATAAATCGTCTGTTAATGGAAATAAGGAATGAAACTACCAAAAGGAGAGGTCAGTTCCGAAAGTTCCTTATGGCATAATGGTGAGAACCACCAAATTACGTTACGGGGCACGGCGCGAAATGAAACATACTTAACGTTTGTAAGTACTGTGTACAGGAGGAGTATGGGAAATTTTGGGTTTCCTACGTATATTGGAAGTCGCAGAAATAGTGAGGAGGGGTTTCCACTATCTATATATACAGTTTAGGGGTACACCAGTTTTCCCCCCCTTGGGTGTTGCAATAAGACATGAAACATAGATAACTTTTGTAAGTACACTGCAAGGAATGAGCACACGAAATTTCAGCTTCCCACCTATATGGAAAGTGGAAGAATTAGTGAGGAGTCAGTGAGGGCTTTACCTTTTATATATATACACATGTATCCATTTGAGGGTTCAAGAAGCCTGTGAGAATTACCAGACCATCAGAGGGTTCACTCACTCATACTGAGTTGCCAAAACTTTGGGATGGGGAAGGAAATTGTCACCCAGAAAGAGTTAATTAAATAAACAGGGTAAAAAAAAAATAATGAACAGCCAAACAAGTCCAAAATCAGACAAACACAAGTGAGGTAGCTGACATTTCATACTTCAGAATGTCTTTGTTTCTTGCTCCACACACAGAAATAAGGGACCATACACTAACTAATTTTAACAGATTTAACCTCCAAACTAGATTTACAATATTTCCAGTGCAGAACCAAAATATATTTGTGCTTTTTATATCAAATATACCACATATACAGTATGCACAGTAAATGAAGTGACCTGCTCACAGTGTGCCCAGACAGGGAGCACGAGAACAGCCATCACATCACTTTACAGCTTAGCTTGGTGCATGATGGATGCGGCTTTTGCAGCTTCGCCTATTGTGGTAAGCAAAAGACATGCAATGAACAACTTGTTTTGAAAGTAAAAGGGGACTACTGCAAAAATTAAGTGAAAATACTCATTTTGGCAGCCAGATGACGCTGGGGATGAACTCCGTGGTTAAATAACTCTGTAGCCCTCTGCATAAAACAGGGACAAACACCACTGCTTTAATAATCAATCATTGTTTCAAGTGGGCTGTCAGTGATGACAGCGTTGAACACCTCAGCTTCGTGATGGTACAGCATGTTGGAAAGTGCAACTTTTTGTTTAATTACCTGAAACGTTTTAACCCACACCACTCTACAATATGAACCTAAAAGACCCAGTGCAGCCCAATCGGACTAAAATGGGGAGATACTGTATTTTCTTTTTGTCTCAGGACTCTCTTCAAATGGTTTTTTAACTTCATTCCTCAAGTACCCTTTTGGCTGTTGGCTTTCTTTACAACAAAAATATTTGCCAGAGACACACATTTACAGTTATTTATTTATTTATGAGTATGGCACATACCACTTGCTTCATTTTAGGATTTTGCTATTAATTAATGATGACCTGAGCATTATTCAAATGTAAGGCACCATTGCAAAGAACTTAAAGTAAGAAGCCTGATTGTTTTAGGGGCAGACTGACCTAAAATAATAAGCTAATGTTGTGAAGAGCAGCTATTAGGTTTGGCAGTGGGACAGCACAGGAGCTCAAGTGGTCAAAAGAAAATGTTGTGAAATGCTGAAAGATAAGCAGTGTATCATACAGCCTCACGGGGGGGGGGGGGGGTCATTAGAACAGGTGCCTCTTTTGTAGGAGGCTACATGGTGGTATTGTGTGGCATGCCACCTTGAAAAGCACTATATAACAGAGGAACAGCTATATGAAAGGCAGTTGATAACAAAATTATCTATAATTATAAAGCAGTACATAATCAACAGAGACAAACATGAAAGTCGTGACATGATAGATGGAGAGATTTGAGAGGCACTGTGTAATAGAAAAATCTGAAATACACTATATGAAAGAATGATAGTTGAATAAATAGATAAAGAAATGCACTATATACAGTAAGTTTTAAAGGGTCATAGATTGATTTGAAAGGCACCAGATAATAGACAGACAGACAGACAAATAGACGTGAAAGGCACTATATAATAGATAGATAGATAGATAGATAGATAGATAGATAGATAGATAGATAGATAGATAGATAGATAGATAGAGAGATAGATAGATAGATAGATAGATAGATAGATAGATAGATAGATAGATAGAAAAAGTGGATGCAGACAATCAATGGATAGATTATGTGTATAGTGAAAACAAGACAGTTACACATAACCAAGATACTGTAGATAGATAGAACTTTATGTGTCCCCAGTGGGAAATTTGGTATTTCACAGAAGGTCTTTACGTAAATAAATACCTAAATATTTAACACACACACACACACACTATGGTCTGAAAACACATCAGAACAACTAAAAATGATTTGCCAGTCCCAGTGAGTCATCATACAGACGTATTGCTTAAAAGGAGCCCTCTGTGGTGTTTCTTGACACACTTCTGATGTATAATTCCTTGACTGAAAGTCCTCGGTGTTGGTGTGTCACAGAGAGGATGTGCAGCATTGTTCATAATGGCACTCAGTTTTGTTTGCATTCTCTCCTCCGCTATGACCTCTGAGGGGTCTGGAGTGTGTCCTGTAACTGAGCCTGCCCTTCATATTAGCTTGTTCATTCGGTGGTCCTCTCTTGAAGTGATGTTACCGGCCCAGCACACCACAACACCGAATATCACACCAGCCATCAAAGAGTTGTAGAAGATGTGAAGGATTTCACAACGCACATTAAAGGAATGCTGTCTCCAAAGGAAGAAGACCTGCTCTGCCCTTTCTTATGTAGCTCCTCTGTGTTCTGAGACCAGTGCAACCTATCATTGATCTGAACCCCCAAGTACTTGTAGCAGTGCACCACCTCCACATCCACTCCCTGAATAGTAACTGAGGGCATTTATGTTAGAAAGAATGCCTAGAGGTAGCTGGGTGGTCTCGTGACCTCTAAACCCCTGCAGATTTTATGTTTTTTCTCCGGCCGTCTGGAGTTTTTTTTTGTCTTTTCTGTCCTCCCTGGCCATCAGACCTTACTTTTATTCTCTGTTAATTAGTATTGCCTAATTTTATTTCTTACATATTTTATCTTTTTTCCTCTTTCTTCATCATGTAAAGCACTTTGAGCTACATAATTTGTATGAAAATGTGCTATATAAATAAATGTTGTTGTTGTTGGACATAGAGTCCCTTTTGCTGCGGCATACTCAATAAGCGGTTCCTTTGTTTTGCCGATATTAAATTCAGACAATTCTTTTTGCACCAAGAAACAACGTTCTCCACCTGACTCCGACCCTCTGTCTCACTATCCTCATCAGTACACCCCACAGGTGCAGAATCAACTGAAAATGTCTGCAAGTGACATGACCTGGTGTTATATTTATACTTGGAGGTGTACAGAGTGAAGGCAGGACTGTTCCATGTGGTACTCCAGTGTCGGTCACATCCATATCAAAAAAAAAGTCCTAGAGTCTCACAAACTGCCGTCTGCCCAACAGATAGTCCATTATCCAGAACACCACAGGCTCATCCACCAATGTTACCTCAGCCTTACCTTTACCAAGATATGCTGAAAAAGCAAAAATTACTGCACTACTGACTTTAAATAACCTGTGATTTTTAAGGCCGATGCCAGTTATGTCTATAAAATATTCCCCCCAACACCATCCCATTAAATAGGGCAGCCCAGTGGCGTAGTGGTAGCACTGCTGCCTGGCAGTAAGGAGACCAAAGTTTGTGTCCTGGGTCCTTCCTGTGTGGGTTTCCTCCCACATTCCAAACACATGCAAGTTAAGTGGATTGGCGACACTAAATTAGCCCTCAAATTGCATGAAGTGTGTTCAGAGGATGGACAGATCAAGCAATTGTCCAAGTACTATATTAGCAGTTCTCTGCTACTTAAGAACCCATTCAGTTTTTTAACCAATATAACCATCAGAGACATACTGTGCTTATAACATTAATCATTTGATGAGCATAAACAGTACGTGCTTGTGTGTGTATGTGTGTGTAGTTTTGAAAATTAATTAATGATAAACTATTCATCACTCTAAAAAAGGTGTCACCGCAAACAGAAAACAACTTTCAACTAATTATCAAAGCTTCTAATTGCTTCAAAGACAGACTAAGCTAAAATAACAAGCTGAAAATGGTTGCTCCTGATGTTAAGTGATGTAAATGGGCATCTCTGTTTGGGAATATGCAAAGCTGCTTTCAAAATCACAACTTCCAGAGACTTCCTGACGTATGAATTTTACAGCTTTAAGGTGGAATGGGGACCTTCTTCACAAGAATGCACTTGGCAGTATATCATGACTCATAGTCTTCAGCACTTCACGCTCTAAAAATGACCGCAATCCCAACTCTGACTCCTCAATAACTTGTCATTTTAAATCCAAGCTTATAAAATCCCCCAAAGCCACCCCTGCCACCTGAGGCCAAACTATCCTGCTAATATGAATGAATCTATGGTAGCTTCGATCCAGAGCCAGTACACAGATGACTGCCTGCTTTGTTCCCAAAGCTGCCGGGATTGGCTCCAGCACCCTGTGACCCTAAACATGGACAAAGCTGGTGAAAGGAACAGATGGATGGATGGACTATCTTTCCAAGTAGTATATTAGATTAACGCAGGCATTTTCAGAACTGCTCCTCCAGTGCCACTGTGGCCATCGAGTTTATTGATTAGAGAGACGCTCACATCATTAATTACACTCTTGGCTCTGTTCAAAGTGGGTATATGTGTCCAACTTCTTTGAGCAGGTTCAATTTATTTTGTATTTTCCAATTAATTACTTTAACATTTTATCTTTATTTAGAAGAGATTTATTACTTTTATCAAAATGCATCACCCTGGTAAAATATGCGTGTGATAAACTGCAGTTGTAAAAGTGATTACAGCAAAAGACTAAATGAAGGAGATAATGAATTAAATATATAAAAATTAATATCTTTTAATTCAAGGGTTTCACATATTCCCCTGACTGGTTGGAAAAATAATCATTCTGCACACCCCAATAATCTGTAAAATCCTGTTGAGTAAAGTGTTTTGCCATACAGCATGTCACCATAATATTTCTCTGAAATCTCCAAGGCCCTGTCCCTTCAGAATTTCCTACCTCCGATTAGGCATCCAGTCGACACCATCTGATCCTCTGCAACAAAGGCAATCCATCAAGGGGCAACACAGCCAGGTTTTCCAGAATACTTCATTCACTCCAAAAAAAAAAAAAAGTATGCAGTCGACTATTCCAAACAAAGCCTGCCCTGTCAACACCATACTCCCCACTCTCGCCCCCAAGCCTAATGTTCACATTCCACAGTCTTCTTCGTTGTGAATGCTACAGACAATTGTTTCACCCATTTTAAAAAAGAATAAAAAAAAATCAGCCTAGATCTCTCATGCCCATGTAAGAAGCCATGAGCCAGTATACTTCTGTTATCTTTCACGATTATGCAAGAAGAGAGTCTGGTGGAAACCTTTGCCTGGTACAGTAAGGAGCCTCTTACAGTAATAAACGGCAAAGGAATCTTCTAGGAAAAAAAAATGCAGCTAATGAGCCGATTCTCCAATCAGAACATGAAAAATGTTCTTTACTTTCCCAACATGCAAACTTTCATTTTTAACTTGCGCATTTTAGTACGTACACTACACATTGTTATTAAATGATTCTTCATATTTGGTTCATTTAAAAAGACATGAGGTTAACTTAGCGGATGCTCCCACATACTAAAACGTTTTACTGCCCATACATTTACTGTAGGTATGTGAACATATTGTGATAGAGTAAAAGGGAACATTTTAAAATTTCTAACATTTGAGGCCTGAACGACATTTCATAGTGTTATTGAAAGGCAAATGCATTTTAAGGAAATTACATTAAATATATACATCACAAGAATCAACAGCACATTTTGTTCTTGTAGAGCCCAAAAATCACACAACGAATGCCAACGAATGTGTTCTTTCAACAGCCCCCCAACCCTGACACTCTAAGAAGACAACGAAAAAAATAAAACCTTGTAGGGAAAAAAATAAAGAAAAATCAACAGTGCTACTCAGTGCACTGCCAAGCCTCTCTACGTTCGTTATAAATATTATGTTTTTGGGCCCCTATTGTACAAGAATACATTTTCACTAAGATGTGACACCGTCATTACATTTCACATAATAAAAAGTATTGACCCACAACATTCTGAACTGTTTAAAAACATCACACGTTTTAGGCAAGAACAAGATTTGGCCATTTTAAAGTGGTATCTTTCTGTCTGTCTGTGTCAAGATGCAAGTCCAGGCACACAATAACTAAAAAACAAATCACTCAGTCCAAGTGGAACTTGGCACTGCTATTAGCATTGAAAATGAATGTTAAATAATTTACATTTATTACATGCAATACAGAACTCTCTCATACCTGTGCAATTCAGTTCAGGGTTGAGGTACTGGGGAGTCCATACCAGCAGCATTAGGCAGGAAAACAGCACTGGGCAGGGCAGCAGTCCATCACAGGGCCCCCCCCCCCCCCCCACACACACACACACACGCACACGCACACACACTGAAAGGTGCCAATTCACCTAACTTGTATGTTTCTAGGGAGATCTGCCACAATAACTCTCCATTAACTAGAAGACTATGCACTCTAGTAGCTCAATATCTGAGCTATCTTCCCCAGAGATCCTAGAAGAACATTACATTCAGAATGCGCAGCACGTCGAACCTTGTGGTGGATGAGCTACAACTGCAGAAGACCAAGCCGAGTTCCAATCCTATCAGCCAGGAACAGAAAGCGGAGGCTTCAGTGGGCACGGGTTCACCAAAACTGAGCAGTCGAAGACTAGAAAAAAAGTTTGGTGTGATGAATCCCAATTTCTGCTGAAGCACACAGATGGTAGGATCAGAATTTGGCACCAATGGCATGAATCCATGGACCCAAACCTGCACAAGGCAGGTGATGGTGTAATGGTGTGGGAATGCTTTCTTGGCGCACTTTGAGCCCATTGTGATAAGGTGAGGTCCGCAGCTCACCATCACTTGAATGTCATGACCTATCTGAGTGCTGTTGTTGACCATTGTCAAAGACAAACAACAGGAGCCACAAAAAGGTTTGGGGCAGCAACCCGTAAGTTGTTCCTGGCTGCAAAAATGGAAAGAATTGATGTACTGATGTGTACAGGTTAGATTCCAAAACAGAACTAAATTGCTGGGTAAAGATGGCGGTTTTAAGGGCCAAAAGAGAACGTGACATCAGAGGGGCCGGAACCAGAAGTGACGTTATTGGGGTCGGAATCGGATGGGATGTCGTCAGAAGTGACGTCATCAGGGCCAGGCGGAGTTTCCCATAAATGGTCTTCAGTGGAAAGAGAGAACATTAAAACACTCTAGACGAGAACAGGTCATTCAGCCCAACAAAGCTCGCCGGTCCTATCCACTTATTTCTTCCAAAAAAACATCAAGTTGAGTTTTGAAAGTCCCTAAAGTTTTTGAAAGTCCCTAAAGTAGTAGGATTAGCACAGTTTGCCACCCCCTAGTCTGGAGTGAAGTTGCACTCCTTTAGGCCCTTTAACTGCCTCCCATATGCACGTGTGTGACAACTTGTGTATCCCTTTATGACCACGATTTACCCATCCTCTCCTAGCTACTTCCAACATGATAATTCAACACGCCACAAAGTGAAAGTCGTCTCAAACTGGTTTCATGTACATAATAGCGAGTTCAGTCTCAATCCAGTAGAACACCTTTGGGATGTGTTAGAACGGGAGACTCGCAGCTTGAATGTGCAGCTGGCAAATCTACAGAAATCGTGTGATGCAATCATGTCAACATGGACTAGAATCTCAAGGGAATGTTTCCAACATCTTGTGAAATCCTTGCCATGAAGAACGGAGCTTGTTTTGAGAACAAAAGGAGGCCCTACTCAGTATTAGTAGAGCACTTCCAAGAATTTAATCAGTGAGCGTTTTGTGCTAAACTTTCATCTTTTAATGAATACCTTTCTCAGAATTGCAAACATGTATTGCTTAATGAATTAGTATTCTGATCTAAAAAGAGTCATTTAGATTGTACCAGAACTCATTCATACGTCCATTCTAATTACATGGGGCCAAATTGGAGAAGAAACTAAATCTCAATAAACCCATCTTTAGGAGGCAAAGGAAGCCACTGTCCCTGGAGAAAACCCAGGCCTATACTAGGATTACATGAAAATGTCACGGGAGGATCGCTAAGGCCATTATTTCAAGGGAAGACTCTTGAGCTCAAAGGCAGCATTACTACTCATTTTTAATAAATGTAATGTAAAAAAACATTTTAAAACTTGCTTCATCCATTTAAGGATTATATGGGAGTCGGAACCTAGCAGAATCAGATGCAAAGTAGGAAGCAACCCTGGATGTAGCTCTAGTCCATGTCAGTCCTAACAAGTTTTGCTTTTGAAAACTACACTTTCCATGAAGGTGAAACCAAATTAAATAAACAGTCTTTGTGTGTAAGATAATCTGTGCTAAAGAGCTATCCCCTTCATATATCAGATTCTTCAGCACCTTTTCCATGGTTCTGGATTCAGTAGGCTGTGCCAACAGCGATAAATACTAAGAAGGGACCAACTGTAAATAGAATGCCAGTCTCATTTATGGCAGTCCAGTTATTGTAGCAGCTAAACAACCTGAAACCATATCTTTGGATTGTGAGGAGAAATCAATTAAAGTCACAGTCACCAATCAATTTGGCATTCAAGCTCTTTACAAACATCAGAACAATCAAGACGAGAACAGGCTATTCAGCCCAACAAAGCTCGCCAGTCTTATCCACTTAATTCTTCTAAGAAAATATCAAGTTGAGCTTTGAAGGTCACTAAAATCCTGCTGTCTACCACACTACTTGGAGACGTATCCTATGTGTCTGTGGTTCTCTGTGTGAAGAAAACCTTCTTAATGTTTGTGTGAAATTTAGCCTTAACAAGTTTCCAACTGTGTCCCTGTGTTCTTGATGAATTCATTTTAAAGTCACCGTCTCAATCCACTGGACTAATTCCCTTCATAAGTTTAAACATTTCAGGTCACGTCACCTCTTAGTCTCCTTTTGTTTTAACTGTAAAGGCTCAGCTCTTCTAATCTTTCCTCATAATTCATCCCCTGTAGCCCTGGAATCAGCCTAGTTACTCTTCCCTAGACCTTTTTCTGGCCCTGTTATGTCGAAATTTATCCTTAAGTTTCCAACTGTGTTCCCGTGTCCTCGATGACCTCCCTGGACTAATTCCTTTCATAATTTGACACACTTCGGCCATGTCTCCTCTTAATATCCTTCAATCTTTCCTCACAATTCATTCCCTGTAAGTCCTGGAATCAGCCTTGTCGTTCTTCTCCGGACTTTTTCTAGAGCAGGTCTGTCCTTTTTTTGTAGTCCTGGAAGACCAGCCCTGCACCCAGTACTCCAGATGAGGCCTCACCAGTGCATTATAAAGTTTGAGCAGAACCTCCTGTGACTTGTACTCCACACATCAGGGCGCTATATAGCCTGACATTCTGCTAGTCTTCTTAATGTCCTCTGAACACCATCTGGCAGGTGACAGTGTCAAGTCTACTGCGACTCCTAAATCCTTCTCATAAGGCATACTTTTCATTTTCAGACCACCCATTGTATATTCAAACCTCACCTACATGTATTACTTTTTACATTTACGGACATTAAACTCCATCTGCCACAAATCTGCCCAAGGACCTCTGAAATGACTCAACAGATTCAAGATGATCGGACAACTTACCCAATTGTTATTTATACAGGGTAGTTTCTAATGGGCGGGGCCACGAGTTATGATGTATTACCGTCTTAATAATGAATCAATCCAAATGAAATAAAGATCATAGTATTCCTGAATAAATGTATGAATTAGTGAGGCATGGCGCTGAAAGGAAAAGTGTACAAGAACAAGCCTCGTACACTGCAACAATTACAGCGAAACATTCAACAGGAAGTTGCTCCTATCACCCCTACAATGCTTGCAGATACCTTTGCCAATATGGAGCGTCATGTCGATTTGTGTTTGCAAGAAGTAGACGACCATTTCCCGCACCGAATGTGATTGGATAGTTTACACATCTATCAAGGTGTGCATTGTATTTATTTTGTTTCTCTCTCCTCCTTATTACGTGAGTAACACATCATAACTCAGGGCCCGCCCATTAGAATCTCCCCGTATTTCTATCCAAATCATTTCTATTTATTAAAAATAGCGGCGGTCCTAGCACTGACCCCTGTGAACACCACTCTTAACATCGGCCAATTCTGATAAGGTTCCTTGTACCATAACCCTCTTCTCCTGTATCTGACCCAATTCTGCTCCCATCTACACACCACACCCTGAAGTCTCAGTTCTTTAAGTTTGATGCCCAACCTTTTATGTGGCATCTTATCAAATACATTTTATTTTAAGATTTAAACAATGCCCACTACACCCGCATGCAGCCAAGGAATTTGACGCAAACTCTGATTTCCATCTAGAAAATTAAAAAGGGGGGGGGGGGTGGCACGGTGGCACAGTGGCAACGCTGATGCCTCGCAGTTAGGAGACCTGGGTTCGCTTCCCGGGTCCTCCCTGCGTGGAGTTTGCATGTTCTCCCTGTGTCTGTGTGGGTTTCCTCCGGGTACTCCAGTTTCCTCCCACAGTCCAAAGACATGCAGGTTAGGTGCATTGGCGATCTTAAATTGTCCCTAGTGTGTGCTTGGTGTGTGTGTATGTGCCCTGTGGTGGGCTGGCGCCCTTCCTGGGGTTTGTTTCCTGCCTTGCACCCTGTGTTGGCTGGGAATGGCAGACCCCTGTGGCCCTGTAGTTAGGATATAGCGGGTTGGAAAATGGATGAACTGAAATTAAAAAGGGTGTATAGTGAGTCATGTGCCCAGCATTTGCCTAAAAACTTCAGCGTTACATGGTCTTATATGCTCTTTAGATAGTAAGACAGACAGATTGAGCGTTTTTTTGTTTTTTTTTCCTCTGCCTATTGTCTTGAATCACATATCCTATAGATTGGCTCATCATTTCAGCCTGGATTTGCATAAGATGGAAATGTTTCTGCTGCCTTTGGGGAGCAGCAGCCCTCCTTTGTGCCCCTAAGCATCAGAACAAGCAACTTGAGGTTCCATTAACGATTTCCCTTGGCTACCATCACTAGTTAGCTGTGGAAAAACAAGTGATAAGATAGAGGCAGCGTGTTGCTGTAACACTGGGCTTATCTTGCCCTAGCAGCTCAAGAATAACAAACAAGTGGTTCAAATCTAAACACACAGGTAAACAGCCATGAAAAATTCAGGATGTAGTCTGCCATAATTACACATCTGGAGAAATCGTTTAATTTCTCACAACACTTACCTGAGATATTTTGTAAAAAGGAACAAAAGACCTAGCAAGACCTAGTTTGTCATTTTCTCTTTTATGAAAATAGTGGAAAATGAGAGAAATTTGATTTCTTTTGATAGTTTCGGAGTCATTCACCGTGATTTTCCTGTCCGCCCCCCCAGCCGCCACTTTAACTTCCCCATACCATTTTTTTTCCTCTGTGATTACCATAAAGTGGGCCCCTGATGCCACGGCCTCAGCTGCACTCACCCACATTCTATATGCACGTTTTTAATGGTTTTTTTTAATCAAAAAGGCTACTGAGGAAAGAATTTACAGGAAAGAAACTATCTAGCATCCCACATACATTGAAAAGTTAGGAGATTACTCAACACTAAATAATAAAAAACACATGTAAAAATATGTAATGCTTTGGTTATGCATGGGGGAGTATGTTAACCATGTGACAGTTAAGGTTATGCTAAAGGAAAAGAAAAATCACAACACATGACCGTTAGAAAATTAAAAGAATTTAGGCTTTGGTTTCTGGTTGCCCTATTAAGAGCAGATTTTCACAAATGAGAAGAATCAGCAGGTATTAGCATGTCTTTAAAAGAGCTCCAGCACATACAGACCCCTCCAAGCATCATACAACAAAGACATGCATGTTAGGCTCTCCCTGGGCAGGCACTCGAGATGAGAATGCCATCCATCTAGAGTATTGAGAAAAGCGCTATATAAATGTAATGAATTATTATTATTATTATTATTATTATTATAGGAGGGACCTTAAATGGCTGGGTGTCATCTGGGAGCAGCTTCCACAAATTTTTGGTTCTTCTCTGTCTTCCACCCAACTTTTGTTCACTTTATCGCATAGGTGACTGGTCTCATATTTAATCAGGCAGCACCATATGATGTATTCTGTAGACAGGGTCTCCCAGCTAAGAATGTTGATCTGGCCATTATTAAGGTAGGCCTACAGGTTGTCCTTGAAATCACTTCCTCTGGCCACCTCAAATTCTCAGATCAGTCATTCAAGGATCTTACCAGAGGAGCTGATTCTGCAGGAGTGTCTTTGTGTCTGTAACGATGCAGGAGAATCTTCTAGTGGCAGCACTGATGGATGGAATGTCTCGGGAATGTCTAGACCCCAAGAATGTCTAGGTATCAACAGTAGGCTACTCTTTTCACTACCATAAAGGAGAATAGTGAGACCTCCCTTAAGTCATAGTCCTCAAAAACATGACAACACACTTTTCTGAAAGAGGAGCTAAAGTGCTGATGTAGGGACGTGGCCAGAATCATCTTAGCTGAGAGGTTAGGTTTTCCTGTACTGAGGAATAGTTCAATACTCCTACAGGCCTCAGCAAACAGAGTTTTTCTGTGGAATGGATAAAATAGATGCAAACAATAGCTAGGACTGACAACAGACAGTTTTATCAGGTAGACAGTCACTAACTGGCAGAAGTAAACCCCAGATATAGTGTACTAGGAATAACTTTTCCCTTTTAATGGCATATGCTTCTAACAGGATTCAAGTGAACATGTGATGAGTTAATGGAAATAGGAAAAAAGATGACAATTGCCCAAAAGGGATGAATAGAAGGAGAGAAAGAGACCTTAGAGAAGATTGAAAAGATGGAAAAAGGAAGTTAGATGTGATCAACAGCAGAACAAAGCTCTTTTTAGGGCAGGATGAATGGCAGTCTAAATTCATTGGGCTATTATTTAGATGATGGTGCATTACTCAATATGTCAGGTTCCACTTGAAACAAGTTATTTAGTATGAAACAGTGATATAATTAATAACTTCCATCCATCCATTTTCCAACCCGCTGAATCCAAACACAGGGTCACGGGGGTCTGCTGGAGCCAATCCCAGCTAACACAGGGCACAAGGCAGGAACCATTCCCAGGCAAGGTGCCAACCCACCGCAGGACACACAGAAACACACCCACACAACAAGCACACACTAGGGCCAATTTAGAATCGCCAATCCACCTAACTTGCATGTCTTTAGACTGTGGCAGGAAACCGGAGCACCCAGAGGAAACCCACACAGACACAGGGAGAACATGCAAACTCCACGCAGGGAGGACCCAGGAAGCAAACCGGGTCTCCTAACTGCGAGGCAGCAGCGCTACCCACTGCGCCACCATGCCGCCCAATTAATAACTTTTTCCTCTTTTATGTACTATATTAACCTTTTACATGAGGATAGTCATTGTCTATAGCATTAACGTACAAGGAAAGAATTCCCTTCAGTAGTCTATCAGTGGGCTTTTACCAAACCAAAGAAAGCTTAAATCAAACCAAGTCTGGTTTGGAATTGGAACTACCATCAAAGAAAACAAACTAATAATTTTAAAACAAGAGAAAAAAGACCAAGATGCATTCCAAATATCTACATTATAATAAAACTGTAAGGTCTGTGTGTCCAGTCCCTCTGAGCAATCTGATTGGTCAATTTGGTTTGGGTGTGATTGCTCAGTTTGGCTCTGGTGACATAACAAAAGAGGCAGGGCGAGGATGAGACAGCACAAGGAGTAGTCGAGGCGCACACTGAGGGTGTCGTCTTCAAAGACAGCAAGTGTTAAAGCGGACCGGAGACGAGAAAGTTGGCCACTGGTAATACAATATAATGAGAGGCGGACTTTACGGGAACTCGCTTACAGGATCTGTTCAAAAAACTTTAACACCTTGGCAGGACCTAATCAATAATATTTTAGAATAAGCATTTATATTGGGGGAAAAAATTACTCTCTTTACTGCTCTTAATAGTTTTTCTCTGGTTGTTGGCCTTCCTCTCCTTATCATGGGTGGGAGTTGATTTGATTTTAGTTTTGTTAAGTTTGACTTGATTGTATGGAATGTTACATGTTATTAATAAAAAAATAATATTCTATTTCTACTATAACATTTCTCAAGGTGAAAGATCCATGCACAGTGTAGTAATTTAAACGGTTTTAAATGATTACCTATTTTAAATAATGATTAAGACTTAGGCCTCTGGTGCATGAAGTCTATGTGTGGTTGCTGTCTTATAGGAAATTGAGGGAATACTATTTATGAAATGCACAAATGTGTTGTACTGCCTTTTTATATTTTTTATTACTTCCTTCCTTTTTTCTCCCACCATTCTTTAAAGGAAACTTAGTAAAGATTGAACCATAAGCCTCAAATCTTTTTAAATATTTCCTGCAGTTCGTAGACTTTAAAAAGCGAATATTAATGAGTTTGCCTCTCGGAGGCCATGTGCTAGACTGAACCCTTGCATGATGACAGCCAGTGTCACACGTGACAACATGAAGGTGGACAGCTCCTCGGTTTGATGTCGTTGTGCACTCACAGTTCAGATGGGCACCATGTACTTCATTCTGACAGAAGCATAAACCAAAGCCAATTGTCAGACATTGTAGCTCAACAACTTGCAAGCTGACTGGACTTTGAATGATTTACTTTCAAGGAAGAAGATTAAATTACAAAGTGAGCACACAGCAGCATCCGTTCTTGCTGTGCTGCTACTTTTATATTGTCTTCTGAAACGACAGGGCAGTTAATTTTATAAATCACTGAATATCATTAAATAAACGTTGCTGATGCCCTCAATAAACTACAAGTGAAATATGAAGCTATGACCTTACATATTTTATTGCTGTTGTACCAGTCTTTAGCTTCTTTGAATTATTATTTAAGTGACTTTAAAAATTAAAGCACTTTAATTCACAGGAAAGAGATTTATGGGTGTGTTAATGCTAACTTCAGTAGATCCAATGATTTGTTTCATTTCTAAGCAAATATAATGGACTGATAACACAGGAAATAATCATAATTCTTTACATTTTGTGACACAAGTGTGATTGGGAGGCAGTGAGAGGGCCTGAATAATAGTAGTACCACACCAGACCAGGGGGGTCAGGTTATTAGAGGGGGGGTCTGCGGATGGGGGTGGGGGTTATTGGAGTTGTGGGGCCCATTGATGACATCACTTCCGGTACTGGTGCCTTTGATGACATCATTTCCAGTCCCAAAGACGTCACTTCCGGGTCCGGCACTATTGAAGAAGTTACGTCCAGTCCTGATGACATCACTTCTGGTTCTGGTCCCAAAGACATCACTTCCTGTACTGACCTTTAGTGCCTCCATTTTCTCACTATCAAATCGGTTCTGTTTTGGACATTGAACCAATCAAAGCTCAACAAAATTAACCATTTTGCAGCCAAGGCATAATATCCGGGTGGCTTTCCCAAACCTTTGATGTTTCCCCCTCCCCCCCCCCCCCGTGTCTTTTTGTGACAATTTATATATTGCTTATCAGAGTCACTACAACCACCATTAATGTGTAGGATCCGCCAGGGTGATGTGAATATAGCCATTTTTTGCACCAGTATGCTCACCACACATTATTTATTAGGTGGTGAAGGAGTGAGAGAGACAATTAGAGAGAGAGAGGGGATGATTAGGGGGCCAAAATGACTAGGCTGTGGTGGGCAATTTAGCCTGGACATTGGGATATACCCTGCTCTTCACGAAGGAAGCCCAGGGATCTTTTATGACCACAAGGCATCAGGACCTTGGTGTTGAATCACATCCAAAGGACGGCGCCATTTTTACAGAAGCATGGCACTTTTACGTTAATGTTTGTTCAAAGTTGCAAACTTATTTGGCAACCAGTGAGACATCTCTCTGACTGACAGCCAAGCACCGCCAATAAGATCCACAGAATAAGTCAGTCATCAGACGGAGAAGCGGTTTCATTATTAGCTCTCGTTGTTTTAAAGCAAAACTGAATGATACCTGAAAATGACCAACGAGATCCACGGCACTTGTTTCAGTGGTAGAAGCGCTAAAAACAAAATATTTGAAAGAGTATAATAAAACATTAATGAGAGGGAGAGGAGTGTAATGGAGTAAAAGTACCCTTTTGTCTTTGTAATTATATGCCAATAAAAGTAAAAAGTATAACAAGTTGCCAAATACCTCTCTCAGAAGTAACAGAATAAATGTAACGCGTTACTACCCACCTCTGGTATTTCTCAGTTATCATGATCACATTGCTGAAGTTGCACAGAAAACAAAAACGTCAGGTGCTGACATACACCCCTTGGCGGTTTCAAATTTCACTAACCATTCATTCATTCGATAAAGAACAAACACCAAATTGTTACAAACAGCATTCCTTAAAATTTTCCATAGTCATCCAAAATAGTATTATATCAGTAGAACACATTTTTCCCCAGTTCTGCAACTGCTCAATAGATTGGTTGCTCTATTATGGTACATACACCATATTGCCAAAAGTATTGGGAAGCCTGCCTTTACACACACAAGAACTATAATGACATCCCATTCTTAATACATAGGCTATAATATGGAGTTGGCCCACCCTTTGCAGCTGGAACAGGTTCAACTCTTCAGGAGTGTGTTTATGGGAATTTTTGACCTTTCTTCCAGGAGAGCATTTGTGAGGTCAGGCACTGTTGTTGGACAAGAAGGCCTGGCTCGCTCGCAGTCTCCACTCTAATTCATCCCAAAGGTGTTCTATCAGGTTGAGGACAGGGCTCTGTGCAGGTCACTCAAGTTCCTCCACACCAAACTCACTCATCCATTTCTTTATAGACCTTGCTTTGTGCACTGGTGAGCAGTCATGTTGGAATAGGAAAGGACCATCCCCAAACTGTTCCGACAAGGTTGGGAGCACGAAACTGTCCAAAATGGCTTTGTATGCTGAAGCATTAAGAGTTCCTTTCACTGGAAGTAAGGGGCAAAGCCCAACCCCTGAAAAACAACCCCACACCATAATCCCCCCTCCACCAAACTTTATACTTGGCACAGTGCAATCAGGCAAGTACCGCCAAACCCAGACTCGTCTATCGGATTGCGTGATTCGTCACTCCAGAGGACATGTCTCCACTGCTCCAGAGTCCAGTTGGCGGTGGGCTTTACACCATTACATCCAACGCTTTGCATTGTACTTAGTGATGTAAGGCCTGCGTGCAGCTGCCCACCGTGGAGACCCATTCCATGAAGGTCTCTCTCTACACACTGTTCTTGAGCTTTTGGAGGTCTGTAGCTATTGACTCTACAGAAAGTTGACGACTTCTGCACACTGTGTACATCAGCATGCGCTGTCCCCACTTTGTGATTTGATGTGGTCTACCACTTCGTGGCTGAGTTACTGCTGTTCCCAATTGCTTCCACTTTGTTATAATACCACTAACAATTGATCATGGAATATTTACTAGAGAGGAAATTTCACAGAATGGACTTATTGCACAGGTGGCATCCTATCACGGTACCACACTTGAATTCAGTGAGCTCCTGAGAGTGACCCATTCTTTCACAAATGTTGGTAGAAGCCATCTGCATGCCTAGGGGCTTGCGTTTATACACCTGTGGCCATGGAAATGATTGGAACACCTGAATTCAATGATTTGGAGGGGGGTCCCAATACTTTTAGCAATATAGTGATATTATTGTGTATTTTCCTTATTTTCTTTCAGGTTATTTTGTCAGGCTGGAAATTTTCTATTGATCCTGGCAATTAAGATGGTTGTGATGTCCGGATATCACATGGCATACATAGTATGCCAGACCTAGGACATGGTGAAGATCATCAGCGCTTTTCATTCTCTTTTGAAAAGCCAGACTTCATCATTTTGACATTCTTGTTTGCAGTTCTGTATTAATATATTACCATAAATATACTCATGGATAAGTCGGGACATGATTTTACAGTATAATTTCAGGTGTTTTATAATGTCGGTCGTAAAAGTCGATTGCGGAAAACTCGCGCTATTGGTACAAGGGATTATGATATGCTAACGCCCACCTGTGAGAGTAACCATGGAGCACACGGCCTGTTTTTCTATGTGGGTGTGGCAATGCACTGTATCAGCGTGGCTCCTAACCTCTCTCTTTCACTCGCACTCTCGCTCTCCTTTATGGTTACATGACCACACGGTAATAACTATCCCAAAGCTATGTTTGCACTGATTCGTGTTTTTTGTATGTCACACCCTCATACACCTTTATCGTAAGAGCATCTCTTATCTGCAATGAAGCGTTCGATCAGAAGAATATATGAAGCTGGTTTAAAATTAAACGTCGTTGAAGTAGTGAAAGTAATTGGTAGCTGCGCTGCTGCAACAAAATTCAATGCATCTGAGAAACTGATTGGAGGAGGCAAAAAGATGTAAAAAAAAAAAAATTAACTGTTGCATTTTTGAACGACTGTATAAGTCGGGGTTCGATTTTATGATCGATTTTTCAGGTTTCAAGACACAACTTAAACATGAGCATATACGGTACTTGTTGCTTATGCTTTGCTAGTTCTATTTTTTTTAATCAAATTACTTTGGTGTACTTTGTGCCCATTAAAACTTAGTCTAATTAGGCAGGTGTTCACCATGACCACATGCACTTTGAGAAGTAAAGCAAGTTCTTGTGGGTTTAACTATGGGATTTGCAGTTTAGATTGATTGGTGAGTGGATTACATTCAATTGAATGAAGTATTTTATGTCTTTTTATTCATTCTTATTTATCATGGTACCAGAGAATGGTAAATTGTTGGATATTGGCTATACAGGCAAAAAAGAATTTTGAGTACTCTGTATACTTGACAATACTGCTACTGTTAACACTACTACTAAATCTGGTGCACACCATAAACATGTAAAAACAGCTAAATTAGGTTAGGGTTAGGGGAGGTTTCGGTAGACTTTATTATCCCAGAGGTAAATATGCTTGCAGCAGGAAAGTACAAAAACAGAAGACATTGTTACAAAGATCTAATAGATAAAGAAGCAAAATTTGACAACCAATGCTATTCCATAAACACACACTCAAGATCAATACAAAGAAGAATTACTTTCAACAGTACACAAAATAATAATGCAGAATTTAACATTTGGCCGCATCCCTACAAGTAGCAGAATTTAAAATGTTTATAGCTCTAAAGTTCTTAAACCTGCTGCTCTTTACCTTTGGAAGCCTAAATCTGCAGCCTGATGGCAAAAGCTGGAATTAAGAGAAGAGGACGGCTACTGTCTGACAGAACCGAGTTGGCTTACTTTCTAAGCTGTTTGCAGTACAAGTTGTATAAGTACCTGTAGACTACATGACAGTTCTCTGCCTTGGCTTCTACTCGGAGGCAACTGCTAGGGCCTGTCAGGGACCGTCAGGATCACTTGCTATGTTCTTTGAGTCCCTCTAGTCCAGGGGTGTCAAATTTCAGGCCTGGAGGGCCACATTTGCTGCAGGTTTTCATTCTAACCCTTTTCCTAAGCAGTAACCAGTTTTCACTGCTAATTAATTTATTTTCCCTTCATTTTAACAGCCCTGTTTTTAAGGATTCAGTCCTCTCAATTGATTCTTTTCTTCAGTAAATGACAGCCAAACAGAAATGAGATGTGAAAAGAGCCAACAGATGACCAGCTAAATTGGGGCTTAAACCTCCAACCAATTTCACTCCAACCAATTTCTTAATGAGAAGCTGATTCTTCTTGCTGTTAATTAACCCCGTTATTTAATTTCATGGCCTGCTGCTGCTCTCATTCTGCCACAGCAGACATTTCTAAAACTGTTGATTTTCTGTTTTTTCTAAGAACACCGTCAAAATGTTTTGGTGACCTGAGAGATCAACCTTACCGAGACCATCACCTTTCTTTATTTTCAGATACTGTGTGATGGCCACAGGTGAGCTGGTCATGTGGTGACTTGTTTTGTGTCTTATTATTCTTTAGCTGCTAATTAAGGAAAAAGAAAATACTAATTACTATGTTAATTAAAACTAAGGCAAAAGAAGTTAATTAGCAACAAAAACTGGTCACTAATTAAGAAGATGGATAGAATGAAAACCTGCAGCCATTGAGGCCCTCCAAGACCGGAGTTTGACATCCGTGCTCTAGTCCAATGGCCAACACAAATGGCTTCTTATTAAAGCACTTATCACCGAGATGGTTTTCCTAATAACATATTTTATAAAGAAGCAAAACAAGAATCTGGGTTTTGATTATAATAGTCTTGAATCTGAATTTCTAAAAAAAAATGCAATTCTTTTTCAAGAGAGACCCGTTATAAATTTTTATGTAAAATTCGAATCAGGAACCTGAAATGAAATAGCATCCACCGTGCAAATAATACATACAATGAAAGAAGATGTACTAACATCGAGTGATAAAAAGAAAGCAACAAAATCAATAAAACAATAAAGACTAAATTAACTTTAAGAAAACAAAAAATATGGGGCCACTATCCACAATTCTTTTTTTTTTTTTATTAAATTGCTATTCAACTCTGCCTTGATATTGAGTGATGAAGATCGATACAAGCATCTCCAAGATCCATGGCTGTGTTGTGAACAAAACCAGAAAATCAACAAAGGTCTTTCTCAGAGGGTGAAGAATTGTAGTTGCTGTTTGTGAGGATCAAAGTCAAAAGAGCACTCACCAAAGTTAATGGTCAAACCAAACATAAAGTGGAAACAAAACCAAAAATCTCTTCTCTGAAGTATTTGTTTGTAATTTTAATGTACACAGAGCATACAATAAATCTAAAACTACTCTATTGTTAGTCTTTTGAGAGGCCTTCCCTTCAATTACCCTGAAATGTGTGCTTCCATCTTATATATCATGGCTTCCATGACGGCCAGGGTCTCATGACACATGAAATGCATGAATCACATGATTAAATATATACAAATTTTAAAACTTCCTAAACGTCAGTTCCACAGGAAAAACATGCATGTAAGATGGCAGTGATCATAGCAGCACCCATAAAAAGAACCACACAAAAGAATAACAAACACAGAAAAAGAGGAATGTAATCATGTAACCATTAATGTAATAATGTAGCTAGCAGCCATACCGCCTGCACTTCAGAAGAGGTCATCCACCATAAGCTCAGTGTGTTCAGATTCGGCCAGTACTTCAATGAGAGACCACCCAGGAAAACCTTGGGTGGATACTGGAAGAGGTGTTGGCGAGGCCAGCAGAGGGCGCTGACCCTGTGGTCTGTGTGTGGATCCCAATGCCCCAGGTCAGAGACGGGGGTCACTGTGCTATAAATATGGTGCCATTCTTCGGATGAGATGTACAACCGAGGTCCTGACTCTCTGTGGTTGCTAAAGATCCCTGAGCATCTTTCAAAAAAGAATAGGGTTTATCCCAATGTCCTGGCTAAATTGCCCTCCATAGCCTAGTTATTCTGGCCCCCTAATCATCCCCTGTCTCTAATTGTCTCTCTCTCTTACCTCTTCACCACCTAATAGCTCATATGTGGTGAGTGCACTGGCACAAGAATGGCTGCCGTCGCATCATCCAGGTGGATGCTACACGTTGGTGGTGGCTGTAGTGGCTCCACTCTGTCTAAGCCTTTGAGTAGCAAGAAAACTGCTATATTAATGTAATTAATAGTATTAACCAATCTAAACAATACAAATAAAATTAATGTGTCGGAAGAAAAAGCAAACATGAGAAGATTAACTTGGAATGTGTTCCTGACAGTCAGCGTGGGCAAAGCTGCATAAAACTTTCTACTTTATCATCACAAGAAGAGGATGAATTAGACGTTTATACTGTAATTCACAAAGAACAATCATTTGTTTACATATGCAAATGAACTGTGCTTAGGGCAGAAGGTGAACAAGCAGAGCTTTCATAGAGAAAAAGAGATTTCACGCACCCAGACAGGGTTGTTTTAAAAAGCAAATGAGCATGCAAAGCACAACACAGTGTACTTGTTAAACCCTGATATACATTTAGGTGTACCTATTTGTGTTTTAAAAAAGACTGAGGCCAGGCAGGAAAAGATGGAATTACATCTCTCCTTTCAAAGGGAGCCCAACAACAACAAGATGCAGTATAAGACACTTGACGTGAAATACCATGCCCTGTGATGGAGGTTCTTATTAATCCAATAGCTCCAATGCAGTGTGACAGCATTCTGGACAAGAACTGAGACAAAGGGGTAGATATTCACACGCAATAAAATGTTGTTGCTATTTTACTCAGTGAACAAGTATCACTTTAAATACTGGATGAATTCATTTAATTGAGAGCAGATAGGGTTGGCATTAAGGTTCAATATCCCAAATATATGAATCCCAAATAAGGTTAACTAAATGGCAATTTAAGGGTTGCACGAAAACTCGCAATTCTGTCTATTTATGATTATTGTACAAGTATGTCAATGTCAGCATGGTTAGGGCTGATGCTTCCAATGACGCTGCGTACAGACTGAAGGTCTGGGCTGATTTGCCTACAGTGGTTATCACTACGGCCTCACTGCTCCAGCAGAATTCACCTGATTGGCCGGTCCAGCCCTGACCTAGCAGTAGAACAGCCAATAGGGAGGAGCTGGCTTGTTGGCCGAGGTCTCCAGGGTTCTTCTATGTCTGGCTTGTCTGACTCCTCTTCTACAATCTGGCTGTGGTTCTACAATTCAATGGTGGACAGATACCATTATTTTTCATTTATGTTACTTAATTTCTACTTTATTTTTGTTGTATTTGAACAAATCTGTATTCTCATACGTGATAGTTGTATATTTAGGGAGTGGTATCATCTACTCTTGGATTTTGCTTTGAGAATTGCTGCTCCGCTCTGCACCTGCACGTTGTGAGGAGTGCTGCATAAGAGCAAAGTAGTTTCTACTATTGCATTATATTTCTGAGGTGGCTATGATAGATTAGCCACCTAGCTCTGTGAAGAGGATGACTTGTGTTCCGCTTTGTGTGTTGTATTTACACCATTTTTTTGACAACCATTGCACGCTTAATCTGCCTGGAAGTTGGGGTCTCTCTGTGAATTACTTTTTCCCCCAAGATTCCTTTCATTTTGTTTTCTTACAAGGGTTTTTTGGGAGTTTTTTGTTGAATTCTTCTTATGGGGTTAAGGCTATGGGGGCTGTCAAAAAACAGGGCCTGCTAAAGCTCATTGAGGCATTCTTTGTGTGATTTTTGGGCTATATAAGAAAGAAATTGTGGTAGTTGTACTTGAGGCTCTGAATCCCAGCTATGTCTATGCCTCTGTGAATTGCTCTCTAGATATTTAATTTTCCTCTCACATTTTAAAAATGTGCATGTCAAGCTAATCGATGACTTTGATTTGTGTAGGTTTGAGCATGGATGTTCTTTGCAATGGATGGACAATGCTTACTGCTTTCATCCTGACCAAGTCAAGTAGACTTGAGTTCTTAAGAAAACAAAAATGGAGTAAGGTGTT
The DNA here is from genome assembly GCF_900747795.2 of Erpetoichthys calabaricus. Classification (NCBI taxonomy): domain Eukaryota; kingdom Metazoa; phylum Chordata; class Cladistia; order Polypteriformes; family Polypteridae; genus Erpetoichthys; species Erpetoichthys calabaricus. The sequence goes on from NC_041401.2 coordinate 174,572,284, forward strand.
TCAAAAAAGCACGAATGGATGACTGAAACAGAGCGTGTGTGTACAATGTAATGACACATTTGGACAGCGTTGAACAAAACTGGGCCTGCAATTCCACAACTCTTCTTAGACTTTAGAAATATTGAATAGACTGGCATTGAATGTTATATTTTTATCATTATCTGTAGCAATTTGCTAGGATTTGGGGGTTTTTTTGGCCTTCGAAGATGTGAACATTCGTGTCTCACCTTCCCATTCATATTGTACGAGTGGATTGCACTCTCTACCCCGTTCAGTTTTATCTTCCTTTTCTTTCTAGTGTTTGTTTGTACCGTTTGCTTTTTCATTGTCTTTTTACTCAAATAACAATTTTCATTGGTTTTAGTTAGGGTTAGGATCACAGTTCGGCCTTTTTTGTGAGTCTATGGACATCACACTGAAATGAATTGACAGAACTGTTACAAATCAATTTTGCTAAATTACATTTGTAGCGACAAAAGTAAGACACATTGTCACAAATTTGGAAACGCTGGACAATTTAGACTGAAAATGGTGTCAGTCTGGAAAAGAATGTAAGTTGAGCTATAACATCATGCCGGAGAGACAAGACATTCGATGTGCCTACCCGGATGGACCACCTCAAATTGGGACCCGAGTGCTGCCATGCAGCGGGCGATGCCTCAGCACCACACCATTTCTGATACCCAACTGGCCTGACCCCATTGGCTCTCCAGTGGTTTTGACTCTTCCGGGGATGGGGGCCCCCCTGAGGGCTTTCCCCCATCCCCTTCATAATGCAAGCAACCTTCCTATGGGTGGCAGCAGCAGAGCTACTCCCATGGAGAGCAGAAAGAAGTCCTGTCTGTCATTTTAGAGCTGTGTGAAGTTTTTTTTAATGGCAGCCAGAGTGCCCATCCTGTCACCAACCCCCATGATTTCCCTGCAAGTTGGAGGACCGCTTGCAGGGCCGGATGCTGTTTAACGTCATACCCGCTAGTTTGACTTTGTGTCGAATGAGCAGTTGCTTATGGAGTCCCAAATAATGCACATTACCTGCATTGTGAGGGAGCGTCAGTTACACTTCTACAGCCATGTGGCACGATTCCTCGAGGGTGATTCGGCCTCATTGTTGAGGACCTGAGTGGCTGGACCAGGCCAAGGGGTTGCCAGTGTAACACCTGGCTGCGGCAGATAGATTGTCATTTCCGGAGGGTGGGACTGGACCGCATGTCTGCCTGCGGTGTTGCCAACCAGGATCCCAAGCTGCTTCGTCATGTGGTGGGTGCGGCAACAGTGCACCAGTACCAGTGCATGCTCCCCAACCTGACCTGACCTGACCGGAGCTGAGCTATAACAACATTGTATAGTTTGAAACATTAAAAAATATGTTGAGCTCAAAACGTAAGAGATTTGCCTTTACATGCTGATGGCGTCCATAATATGGACACTCACATACAATCTGGACTGAGATTCCTGGTGTGATAAATTCCTAACTCTGTAGGGTGAGTGTATGGATCAAATGAGAGAAGACACTGTAAGTATGTTTTCTATATATAATATAAAAAATGAGTTCTGCTCCGTTTTTTGTTCATTGTATTACCATAAAAGTTGGGATTTGTCCAACTAAACTCACTAAAGCTAAAAGTACAAACATACAGAGTATGGTACCAAATTAAAGAAAATGTTTAAATACTCAGGTATTGTTGAAACCACCACCACTAATCTAAGCTTGTAGTCGCCAGCTGCTTGAGTTTTAAATAAACTCCAGGACTCCATTACTATGATTTATCTTGCCTTCATGTGCACACACATCAGCGCCCCCCCTAATTACTGCAATTAAGTAAGGGGTTAATTTTCAGCTGGATAAAAAGAACACACCTGTGAATTTGGGCCATCTGTAAGGCAACAGAACAGATGGCTGGAAGGTAGAACGTGAAAAACAGATTCAGAACAAGGCCTAAGAGACCATGATGGTACTTTGCAGCATTATTTCTGGATTTCAGAATAATCAGAATAAAACAGTTGAATTTAAATATGTACAAAATGTTCCATTTAGATCCAAAGCCCAGTTTATAACACAATAAGACAAAGGCTTTTGAGGGTTCTCTGCTATTTGTTTTGTGTGTGAGTCACATATCTAAAAAAATTAGAAACTCTAATAAACAAAACTCATTTTGGCTTTTAAAATCTGACCTATACAGTAATAAAAGTCACGGCTCAGGTAAAGATGACGTATGCCATGCTACCTGCTGCTCTGTAATGTTGACCTGGGTGTTGTTTTAAAAGACACTAATGTATTGTTCAGTGCAATGCCATGAAAAGCTGACAGGCACCATCTCACCAAGACCCTAACTGGACAGATGGGTAAAGTGCTTAGCGCTGTACGTAAATAAATATACAGCGAGATAAAATGGAGGCGGATAATTAGCATTTGCAATGTGTCTGTGAAAGAAAAAATATAAACAGAATCACTAACACGATTCGCAAAAATTGTGGGAGTACTTGACATAACATTGCATAGTACAATGTGAATAACTTATTAAAGCCAAGAACAAGTCTGGAAAATGTCACCTGTTGCAAATCCTGTCACTCCAAAACTGAAACTTCCTTCTTTTGTACATCTAACATTAGAATGGTTGCTGGCGTGGAGTGGCGGTGCAGTGGTTAGCACTGCCGCCTCACAGTCGTCAAGCTCAGGGTTTGAAATCCAAACAATTCTTTCCATCCACTTATGGGGTTTTCCGCACATCTTAGAAACTTGCACAGAAAGCCACCCAGTGATTCTAAACTGATCCCATGTTTGGGCAAGGGCTGCCACCTTGATTAGGCTCCATTCCTGTCTTGTATTTCATGATGGATTAAATGAGTTTAAAAATGGATGGATGGTTTATTTAACTGCTTTTGACTAATAAGCCTTCACTTGAAACTTGTTTTTTTACATCACAGCAATTCGAAACATTTGAAAATGACAATAATGAAGAAGGTCTATCTCTTTGTTACAGTATCACATTCTCGTTAGTCTATTTCCTACTAGTTAGCTAAATGACATCTCTTATTTTTTTTTTTTTAATTACATTTTTATAATATGCTTATGTCCCAAATTAGCATAGGGAAGTAGCTAAAGGCCATGAACAATATGTTAAAAATCACTGCTTTTGAGTATTTGAAAGCTGCCACACACATAATACATAAACAGCAAATAGCTCTGTCCCTCCATTTTTCTGTTGTCACTTCCACAGCTCGTCCAGTTATACAGAACGTTTGTAATGAATTCAAAATGTGTAATGATAATTCTTAGGACATATATTGTATACTGTATATCTATTTATATAGATATATATCTATCTATCTATATATATGTATATATATATATATATCTATATATATATCTATATATATATATATATATATATGTATATATATATATATATATATATATATATATATATATATATATATATGTATATATATATATATATATATATATATATATATATATATATGTATATATATATATATATATATATATATAGATATATATATATATATATATAGATATATATCTCTATTATAAAAGAAAATCCTGGGACGAGACTTTCTCAGAGATAATTTCAACTCCCGTGAGAGATAATTTCAGGTCCCGTGCGACAAGAGATTTTGACAAGTCCCGCAGTTCTCTCAAACATTTACAACCACGGCCACGGTCCAATCACTTCTTATTCGTGTGAATGCTATTGACAGACAGTTCCTGCGCTCTCAGCTCCAAGCGGGGTCAGAAATAAAAGACAAAGAGTAGAAGACAAAGTAGAACGTCGTAAAGAGGCTGAAAAACGTTGGTGCAATACACATGCAGAGCACGTTAGAGATTACGAAAGTACTAAAATTCAAAAGTCTCAGAAAACTGATAGTAAAGATCGCATTAGTGATAATAAACAAATTATTACTCAGTGAAATAACGGAACATTGAAAAGAGATTGAATATATTGTTTGGATTTAAACTTTAAGTCGGAGACTTGTAGATCGTCTAATTCTTGTTGCCATCAGGGAAAAGTGTTTTTTCCCAATGAATAGGCATATCCGCAAGAATTAAAAGATTTGTTGTTTGGTGAAAGTGAAATCCACGTACGCAAGCGGCAAAGACGCAAAGTGGCTGGCGCATAGCGCAGGCCAGGGGGTTGGTGAGCAAAACGAGCAGGGGACGAAGCCCCCTAGTATATCTATATATATCTACATCTATACAGTCACACGCATGCACTTGGGAGACTGTTTATGGGCTCACATAAGCGCTGCCCTCTAGCTCTTTCTCCTCTTTCCCTGCAGATCAGCCAACGAACCCTCAGCCTAAAGCTACTTCTGGTCCTCAGAAGATAGCCAACATCACTTCCTCTTCCGGTTCTTAAGATTCCACTTCCTACTGATGTCATTTCCCAGTTCCCAGAATACCTTTCTCCCATTACATCTCTTCCTGTCTACCAAATATATATATGGCAGACATTTTGTTCTCCCTTCAGTTCTGTTTTGAGCTCGCATCTGTAAAGACCCACCTAACCAGCCATTTTCAACTTTACGGGGTGGGTCCCCAAACCTGTGTGTTCTTTTTACAATATTTAGAAACAGTTTAATTAATATATACAATATATGTGCAATTACAACACTGCAAAGTTGTCATTATTAGTCCAAAACTTTAAAAATTAAGTATACAGTGTGTGGCGGGCGACCAGGTCCCATGCCCGGCCGGGACGCCCCTTCTATTTATGTTCCAGGGGAGCAGCCATGGGCTCCTCAGTACCTCCCCCTGGGACGCTTGGTGAGCGCCTCCCTGGCTGACGATGATGCCTGAGTTTCCCTGCAGGGATCTGGGGTGGCCGCCAGGGGGTGCTACATGGATCCCAGAGCCAGCCTGGACAACTCTACAGCCCCACCCAGAAGTGCAATCAGGAACAGGTGATCAAGCACCTGGGGCGCTTCCGGGTGGGCTATAAAAAGGACTGGCAACCACCACTCAGGGCCAGAATCGAGAGGAAGAGGACGAGGTTGCCTGGGAGGAGTGGTGGTGCCAGAAGAAGGGTTGCAGTTTGTGTTATTACTGTGCTTGGGACTGTGTAGTGGCTGGAGGGATCACGGGGAAGACGTGCCCTCCAGCTGAAGAAAAATAAAGTCTTTTTGTACTTTTACACGTGCCTCTGTGTAAGTCTGTGCCGGGTCGGGCACTATATGGCGTCCATTTCATAAGTGTAATCCAACAGGTCTGTTAATGACAGATTTAAAAAATAATTCCTTCATTCATGTACACTACCATTCAAACGTTTTAGAACACCTCAGTTTTTCCAGTTTTTCTTCAAATTTAATCAGCTGAAATGCAATGAATGACATAAAATGGCAAAAAATTAAGGATTAAACTGCCAGAGGTTTAACATTTAAAGTTTAGGTTACTAAAAACAAAAAAAGGAAATACCAGAATATTACAAATGGGCCTTCTACAGGAAACAACTAATAGGTTACACCCTACAGATGTTCTGCAGCAATTAAAATAAATGAAGCCTTGCAAGTTGAAGCAATCAATTTGCACAGGTGTCCCAACTTCTGTCGATTACTTAAAAACCCTCTGTGGGTCTTAAAGCAGAATTGGACCAGCCTGTGTTACTACACGCTCTGAGGTACTACTTGGACAATATTACTCTGTAGAAAGCTGTAAATTCCAGTGATAATGGCAAGAAAATGACAATTACAATATGAAATGAGACAGAGCATTAACACCCTTAGAATAGTAGGCCTTTTATTTAGAGAAACTGCAAAAAAAAAATCATAAGTGTGCTCCCTCAACTTTCTCGAATAATGAGATAGAGGAAAACGTCTTCAGAACCACTTCTCAAATATCACATCTTTCTTTCTCATCATAACTAATTGATAATATCAATACACAATCATTTATCTCTATTTATAATCAAAGTTTATATTAAAATGATATTTTCGCACTTGGGGAACTCAAAAATGGTGATGGGATGTTTTCATGATTACATATGTATTATCTAGATTACATGCAAAATAAAATGAGTTATAGTCATCTAAAACATGGAAAAAGTATGAGTATTATATATTTGTTGAAATAAATTGCTATAGGTAAAACTGCATTTAGCTACATTTAATTATGATAATAATGGCGGAAATTTTAAAAAAAAAATCAATAAAATTAAATGCATTACCAGAAACACGACAGCGACATAGCAGCTTATTGTTCCTATTACATTCTTATATTTACATGGCACGTTCAAAGTTTACACGTTCTTGTTAAACTGATGATGTATAAATTAAGATCAATAATAGTAATTGAAAGAATATGTGTTATATTGAATACAGTTTTTAATATTGCATACACACTTATATTTCCATGATGCAAAAAATTCTGATGGTTGTTTAAATAAAATACTACTTCCGATTAAGTACATTTTTCTCAAATTTTATATCGTTTGCTTTTTATCATTATAAATATCTATACAAAATTTGAATCATCTATCTGTAATTATAACCATAGGTTACTTGAAAATTCATGTAGTGAAAAGTGAAGCAAAATGACACCTTTTATTGGCTAACTAAAAAGATTACAATATGCAAGCTTTCGAGGCAACTCAGACCCCTTCTTCTTATTCTGATTACATCTTTGCCTGAAGAAGGGGCCTGAGTTGCCTCGAAAGCTTGCATATTGTAATCTTTTTAGTTAGCCAATAAAAGGTGTCATTTTGCTTCACTTTTCACTACATTCATAATGGCTAACACGGTACAACACCCTAGTACTACTTGAAAATTCATGAAAGTATTCAGTTAAAGTACCACTTACAGTTGCCAGAAGTGGCCCAAAAGTTGATAGGATTCCTTATTTTTGACATAAAGCAGGTGTACAAAGTCTCATTGACTAAGGTTTTAGGTTTGCACACACAGACACACATAATTTCAAAAATGGTATTTTTCGGACTCAGGAAGGTCTAAAACATCAAGATTCATCAAAATCTCAATGTTGATTCTTTTCACGATTCCTATACTTTCTCTATACTATGTATACGAAAAAGTAAAAAAATCAAATTGATGTGGAATCCAGTGGTGTCATACACAATCCAAAGAAAACTGGAAGAAGCTCTGATAGGATGAGATCTGGCAGACCCAAAGTCACAAGCCAATCAGAAGACACATTTCTGAGGGTCACCAGTTTGTGTGATCACAGGCGCCTCTCAGCACAATAGCTTCAAGCACAGCTTAACAGTGCAGGTCAACAAAAGCAAGTGTCAGTTTTGACTGTGAAGAGAAGACTTCGTGCTGCAGGTTTGAAAGGGTGAGTGGCAGTGAGAGAGCCATTCCTTAAAGTACAAAACAGGGCCTTGAAATATCACGGTGGACCACTGCAGACTGGAAGAAAGTCTTATGGAGCGATGAATCCAAATTTAAAGTATTCAGTTCATCACGCAGGGTGTTTGTACTCCATTGAGTTGGTGACAGGATGGTTACTCAGTGTATGATACCAACTGTCAAACATGGAGAAGGCAGTGTGATGGTCTGGGGGTCTTTTACTGGAGGCAGACTTGTTGACTGGCATTCTGAATCAAAAGCTTTACCACAGCATTTTGCAGCACCACACAGTACCTTCTGGTTTGCTCTAAGTTAAAAGAAAATAACAAAAAAGTCCACTTCAAAACACGGACTGGCCAGCGCAGTCTCCAGACTTAAACCCCACTGACTTAGTTTGGGATGAACAGGACAGAAGGGGGAAATGGAAAGCAACCTACAAGTGCAACCGTATTGGGAAGATCTTTCTGGCCGATATTTGATTTCCCTTATAGAAAGAATGCAAAGTGTGTGTTTGGCTGTTATATCAATAAAAGGTGCAGGCTACTTTCATAAATCAAAAGTTTGAATAAAACTTTGTACACTTAATGATTCCTTGACTTATTTTTTTGTTTTCCATTGTTTATTTGTTCTATCCCTTGATTTAATGAAACATTAAGACATCAAACTGCATGCATTTCCATAAATACTGAAATAAAAAGCTTTTGACCAGAAGTGTATTTATTTTCTGAACCTGCTAATTCAGCTATAGCACCTTCAGGAACCAAAGTCTAACCCAGTAGCATCACTTAAAAAGCAGGAGTTAACACTACTGGGACTTAACTTTGCTAAATGAGTTCAATAAATGGTGTACTCCTTTATCCTGCATAGTGTATGATTAGCAAGTCTTTGTAAGTTTTAAAGAGGCTTTCTGTCAATAACCGACATGAGAGCTCTCGTGAAAGACTACCAGACAGATGCTGATCATGCAAATTCTGCCCTTGCTGGGTCTTCTGACTTTGAATGTTTTACAATGAAAATCTCTCTGGAGGCTATTTTATTTAGAACAACAAAAATAAACAATTTAAGATAGTTTAAAAAAATAAGAATAAATAAATGTTTAACACACTATGCTTATACTTTAATAACATAATGAATACAAAAAATGGATGGATGATTGGATTCAATAATATAATAACGTCAACATTATTAACTCTGAACAAGACTGTCTGCTAATTAAAATAAATGTAAATTTCAAAGAAACTCAGATTACAATCCTTATTTTTAAGAGGCAATATCATTAAAAAAGATCAAAAAGCAGTGGAAGGTAAAAGGAGATGAAGCTGAATATTCAAATACTCCAGATGGGGTGTATTCAAATATGAGTGTAAGTATTTGAATACTTCCTAATTTTAAATATTACAAAAGAGATGTACGTGCAACGCTTTTAAGCATGTGATTAATTGAGCCAGATCAATAAATGAGGAGTAACATCATTAATACACTGTGCAAAACGTACACACCATGTCAGACCCACTACTCTGGGTCACGGGGGCTGTAGTCTACACTAGCAACACTGAGGGCAAGGTGGGGAACACAAGGGAGCCATTCACACACCCACACACACACACACACTCCCTCCAATTCACCGAACCTGCAAATCTCAGGGAATGTGGGAGGAAAAATCGCCAAGCCTGGTGGAGTGCCCACTGAGCCACGGGCAGAGCGAGTAAGCTGCACACAGACAATGAGGCGGTAGTGCTAATCACTGCGCCACCCAAACATGTTTCAGCTAAATGCAAGTACACATTTAACCACATATTTATTTAATTATTACTTTATCTGATAAGGCTCTGTCTATATATCCTACATTTTAAAGAAGACATTACAGACTATATTGATGGGTATTATTTAATTTAAATCTAACAGAGGTTTTAAGGAACAAAAGTTACACGAAACACTGGTTGCATGTTATTACTTCTACAATTATTTTACTAATGCCAACCATATTAAGTGAAAGTCACTGCAATCTCTCTAAAGCCTTTTCTTTACTCAGTTTCATTTAAAGTTTTTGATTCATTCCAATTGTGTTTTCTTGGGGATCACACCCTGTGCCAGTGCCAGGTTATTTTGCACCATTGGCCAGGCTTATTTGTTCGCCAGCTGACTGTTTGGTAGCTAACCCGTGCAGCTGGGGGTCCCCCCCCCCTCCCTCCCTGCAGGCAATGCCCAAGTTGCCTAAACGGAGGCGCCGGCCCTGATCACACCAATATACTCACTTCAGAAAGCTTTGTGCTTTCACATCATTATTTAAAGCAAATTAAAATTTTATATCAGTTGTAAATTCCATAAGCACTGCATATGACACTGAATTGATTTCTATAGTAGGAGTTTACCGGTCTGCCCAGCTGCACTCTCTCCTTTACACGGTGCCATCAATAATACATCATTGTTAACATTTTTTTTAGGCTTCATAATTTACCTTTAGGATCTCAGTCATTCTTGCCACTTCGTTATTAATCACTTTGTTGCTTAGTACTACAGCAACCTATAATTACGACAACAATTATTACAAAGGTCTTCAAGCAACGCCAACTGGTTCACTTGCAGAACTGCAATCAGCCTTAATAATTTTGTACAAAAAGGGTAAAAACTAAAGGGTGGCATAACAAAAAAAAAAATTCACAGTATCTGTAAATGAGTTTTTTCCCTCACCTATCCTAAAGAAATGCTGGTAGAGTAAATGACCAGCCTATATTGGCCTTGTGTGTAAGTGTGTGTGTGCCCTGTGATCAACTGGTACCCACTACAGGGGTCATTTCTGCCTTGTAGCCCCCACAGCCCTGAATTGGATGAAGTAGTTCTGTTATATTAGAAATGATTACACCTGTACATCCCTTCAAAGTTACTCAGCAGATCACAAGCGTGCCCTACAGATGCCGGAAAACGTCATCAAGAACACTTGGTGTGTGTTTAAGAGCAGGGAGAGGCCTCCGAATTTTGCAAAGGAAAACAATGGCACTTAAAAAGGTAAGGGCCGGGCCTTCAATAACGCATGTTTTCTTGCCGAATGTCCACTCTCTTCTTACACATCCACAGAAAAACTTGAGTCGTTGTGCATGGCTGATTTGTTTCAGATATTCTGGAAAAGTCTAACAGCAGCCTCTAGTGGCTACAGTTTCAGGATTCAAAAATCACATCGCACCGGACGGGTTACACCACACTGCCCATTGAATCAGAAACATTCGCAGAGTCGTAATTAAAGATTATTCCATTTATTCCTGTTTAGTGGTCTTCGGTAAGAATAGGTTTAGAAGAGAATTTACACACATTTTCAAGTACAAAGCAGAAACTGGGAGCCAAGCAACTTTTACATACATAAAAAATAAATACAGTGTCTGTTGAAATAAGCAGGAGTAGAGTAACACAAATAGATTAAATAATAAAATTTTAAAGGTGTATAATGTGAGTGGCAACATAAAAGGACCGGCATCCCAACTGGGTTGGTGAGTGATGCCTTACCCGACTGGGAGGCCATAATGGACGGACGGTATAATGGCCGGGATGGATAATGGTTCCTATCCCAGTCGAGGTAGTTGAAGTGTACTGGATGGACTGGGACAGTTTATCCCCCAACACGGACGGTGGAGGTGTTTCCCCTGTCAGACACCCACAAAATTATCACGGGACCTGTGTCTTGAAAGACAACCCTGTAGAGTCCATGGGCGCCACCAGGGGGCACGGCCAAAAGTAGATTTCCATATTTTGAGGAGCTGACAGCAGAAGTACTCCCGGGTCTTGTCACTACCATTTGGGGCGTCAGGAGGCAGAGGAGCAGAAGAAGAGGGAAGAACAGAAAGAAGAAGCAATTGTGCTTGTGTGACTGCTTAAAAAAATAACCTGTGTGAAGATATCTGGAAAAAGAAATTATTAATTGAACCCGGGACTTGTGTTGGTGTGTTAGAGAGTTTGTTGGGCTCAGTGCCGCCCCCTACATGTCACAACACTCTATCCATAATCAGCAGTGCAGTGGTAGGCGTAACTGCCTTATGGCTCCAGACTCCTATGCTCAAATCTGGTTCATAGCCCTGTCAACGTGGGCTCTGCATGGTCCTTCTGCATCTATAAGGGGTGTCCACCAACATCACAAGCAAGTGCAGATAAGGTTAAGGGTGGGTGTGTGAGTGAGTGTGCTCTACCATGGACTACCCACCCTATTCAGAACTGGCTCCTGCCTAGAACCCAAAGCAGCCAAGGTAGGCTTCAGTGCCCCACAACACTGAACTTGATCAATGAGTTAGAAAATGGAGGGATATAGAGATAATGGCTCTATCAATCCATTTTCAAAAGTTGTTTTTGCAGCAAAGGGTCACAGAGGCAAACTCTGCATGGGAGGCCAGTCCAAACCAGGATACATTTGCTCACTCACTAGCTCACAGACGGGGCAAATTCACAAATGGAATTCCAGTCAAAGCTCCAGATAGAAAAATGGGGAGAAGCGGCAGCATCCACAAAGAAGCTAACACTGCCAGGGCTGTGCCCTTACTGTATATACTTAACATTTCTTTTACATGTCTTGAACAGAACCTGGATATCTGCAACCCTGTAATGGGAAAAGCAAAATTATAATAGTAATACATTCCATTTATATAGCACCTTTCCTAAGCTCAAGGCTCCTCACAGAGTCTTAGAAAGAACAGCAGGGTATATGTAACAAATAAAATCTGCATAGAAAACTAAGAAGTCAAGCAAAATGACACCTTTTACTGGCTAACTAAAAAGACTACAATATGCAAGCTATCGAGGCAACTCAGGCCCTATCTTCTTCTTCTTCTGATTACATCTTACCTGAAGAAGGGGCCTGAGTTGCCTCGAAAGCTTGCATATTATAATCTTTTTAGTTAGCCAATAAAAGGTGTCATTTTGCTTGACTTCTTACTACATTCATAATGGCTAACACTGTACAACACCCTAGTACCATAGAAAACTAAGAAGAGATACATACAGGATAGACAAAGCATTAAATAAAATAAAAAAGACAATAAACCAGAGTGGAATACTAAATACAATACCAGAAGAAACCCCTGAAAAAAATCACATACTGCAACTTGTGATGTAACACACATACACACACAAATAATCCCGAGCATCCGGACAGAGAGGTAAACCGAAAGAAGGGTCAGCATGTTAGGGTCAGGTAAACGCCTTCTCGAACAGATGTGTTTTTTAAAAGAATGAATGGAGTCGGCTGATCTTATTAATTTCAGGTGGTCTTTCCAAAGAGTGGACGCTACAGAGCTGAAGGCCCTGCTGTCACCCATAGAGTGCAGGTTAGTGTGTGGCACAACAAGATTTCCCACATCAGTGGACCTTAGTGGGTGAACAGGAACTGAGTGATGGAGGGGGGTCACTGATGTAGGTTGGTGTAACGCCATGTAAAGCTTTGTAAGTTAATAATACAATTTTAGATGCAATTCTGTAAAGAAACAGATGACTGAATTCACAAATAGTATTTCATATCCAAATAGCTTCATGTGGTCTTTGGGACAAAAAACAACCTGAAGACTTCCTAGCAGTTTTATACTATTGGTGAACTTGTTAAGAGTTAGCTTACGCCTCTACAATTACCCAGGGTAGAGGTCGTGGACCCACCTCTGCAGCCGGGACAGGTCGCATCTCATCTGAGAGGGGACGTGTAGTCGAGTGCAGTGGCACAAATTGAGCAGACAGACTGGAACCTGCCTCAGGCAAACATATGCTAGCTTGTTGTGTGAACGTACAACGCGCATGTGTACCACAAAGCTGAGTTTGTCTACTTAAGTTGAATGAGAAGTGAGGTGCATGCAAGCGCTGAAAAAAATTTTTTTAAACATTTTATTAATTTTATTAAAATCAAATAACATTCCATACAAGCAAGTGAAATTTAACAAAACTAGGTTTGAAACAAATCAACTGTCCCATGAGAAAGAGAGCCAGGTCAGCAGAGTAAAACTTTAATACTAGTAAAAATATGTAAATAAATAAATGAATAAAAAAAAAAAAAAAAACACAAAAAATTTTTTTTAAGTGCATGCAAGCGTCATCTAGTGGCTGGGGTTGGTCATAAGCAGAGCAGACTGCACCTCAACCGCACACACACTTCATAGAGAGAACTGAGATGCATAAAAGCACCAAAATAATTTAGCATTTTGTTAAATTTTATTAAAATCAAATAACATTCCATCCAAGCAAGTGAAGTTTAACAAAATTAGGTTTGAAACAAATCGACCCCTACCCATGAGAAAGACAGCCAGGTCAGCAGAGAAAAACTTTAATAACAGTAAAATATGTAGATAAATAAATGAATAAAAATACATAGAATAAAAATAAAAGAGAAAAGAAAAGCACTAAAAAAAATGTAAAAGTGCATGCATGTGCCATCTAGTGGCTGGGGTTGGTGAAAGCAGAGCAGAATGCTCTTCACACACACACACACACACAGGTCTTTCGTTTATATACTGTATGTCTGATGAACTTTATTTTATGGTAGGGGGATGGATTCTTTTACAGGACTCAGAATAACATTCTAGCTATCTAAAAGCTGTACTGCCACTGACTACTTCTATACTTTAGTCATCCCTACATGAGGTAGCCATACTAAGGAAAGACCTGTGGTTGAACTATATTAGTAGTTCTCTAGCACAACACATGGTGGCACAGGGGGTCTTTTATTTGATTATGTGGCACACCTCTACACCATGAATTGAGGCAGACAGCTGGCCCTTTAAGGGAAAGCATAGGTCAGGAGATGATGCAGGGACACCTGGGGTCAACAGGGTGAGTGTTAGGAGGATGGCTTGTGAGGTTCCAGTGCCCAAATTACAAAATTCCAGAAGTTATTCTCAGGGTTTCCCTATGAGTTAGTTCTTGGCCAGGATGTAAAAGTCAGAGAACATGGAGTCAGGAGGTTGGTAGACAAAAATTTTGACCAGCAGGAGAAAGTGAGGCCAGAGTCACTGTATGAGAGAGTTTTGAAGGTGCAGTTGTAAGGAAGGCTCTTGGTAAAGGCACATCAACCACTCTGCCTGCTAGATGGGGATGAGAACCTTGTGAAAGCCACTGCAGGCCCAGTGAGGCACCAAGAGTTTGTGTTGGTCTGTTGATTCATACTTTATGCTTCCTTGTGTACTAACTCAGCTGGGCTGCAGAAGTATTTAAATAAGAATGGAATCGGGGAAGGATCAGAGTTTTATTAAGAAGCAAAAGTCAATACCAGGAAGACAACACTCTAATAAACAAGCCCAGGACATGGAACCAAAATGGTAAATCAGAGAAGGCATCAAAGGAGACAATAAATTTCAAACCCTGAGTCTGTGGGTTCAAATCCTGCTGCTGCCACTGTCTGACCCTGAGCAAGTCACTTCACCTGCCTGAGCTCCAATTGGAAAACCAAAAGAAATGGAACCAATTGTATCATAAATGTTGTAAGTCACCTCAGATAAAGGCATCAGCCAAATAAGTAAATGCAATGCAAATGCAATAACCAAAGTAATTTCACATAACCGGAATTCAAAATGTAACAAGAACATAACAGCCGATAACAAAAGAATCTGTTGCCAATAGTCAGATTGAAAACTCAATGAGAACGCTAATCTTTTGTTTGATATATGCACAAATGTGGACAAACCAGGAAGTACCAGATGCTGACCTTTACATCTTTGACCTGGTGATGTCAATCACCACACACTTCTGATTGGATGATCTTGCCTAGCAACTACTTGGCAACCAGACTAAACAGGTTTCACGGAATGGCAGCATCCACATCACAAACAAATGGCACTGCCGCAAAACATATTTACTATAAACGTTATTGAAAACATACCCAAACAAAAAAATAAATGAAGCCGTTGTTTTTTCATGGTCTCCCAAACCCCCCCAAAAATGATACCTTGGTTATTTTTTTTTCAAGGCCTGGGAGCAACTGCAAAAAATTAAACAGCTCAGATCATGACGACTTGTCATTAGTATTTAGTTTGGAGTGCATTGGGGTCATTCTGCTCTGGGTTAGGGAATGGCTCAAGAGCATCCCCTATTGGCCAAAATATGATTTCTAGAAACATCCTATTGTATCTTAGTGTCTAGAAAATCTAATTAATACGGCACTTGGTAAACAGTCCATTGATCTACCTACTGAGCGCACTTTCCTTTTAGGACTGGGGTCAAGACAGGAGCTTACCCAGGACGCAACTAATATCCACTGCATGGTGCATGCACAGCGGGCCACTTCAGCATTAGCAGTTAAGCTGACCTGCGTGGAAATCCTCAGTCAGAGGGGTGAAGAATAGGCAGCCTGTGCACAGGCCGTGACTAGGCCCAGAAACAAGCCCAGCCTGGAACTGTGAGGCCACAGCACTAACCACTGAGCTGCCATGCTGCCTCAGTCGGTGGAAAAAAGAGAAATGTAAGGGCGTGTGAAGAGAAAGCCACATTTCCCTACTCTCAAAATTGTAAAGTGTTAATTCACAATTGCCACTAGATGCCAAACTATATCTTTCATGATAAATGGGGTCTCTGTATTCAGCACTCTCCTGACTGAAGTGCTCGATCTACACTCCCACACTACACATTTAAAACAAAATGCCACATCATGTTAAACTAACAATTTGCAATCTCTTTGCAGAAAAGAAAATAACCCAAAGGTTAAAACAATTTTCATTTTGCATTAAAACGGAACCTCCTTCTCCATTCCCAGCTCTGATAATCTGTTCCTACAGATTTTTTGTTTTTTTCTGAAAAGCTGCGTAGTTTTAAAATGATTAACAAGATAAATATTTACAGTAAAGAAAGGGTTTTCACAACAATATTGTTTTGGGGACCAACAGCTCCAAGATCATTGAAAGGTAAGATTATTTTCTTCCAAAACTCAATTGCCTTTGGCACATGTAAAAGTGTAAACGTGTGGAGCCCAAAGTTGTCAGATCAAGCTAAACAGGTCTGGGTTTAGTCAGCACTGGAAATGGAAACTGAGGAGAAAGACGGGTGGTTTCTGGAAACCCTTGTTGTGACTCAGTGCTGTGGCAGCTCTCAGTGATCATGGCCTGAAGTAACAAAACCACTGCAGCCAGGCATTAAGTTTGCATTCAGCCTATTGGACCCTAATAAGCGCAAATCCTAACAACATCCCTTTGCAAGGTGCAGATAGTCGGGAGGGGGGCTGCGGTGGATAGGTGATACTAACTCAGGTATCCTGGTTAAAAGGCTTCTTCAAATCTTGTCTGTGGAAAAACTTTACCAGGTGTAAAAATGTTCTTACTTGATCTGAACTCATTCATTACACAGTGGCTTATGACAGAACAACTGCCACATATCATCCAGGAGGGGGCAGTGCTGGATAAAATACCGGAGCAGTGGGAGCCTACACATCTACAGCAATGGCAGAAGACACAGTACTTGTGGATGAAGACATTAGGACTAGGGGGGCACATTATTGTTTCAAATAAAATGCTTTAAAATTTGAATTACAGCACTTGCAACAACATTTGAACAGTATATGCCTAGATAGAACAATCGAGATGAGAACAGGCCATTCAGTCCAACAAAGCTCACCAGTCCTGTCCACTTAATTCTTCCAAAATCACATCAAGTCAAGTTTTCAAGGTCCCTAAAGTCTTACTGTCTACCACACTACTTAGTCACTTATTCCATGTGTCTGTGTTCTCTGTGTGAGGAAAAACATCCTAACGTTTGTTCGAAATTTATCCTTAAGTTTCCAACTGTGTCCCCGTGTCCTTGATGAACTCACTGGACTAAATTCCTTTCATAATTTGACACACTTCAGCCATGTCTCCTCACAATTCTTCCCCTGTAGTCCTGGAATCATTCTTGTCGGTCTTCTCTGGACTTTTTCTAGCACTGCTCTGTCCTTTTTTTGTAGCCCGGAGACCAAAACTGAACACAGAACTCCAGATGAGGCCTCACCAGTGTGTTATGTATTTTGAGTAGATATGTAGTCTACACATCAGGGCGCTATATAACCTCACATTCTGTTAGCATTCTATATAAAGCAGGGGTCTCCAACCTTTTTTCTCCGGAGAGCTACTTTTACAAACTGAAAATGTCAGAGAGCTACTCATGTTATCCAACGTTTATTCTCATAGCTTATTTCAACCCAAACAAACTGGATAAGCTTGTTTTGCCTGAATATTTACAAAATGTTGGTGTCTGCAGCTCACACTTTGCATTAAAACATCACAAAAAATATTTAGTTCACCTGCAAGTGCATTTTGTATGTCTGTATGTATTTTCTAGTGTATCTCACACTGTTGAATTAAAACATGAATGCCGTCAAAGCAAAACAATTCAATTACAAATACAGATATGACTTATTCAGTTGTCATTTTGTCACATGTCACTGTGTCACTTTATTCACAGGTCCAGTCGCATGTGTGATGTGTTTTTTAGTTAGTGAGATGACTGGCACTGCGTGGAGTCAACAAGAGAGGCAGGTGTATGGTGGAGTGGAGCCACTGAGGTTCACTCTTATTTAGTCATTTAAATGTTCGTCTGTCAGGCTTGTTCTGAACTTTGATTTCATGACATTCATGTCAGACTCACAGAGGTATGGAGACCCAAACAAAGCAGACATTTTCAGAGCTGCTTTAGTTATCTGACTCTACTAAGCTCCAGAAATGCTGAGAATGCTGTTGAGACTTTAACTGCACATTATTTTGAAGTTTTACAAATTTATAATATATAAAATCCAATGTCTATCTGACTGTCTGTATATCTGTCCACTTTTCACCAGAGAACTACTTAACGGATTTAGATAGGGTTTTTTTTTCTATAATTTGCTTGAACAATCTGGTTGATTTTGAGACTTCTCTCATTTCCCTATGTATCAGAGTTCGCTGGCGGTACCAATGTATTTGCACGAATCCGAGAAACACGCAGCGGGCCGAGGGGAGGGGCCTTCCTCACTCGCTCGCCAGCTTCAGGGCGTGGTTCTTAACTCCGCTAACCTAGCGAACGAGAGAACAATTGAATTCAACTTTGTTTGATATTTAAAATAAAGTGTTATTTAGGTCTTGATAAATTTGAGTCCAGATATTCTCTTAAGTGTATGCCACATTGAAAAGATAGATTGAAATTCAGATTGTGGATCGTGATTTTGTGTTAAAAGGATTTGTGATATGATTTTATGGAAAGATCGCCCACCCCTAATTTGACTAATCAAGTTTTCAGATTTATGTTAGATTCATTAACCCTTTGGCAAGCTACTTGGAAAGGGTTTGCGAGCTACCGGTAGCTCACGAGTGATGTGTTGGAGACCCCTGATATAGAGAGTATGCTAGTCTTAATACCTGCAGGGAAAACGTGGGGGACTATGGCAGGACTATAAAAAACCTCACACTGTTCCACTGTGGTGCTGAGGTGTCGCCTGCCGCTCTTGGGTCCTCAGCTAGGTGGTTCGCCATGAGCTGGGTGAGGCAACGTGTCCCAACCTGTCTCTCTACTCTCAATATGGGGTACATTTAATTAGTGACACAGACTCAATGAGTGTACATGTGATTGTGATCTACAGTGCATCCTGAGGTGCCTGCTTTGAGTGTGTGATGTCACCATCACCTACGAAAGTTGGAATTTGAAGTTAAAACCACTTTATATATATATATATGCATAGAGATGTATATTCCTTTTACATATACTTTATGATGTTGATTTATGCTTATGCTGCATGACTTTTGTTTATACTATAGTTGAAGTTACTGTATAGTATTTGCTAAGCCCTTAAATTTAATGAGAATTAATTGGATTTAACTTAATTGCTGCAAAGGACTGACAAGTGTTCCTTCCTTGAACCAATGCTCGTTGGGATAGGCTCCAGTCCTCTGAGATTCCCCCGCTCACGGTTAAGCGGGATTAGGAAATGGTATGCTATGGTTTAAATTGAACTTAACAGTAATAACTGAAAACTAAAAACCACATGCATAAAAGGACAAAAGGCCAAAAAACAACAACACTAGGGTATCAAGTCAACCAAAGTCTTTACATTTTTCAGGTGGATGGCTTTAAAAGAACAGGCAAACAAGATCAGAATCTGATTTCATTGTGTAGTAAGAGTTTGTCTCAATAGTATTGGTGCAACATACAAGGACAACAGAGAATACAAAAGATAAATAAGATGATAAAATATAAAATGATCAAATATGACGCAGCATACAAGGACAATACAAAAAAAAAAAATAGTAGGACAGTAGGTAGGGTGGTGTAGTGGTTAAGGCTTCGGATTTCAAACTCTGTGGTTGTGAGTTCAAATCCCACTACTGACACCATGTGTAAGTCACTTGACCTGCCTGTGCTCTAATTGGAAAACAAAAGGAAATGTAACCAATTATATTATAAATGTTGTAAGTCACCCTGGATAAAGGTGTCTGCCAAATAAGTACATTTAAAGTTACAAAGTTGCACAAGTTCATTCAGTGTTTTCAAGAAACAGAAACTTCATTCAAATACAGCATAATAAAGCACAAAGAATAAAGCAGAGGTAGTCTGGGGGAAGAGAGAGACAAGGCAATGAGACACTAGGACAGCCGCAGTATGGTCTTTTAAATGTTCAAAGCCGGAATGTGAGATGCAGAACACGCAGCATGGCAGCAAGTAGCAGGCTAGCAGCTGATCCGCAAAGAGGAGATGAAAAGCTGTGTTTGTTTGCCATTGTATCACTGTTTAAGAGGGGGTTTCGGAGCAATGGCCACGTCTCCTTGGGGCCGTGTTCACAATGGAAACCAAGCAGACGCTCAGACCTGATCAGTCAGAATAACTGCGCTGTTTAGGTGACGTGTTGTTTTAGCTTTCACTGTATGAGGACGTTTGCTGGAGAAAAGTCTTATAACAGGTGAGTCAGATCAGCAGTGATCTTTGCAGCCCTCTTCCTTACCCTGGACTCATATAGGACTTAAATGTGAGGTAAGTTACAACCTATGATCCTTTCACAGGCTATGATGAGGCACTACAGATTGGCCGTAACCTGAGCAGAGGCAGCACCAAACCAGACAGGTAAGGTGAATAATTAATGTTTAGATTAAGGTATTACAACCATTTGCAGCGACTACAAAGGGATACACACACACACAACTGTCCTGGTCTACAGACAGCACCCTTATTGATTTTATCCGTCTTCATTACAAGCAGTTTGGTAGCACCGCAGTTAGAAACGCTGCACTTCAATCCTGGGTTCATGTCCTGGCCTGATCGCTAGTTGTGTGGAGTATGCATGTTCTATCCATCTGTTTGGGTCTTCTCCTCCCACATCATGAAGACTTACTTAAGTGGTTTTGCCTTCTTTTCCAAAGTTGGTATCTTTCTGATACTGATAGTTCCTAAGCCCTGTATTGGATGAAGCAGGTTCAGAAAATGAATGAATTAGCTTTTCATAAAAGTAGTAGTTGGACCATTGAAAATGCAACACCTTTGTGGAATTGCTTGGCTTTCTAGTTTATTGGGTATTATAGATTAATGCCTTGGAATTGTGGACATGGGTGCAGTGACAGACCTACATTTTGGGGGCTCTGAAGCTTGAACTGGAACTTATAACCAGCAGGTCTCGGTAGGCACTGTTATCTTCTTCAATGGAGATGTTCCACGACAGATCACAAATTAAAATTTTTTTGATACTTTAATTTTAACTAATAGATACTTTAACTGTTGGTTTGTAATGAGGAGACTGTGGAAGATTGTGGGTTCGCTTCCCGGTTCCTCCCTGTGTGGATAGCACTTTGAGTACTGAGAAAAAAAGTGCTATATAAATGTAATGGATTATTATTATTATTATTATTATATTATTAATATATAATTTAAAAAAAACCTTCTCATACAGTAGACTACCAAACTTTTTAAGCAATGTGGATTAAAGTTGCTTCTAGGGCTCTTCTGGGATTAGGGGCCATAAAGCTTAAGCTTCACTAGTTTCATAGCAGATCTGCCCCTGCTTGTATGATTGTGGGCAGGTAACTTAACCTTCTAATTCTCATTTTACAGAGATATGGAAATAACTGTATCCTTTATGTGAGCGGTGGCCATTACAACAACAACAATTTCTTTCTTGATTTCTTTCTTGTAAAATCACACAAGGAATGCCTCAGAAGCCTTTAACAGCCCACCCCAGCCCAATGGAAAAAATGGAAGGCAGTTCAGACAGAGACCCCCTTCCAGGTAGGTTTGGTATGCAATGGATGTCAAGATTGCCAGCGCAGATCCCTAGCCTCAGAGCCACCAGTCCACTTACAATCTATCATGGCCACCAGTACAAACTACTGTGCTCTTGTGCAGCACTCCTCACCAAGTGCAGGTGCAGAACTCAGTAACAACTATCAAGGCAAAATGCAAGAATAGATTATACCACTCACTAAATACAGAACTATTACATACAGAGATATAGATTTGTTAAACTACATCATGAACAAAACAGAAACTAATTAACATAAATGAAAAACAGTAATATCTCTCCATCAGCTAATTGTAGAACCATAGCTAGATTGTAGAAAAGTCAAACAGCAGAGTCCTGGGGCCTCATGCATAACGCCATGCGTAGAACTCACACTATAACATGGCGTAAGCACAAAAGCAGGAATGTGCGTACGCACAGAAAAATCCAGATGCAGGAATCTGTACGTACGCAAACTTCCATGTTCTTCCGCTACATAAATCCCGATCAGCATGAACAGTAATGCACATGCACGCGCCTTCTATACTGCCCCAACTCCTCCCATAATTACGCCTCTTTGAATATGCAAATCAATATAAATAGCCCTGAAGCTCAGCCTTCTGTGAAAAGACAATGAGAAGAGCATGGGGGAAAATATAAAGGTAAAACATACTATTTGTTGGTTTAAACAGTGGTATAATCAACAAAATGAAGTTGATCAAGTGACAGAGTGTCAGAGAAACTTGAAAGCTCAATTTCAAAGTCGCACAGTGCCCGAAATAAAAAAGAAATCACATATCAAAGTCGCCGTGAAAAGGCAAGTTGTAGCCCACCGTCTTAGTGTCATATGAAAGCTTATTAGGGTACAGACAAAAAAAATAGGCACACAGTGGGAAAAAAGCACGAAATGTCAACTTTAATCTCGAAATTTCCACTTTAATCATGTAGTTTATTTTGCCATTAAAGTAGAACATCATAAACTTCATCTTAAAATCATTTAATTTACTAGTTTCTCAAATCCCATTGTAACTAAAGTAGCACATTAAATGCTTTGTTCTGTATTTGATCTTCTATGTGTGTGAATCACTACCTGCTTCTTAAACTGGCTTTCTTTTTCTCCGACAGGACACAGAATCCATTACATTCGTGATATTACAGCTCTCTGAATAATTAAAATACTGAGATGTATACTTGAGATCTTTTTCATGATGATAGGAGTTAAAGCATGTTATTAAACATGGGAACACGGTGGCGCAGTGCTTGTTCATGTCTCACGCAAGAGGCTTGCTGCGCCATGCGTGACCTTCAATGAAATAATTTATTGCAGCAGTACTGTCTCTTTCAAACGTACTAACCTCCAATTCCTGTCCTTACTTTTCTTTCTCCAAATACCCAATCGCCACACAATCAGCTCTGTAATAGACGTGAAGCCATCTGTAAGCTTAGAAAGCCAATTCTTCAAAACTTTTAAGGAACATTGAAATATCTTCGTAGTACATGTTTAATTATTTTATCCGTCTATCCTTCCAGTGTCGCGTCAGCATGAGTAAGAATACAACGCAATGCAGGAACAATCCCTGAACTAGCTAGCGCTGCGGCGCTGTCCGCGCATGTTTAATTATTAACAATACAGATTATTTAAATGAAGTTGAAGTTTTATCTGTATAATATAATCAACATATTTTGCTGCATTTCATCTTAAAAATGATATCGTCATCATACGTAAATATGCGCTTTATAAAGTGGCGCAGGTTGTGCAATATTATAACTGTATCCCAAGTTTACAGTAAGGTAATTGTACTTATAAGTTCAAACAGTTCTACAAGGAGCACTTGATGGACTGATTTAGTGCGTTTATAGTTCTTGGGATGAAACTTTTTCTAAACCGCGAAGTTTGTACAGGAAAGTCTCTGAAACGTTTTGCCATGGCTCAGGCAGCGCCTGCTTCATGCTGTATACCGATAATTCTCTTTCCGATCAGCTGCTGCTGTGATTCCCCACTCAGATACAGTGATATAAATACTGAGTGGTGCAGTGAGAGTAATATGGAAAAAGATGATCTGCTGTGGCAACCCTTAACGGGAGCAGCTGAAAGAAGATGCATTGAGAGTAACAACGCTAAAGCAGTTATGGTATTTGGAATACTATGGCTATTCCCTGGACCATTATATTGCTGCAGGTTAATTACAATCAGATGCATTACACTGATAAACAATATGCAGTTAGTTTCAGTGTATTTATAAAGCCGCATCAGGAATGTGGATCTAAGAAAGAAACGGTGACCACAAAGGAACAGTAGCACTGCACCGTTTGTACATGAGGCCCCTGGAGACCTCGGCCAACAAGCCGCCTCCCACCGTCTGGAGACCTCGGCCAACAAGCCGCCTCCCACCGTCTGGAGACCTCGGCCAACAAGCCGCCTCCCTCCGTCTGGAGACCTCGGCCAACAAGCCGCCTCCCACCGTCTGGAGACCTCGGCCAACAAGCCGCCTCCCACCGTCTGGAGACCTCGGCCAACAAGCCGCCTCCCACCGTCTGGAGACCTCGGCCAACAAGCTGCCTCCCACCGTCTGGAGACCTTGGCCAACAAGCCGCCTCCCACTGTCTGGAGACCTCAGCCAACAAGGTGCTTCCCATCGTCAGGAGATGTCGGCCAATAAGCCGCCTCCCTCTACTGGCCACTCCATAGCTGAGTCAGGGCTGGGATGGCCAATCAGATGTAAGTGTCCTTCTACCCGACGATTCTTTTATCCGAGATGACTTTCCATAGCAGGCAGCAGTGGCACCTTGGTGCCATGTTAGGATACCGAGAAGAGAAACAGGCCATAAGCCTTTGTTTGTTTGTGAATGTCCAAACCTTATACCTCACCCACTAAATCCATCACAGTTAGTAGATGAAAGGAATTGATCTTGGACAGGCGAGGATTCATCTGCTACGTTCCTGAGACCTTTAAATAATCAGTAGCACATTATTGCTGCTCCCCATGGATTTAATGTGTAGGTGAGTTAGAATAAGCAAGCAGCTTAGCTACCCCATAGCCTAAGGAGGATCCTCAAAGATGTTTGGAAAAGGTCCATAAGCTCCTTAAATTGAGATATTAAGCAGTGTCCTTAAAGAAACTGCCTCACCAGTGCAAACAAACTCCTCAAAAACTTAAACCCAATGCAAATTCATTTACAAATAAAAGACAGAAAGGATAACACTGGATGGTGGACCTAAATATAGCTATAGAAGAACCATGACAAAACACAAAGATGTCAAGCTATTTGTTTCAAGTAAAAATAGAAAGCCATTCATCACACAATGAAATCCAATACAGGAGAACAAAAGATAAGAAGAATATAAACAAAATACAAAAAAAAAAGTTTTTCAAATATACAAATAGCACAGAGGTTAGGGCTGCTGCCTTATGGCTGCCGAAGACTGGATTGGAAAGAGAGTGAAGAGTGAGGAGTCCACATGTCCTCTCTGCATCAGTGTGTAAGATTTGTCTGTTAACATACGTTTTTCTCCCATATCCCAAAGATGAGTTAACTGGTGACATTAAAATAGGCGTCATGTCAGCATGTCCTTGAGTGCATCCTCTCTTCTAGTGTTTGTTCCTACGTTGAGCCCAGTGCTGACCGGACATACACTTATCAAACCCACTTAGTCCATTTCAGGGTGGTTGGACCTGGGGCCTATTTCAAGTCAGACGCAAGGCATGACTCAAAGCATGCATTGCCCGTTTATTTTTCATATTTTTCAAAGTCCAGCATTAAAACAACATCAGATGATCATGAGGCCTGAAGACTGAACTATGTATGTATATAGCATTGATCTATTATTAAAAAAAAAAAAAACAAAACTGACTTTTAGTGTCACACCTAAACTTATCAATTATTCAGTGAATTACTTTCTGAGCCTACTTACATTGATAAAGATTTATATGGAGCCGGAATCTACACGAGCATCAGAGGGCACAAGACAAGAACTTACCCAGGATGGAACACCAGTTCATGGCAGGGTAGACGTTATAGCGATTTACACATAAAAATGAGTCTACCATACACACATATATTTTGGGAGAGATGCAGACATGGAGAGAATGTGCAGACACTGTGCTTTCTTTGACTTGGGCCGAGATGTCAAGCAAGAGCTTTGGGGCTGAGAGAAAGAAGAGCTCGCCATTCGCAACTTAATGCGAGAGCTCGCCATACACATCTTAACTGATTTACATCAGAGAAAAAGAATAAAGCTAAGGTCTTCATTAAACAGCCTAGCAAAGCAACTGTAAACAAAGCGAAGCCTACAGTGTCAGCCACCTGACAAAACTCTCAAAGGTTCTGTCTAACCCAGTTATGACAGTACACAGCATCACGTCTTTGAAACAGATCAGCGACTCATTCTTTTAAATCCAGGCATTAGCATTGACAAAACATTGGGGATACATTAAAGGAATGCTGAGATACTGAGCCAAAGGCATGGAACACAATTCTGCCGAGACCACACTGAACATGAATAATCCTTTAGCAAGGCCTCACCTTCAGCATTGTATTCTGCTATTAGAAATACCTTTTAAGAAAGACGTTCTCGTTATAGAAAAGGTTCAGAGGAGAAGCAGCAAGGTTTACACTGGGATTTAAGTTACAAGGATGGATTAAAAGAACCTGATGCATACAAAAAGAGAGAAGAACAATGAGGACAAAGTGGGGAGAAACTCTAGGAATCCCGAAAGGACTATAAAACAAAAGAAAGTCTGAAAAACACAAGCATTTATCAGTCTGGGGTAGAAACTTGTAAAAAGGCAAACAACTAAGGACAGATAAAGAGTATCACTATAGCAAGGAGGCATTTAGGAAGAGAGAGTAAAAATAAATCACATCACAGGCCACAATGTAAAAAACAGGACTCAGCAACACAACATGATGAAGAGCTGAATTCTACATTTGTATTCTGACTATAATACCGGCCTTGATTACCAGTAAAGTTGTGTTAACATCCAGTTATACCATTTTAATCTTATCACTTGGCGTCTTGCTTGTCTCCTTTTTCTAAGCCTGCTTATTCCAGTGCAGGGTTAAGGAGACTCAGGTGCTCACCAGGGTACATTATATGAAAAGAAAGAACTAGTCCTTGAAAGGGAGCCAGCCCATCATAGGACACACTCCTGCACACGTCAGCCTAATTTACAGTCATCAATCAAATCTACTTGTGAGAAAAGTGTTCAAGGTTCAAGAGTTCTTAGCTCTAGACGTGGGAGTACACCTTGGATTACACTCCATTAGACCAAAATTCCTGACTACTTATCAAACAACAAAGAGGCAGGGCATTTTGGAGGCAGATATCTAAGGCACTACTGTACAGGCAGTCCCTGGGTTACGTACGAGATAGGGACTGTAGGTTTGTACATAAGTTGAATTTGTATGTAAGTCGGAACAGGTACATTATTTTAATAAATGCTATTGTTGACTGACTGTAACCAAGTGCTCTGCCAATGAATGATGGAGTTTCACCTCTCTCTGAACTTTTTATTATTTCTACTTTATTTTCCATGGTGATGCTTTTTCTCTTCTTTACTGTATCACCAGCACTTGCATCAGATTTGTGTTTCAGGGAGATTCTTGAAGGGTGAAGGCAACAGTCACCTCCACTACAGTATGCTGCCTACAGCGTGCGTCCGCCCACTAAGAACGAACACGGTGCGGCCAAAGGCATGTAGTGAATCGCCCACCACCACCCCCATTCAACAGGCAGCCACCCGAAGCACACTACAATGCTACTCCCTGCCACCCTGTTCACTCTCAATGGCCTCCGTTCAGCCACAACCGGGTCACCGCTTGCAGCATTACCAGCCGCCTACCGAAAACGATTTGGGGGGAGCCGTGTGTAGTGGGCGGGCAGTGAAACGCCCTACACCGCTCCATCCAGCCTGCATCCTGTCCGGAGCAGTAGCTGCGGCGGCGTAGTGGGCGGACAGCGAACCTCCCCATTAAGCCTCCGTCCTGCACACAAGCGATAGCTGTGGCCCCAATGACTATGGACCACGGGTCACCGCTCGCTTGCCGCTGGAAGCCGCCCGAGGGACACAGGGACACTACACTGCGCAAGCAGCAAAATCGCATCCCACTACTTGCAGCATCCTCCGGCCAAAGATGACGGAGCAGCAGTTAATGAGGCGCATGCGTCACAGCTGTGGCCTTGTTCGTAAGTCGTAGGTCGAGTGTCCGTAACCTGAGGACTACCTGTATAAGACAGACAGACAGATAGATAGATAAAGGCACTATATAATAGATAGACAGACAGATAGACAGGCAGACTGCACATGGGGCACCACTGCTCTAGCGATAATCTTTACTAATCTACAATTTCACTGCCTCGTCTCATTTAACTTGATGATTACTAAGACCTAGTCCACACTAACATTGATACATTGGTTTTAATTGTTTTTGACCAAACTAAAATGGCATTTTCAACCAATTTCAAAACCGCATGTATAAATTTGAAAACAATGGATTTTGCGTAACAGATGGGGAGAACTGTGCTTTTTAAATACACAGACTACCAGTCTATATTTTCTAAGGCTGTGGCATCCTTATACTTACTTGTAAGCTTTGCAGGCATCTGTAATTCATAGTCATTCCAGATAAGAAGTCTCTTTTGGTTTTTCCTCGTTTTTCAGTATTTTGATTTACTTCAGCTTTGCTCTGCAAACAAACGGTGCACTGGATGTGTCACACACGTGCGCTTTGGGAACAGTTTAAAGGCTCTGCTAGTGGTAACACTAGCGGTGAGGTATACCGTCAAGCTGACGGTCCTGTGGGACTCCAGAGGTGGCTAACAGGTATCAGCAGGCCAAGCGGAATGCAGCTTCTGTGGTTGCTGAGGCAAAAACTCGGGTGTGGGAAGAGTTTGGGGAGGCCATGGAGAACGACTTCCGGACGGCTTCGAGGAGATTCTGGTCCACCATCCGGCGTCTCAGGAGGGGGAAGCAGTGCAGTGTCACTTCAAAGTACTTCAAAGACCTCCTCAATCCCACTAACATGTCTTCCAATGAGGAAGCAGAGCCTGGGGACTCAGAGGTGGGCTGTCCCATCTCTGGGACTGAGGTCACTGAGGTGGTCAAAAAACTCCTTGGTGGCAGGGCCCCGGGGGTGGATGAGATACGCCGGAGTTCCTCAAGGCTCTGGATGTTGTAGGAATGTCTTGGTTGACACGCCTCTGCAACATCACATGGACATCGGGGACAGTGCCTCTGGATTGGCAGACTGGGGTGGTGGTCCCCCTCTTTAAGAAGGGGGACCAGAGGCTGTGTTCCAATGCAGAGGGATCACACTACTCAGCCTACCTGGAAAAGTCTATTCGGGGGGTCCTGGAGAGGAAGGTCCGTCAAGATAGTCAAACCTCGGATTCAGGAGGAACAGTGTGGTTTTCGTCCTAGTCGTGGAAGAGTGGACCAGCTCTACACCCTTGGCAGAGTCCTGGAGGGTTAGTCTATATGTTTTGTGGACTTGGAAAAGGCATTCGACCATGTCCCTCGGGGAATCCTGTGGGGGGTGATCCGGGAGTATGGTGTACCGGACCCCCTGATAAGGGCTATTCGGTCCCTGTACAACCGATGTCAGAGCTTGGTCCACATTGCCGACAGTAAGTCGAACCCATTTCCGGTTATGTCACCGATTCTGTTCATAACTTTTATGGACAGAATTTCTAGGCACAGCCAGGGCGTTGAGGGGGTCCGGTTTGGTGGGCTCAGGATTGGGTCACTGCTTTTTTGCAGATGATGTTGTCCTGTTTGCTTCATCAGGACGTGATCTTCAGCTCTCTCTGGATCGGTTCGCAGCCGAGTGTGGAGCGGATGGGATGGGAATCAGCACCTCCAAATCCGAGTCCAAGGTTCTCAGCCGGAAAAGGGTGGAGTGCCCTCTCAGAATTGGGAGCGAGATCCTGCCCCAAGTGGAGGAGTTCAAGTATCTCGGGGTCTTGTTCACAAGTGAGAGAAGAATAGAGCAGGAGATCGAAAGGCGGATCCGTGCGGCATCCTCAGTGATGAGGGCTCTGCATCGGTCTGTCGTGGTGAAAAAGGAGCTGAGCCGTAAGGCAAAGCTCTCAATTTACCAGTCAATCTACATTTCTACCCTCACCTATGGTCATGAGCTATGGGTAGTGACCGAAAGAACGAGATTGCGAATACAAGCGGCTGAAATGAGTTTCCTCCGCAGGGTGTCTGGGCTTTCCCTTAAAGATAGGGTGAGAAGCTCAGTCATCCGGGAGGAGCTCAGAGTAGAGCCGCTGCTCCTCCGCATCGAGAGGAGTCAGATGAGGTGGCTCGGGCATCTGATCAGGATGCCTCCTGGACGCCTCACTGGTGAGGTGTTCCAGGCACGTCTAACTGGGAGGAGGTCCCGAGGAAGACCCAAGACACGCTGGAGGGACTATATCTCTCGGCTGGCCTGGGAACACCTTGGAATTACCACAGAAGAGCTAGAAGAAGTGGCCGGGGAGAGGGATGTCTGGGCATCTCTGCACAAGCTGCTGCCCCCGTGACCCGATCTTGGATAAGCAGAAGAGGATAGATGTCTCGTGGTAACTCCTCACCATTCCACACAATGGCACTGTATTCTCATGCTTCTTCTCTTCCACACTCTACAGACTGGTTGATTGACAACCTCACCACCTCTGACATAATTTCCGGTGTTCATCCACCTGGACCTGTCCTGCCTTTACCTGGAAGTGTTGCCATCTTGGATAGTCTAATCTGAGACTCACATCCTTAGAGACGTTCTTTTTTCGCTGAACAGCTTTATTACTTTTGCCTTTACAATATATAGGGTTGCGGTGTCTTTTTGCAGTGGAATCTTTATCTTTGTCCTGTGCTCTGTTACAGCCGATAAACCGCACCTGTCCAATAGGCAAGAGTTGTGTTTTTGGTGTTTTTGAAAGTGGATAGCAAACTTTTAGAAAATGATCTGTAAACACTAGTGTGGTCGACAACTTTTAAAACAAAAAACGCCTTTTCAGATTTGTGGAGTAAGCCCATCCTCACCTACGACATTACCATGTGACAGTTTTATGATGCAAACCTAAACTGGCAAATGTTAAAATTAACTCAAAAGGAAGAACTACAAACTGTCGATATATGGCAGTCCTTTATCAATGTTGTCCTCGGGTTAGCCGTGTTACAGTCTTCGCGTCCTGCACTGAACTGCTGTGAACTTTTCAGTTGTTTTATTAACCTCTGGCCAACTACTTTCTACTGTCTTTTGTAGAGTTTTTTTTTTTTTTTTTTTTTACTTTTTTAGGGTGGAGATGGGGGCATTAAATGTAACAAATAGAATAATATATTAAAAAAATAAGAATTATAGCTAACCTACAAAATATGGATCCAGTACTGTGGGTAGCATGTTAAAAGTAATGTTTTTATGTAGTCTGATTACTTTAACATAACACAGTCATTTTTTTATTGAAGTAAAAATATTTGTCTTAAAAAAAAAAAAAATGTGCTGCTGCATAACTACCAAAGCTTATTCCTGACACTCCAAAAAAAAAAAAATAATAATTAAAAACATTTTTAAAATGACCATGTTATATCACAGAAGTATTGCATCTTTTTGGTAATATCATGCACACGTGTACTCTGGTCGTCTGGTGTGGTTAAGCACATGCAATAAAGTGACAACAAATGAATAAAAGTTAGAAGTAAACATTAAATCCTACATGTGCTGAGAGGGACATTTAATCCATCCAGTTTAGGGTCACAGGGAGCCAGTGATTATCTCAGCAGCACTGGACCATGAAGCAACAAGCAAGCATGGTGGACGCACGGTGGTCCCTCGCAGAGCTCAGTCACAAAGCCAACCAGAAAAGAGTGTGCTGCGTGCACTCCATTAACAGAAACCTACACATGAAGTGTCAGTTTAGCTTTCATCCCATGTTTTGCTGTAGATATGTTGAAACAGCGCGATCTGGTCACACAGAGGCTACTGTTTATACCTCGAATCTTCAGGGGCTCGCATTGGGAATGGAAAAAGGGGAAAGATGTTATGTACTTCACAGCACATGAAGGACTAAACTTATATTTAAAACACAAGAAAATTATTAAATTTAGTTGTGTGTCTATCTGGTCTGTTTCATGAAGTTTCATATACAGGCTTAGGATTTAATAACAATTGGCAGCCAGAAAAATGAGTACTTTTTCATACAGGTCAGGTTGGGGGAACATGAACTGGAACAGCGTGTTGCCACATCCATCACACAATGAAACAGCTTGGGACCCCAGTTGGCAACCCCCCCAGGAAGACACACAGTCCAGTCCCATCCCCTGGAAATGACCATTTATCTGCCGCAGTCAGGTGTCATGTGGGCGTCCCCTTGGCTTGGTCCAGCTACTCTGGTCCTCAAACTCTGGGAATTGCGCCACATGGCCATAGTGCCATAACTGATGCTCCATCACAATGCAGGTAATGTGCCTCATTCAGGACTCCATGAGCTACACAAAATCAAACCAGAGGTAAAGCAAGGACTCTCTGAAGAGACACAGTACAGAAGGAGTTTAGTCTTCATCTCAGGTCACTGGATAGCGTCCATGTCTTGGCAACCATATAACAAAACAGGAAGCACAAGGACTCAAAAGACTTGGACCTTTGTCCTTTTGCAGAGATATCGGGAGCACCACACACCTCTTTCCAGCCCCCCATGCTCTCCCAATCCTTCTACTGACTTCATAGGAAGTCGTGAATGTTGCTGCCGAGGTCAGTAAACCTCTCGACAAGGTCGACATTCAGACAAACACGGTGCGGATCGCTGTGCCCAAGAGGTTGCGGAGTCAATGGAGGCTCTGACTTTCATACAACAGTAGAAAAAGTAACGCATTATAATTGATAATAAGTGACTATGTAACATATTTGGTTCTTTTTTGTAATTAAAAAGAGTAATGTAACTAAGTTGCTCCCCAACACTGATTGCATCCCATAGCATTGTTCTTTTGCAATTTAATAAAAATAAATAAAGAGTCGCCAGTCCACTTAGCCCATAAATCTTGAAGATGTGACAGAAGGCTTGAGGACCCAGGAAGGCGTCCCAGTAGATGCAAAGACAATATGCACACTTGATAAAGGCAGTGCCTGGGTCAGTATTTGTACCCAGTGCCCTGTAGCTGTGAGGCATCTGCAGCAGTAATCCACTTACCATATATACTCGCATTTAAGTTCTCCCATGGATAAATCGAGGCTTGATTTTAACGTATAATTTACTGTATTTTATAATGTCAGTCGTATATGCTGAATACGGAAAAAATTGTGCTATTGGTCCAAGAGATTATGATATGCAAACGCCCACCTGACAGAGTAACCATGGAGCACACAACCTTTTTTTTCTATATATTGTGCCTACGTGACCACGCTGTAAAACCCGAATTATCCCGAAGCAACCTTTGCACTGTTTTGTGTATTTCACACCCTCATACACCTTTATCGTAAGCACATCTCTTATCTACGATGGAGCGTTAGATCAGAAGAAAATATTAGGCTGATTTAAAATTAAAAGTCATTGATTTAGCAAAAGATATTGGTAACTGCACTGCTGCAACAAAATTCAATGTGTCTGAGAAACTGGTGAAGAAGATGATGTAAAAAAAACAAAATAAAATTAAGTGTCACATTTTTGAACGGGTGTATAAGTCGGGGTCTGATTTTATGATTGATTTTTCAGATTTCAAGACCCGACTTATACACGAGTATATACGGTAATTAAAAAAATCAAGCAGGACTCTAGATTAGGATAATTTAAAATAAACCAACATGCCAACAGTACACATTTACAATAATTAACCTAATAGTCTGTGGCCTATTAACATGAGCCATGGTAACAGTAGAAGAAACATCAACAAAACACAGGACTGGCACTTATTCCGACAGAACCGAAAGCAAGGTGGAGACCAGTGCTGGATGAGGCACCAGTCAATCACAATGTAGACTCAGCACACACCTTCACTCACTCATACCCGGCAAAACTTGACCAACTGATCACCCAAACACATTCTCATAGAGAACCTGCAAACTCCACATAGACAACTCCTGGGCCAAGAGTTGAACCCAAGGTGTCTGGAGCTGTGAGGCAGCACGTCTAACCACTGTGCCACACTTGACATACCGTCACTTGACTGCCAAAGGAATACTTAAATTATTATTTCCATGGAAAAACATTATCTCATATTATACGATACAACTTTATGAACAATTTATATTTCATGAACACAGTATTAGGATGATCACATTGCATGTTTTTAAACATTTCAGCAGATTACCTTCCACAAAACAAATGTTTATTCTGCTCTTTCAAGGGGAACACCTTTTTACTTCTGGCATATAAATACCCCTGGGATAGTTTCTGGATCGTTACAACTCTAAAACAGGATTAAGCAGGTTAAGGAAATGAATGGATGGAAATGCTGAGTTAATAAATGAGTCTAAAACAAGGATCAATATCTGAATGTTGGCCAGTTTGTACAAGCAGGTTTGTTTTGCATTATTTTAAGTAAATCTCGAACAAACCGCTGTAAATTATTGCCCAATCAAGGGTGTAGCACTGCAATTGATGGCTGGCAATGAACCTGCCTCAGGTCAAGGAAGAGTAATGGCAACATTCCAGCTGGTCTTTACCAATGGTAGATTTAACAGGCGAGTTGAAAATTTACTTCTAGAAGTAATATTAGTAAAAAAAAAATCAACAATGAGACTTATACAAAAAGAGGAACACAACATACATATAAAAAATGGTTCAAATAATACAACCTGCAGAACCCCAGGAGCCAACTGACAAGTCTTGAGCTCCAGTCTATCTGGTACGTTGTCTCAGCCACTTCTGTACAAAAACCAGACTTCTTCCTTTCTCACCGCCCTTCACTTTCTCTCTCTCTTTTCTTTCTGCCAGTTGAGTGCTTGATCACAATCGTCCAAACTCTATGCCAGGGATGGGCAAAGTTAGTCCTGGAGGGCCGCAGTGGCTGCAGGTGCTTAATTAGAAAACAATACTTACCAGTAATTTAACTGTTAGTGCTTTAACTCTGCCATGTCAGGCCATTCTCATATCCTAGACTTTTTTTTTCCTTTCTAAGGATTTCATCCAAATGATTTGAAGTTTAAAACAGAGGAGTAATTCTCAGTCCCTCAGTTTCTATTCCTCAGTGTCATTAACAGTATTTAATTAAACCAAACAGTGTGTGATAAATACACACAGGTGTAAATGGAAACAAGCTAAATGGAGAAATGCTGGTATCTTTTGTCATTTACATCTTATTGCTAATAAGGAGTCATTAAAAACTGAGAATACAGCTATTTAAGACTAAAATAAGCAATAATGGCTCAAAATCATAACGAGCTAGACAACTAAAATGAAGCAGAAATGTTACATGAGCAATTAACTGCTTCTTATTAAGCAACTGAGTTGGAACAAAAACCTGCAGCCACTACAGCTCTCCATGAACAACTTTGCCCATCCCTGTTCTACACCTTACACCCCACCCTGGTCTCACTTCTGGCCAGAACCCCAAGTAAGAGGCAGTCCTCCATTTATCCAGGAATGTCAGGTTAAAACTCCTTCTCAATAGCCCTGATGTCTTTTTCTTCTGTGAATATGTGAACAGCAGATCTTAAGGACACCGATCCTGAGCAAACAGATGGGATGAATTTGGAGGTGGCATATAGCAGTTGCTCACGTGTGTTTTCATTTCCTGTGAGGCCAGTAAACTACCAGCTCAGATGAAGAACAGTAAACCTGCCTTGGCTCTGTGCACTGCTCACTTCTTTTGGCCTAGAGAACATAAAGGCATGTGACTCTTAACATGATGGTGTGAATTGTTTGACCACCACACTGAAGGAGATACCAAGGTTGTCTAGAGTGCTTTTTTTTTGGTTTTCAACTGTTGCCATACGGCAATAAACAGCTTTCGTTTTCAGGTTGAGACCTCAATGCCTTTAACTTCTTGGCTCTGTTTTTAACTCTCAGACTTTAGTCAGCCTTTGAGGGCCAAATCACCAAGGTTAAATAAAAGGAACAGCAAAGTCACATGTTTCTTTTTAGATCAAAGTGCCTTCTAATGGTCAAGAGGTTTAGCTAACTCTGCTGTTTCCTCATTGGCTCCCTTCTCTCTCTCTCTCTCTTAAAAGACGGTCAAACAATCCTATCAGCCGCTGGATCACCTGCCCTCTAGTGTCCTAATGGAACATTGCATCTTTCCCTCCAGGCGCCCTCTCTCTCTTATAGGACACTCACTGAACACACGTCCAGGCCGTACTGCCCCCCAGAAAGTCATCTGCATGTCCACTAAGGTCTTTAAAGGACCTTTCCTTTCCATTGACTGAACTCCACCCTATGCCATTTTGGTGGTGCATTGGCCACAAGAAAAACCTTGCCAGGAACAATTGGCAACATTTTAAGACAAATGCTGAAATTATACATTATCAAAAATATCATCTCTGTACTTCATGTAAAATAAAAATAGCAGCAGTATCATCACTAAACTAATAAGTTCTTTTTAAACCAGCTGACGTTTCCAAATGATCCAGTGACATTCTTTCAGCTTAAAGGTTAATCAATCACGTACTCAAGGACATCAGTGGAAATTAATGGGAAGTGCCAAGGCCAGGAAGCACTTCTTTACATAAAGTATGTGTGAGCAAACATAAGTTTATAGTATGTTGTGGACGCTAGGGGTCCCTGTTGCCCCTTAAACCCAACAGACAGACACACAGGGCACAGGGTAAAAGCACTAAGAAGTAGTTTAATTCTTTTTCTTCTTATACAGTGCCCTCCAACCACCACAGCCACAGATTTACAGGTAAGTTATTTACAAAGCACAATAAATACAAATCTTCTGTCTCTCTCTAACTCTTCTTTTCCTCCTCCTCCTCCTCTTCCACACCTCCCAGGAAGTGTTGTCCATCTCCTCCCGACTCAGGCTCGCTTGCTGGGTTTTCAGCAGTCCTTTATATAATGCCCGACCCAGAAGTGCTTCTGCTCTTCCATTCACATGACCTGCCAGCACTTCCAGTTAGATGGAGAACTCAAGTTAGTAATCAGCCCGGAAGTATTTCTGGACTTCCATTCTCGTGACCTACTAGTACTTCCAGGCCAGGCTAAAACCTTGTCTCCCATCTTTGTCTTCCCGCAGTGTCCCCTGGTGGCACCCATGGTACCCTGCAGGGCTGTGATAGCTAACTCCATGTCCCATGATGCCCTGTGTGAGTTCAGGGCACCGCTACAGTTCAGGGAAGCTGCCATCTATTGTCTTGGGGGAGGCAGTGTCCCAAAGTAGCTGCCTTCCCCATTCCTTCCATTCTTTGGGCGTCCCAGCCGAGTTGAGCTGCCGGCCATCTGTTACATATGTATAAGTAAACATGAGCATTGCCTATAAATAATTTTTAAGTAATTAACCACAAAAAGGCACCTTACATTCAAAAAATAAATAAAACCTCCAATTAAAATATGGATAATCTGTGTGTAGTCTATTAGGCCAATAATACTAATACAGCTACACATGTAGTTGAAAGAATTTAACTGTGGTTATCCTTAGTGGTGCTGGGATACATGCCAGCTTCCTACTGAAATGTATGCGCAAATCATAATTTTTTTATTAAAAATGTAAATATATATTGTCACACACGTGCGAATAGGAGGCAGCTGAGTGGATCGAAAGAAGGTAATTCCACGCCAGGGCAGGGGGTGGCAGGGTACGCTAAACTTTCCTCTCTTTCCTCTGCAGACCAGATACAGCAAAACCTGCCTGATTTCTCTGCAATGACATCAGTTCTGGTCCTGGTGCCCTGAAAAATGTCACTTTCGGTCCCGGCACCATCATGAAATATCACTTCTGGTCCAGGCCTCCAAGATGACATAATTTCCAGGACCTGGTCTATAAAGACGCTCTTTTGACTTAAGGAGTCAGTTCAACTCGAGATCTCAACCTGCACACTTCACTGCTTATTTAAAACATTGCAGTCGGGTATAATATGGGTGGCTGCCCCAAACCTTTCTGAGTGTCTGAGGCTGATTGATTTTACAATATATATACTAGCTGCATATGGTCTTTGGGGCAAAAAACAATCCAAAGACTCCCTAGCAGTTTTACTATATTGGTGAACCTGAAGAGGCATCAGCTAACTCTTAAGAATTACCCAGGGTAGAGGTCGTGGACCCTCCTCTGTGGCCGGGACAGATCATATCTTGTCCAAGACAGACGTGTAGTCAAGGGCAGTGGCACAAATTGAGCAGACAGGCTGGAACCTGCCTTAGTAAAACATATGGTAGCTCGTCGTGTGAATGTACAATGCGCATGTGTACCACAAAACTGAGTTTGTCTACTTGGGTTGAATGAGAAATGAGGTGCACGCAAGCACCAGAAAAATGTATAAATGCATGCATGTGCCATCTAACCAAGTGCAAGTCACACTTGTATAAGCTTCTACATCTTCCGTAGAATTCACACCAACGCCTGTGGCTGTGACTGAGTGTGAGCAGAGCGGACTGCTCCTCACACACACACACACACACACACACACACGTCTTTCATAGTTAGAACTGAGGTCCATGCATGCACCAAAAAAATGTAAAAGTGCATGTATGTGCCATCTAGTAGCTGTGGTTGAGCGTGAGCAGAGCGGACTGCCCCATACACAGACACACACAGGTCTTTCATTTATATATGTCAACTTTGTTTACATATTGTGCAAGTACAAGGTATGACATGAAAGTAAAATTGTTCTCTGACTTAACTTCTAAACTTTGGACCCAAAATGGATCTCAAGGAATAAAACATTAGGCAAATACTTTGGGTGCTTATGCACTGGATACATCCAGAAGGAAACATCTCAATGACTTTAATAACCTCCATGTGTCTTTATGTTATGTGTTGTGGATTCTTCGTTGTCCTGTGTTTTATGTAGCACCATGGTCCTGGAGGAATTGTTTTTTTTCACTGTATGCTGTACTACTGTATATGGATGAAATGACAATAAATACTCTTGAATCTCTTGAATCTACCCAACCATTTATTATCAGCCCCTTAATCCAGATCAGGTTTGCAAAAGGCCCTGGGAAAAGCTGCTGCATAAATCAGCCCTGGATGCAGTGATCACACTCATGCAGTAGAAGGCCAATTCGGAGTCACCAGTCAACTTAACCAGCATCTCTTTGGGGATAAATGTGAAAACTCCACACAGCTTGTACCCAAGCTAGTAAACCAGATACAGGACTTCAGAACTCAATCAATGTGCACTCTTGTTTCTGTCTCAGTGATCTGCAAGACCTCCAAGTACCTTATAATTCAGAATATTTTTGTGGAAATTAGTTCAGTGACACCAGAAAAATCGGTCGTTAGTAGATCTTCAACAGCAGAAGACAAGCATTATGCAGTGAGCAACATTAACGTGTACAGGACTACAACAGCCGTTTAAGACACTGTAGGTACAGTTGTGCAGTGGTCATATTACAATGGTGACCGATCATATAACTTTAAAAAGAGCCAGCCAATCACAGATCACACAGATATCTGAGTGATTTTCTCATCTGGGGTTGTCTGCTCAATATTAAGCCGATGTTTGGGAATACTGGTCCTGTTATGTGGGGTTTACTCCATTGGCCCAAGGCCTGATCCTGATATTGTAGAGCTTCCAGTACTGGTACTAAATAAAGACATCACCACTCTCCATTAAGTAAGGTAAAGGTGGGTACCAAGGAAGTCAGATAGGGAAATCAGTGCCAGTGCTGGTCAGTTACACATCACTTTAGATGACGCCCAATGGTGCCCAATCATATAACTTTAAAAAGAGCCAGCCAATCACAGATCACTTTGAATAGATTATGCAAATGAGGTGTTGCCTTTAGTGAATATTTAAGACCATTTCTTTCTCGTCTTTCTTTTCTATTCTACTGTCGACCACCTTTGGTGGCTTTCCAGCCCACTTGCTGTTTTTTTTTCCCCACATGTGTGCCACTAACCTGGAAAAGTCCCATTCGTGAGAATCGACTTTCTATGAGTTACAGCCCAGCTGCCCAGCCAAATTTAACTAACATTGCATCTTGGTGTTTACTGGGTTGTACTTTTTTATATGGTTTTCTTCCTGATAGTTTGATATCTGATGAAATCCCTTGTGTGAGGTTGGCTGTTGAATATTAAGCATATGTTTGGGAATACAGATCACTTTTGATGACTTCAATCATTGTCAAATCATTTAACACTTTAAACAGGATTCTGCCAATCACACATCACTTTGAAGAGCTTATGCAAATGAGGTATTGTCTTTAGTGAATAATTAAGACCTATTTCTTTCTCCTTTCTTTTTATTTTCTTGTTTCAGCCACTTTTGCTGGCTTTCCAGCCCACTTGCTCTTTATTACTTTTTCATGCAATATGTCCCCGGCGGTACCTCCAGAACCCAACATGGCTGAGCCACCAGTGTGCCCTGTGAGAATCTGTGGCACCATTCAACCCAGGGTGAATGCCACCTAGTGATCCAGGGGAGATAAGACACTCTCTCCCCTGGTCCTTCCACTATACAAGTGTCCCGGCCAGGTAAGGGTCCTGGCTGTCCGCAACAATATTTTATAACAGGTTAATTTTCAACATAAAAATGTAATTTATTCTCAAGTATAAATACCTGATGCTGTTTTCTGAACTTCTCAAATGCTTCTTGAATGCTTGTATTTTCCGGTAAGACATCTTTTTCATTGTTGAAAGGTACAATAAATGATTCATTTGCTTTCTTCATACTTTCAGAAATCCTGTTTTTCTGCATAAAGTAAAAAATAAAAAATGAATTACCTGCAGATTAGTCCATGTTTTGCTCTTTGTATTACTGATATGTCCTTTTCAAAGACATCTCAATATACAATATATATGAGTTTTATTAGTTTATACAATATTTAAATAAATATGAAAGCTGAGCATGTTTTGGAAAAGTGTAATATACATATTGCATATATTTTGTCCCAATATAAATGTGTGAATTGGCCTATGCAATTTAAGTTTTTTTAAATACCTCAACCTAAGTTTTTACTGCATAAGTAAATG
The DNA here is from genome assembly GCF_900747795.2 of Erpetoichthys calabaricus. Classification (NCBI taxonomy): domain Eukaryota; kingdom Metazoa; phylum Chordata; class Cladistia; order Polypteriformes; family Polypteridae; genus Erpetoichthys; species Erpetoichthys calabaricus. Next base: position 174,612,805 of record NC_041401.2, read on the forward strand.
TCATCCATAATAGTTTGAAGCACATACGTAAATGTCAGCCTAGTAACTCGAACTATATTCGTAAAATGTCAGCCATAATAGTTTTACCTACAATACATGCGTAAATGTCAGCCATATTCCTTGTAGTCTCTTTAAGAAAGGCCCTACACAGCCTTGTTCACTATATTCTCTATTGACTTATCTTAAATGTATTTTTTCATTATTTGTACAACTATATCTAGTGAGCTACAGTCTATTGCAATCTTGTTTGCTTTGAAAAAGGGCCTCGCTACTGTGTTTGCTATTTAGCGGGCTACATTAAAAAATAATTGATTGAAGATTTAACATTTCTGGTATGTGGAGAAATGTTACATCTTATAACTAGCAATGAAGTACACCATTGAGTCCATAAACTTAAAATTACAATCAGATCAAAAGCCATTCACTTGTTCATTTTCTGTACAGACTTTTCTATTATCAAAAAGCCAGAGGTTATCCTACTAGTGATGGTATGCCAGTCCATCATACAGCATACTCATTGATGGTGAGCCAACTTAGAATCTCCAATTCAAGGGAACAGCTGTCCTTTAGGAGTACCTGGGAGAACAGACTTGTGACCAACCCGGAAACTGTGAACCTGTGTCTATGACGCTGTAAGGCAAGATTTTATTAGTCCCATAGGATGTCACTGGGAGCTGGAGAATCACCTTCCAGCATAAGGAAGAAACCATCACTGGATGGGATGCCAGTCCCCATTACAAAGAACACCCGTTTATGATGTACCACTGACAATCACTATAAATGTCCCTGAGTTAAGGGAGGAAACCAAATCAAACTGAGAATGTACCTAAAACCAAGCTTGTGTCTCCAGAGCTGCAAATCAGCATCACTAATTACCATTCCACCACTGGTGAAACCTCTCCAATAATCCTTTTATTTTACTATTTCATGTGTTATGCATATAGGGTCTGGGGGAGATGGAGCCTATCCTGGCTGTGTCAGCTGCCAAGCAAAAACCAACCTTGGATAAGACCCCAGTTTAAGCACCGGAAACAGTCACTTATGACAAGCCAACTTTGAGTTGCCAATTACAGTCACTGTCAGTAAAGGTCTACACATTCTTCATGTGTTCATATGGGCTACTATTGGGGGAATCAAGTAGACCTCCTAACTTTACAAATATGTACAGGTTAGTATGACTCTAAATAAACCGATGTAGGCCTTCACATGTCCTGGAATCACCTTTTGCCTGATGCTGCTGGGTTTCTTAATTTCCCCTTGGGGGTAAACACTGTACTCTCTATTATATAGTGCCTTTTCATATCTATCTATCAGTCTATCAACAGCTTATATAGTGCCTTACATATGTATCTATCTGTTACACAGTACCTTTACTATTTATATATATACAAATTAGTACAATTAATATCTATCTGTCTATCTACTGTATCTATCTATCTATCTCTTTTATGGTTGAATAAGGCACTGCCGGTTCCAACAGGAAAATGCTGAGGCGCCAACCCGGTCGCCCCCTTTAATTCAGCCACAAAAATAACAAAAAAAAATGGGGTCAATATGAGCAGCACTACAAACAACAAAAGAAAGTGCAGAACTAATAAAAGTTGCCTGCCTGAAACAATGTCTTCTATCACGTGACAGGGAGCTCTGCTCTACAGCGCAGTCGGTTCAGAACTGACTGCCTCCTTCCAGCAGTAGCAGGCTTTAAAGGCGGGGAACCAGAAGGGGCGGAGTTAATTGCCCTCACTGGGCATCTTCTCAGTGCTCTGGAGGGAAGAAAAGTGGAGAAGGTTAGCATGAGTGACCCCTCTCGACCTGGGTTCAGATGAGACTGGAGGCTGATTTGCAGACGCACATACATGCATTTATCTGTTCCAGCTCCCCATTGGCACTGAGTTGAATATGTGGCCTTCCCTTCCACATCTTAAAGAAAGGCAAGCTAAGTGAATTGCTGACTCAAAAGTAAGCCCATAGGTGTGTACTGCAGTGTGTGTGTGTGATGGACCAAGGTTGAGTTTCACCAGATAATACCAATAATGACCCTGCACCAGTTAAAGTGGGCATAAGGATGAAGGAGGAAAAAGGCTGGATAAGTGAATTGTAACCAAGAATTCTGTTCTTTTTCACTTGCAAGAGAGTCAAGTTCCCAGATTTCAGCAATATTAAAGTCCATAAAAAACATTTTATTTATATAGCAACTTTGAAATACGTTCCCCAGTTGTTGCAAAATATATAAAATTAATTAAATATGATTACAGGAAGCAAATACAGAATACACATTTTTAAAGACAAGCGGGCATATTAAAACGGTATGGCTTTAATATTTTTGTAAAATGCTGAGGTTTTCTTCAAGGTCTAACATACAGCAGAATCGAATTCCATAGTGTGTGTGTACAACATAAAATGAAGCTGACTTGTTACTTTGTGTACTCATTGTAGATTTAAGGATGATAGTCAAGGGCAACCTCAACAGAAGAAAAATATCAACCAAGGTCTGTATTGATTAGGAAGTTCAGCTGCATATGCGGACAAGAATGTTATTGCACTTATGTATATCCGCAAAGGGAAAAACTGGGACAATCTCTTTATATGTCAGCAGCGTGATCTGAAAATCAATTCAGATCTCCACAGGCAAATGATTTAATCCAGCAGAAGCGGGCCCTATGTAATCACAAGTTCAAAACTCGGACAGTAGCATTCTGCAGAAATGGACGCCTTCCAAGAATGTTATTAGTTGGGTAACACTGCAGAAACTGAGTTGAGTAAAAGAAAACCATTAACCAGCCTTTCTGCAATCATTAAAGAGCAAAAAGCAAACATAAAAACTAATTATTTTTGAGATGGCAAAATGCTTCTCTTACCGTTTTCTTTAGACCAACCTGTAACACAGACGTCTCTAACAGTTGTAATATAATCTATGGCCAAATATGGCACGGTAACTTTGCTCATCTGATTTTTCTGGGTTTAGCAGTAAAACATCAGAATTAAACAAAGACTAAATTTTTAAAGGGTAACAAGGAAAATGGCATCCCCTCCAACCTACCTTACCTATAACTGAATCCTGATCAAGCATATTTATTGAAAACAAATTTTCCTCCAATAGCAAAGAGAGCACAATTGGCAAAACAAACAAAAAAAGATTTTAGCGGCACTCGAGGTGAGAAAAAGTGGGCATAATAATTAGGAAAATGAGCCAAGATACTGAGTTGAAGCTTCATTGACAAATACGCTTATTCTTTCTTTTTATCTTTCCAGCTTAATATTATTATAACTTATTATTAGATGAAGGAGTCTTACAACATTTGACAGATACTGTTAGTTATATTCCACTTGTTTCATCAATTACAGTACAGCCAGGTCAAGTAACTTGCTCAGGGTCACACAGTGACAGTATCAGGACTTGAACCCAGAGCCTCAGGGTTTAAAGTCGAAAGCCTCAAACACTGCACCACACTGCCTGCTTATTGACAAGGGTGACTTTGGGATGAAGTTCATTGTGACTATATGATAATAGGGAATAAGACATGTGTCTAAAGGGATTGTCAAAAAAGGGAATGTTTTTCCTCCAATGTCTTATTAACAAGAATGAATTTCTTTATTTAAGAAACAAAATGGTATTCCCCCACACAACCCTTAATCCTTCTAAACGAGCCCTCCATCTAGCCAAACCATCCCTCCATTTGCTGGCAAAAGAAAGAATCTCAGCCCGAGTGGGATGCCACTTCATCACAAGGCACCATTTAATCTAAAACTGTAGCTGGAAACTACCCAGTAGGAAAAAATTAAAATGAGAACATTCAAACTCCACACCACAGTGACGACAATGGAAAATGAATTGTGGTCCCTTAAAATCGGGAGGTGCCAGTACTAACTTTTATGCCACCCAACTCAAATATCAGGCTGAAAGATAACAATTTGAATTTAAAAAAGAAGCATTTTAATTGTGTTTAAACTATTACTAAAAAGTTGCCATGCTCAAAGGATAAACGGCCTGCACAATTATTACTGATGAGAAACAACTGTGCCAATCTGGGTGTATTACCGTGTGCTTTAAGTGCCACACTCAAAACACAAAGGGTGATAAATTATGAAGTCGCCCCGTGGCTCTGTAAACGGCTTCTGAGATAGACAACTGAGGAGAGTAACATGTTAACATCTACCGTAAACAGAATGGAATCCGTTAGACGGGTATATTTTAGCATATACCGTGGGACTCTAGTCATTTCTTTAGCTCTTCTCCACGCGCTAATAAGATCTCCTTAAAGAATGCAGCAGCATGTGCAAGCAAACGAGGGACAAAGACGTTGCCGTAAATTCAGCATTCTCTAAAAAGGGGGAAGAGATGACACTGCAAAAAAGGGACCTTTGTGCAACAGAATTCTGGAAAACAGTTACCGAAATCAATTCCCTTTGAAAATCTAGTTAACTGGGCAATTTTGCTGGGCGCACGCACGCTCAGCAGCTGAAGGCTAGTAATAACTTTATTATAACTTTCTTGCAAATATAAGTTGAAAACCCGCTGGAAAGACACACAGTAGTTCATACCCTCTTAAAGCGCTTCCCTTGTCCACTCCCTGAGTTTCGAAGTCGTGCGGGTCAAGGGGCTTGAAGCATATGACAGGACGCTGACTTTATAATCCTCTGCGTGAGAGGTGTGTGCTGCTTCCGTAACAGAAGACCGCTTCGCACCGAGGCAACAAGTGCCCGCGCATGCGTTCCGGCTTCTGAATATACCGCCCAGAGCCTCTGGGCGTCTATGTCTCCTAGTAACCGCAACGCCCCTGTTCAGCTCAGGTACGTAGCAATGGAGATGGACGCGCAGAGAGCATGTGCTTAAATATTATGCAATGCAAGTTTTGTTAATATATAATACGGTGCTTTGCCTTATTCGTTTAAATGCACATATTGCTATTTGGGAACGGAAATGTGAACGTACAAAGTAATGATCAGCTGCTAAACTTTCCCCAGTTTTATCTGGATAAATTACAAGCTCTATAAGAACTGATTTCTTTTGCTGACGTTGTAGGACAGCTTCAGTTATTTCTGTCTTTCACTTGCCGGGGAGCTAAAATTAGAAGGATATTCGTTGTATTTGTATTGTTTATGGCAGTGCTTCCCAAACTCGGTCCTGGGGTCCCACTGTGGCTGCAGGTATTTGTTCCAACCAGATTCATAATCAGTGACAGCAACTGGTAACACTGATCTCATTTAATTAGCTGGTATTTTTATCTCTAATTCTACATTCAGAAAAACACAGCAGCATGATTTTTACATTTATAAAACATTTAGAAATATTTCTGCTTTTGCTATAGATTTAAATGCTTGACTCTCTTTTGTTGATTTCATTATATTTTGCCGCTTCTCTGTGCAGTTTTACCCCTTCATTGTATCTTGTTAATGACAATTAAAACCGAGCAGAGCAAACATCTAGGCAAACAACCCTGAATAATCAAAGGCTGCAACTACTTTAGCGTCAGACCCACTAATTACAAATAATGGATTCATTAAATAATTAGAACACCTGGAAAAGTAGAATGAAAATCAAGAGGAAAATATTGTTAAAAAAAAAAGTACATTTTCCATATAAGTGTTTGGTACATTTTAATATTTTTTTAACCAAACTTAATTTTCAAATTTCTATATTGTTCCTAAAACACAGAAATTGGGAAATATCAGTTCACTTAATTATCCCAGGAGTCGAATTAAAAACAGAAGCTGGTTAGAACAAAAACTTGCAGCCATAGTGGATCCCCAGGACTGAGTTTGGTAAGCGCTAGTCTATGCCATTGTGTTCAGCTACCTGCTGCATACTCGCATTACTCCAAAAACTTCCACATCACCAAAGATGTGCTTGTCAAATGAATTCCAAACTGGCCTGGTTGTAGATGTGTACATCAGTGGGCCAGGCAATGAAGTGGTACTTAAGCCAGCACTGTTTCCTACCTTGACCCAAGTCTTGCTGGGAACACTAAATTGGGTTAAACAGGTTTCAAAATGTTATCTGTTGAGGAGTTTGTGCTATTGTTACATGCTTATTTGCTTACAGAGTTTCAAACTTTGTGCAAGGAAAGTGGCTTTTGGAAAGCATTAAAGGAGTGTTGGACATCCATAGTAATCTAACTATATAAAAGCCAAATATCACTGACTCACTCATCACGAAATCTCCCGAACCACGAGGATTTGGGACTTGAAATTTGGAATGTAGGTTACACCTTGGCCCATAGGTGCTTGCTAAGAAACGGTTTTAAAAATTTCGTGGTCCAAGCGCGTTCTGTCTGTATGTTTGTCTGCTTTTCACAAGAGAATTACTTAACGGATTTAGATCTGGTTGTTTTCTATCATTTGCTTGAACTTTCTGGTTGATTTTGCGACTACTCTCATCACGTTAAGTACCATAGTACGCTTGCGGTACCGATGTATTTATGCAAATCCAAAAGAGTGGCTGTGGGCCGAGAGCAGGGTGGCGGGGCCTTCCTCATTCACTCGCCAGCCTCTGTTCGAGTTGGTGTACTGTACATCTCGCCACGTGTTGGAGTGCACCTTGCCTCCGCTTAGCTAGCGATACCTGTTTGTTCAATAGAAATTATCATCTACAGTTGTTAAGGAGTAATGTTTGACGTTTTTGAGAGAGAGATCAGAGCTCCACGTGTTTTAGACGGTAGCTGCTGATTGCCAGAAATATCACGTCCATCTGCTTTTCTCCACACGTGGTGAACGCTCTCTCGTCAGAGCTGAACACGATCAGATATAGTGCCAACGTCTATTGATTTTTAAAGTTTGTACTGTTTCATTACTATGTGGGCGCAGCCACAGGGTACAGCTAGTCTTTATACAGTAACACGCTACTGTGGCTGTTCGTTTGTCTGTCCAGGATTTTAAATCACCTGTAGCTCACAAACCGTTTGACCTACTGACGTGAACTTTGGTATAAAGGTTGCCAGTTTGAATCCCATAACAGCCAGAAGTGACTCTACCCTGTTGGGCCCTTGAGCAAGGGCCCTTAACCTGCAATTGCTTCATCCTGGTTATGGCATTCATCTGCTTCCAGTCCTACAAGCAGGTCCTCCAACATACAGGGAAAACTTAGGGGTTGATGGCAGGATTGGCATTCCAGCCACCGTAAAAAACTTCACACTGTTCCAGTATGGTGCTGAGATGTCTGCCATTGCACTCGGGTCCCAATCCAGGGGGTTCATTATGTGGTGGGTGCAGCAATGCGCTATCAGCGCATGCTCCCAATCCCCTCTCTCTGCAGAGCTGTCACAGCGGGAAATCATTAATGACATCCACAAAATTCACTTGATCAGCAGGGTGTGATTTGTTCCATCTTTCTTTCTACATCGTTACAGGTAAATAAATAATTTCTCATGGCTTTCAGACCTCCATCTTTAAAGGGACTACTGTACACTGTCAGCCACTGTGGAACAGATGAAATCTGGCTGAGGTGGGTAGCCCCTATTGTCCTGTGACAGACAGCTGGACACCAAATGCAGTAATTCCTGCTTGGTTCAAGTCATTATGCATTTCTACTTTCGGTAGCTCCACCTAATTGTCATCCATATTGTTACAAATGACACTAACAGAAACAATGAATTTCTGGACAGACAAGCACAGGGGTCTGGGGCAGGTGTTCTCATTCCCCTATCAGCGTCCCTGGTCATGATGTATGTTTTGATTCAATACTGGAACTGTGCAAAAGGGTAGGATTTTAGCGACAGGCAAGTGTATTTGTAAATTCGATGTTTTTAACAAATTGTAATATTCTAGTATTCAAGGTCAAGATCGAGTGCACTAATTTAGTTACTCATAAATCACCAAAATGGACAGGACTGGGCACACGTCTTGGATCACACACAGTTCAGTGTTTGTAAAGATGGCACCTAACAAGCAGGTACATGGGTTTATCATGGAGAGAATCTGTCAGGTTTGTCAATTTGACACAGGCCAAGGTTGTTAAAATTTGGGATTTGTCTTTTTGTGATCAAATTTTTATAATAAAAAATGTACAATACAAAGAATTTCAAATCAACATTGAACCATTTGAAATATCATGAAGTACTAACACCCACCCCACAGCACCCATCCAACTCACAGCCCCACATAGCAGGAAAAAGTGATTAAAGAACGAGTCAAATGACTCAGAGGAGGAAGATACAACTGCACAAAAAAACAAAACCTACGTAGGTAACAAGACACAGCTGCTGTCCATTCCGCAATGTACAAGTCACACACAGGACTGCCAATTTGAAATACTGAAGCTGGCCGCATTGTTAATTCTTGCTGCAGATAATTCAAGTAGGGAATGTTTCCAAAAATGAAGGCATAGAGAGTCAGGAGACTAAAATTAACTTTTCAGGGACAGTGACCAAAGAGAATAGCCTCAGCTGGAAATAGGAAACAGAGAGAACAGAAAAGTCTGGGACAATTAAGAGGTGAGTAGTAAAAGGGGTGCCATGAGAGAGGAGAGTTGAAAGAAACTGCGACTCAGCTCACCAAAAGACTGTGACTCTGAGATTGTTCCAGTTCATGTGTGGGAAGGTGAGTAAGGAGAGTCTGGGTTTGCCTTGTAGATGGATGCTCAAGGTATTTCTCTATCAAATGTCATATCTGAAAAAAGTTGGGGCCAGTTTTCAAAATCACAGACCTAACCCTAGGCTATTGTGTAAAACAGAATGAAAGAGGAACCCCAGCACTTATGAATAGCAAAAGGGAATCGCATGCATTTTAAAGGCTTCAGCCTGTCAAGAAGTGAAAGAATAATGAAGACCAGGAGATAAGGCTGCTTTTGACTTCATTAAATACTAACATTAGTTAGACCTTGGAAATAAAATCAGTGGAACAGGGAAAGCAACCCCTGGATACCTAGACAGTGACCAAAAATGGAGCATCAGAGGAGGACTTGTGAACTGAAAATAAGGTGTCTCTCTCTGCCAGTATAATGGCCATTTTTCCAGGTGCACATAAGTCATCCAGTTCCCCCCAGATCTTAATGGTATTGCAGCACAAATGTTTACATGCCCTCCCTAACACAAACTTTCTTATGTCACCTATTGCAAAATGTAAGGTAGTTAAAGATTTTATTTTAGTCATGGGGTGGACTGAAAATTAGCCATAAGGAAGGAGAATTTGCTCGGGTTAGTTCTGTAGCCCACACATTTTTCAGAGGACTTAAATGTTTAGAAAACTGAGTAAAACTACCCGACCATGACCTAAAAAACAAAAGGCTATCATCAGTAGTTGAAGTATAACGGGTGCTGAGCAGGCTCCTGTCAATCATGGAGAATCCACTGCATCCACTAAACAGTATCATCTCCAGACAGACGAGCAGCTTCAGCAACAGACTGCTGTCACTGTCCTGCTCCACTGACAGACTGAGGAGATCGTTCCTCCCCCACACTATGTGACTCTTCAATTCCACTCTGGGGGGGGGGGGGTAAACGTTAACATTATACAAAGTTATTGTCTGTCTGTTATACCTGCATTGTTATCACGCTTTAATTTAATATTGTTTTTGTATTAGTATGCTGCTGCTGGATTATGTGAATTTCCCCTTGGGATTAATAAAGTATCTATCTATCTATCTATCTATCTATCTATCTATCTATCTATCTATCTATCTATCTATCTATCTATCTATCAAAAAAGAACTGGGTGTACTCCTTGTTGTTTTGACCGATGACTGCTAAACAATGTCATAGCAGGGGGTGGGGACTGTCCCCCTTGGAGATGAAGAAGTGTGTGAATACATGGAAATTATTTCAGAGAGCAGCACATTGGCTATAGGATTTCCCCTTGATGAGCAAATTGTTTATCTAAATACAGGTTACTGGGCAAAGTTGCTTGATCCAATCCAACCCAGGGTCAGGTTTTTGAGAGGAAAAGTTCATCCTGGCAACAATGCCACCAAGCATCCCTGGGCAGTGTCCCAGTCTATTGCAGGGTCCACTCACCAACACACCTACAGTTGCACCACAACTGGCACATAACCAGTTCAAGCACCAGATGTTATCCAAAAACCCAGATGAGTGTCATGATGGAAAACTAGAGTGGTGTATTCATTGTGATAGACGGCTGGCAGCTCAACCTGGCTGGGACGACCTGAAGATGGAAGGATGGAGGGAGGCAGCTACTTTTGGACACTGCCTCCCCCAAAAGGTTAGATGGCAGTTTCCCTAGAGTGTTAGCGGTGCCCCAGATTCCCGCAGCTCATCACAGGTCAGTCCAGCAGGACTTGGAGTTCGGTTTCTCAGCCTTGTTGGGTATCGTCAGTGCTGCCAGGAGGAGCTGTGGAAAGACTAGAGGAGCCATGCCTTATCCAGAGCCCGCAAGTACTCATAAGTCACGAGGACAGAAGCTCTGAAGTACTTCCGGGCTGAAGAAAAAGCAAGTTCTCCATCTGACCTGGAAGTGCTAGCAATTCACATGGATAGAAGGACAGAAGCACTTCTGGGCCAAGGACTATTTAAAGGACTGCTGAAGACCCAGCGGGCGAGGCAGAGTCAGGAGGAGTAGGACAGAGCTTGCTGGGAGGTGTGGAGGAGAGATTTGTGTTTATTATTATTGTGATTATTATTGAATTACCTGTTTATTGTGGCAGAGGTGCTTGAGGGCACTATTACAGGAAGAAAGGAATTAAAAGATCTTCTTGTTACTTTTAACCTGTGTCCAGATTGTCTGTCTGTTGTGTTTAAAGGAGCAACAGCAATCCCTAGCATCTTACATCATATATAAGGATGACTCATTTTGTAGCAAAATGAGGTAGAAAAGACAGAGAGAGAAAACAGGAAACCTTGTCGTCTGACTTGCTGAACTGAGAAGAGGACAGCATGTTCAGTTTAATCATTTGATTGTAATAAATGAACCTGATTATATTTAGAAAAACTGCTGCTAAAGACCATCTGATTTAGTGCTTTCCATAAATAAACCTAATTCAGTTGATTACATGTCTTTGCAGCCTCCAGTGAATATATAGGACAGACATGTTCAATTTAGGAGTTGCAACTACAATGTAAAGCTGTTGAACTGCATTATCTGTTTACAGGCTACACCAAATAAGCCCTGTTTGATCACCTTTAATATATTCTCAGAGTTACTTGATCCAATCCAACCCAGGGTCAGGTTTTCAAGAGAAAAACTCCATCCTGGCAACACAGCCATCAAGCAGCCCTGGGTAGTGCAGGAGTCTAATATGGGGTCCTCTCACAAACACACCTACTGTTGCACCACATCCAAGCAGAGTCTTGGGCAGAGAAATGATACAAATCTTAGTCACCCATCCATCCATCGATTTACTGAGCCATTCACCCTAGATGTGTTTCAGCTTAATCCATTTCAAGGCTCAGAAAGTCTAATCAGGCAGTTTCAGACTCAGAGCAGGAAGCAGTTCTGGACAGGGTGCCAGATTATCATAGGAAAATGTGACTTTCTCCTGGTGAAGCTGTCTCTTCTGTAGAAAATGACTCTAAATTAAACAATATAAATTTTGAATTAAATCTAGCAGTACAGATAAAGGATAGACATAATTTATGAAAGTATCTCTGTCCACACTAAAATGACCAAAAACACATATGATGTAGCCATTCATATACACTAAGCATGTGTGCATTGACAGAAACAGGAAGAGGAAGTCTCCTCCATGCTAGACGTTCATTTGCAGCTTGCATTTACACACAGAGAACAGCAATGGCAAATATCGGAAGTGTGCTCCCCTCGACTTTCTCGTATAATGAGATAGAGGAAAAGGTCATCATAACCACTTCAAGTTGCACATTATTTCTCAAATATCATATCTCTTTGTTTCTCATCATAACTAATTGATAATATCAATACACAATTATTTATCACTATTTATAATCAAACTTTATATTAAAATGATATTTTCGCAGGTAGTGACCGAAAGAACGAGATCGCGAATACAAGCGGCTGAAATGAGTTTCCTCCGCAGGGTGTCTGGGCTTTCCCTTAAAGATAGGGTGAGAAGCTCAGTCATCCTGGAGGAGCTCAGAGTAGAGCCACTGCTCCTCCGCATCGAGAGGAGTCAGATGAGGTGGCTCGGGCATCTGATCAGGATGCCTCCTGGACGCCTCCCTGGTGAGGTGTTCCGGGCATGTCCAACCGGAGGAGGCACCGGGGAAGACCCAGGACACTCTGGAGGGACCATGTCTCCCGGCTGGCCTGGGAACGCCTCGGGATTCTCCCGGAAGAGCTAGAAGAAGTGGCCAGGGAGAGAGAAGTCTAGGAATCTCTGCTCAAGCTGCTGCCCCCGCAACCCGACCTCAGATAAGCAGAAGAGGATGGATGGATGGATATTTTCGAACTTAGGGAGGTCGAGAAACGATGTTGGAAATTTTCATTATTACATATGTATTACCTAGATTATGTGCAAGTAAAAAGAGTTATAGTCACCTAAAAACATAGAAAAAGTATTAGTATTATATAATATTTGTTGCAATAAATTGCTACAGGTAAAACTGCATTAAGCTACGTTTAATTATGATAATGATGGCAGAAATAAAAAAAACTATATAAAATTAAATGTATTACCAGGAACACAACGGGGACGTAGCAGCTTATTGTTCCCATTACATCTTTATATTTACATAGCATGTTCAAAGTTTACATGTTATTGTTAAACTGATGATGTATAAATTAAAATAAAATTAATAATAGTTCTTAAAAGAACATGCATTAAATTGAATACAGTTTTTAATATTGTGTATTCATTTATATTTCCATGACACAAAAAAATGTTTAAATAAAATGTTGCTTCTGGTTGAGTGATTTTTCTCAAATTTCATATGTTTGCTTTGTGACAATGATGAGACACAGACATCATAAAGATTTGGGGCAGCCACCCATATATTATTCCACAGCTGCAAAAATGGGTTGTATATTGAACAGAGATGTTCATTGGTTTGAGTCCAAGACAGAACTGACTATGAGGAGGTAAGATGGCAGCTTTAAAGGCCGGTGGAGGAAGTGACGTAATTGATACCGGAACCAGAAGTGACATCTTCGGAGGCGTAAGAACCCGGTGGGACTTCTTGAGAATGGTCTGCAAGGAACTGAGAGAGACAGTCGGCGCACCTTGCCACCCCCTGGTCTGATGTAAAATTACAATTACTCAAGCCCTTTAGCTGCCTCCTACTCGCACGTGTGTGACAGCTTTTTATCATTATAAACATCTATACAAAATTTGAATCATCTATCTGTAATTATAATTATAGTTTATTTGAAAATTTGAGAAAGTATTCAGTTAAAGTATCACTTCCAGTTGCCGGAAGTGGCTGAAAAGTTGATAGGTTTATTTATTTTTGATATAAAGCAGATGTACAAAATCTCATTGGCCGAGGTTAAAGAGTTATCATGTTTACACACAGACACACAGACGGAAATAATTTCAAAAATGGTATTTTTGGACTCAGGAAGGTCTGAAATGTCAAGATTCATCAAAATCTCAAATTCCTATACTTTGTCTTTACTATGTATGTGAATTTCCCCGTGGGATTAATAAAGTATCTATCTATCTATCTATCTATCTATCTATCTATCTATCTATCTATCTATCTATCTATCTATCTATCTATACTAATAAAAGGCAAAGCCCTCACTGACTGACTGACTCACTCACTCACTGACTCACTCATCACTAATTCTCCAACTTCCCGTGTAGGTAGAAGGCTGAAATTTGGCAGGCTCATTCCTTACAGCTTACTTACAAAAGTTAGGCAGGTTTCATTTCGAAATTCAAAGCGTAATGGTCATAACTGGAACATATTTTTTGTCCATACACTGTAATGGAGGAGGCGGAGTCACGTATCGCGTCATCACGCCTCCTACGTAATCACGTGAACTAAAAACAAGGAAGACATTTACAGCACGAGTCACACGCGGGAACGAAGGTAAATGACGTTAATTTTTGACTGTCTTTTAATACTGTGTAAGCATACATATTAACACATGTGCAATTAAACGTGTGCATTTACGGGGTGATTTCTCAGGCTTAAAAGCTCACCTTTTATCAAACGCGGGAAGAAAGGTAACTGACGTTGTTCACTGTCTTTTAATACTGTGTAACCATACATATTAACACATGTCCAATTAAACGTGTGCATTTACGGGGTGATTTCTCAGGCTTAAAAGCTCGCCTTTTACTAAATAGGTAAATGCAAAACTATTTTCAATCAGTTTATTGAAACGCTCCCGTTAAGGATTGCAATAACATATTCGTGAGATAAAAGAACGAAGTAGGAGGAAATGGAGGAACAGCCGCAAACAGCGAACAGCAAAAAATTAATTAAACAATTGAGAACGGTGCGAGTGAAGCATACAAGCATGTTCATAAGGGAAACAAAGCACGGTGTAAAACGTAAGTTTAAATTAAGTTTATAGAAACGCTCCCGCTGCGGATTGCAATAACATATTCGCGAGATAAAAGTTTCATGAGAAGACACGAGGTATAAACGAAACACACGCCGTGGTGCAACGTTAGGGGCAACAGTTTCAACCATTCTATGATCTGCTTCTCGCAACTGAAAGACGGCACATGGCGGATGTTAGCCGACTTGCTGACCGCAACGTTAGGGGCTTCAACTATGGCGCTGACGCCACATCTCAGTGCCAACACTTTGCAGACTGTACTTAAAAGACACGCCCTCCTCACTGGACAGTTAAAAACACCAATCAAACTAACGATGACATCAAGTATTACCCAATCAAAAGTAGGAAAGGAGTGTGGCTCCAAATGTGTGGATGAAAGGTGCAATAGGTGACTGATGTCTGTGCTTTTAGAAGACGTAGTAGTGCTTATGGAGCCCAAGGAAACCTGAACTTAGCCTGTTATTGTATGCAGCAGGAGTTCTTTTAAAACTCACAGAAATTTCATAAATCTGTTATCTTCTACTTATGGCTATTTATGGGACCTGTTACAGATCTAAATAAATAAAGGTTTGATTTTGAACCTGCATGTAGAGTTTTATTTTGTTTTTGGGAACCAAGAATGGCTTCCCTATGACACTGCTCTAAAGATCCACTTTGGGAACCTTTATTTTTAATAGCGTGTGTGGAGTTTGAATGTTCTACCTATCTACTTATATCTGTCTGGGTTTTCTTGAGATACATCAGTTTTCTTGCCACATCCCCAAAGATTTACATGTTTAGTTAATTGGTCATTCTGAGACAGACTGGCACCTCATTTAGGAGTGGGTGCTGCCCAGTCATGCCAAGATAGGCCCCAGTACCCACGAACCCTGCTCTGGATTAAGCGAGTTTGAAAATGTTATTTTAAGTTAGACTAAGTTTAGTTCTTTTAAGTGAGCGAAAAGGCCAGCAATTAAAATAATTTGGAAATTCAGAAATTGATAAGGAGATGTCAAAAGACAGAACATTGAAATTGTAAATATTCAGAGTATTTTTTTAACCTAAGTTCGAGCACTTTCACTGGGAAATGTGGGGCTTATGTTGCCCTGCACTTATAAACGAGAAAATACTCCATCACACATCAAGGCACATTGCCAGTGCAACGAGGGAGAAAAGTGGATATCCTAGACTGGCCAAGTCAATCTCCTGATTAAAATCCAATCCAGCAACCATTTGACAAGATGAATTCTGAGTGCCCCCATCCAAACAATGAAAAATGGTGCTGGTAAAGACTGGGCAAAGCATCTCAAAGGAGCAAATCAAAGAGTCTGGTGACATCAGTAGGTTGGAGGCTGCTAAAAATTTGCAATTAAAAGGAAAGTTCTATTCTGCCTTCATTTAACTTGTCTCACAAACACAAAAAAGAGTACACTTAAAATAATGTTCTTATAATAAAAGACATTCTGTACTTTTGTCTCATTCATCGTTTATTTTCGTTTCATAAACAAGAAGCTCTGAAATGGTGGTGGTGGCTCCGAGGGTAAGGATCTGCACTGGTATCTGAGAGGTTACCAGTTCAAGTCCCATTACTGGCAGAAGGGATCCTTCTCTGTTAGGCCCTTGAGCAAGCCCCTTAACTTGAAAATTGTCCTAGGGGTCACTATACAATGACTGACCCTGCGATCTGACCCCCAAAGGTCATGTGAAAAGACTATTTCACATTGGGGAAAAATATAGTACATGAGAATTTAAAAAAATATCACTGCACCAGTGAAAGGAACTATATAATATATAAGAGACAGAGCCTTCATGTAGATCCATAAAGAATGACTTTTTGCTGCCTTTTACATGGACAGGCTGCCAGTTTACCACATGAGAAATGTCCCATCCAGCCCCCCCACCCCCAACACACACACACAGAGGTGCATTTTAACCTAACCTGTTCCCAATCTTTAAGAATTTGAAAGGACAACTAGAGTAATAGCAGAAAAAGTTAAGGAGAGAATGAAAACTTCATGTGGACAACAACCAGGTGTGGGATTCAAACCCAGGACTCCTATGCTAACTCCTGTGCTAACATGCCATCCCCAGTGGTATCATCATATGTATAATGTTATATAAAAGAAATGTCTAAAGATTTTCTAATGGACACAGTGTAGTACAGACTGGCATTATCCATTTTGCTATGTCTGAAACATAAGTCCTTGGTTTAAAAAGCCACTGTCAGACTGTCTTAATATCAGCTTCTTCTTGACTGGGTTTCTCTTTCTGATAAAATGATCAATCACAAGCCATGTCACATCCCAGGGATGGCTCTTTAAGACACCACCTAAATACCCAAGCTCAAACAGAGAGCCATAACTCAACGATTGGCAACTTTAATGGACAAAACTTTGCTCCAATAATCCACCAAAATGGATGGCCTTATGTGCACCCAAGAAACCACTGGCAAGAATCTATTTCTTCCTTTAAAAATTCTTTGCACACCCTAAATCTCCTCTCTTCTCATCAAGCTCACTGCTCTCAACATGGCTATAACTTCTGCTGTCCATAGCCCAGGGGTCTCGAACTCTGTGCCTGGAGGGCCTCAGTGGCTGCAGGTTTTCATTCTAACCCTTTTCCTAGTCAGTGACCAGTTTTCACTGCTAATCAACTTCTTTTCCCTTCATTTTAATAGCCCTGTTTTTAAGGATTAAGTGCTCTGAATTAATTCTTTTCTTCAATAAATAACAGAAATGAGCTGTTAAACGAGCCAAAAGATGACCAGCAAAACTGGGATTTCAAACTCCAGCCAATCTCTTAATGAAAAGCTGATTCTTGCTGTTAATTAAACCCGTTAATTAATTCCATGGCTTGCTGCTGCTCTCATTCTGCCATAGCAGACATTTCCCAAATTTTTCTGTTTTTTCTAAGAACACCGTCAAAATGTTTTTGTGACCTGAGAGATCAACCTTTCCGAGATCTTCACCTTTCTTTATATTGTGTGATGGGCACAGGTGAACTGGTTACAGTATGTGGCAGCTCGTTTTGTGTCTCATTATTATTTGGCTGCTAATTAAGGAAAAAGAGACAACTAAGGGGGCCTGAGTCAAGTTAATTAAAATGAAGGCAAAAGAAGTTAATTAGCAGAAAAAACTAATGAAGAAGATGGTTAGAATGAAAACCTGCAGCCACTGCGGCCCTCCAGGACCGGAGTTCGACACCTGTGCCATCAGAGCTAGGCCTAGAGGTATTTTCACCTGAGGCAGGAGGATAAATTGGCGCCCTTTTGTATATTGTTTTTTATTACTAATAAGTATTAAATAAAAAGAAATAAATAAATGATTTTGAGAACATAATAAATGTATTAATTATTATATAAAAAAATCACAGAACACAGTAATAGTACAATAGTAATAGGAACATAAAATTCACACATTAAAAATAAAATCACACCAACCTTAACAAAAGAAAAAACAAAATAAGTATTACACATGAGATGAATTTGAATATTACAAATTTTTCAGGGGCAGCATGGTGGTGCAGTGGTAGCGCTGCTGCCTCACAGTTAGGAAGCCTGGGTTCGCTTCCCGGGTCCTACCTGCGTGGAGTTTGCATGTTCTCCCCGTGTCTGCATGGGTTTCCTCCCACAGTCCAAAGACATGAAGGTTAGGTGCATTGGTGATCCTAAATTGTCCCGTGTGTGCCCTGCGGTGGGCTGGCACCCTGCCCAGGATGTGTTCCTGCCTTGTGCCCTGTGCTGGCTGGGATTGGCTCCAGCAGAACCCTGTGTTCGGATATAGCGGGTTGGAAAATGACTGACTGACAAATTTTTCAGTAATTTAATAATAGAGACAAAATAATATCAATAATACTTTAGACAAAACAAAATTTAAGTACAATGAATAAATAATTAAATAAATGCCCAATATAAAATCTTTCTTTAAAGTTTTAATTTTCTTGCTTTTAGTGAAGCAAATTCATCAGTTATTTCATCAAAATTAATTTGTTTTGTCAGTTCCTGTAAAATTGCCATACAGTACTTGACCATTTTTCCTGAGCAAGTGACGATCCTAAATATGTTTTGATATTTTTTAGTTTACTAAAGCGTCTTTCACCAGAAGCTACAGTAACAGGTAGTGTTAGGAATATTGTCACTGCAACTTCTAAATATAGATAGGACTGAACTAAACTATATTCATGAATCGTTTTTAAAAGATCTAAACTTGTAGCTGCTTTAAGGTGTCGAATTAACGTCATTGCCTGATTTTTTAAATTGATTATATCTGATAAGAATTCTACAGAATTTACATCGTTTAGATATTTAAGGGATAAATCACAAGCTGCTTTTTTAAAATTTTCTGTATCCATCGACTTTAATTTTTCACCTGTTAAAAATTCAAAATTAGTTGAATTTAGTTTTTATGAATTATAGTTTTTCATATCTCCATCTAAGTTTTGATATTAAAATATCTGTTTCTCCTTATATCATACGGGGAAACGAGTGTATCGAGCAAGAGCGTCCGAAGCAAATCGTCAGTTTGCTTAAGGTATTTTATAAACATTGCAACATACATTTGGCTTTTTTCTTTTTTTTATTTTGCAATTTATTAATTTTCATTTTTCATCAATTTGCTGCCCTTTCCCATTGTTCTTGCATTGTTTGCCTCACCCTTGTCCCGGCCCTGCGTGCCATAGCCAAACCCCATAGCTCACAGGGTATGTCCATAACAAAGGCTGGAGGAGCCTCTTTTAATCCAAAGGTCAATCTGGTGTATGACTGGAAGAGTGGAAGAATTGTCTGTACTGGAGTTGCACAAGGAGACCATGAGTCCAAACCTTGCTGAGGAAGAACACAGACTTAAGTTTGCTAGCAACCAAGTTTTTACATTGTGTGTAAAATCCTCGAAGAGAAAACTGCAGTACCACCTACAACAAAATGTGACTAAGGCAAAGCTGGAGATGAGCTCCTAAACAAAGAAAGACAGGCATGCTTGAAGACCTTTCCCTGTGCCAGAGAAAGCCAACCAGGAAAGGAAAAAAGTATCATCTACACTAAATTAAGTGCACCTGCTTGGATTCTATGAACTATTGATTGTTAAGCCAGCTAATGTATCATTTTACTGATGTCACTGTAACTGAAATGTAATAAACTCTGTGAAGGATAAGTCTTTAGCTGTTATAATGCTTCATTCCATTTACCTTGGATGTCGGAGCTGGAAATAAAGTTACACCAGAGCTGACTACGTTCAATAAAACATTCTGACATGCATGTGCATTGGAAGAATCCTTCATAGGCTCTGATGACGTACTGTATGTAACAATCCACCAGGATAACAGGGGACTCTGCCACTAACACTTTCTTCTCTTTTTTTCCATTTCAGTACCAGCAAACCACCAGTTGAAGGCACCTAACCCCACTCCTTCCAGTCCAACCGCTTTAAATCCTGGGTGTCCCAGAAGGAGGTGTCACTTTTGGCCCACGCAAGCCGCGAGTTGGAGTTCTACCAAGCCAGACCCTATTTCAACATAAGAAAACCCCAGGTGGGGGAAAGCATGAAGATACACTTTTTTCATTCAGTCTATTTTTAGTTTTCAAACATCTTTAGACAAATAAAGGGAACAACCTGGCTCGTGTCCCAAAAATTCACCTTGTTCGAGTCCTAAATGCACTTGACCATAATTCAGAAAGCCAATATGAATGTGTCCAGGAAAACCTTCGTTGTAATTACTCCATCGGAATAAACAGCCGTTGATAACAACACATTATGTGGTATTTTGCATATCCAAGTAACGTAGCAACATGTCCACAGATAGAAGTTAAACAGTTCTGTGTGTACAACTGATTTAATGAGACACAAATAGACAGACATGCTAATAAACAGTATGATACTACAGCTTTCACTACAGTTCACAGTGTATGTCACCATTTTGGACTGATGTCAAAATCTGAAGTCAGACAAACTAGGACTTCACAGAGTTTCCTCATTGGAAACATTATGGGGCATTCCAGTTGAAATGTCTGACTAGGAACTTGAAAATTCTGACTTTCCACTCCTCAAGTTTCTTAAACACACACTGGAATAACTATAAAGCAAGAAAATTCAAAAGAAAGAAAACTTCTGACTTGGCTGTCACAGTCGCACTGAGGTGTCATGCAGACATATTGCTGTTGGTATCAAGGAGACCCCGTAGCGTTTCTTGACACACGTCTGCTGAACAATTTGTTGGCTGAAAGTCCTCAGTGTTAGTGTGTCTACAGCATTTTTCATAATTGGCATTCAGTTTTGTTTTAATTCTCTCCTTTTCTATGACCCCCAGGTGTTCAGAGTGTGTCCTATAATTGAGCCTGCCATTTTAATTAGTGTGTTCATGCGGTGGGCCTCTCTTGAAGTGATTTTACCAGCCCAGCACCCCACAGTATAGCAAACCTACTGATAGAGGGTGAAATTTTAATCGTTTGGTTATTTGACAGCAATTTCTCCCAGCCAGACTTTTCATCTGCTAGGAATACCCAGGAATGTGCAGAACAACAGCAACCAGTACTAAAGAACTGCAGACATTGGTCTTTAACAAGACTGCTGATTCACTCTCCACCGCTGACTCATTGTGTATCCCTGAGCAAGTCACTTCACCCACCCAAGCTCTAATTTTAGAAATATACAGGTAGTGTGGATTCAGAGATCTTTTTTATTGATATGCGCTGGTCTACTTACTTCTTCCAGTCTTCTCTACTTGCCCTTATTATTTTACAGCATGTGATCCTTACATCAGACATCATTGCTGCCAAATTTGTATTGCTCTCTTTCTGGAAAAGCCCTAATTCTCTTTCCTGTAATTCTTATAATCCGAATTATTAATTCCATACTGACATACACTTTTCAAATGAAAAAGGAGTTGGTTTGCATGGTAAATTAAATGTCCTGTGCTGTAATTCTGTAGAATTAAAATCTGTATCATTATAGGAACCTACCATTATCAGTATTTTAGTTCTGCCATGCCATCTCACTGAAGTGAAAGATGACACTAGAGATGCACAGGAACACCTAATCAGGCAATTCCTCATTGGTGATTTCACCACAAAGAAGAAGGATTGGTGAGCGGTGAAAAGGCCCTTTGCCATCACAGGCTCCTGGCTACACACCCAGAATACTGTGATGGTGGATCTGTCCATGCTTTCACATGTCACCACTGCCTTTGGAATAGTTAGATTATGAGAGCTGATCCAACTTAAAGCAGCTTCAAAGCTTTTTGGCCCCTTCAGTGGAATATCTGATTTGTGCCTGAATATAGATAAGTTACATCATAAAACAGCCCTGACCATGTTGAGATTGTAGTGAAGGAGGACATACACACAAACACACACACACACACCTGGAATCATCCAGATATTTCTTTGCCAATGTGAGACAAGCACTGATGTTACTCTTGAATAGCAAAGGTTTCTGCCTTGCTGCTCTCCCATGAATCCCATTCATTTTTGACTCTTTTATGAACACTGACCTTTGCCAAGGCTACTGAGGCATGCAGTTCTCTAGATGTTCTTCTGGGATCTTCTGTGTCTTCTTCAATGAAAGTGTGTGTTATGAAACCCATAAACTCCAATCAAAGCCAAAGCAGCCAACAATCAAACCTAATTGTTCTGTAATGAGCAAATAATCCATAAGGTCTTCTGTTATTTCTTTTTGTATGTGGAACTACACTGAGTGGCAACTTTCTTAGGTGCATCCATCTAGTAATGGGTAGAACCCCCATTTTTCTTCACAACAGTCTGAATTCTTTTGAGGTATTAGTTCAACAAGGTGCTGTAAACTTTCCTTAGGGGTTTTGGTCCATGGTGAGTCAATAATATCATGTTCCTGGAAATATTTTGAACACACACTATATGAATCATCTGTTCCACCTCATCACTAATGTGCTCAATTGAACTGAGATCTGCAGGCAGTGCAAATCCATAGTTTCCACCCCAAAATTCTGACCCTACCATCAACAGGAAATATCCAAAATTAATATTTATTAGACTATTTTCCAGTTGATTGTTCAATTTTGGTGGTCTAATGTCTGTATTAGCCTCATCTTCCTGTTCTTAGATGAAGGGAATGAAACTGATCCTGGTCTATTGCTGCAGTAGCCCATCTACTTCAAGGTCCACAGTGTTGTGGATTTACAGATGCCCCTCTGCATACCACCATTGTGCAGAGCTGCTATTTGTGTCCTATGACCACTTTTGTTAACAAGGTGTTTTTGCACACAGGACTACCACTTGTGGAAAAAAATTAGACTAAGGGTTGTAGTGTCGTGGATTTTAAATTTTTATATTATATTTTATTTTATTTTTTTGCCCACAGAAAGAAAGATGAACTTAAATACAGGATCCTTGCATGGGCATTTTAACATCAAAGCATCTCTTCTTCCCGAATTGTACCTCACTTTTAAAACATCTGTACAAACAAAGTAGAAGACCAGGATGATGCCTCAGGCTGTATTGATTACTTTATAACCTGCAAACAGATGGGCACCTGGGACTAAGAATTGCCAAATTGGATTACAGCTTGGGAAAGGAAGTTAAATGGATATACTTAAACCGATCAAAGAGTATGAGTGAGGACATCTATCATATTGACAGCCAGCCAATCAAATGTGTGTAACATCACATGTTCTAGAATCCCACATGGAATTTTGAAACAAATATAGCTTCTCTGAGGAAAGAAAAGACGGAGTGATGCCAAGAGGAGAAAACTAAAGCTTTTGTAAGCTTTCATAAGTGACGTCAGGAGAGGGCGAGAGACATGCAACCATTTTCATCTGATTGTCAGCTAAAGCAATTCATGAACAATATCAATTGCTAAATCAATGCTGCCCTGGGACATTCATCTTTGACATCTGTTACTTTCCATAAGCTTTGTCTAAAGACTATGTACATATATATATATAATATATATATATATATATATATATATATATATATATATATATATATATATATATATATATTATATATATATACTGTATCCATCCATCCATCCATTTACCAACCCGCTGAATCCGAACAGGGTCACGGGGGTCTGCTGGAGCCAATCCCAGCCAACACAGGGCACAAGGCAGGGAACCAATCCTGGGCAGGGTGCCAACCCACCGCAGGACATATATACTGTATATATATATATATATATATATATATATATATATATATATATATATATATATATATATATAGTGATAAGAATGAATATCAGACATTATAAAGGTTTGGGGAAGCCACCCGTATAATATGCCCTGGCTGCAAAAGGTTGAGAACAGAGTTGTTCATAAGACTGAGTCCAAAACAGAACTGATTAACTGGAAACAAGATGGTGGCTTTAAAGGCCCATAGAGGAAGTGACGTCATCAAGGGGCCCAGAAACAGAAGTGATGTCATCGGGGGCCGGAAGTTAGACATCCAAAGTGCCGGATCCGGAAGTGATGTCATCAGGACCGGAAGTGGCGCCATCCAAGGCGTCGGGACTGGAAGTGACGTCATCGGGACCAGAAGTGACGTCATCAAGGGCTCTGGATACTGGAGGGATTTCCTGAGAATGGTCTGCAAGGAACTGAGAAAGACAGTCAGTACACCTGTATATACATGTATATATACAGACTTTGCTATCTACATTTTCTTTTATACTATCCACGTGTGGTGGATACAGCAATGTCCTGTATCAGTGCATGCTCCCAACCTCCACCTCCTCCTCCTCCTCCTATGCTCTGCTGGTATTATTGTTCTTTAATAAATACTAAGTTGCTTTTAGCTTTCTCTGCTTTGTCTTTCTACCTAGAGTGATTGAAGTAAGGAAGTGCCATATGATCTGAATCACAATGTTTTATCGGGCTGAGGAGGCGAGCTCTATGCAATAGTGAACAGTACATTAAAGTGAGGCATCAATGGTTGTTAAATGGCCTATAGCCAAGGATATTGAGTCTTTGTATATTTAAATATATTGTTGTAGACCAAAAATATTTCGATCTGAGATATATCTAAGACATTGTACGTTGTTCAAGCCTATGAGAAGTATGTCTCTTGAACTATTGCAGAATGATGGACTGTGCATGTGTTATTCATATGGCACTTGTGTGAGTTAAAGTGCCAGAGAATAACGGGCTGTGTATACATCATTGATACAGTACTTTTGTGGCTTGGGTCTGTGTGTCTGTGTATATCTACATGTGTGTGTGTTAATCTTAAGATGTGAGAGTAGACCAACCCGGTAACAAACCTGCTGAATACACTTATGCCTGAAGAAAGTAAGTAAAAAGTAAGTAGAGGGGAAAACCACGATAATACAGGGCTTACTGAGTCATTTAGAATAAAGTGTTTTGATATGCTTTCCATAAAAAAATATAGCAATCATCTTAAAGAAATACCTTAAAAGTGTTAATAAATGTTAGAAACCTGTTCAGGCATATCAAGAAACCAGATAAAGGACAAGTGAGCAACAGAGACAAGAATGTACCAGGAGCCGGCTGATGTAATACACCAAATGTATGATTAAGAGATCAGCAGATGTCCTGGAAACAATAAAACTGGACAGTTGTTACATACATGGAGATTTCAAAGGTAAAATCTAAACTAAGAGATATTGAAGAACAAAGACATAATGGAGAAAGACTTTTGTTTAGGCTGGTGGTGCTCTATGCCATGCAGCTCATGATTTTTAACTAATCAGAGTGTGATATGTAAGCATTAATCAGCACTGTTATGTAAATTCAGTTATCAATAAGTATGACCTTCAGTTTTTTTCTGTGATGATTCTGACCAGCTGTAATAGACTGCTGTAAGAGATGCTGCCTCCTGAGCTTGGCGCTGCAGGTATAATAAATGACACAGATGGACAAGCATTTATCCTGCTTGATTACTGATTCAAATGGTTCTCATCAATATGTTTCTTTCTTTAATTAAGATATCAATTTCTACCACACACTCACTGGACGTTTTTGGTTTGCCACACATTTCTTGCTAAACTCTAGAGCAGGGGTCTCCAACTCCAGTCCTGAGAGCTACTGTGGCTGCAGGTTTTCATTCTAACCCTTTTCATAATTAGTGATTAGATTTTGCTGCTAATTAACTCTTTGCCTTAATTTTAATTGATGCACATCTTAAGACTCAGGCCCCTTAATTATTTCTTTTTTCCTTAATTAGCAAGCAAACAATATTAAGACACAAAATGTACCAACACATAAACAACAGCCTGCGTCCCTCACACAATAACTGAAAATAAAGAAAGGTGAAGGCCTCAGTAATGTTGATCTGCTTAGGTCCACAAAAAACTTTTTGACAGCCAGCGTTCTTAAAAAAGAAAATCAACAGTTTTGGAAATGTCTGCCATGGCAGAATGAGCACCATGGAATTAAATAACGGGTTTAATTAGCAATGAGAATTGGCTTCAAATGAAGAAACTGAATGAAGTGAAGTTGGTTGGAGCTTGAGGCCCCAACTCAGTTGGTCATCTGTTGGCTCACTTCACATCAAATTTATGTTTAGGTCCCGTTTAAGGAAAAAAGAATTAATTCAGCAGTCAGAATCTCAAGAAAAGTCAATTAAAATAAAGGGAAATAGTTAATTAGCAGCAAAAACTGGTCACTAATTAAGAAAAGAATTAGAATGAAAACTTGCAGCCACCGTAGCTCTCCAGGACTAGAGCTGGAGACCCCTGTTCCAGAGATTGTAGGGTGTGAAAATCCAAAGAGAGTACTGGATTCTGAGATTCTAGAATAACCTTATCTGATACCAATGCTCACACCAAAGTCACTAAGATTGCATGTCTTTCCCTTTCTAGTGTTTGGTCGGGCAACACTAACATCCCCTGTGTCTGCATGCTGTATACACTGTGGACAGATTTGTAGCCACATGATTGACTTTATGGAGGCACAAGCTGCTTGCATCAATGAGGTGGTGGACCGAATAAAATGGTTGCCATGTGCATTTCAACAGTGTAGAAAATACCAAACTTAATCCTATCTATAAGAATAAACAGATAATATAAAAAATGAACATTGGCACACGTGCACATGGGGGACAGTTTACAGGCTCATATAGTGGTATCTGTCAGTCAAACCGAGGGTTGGCGCACTCACCTGATCCTCTCTCCTCTAATGTCCTTGTAGCTTTGCAGAGGACCCTGACTCATAGTGACATCACCATTGATCCACCCCTGCTGACGTCACTTCCGGCCAACTCTAATGACATCATTTCTGCTACCCAGAATTCCTTTTCCTGCCACATCAGTTCCAGTTTTGGTTGTCCTAACTCCACCTCTTCCTCCTACCCACCATATTTATAGAGCAGTCTCAGTTTTTTAGCCAGTTCAGTTGTGAACTCTGCTTTGTTAAACATGTTTTCTTTATTCTTCAGATTTTTCAGTATATGGGGCGACCTTCCCCAAATCTTTTTCGGTCTGCTGCCTGATATTTTATCACAATATATTATAAATAAAAA
Organism: Erpetoichthys calabaricus; assembly: GCF_900747795.2. Taxonomy (NCBI): domain Eukaryota; kingdom Metazoa; phylum Chordata; class Cladistia; order Polypteriformes; family Polypteridae; genus Erpetoichthys; species Erpetoichthys calabaricus. Next base: position 174,639,611 of record NC_041401.2, read on the forward strand.
TGTAGGTGGGCTTCTATAATAACATGACCTTAGATATACATTGCTGTGGAAACCCAATTGCCCCCTTAGTAATATCCATTGGTTTTGCATATTTTACATAATGAATGGCCTCATACATTTAGACAAAATGCAATATTAGAGAAAGGAATCTGAATGAACACACAATATAGTTTATAAATCATTATTTTGTTTATTCAAGGAAGTTATCCAACACTGCTATCACCCATGTGAAAAAGTAACTGCCCCCAATAGTTTCCTAACTTGGTTTCAGCACCTTCACAGTTGAGGAATTTCAGCACAATCTTCTTTGCAGAAGTGCTTTAATTCAGACATATTGGTATAAACTTCTTGTTTCAAGTCCTGCCACAACATCTCTATTGGGTTCTGGCTACTCCAAAACTTTAGATTTGTTTCTTCGGTGTCATTCATTTGCAGATTTTCTTTATTGTTTGGGGTCAATGCCCTGCTGCATAATCCAGTTGTAATTCAGCTTCAGGTCACAGACAGGTGACCTGACATTCTTTGTATTAATAATTTGGTAAAGTGTATAATTTATGGTTTCTTCAATAATGGTAAGTCTTCTAGGTCCTGAGGCATTAAAGCTTCCCAATACCATCACACTGCCATCCCCATGTTTTATTGGAGTTACGATGTTCTTACTGTTGAAAATTGTGCTAGCTTTAACTAATACATAGCAAGACCTGGGTTGCACAAAGAGCTCTAATTTGAACTCATTTTAAAAGGTTACAGAGTCATTCAGATATTCCTTTCATGAACAGTCATGAACACTGCTGTTAGCCAAGGCCAGAGAGGCCTGAAGTTCTCTGGACCCTCTATGAATTCTTGAATGAGTCGTTAGTGTAATTTTGGTAGGATGGCCTTTCCTGAGAAAATTCATTACTGTTTCATGCCTCTCAGTGTGGTGTGATGGAGTCTTACAATCTTTGAAATGGCTTTGTAACCCTCTTCTGATTGGTAAGTTTCAACAATCTTTTCTTCATCTCTTCAGGAATTTCCTCTGACCAAGGTCAATGGTTCTTGTAGAAACCTTGTGATGACCACTTCACTGTCACGTTAAGAGTCACTACTTGATGAGGTTTACATTCAACAAGGCTTGGCTGTGTTCAGTCAGCTAATGCTAAGTATCAGTTAAACTTTGGTCAGCTGTTTGAGTGAATAACTAAGGGGGTAATTACTTTTTCACATGGGTAATACAGGTGTTGCATAACTTCATTACCTAAATATACAATACAATACAATACAATACAATTTATTTTTGTAGAGCCCAAAATCACACAAGATGTGCCGCAATGGGCTTTAACAGGCCCTGCCTCTTGACAGCACCCCAGCCTTGACCCTCTAAGAAGACCAGAAAAAACTCCCAAAAAAAAAACCCTTGTAGGGAAAAAATGGAAGAAACCTTAGGAAAGGCAGTTCAAAGAGAAACCCTTTCCAGGTAGGTTGGGCATGCAGTGGGTGTCAAAAAGAAGGGGGTCAATACAATACAATACACAGAACAGAACAAATCCTCAATACAGTATAAAAATAAAAATTTTACAAATACGGAGCAGAATTTAACAGTAGATGATATCACATAATATGATTTGGATTTGTTTAGATACTGTATGTGTCAGCAAACAGTATGTGAATACTTTGGGAATAACCACATTTAAACATTCACAGTCAAGAAAAGACAAATGATGTGAACCCTTAAGCTGATGACTTCAACAAAAGCTAACTGGAGTCAGAAGTTAACAATTGTGGAGTACAGCCAACTAAATTTGATTTGGAGGTGTGGTTTAGAGATACGTTGACCTATTAAAAAAGACTCAAACATGTTGAGTTTGCTACTCACAAGAAACATTTGCTGATATACAGCATGCCTTGCAAAAAAGAGATCTCAGGAGATCCATGATCTACAAAGTAATTTCAAAGAGTTTAGATATTCATCAGTCCACCGTCAGACAAACTGTACATAACAGGAGATGATTTAGTACTGTGCCTGTACTCCCTTGAAGTGATCACTCAGCCAAGAGGACTTGAAAGGCACAATGTAGAATGTTCAGTGATGTAAAAATGGAAACCAAGAGAACAGTTAAAAATTTGGCAAAACCATCGGGACAGGTTCTGTTCATGAGTCTACCATACATAACACATTTAAAAGTAAAGGTGTCCATGGCAGAACCCCAAGGACGAAGTCACTACTCTCCAAAATAAAAACATCACTGTATGACTAAAGTTTGTCAAAGACCATCTTGACTCTCCACAATGCCATTGGGAAAATGTTTTGTGGACAGATGAAACTAAGGTGGAGTTGTTTAGGAGGAATATGCAGCACTACATATGGCATAAAAAGGGCATGGCATACCAACAGAAGAACATCACTCCAAGTACAGTGGTGGAAGAATCATGATTTAGGACTGCACAAGGGGGCTCCGCCCCCTGCTCGCTTTCCTCGCCTACCCCCGGCGTTGGGTATCCTGAAATACATTAGTCGAGCCCGTTCGTTTTGGAGCCGTGCCCGCATTGTCCCCGCCATTTCAGACACGCATTGTAGGCGCCTCCGTTCATTGAGTTTATCCAGGCGCCGTCGTGTTTGTATATCCGTCAGTCACGCTCGTTCATGTTGAACCCGTGCCTGCTTTGCTTCCGCAGTTCCAGACGTGCGTTGTAGGCACCTGCGTTCATTGATCGTATCCAGGTGGGTCGTGTTCAGCGTTTTGTACAATCCCAAGCAGCACATTATTCCTAACTTCACTCCGCAGTAGTGCCACACACAATATGGCGGTGACGCCTGCGCCTTCACTACGCAGTAGTGCCACTCACAATATGGCGGTGACGCCTGCGCCTTCCATATTATGTCGGGTTTCACCATGCTGTGTAGGCGCCTTTGCCTTTCGTACTTTCCCGCGCCTTCCGACGTGCGATGTAGGCGCCTACACCTTCTGGGTCTGCCTCCGCTGTGTGGTGTGGATGTTTAACTGTCGTTTTTTTCTGCTTTTATATTCTGTATTTTGCTGTGCATGTGTTTCGTGCCTAGGTTTTTTTGAAGCTGTTGAAGTCCAGTTTTCATTATCTCTAACCTGCTCTCCATGTGTTTGGCCCTATTCTTTAACCTCTTTATGACGTTTTACTTTGTTTTCTACTCTGTCTTTTATTTCTGACCTCGCTTTATCCTGCCTTTGTTTCAATGACACCTGGTCCGTGGTGATTATATTCTCCCTTTTTTGAGTACTAATTTCCATTTGTTTGCGATACTGTGAACTTTACTGTACTGTCAATAATACATCACTGTAATGTGATCCACCTATGCTGTATAGTTTGGACGTGTGAGGATGACGTACGTTTAATACAGAGCGTCCACCTGTGTCACTCTGGGGGCTCCCACTGTTAATACGGAGCTCCTTCTGTACTATTATGCCGTGCATTGTGGACCACTGCGGACTCCGTAGTGTTTCCCGTTTCACTTTGTAGCTCGGTCAGTCAAGCTGTTTCTTTTTGGAGCCGTGCCTGCCTGGTTTGCGGCATGTCAGACGGTTCGTAGTCTCTCCCGTTTCGCTCTGGGGCAGGGGGGCTTTGTGTGGCACCTGCGCACGTTCGTAGTCTCTCCCATTTCACTCTAGGGAGGGGGGCTTTGTGTGGCGCCTGCGCACTATATCTCCTGCGTCCACAGGCATGTCCCTGCGTCCATATCCGGTTTACCATTCTCGGTTAGTAATATGCATGGCTGATTTGTGGCCTAGACAGCTTGCCATCATTGAGGGATAAACAAATTCCCACACTTATTAAAGTATTCTACAGTATAATGTGAAGGTGGCTGTCCGCCAGCTGAAACTCAGTAGACGTGATGATATAACATTAAACACTGAAGTAAATCTACTATAGAATAACTACAAAAAAAATAAAATCTGCCTTTTGGAGTGCTAGTCAGATCCCAGACTTTAATCCAAAAGAGAGACTATGGAATGACCTCAAGAGGGCCATTCAAAGCAGACATCATAAGAATATGGCTGAGCTGTAACAGTTCATTAAAGAAGAGGGTCCAAAGACCCTTCTGATCATTGTGCAGGTCTGATCCGCAGCTATCAGAAGTCCTTGTTAGATGTTATGTCTGCCAAAGGAGGTTTGAGCAGTTATTAAATCCAAGGTTTCACTTACCTTTTCCACAGCACACTGTGAATGTTTGATAGGAATGTTCAATAAAGAAATGAAATATTATAATTGTTTGTGTGTTATTAGCATAAGCTTACAGTATTGTGTTTCTCTATACTTGTGACTTAAATGAAGATCAGATCACATTTTATGACCCAATTGATACAGAAATCCAGGTCATTCCAAAGGGTTTACATACTTTTTCTTGCCAGTACATATTAAGTAGTAATTTAGAACTGGTGTTATATGTTTACTCTGGTTCTCTTTGTCTAATATTACATTTTATCTAAAGATCTGAAGCCATTCATTGTTACAAATATACAAAACTAGAGGATTTCAGAGGATCAAATATTTTTCTTCAGCACTATAATTAGGAACTTTTTAATATCCGCCTTCTGTGCACTTTCACTGATAGGCTGAGAGCCTGCACTGATACACCTCAGGATAGCACTCAATAAATTTAGCGAACCAAAGTGCCCACATTGTACTCTGAGAGTTTGCATTGAGATTTTCCATTATGGACTTTGCTTATAACTTCAGCTGAAGCCTTGAGGTTCGTTTTATGATGACATTTAAACTAACTAGATGTGTATAAGATCTGTTCACCTTTTCCTAAAATTTACTACGTTTACACATTGTGCTTCCACACAGATCTAAAATTAACCAACTGATAAAATATTTAAACCAGCTAACTGTTTGGTGTTCAAGTGTAAAATGAAAGCAAGAAGACAATACTGCCCTCCAGGAATATGACTGTCTGCCCATGATCAAACACAAGACTCCTTTTTTCTTTTTAACTTATTTTTAGAGTGGCTGGAAGGCAGCCAAGCACACATAAAATCAAAGAGACACAACTGTGGCTCTAACAGTCCTCTCCATCTGTTCACATGTCACTCAGCAAGTGTATAATCAGAAGATGACTCATGGCATGTCTTAGCCACTTTGGTTTTAAGAAGCTTTGATATCATTCATGTAAGCTCATAAACTTGCGAGACAGGGAATCTGGACCTGTTGTGTCTCCGGCTTTCATACCAGCCTAGCTCTTACTGAACAGCCAGTATTATCCGAAACCTAAAGATAAGAAATAATTGTTTGGCAAAAACAGGCTTAAAGAACTATATCCTCATTTGTTAGTCCTGATTCATTACTTGTACATAAATGACTGTGTAAATTCAACAAAGGATAACCCCTCCAGATGTGCAAATCTGGCTTCACTGCTTTACTTCTATTCAGAATATGCCCTGTCTGCTCTTGAAGAACCTGATGAAATCCATTCCATATTACTGAGATCCACGTATTCACAGTCAATTTTGAAAGAACTTTCAGTTTCACACAATTTTTTAGTATGTGCATTAGCTTCTTTAGCCTCTTCATTCATTATTTAAACCCATTTATTCCAATTACAGCTCACATGAAGGTGAATCCTATCACATCAACAGTGGGCTTGGAGCAAAAGCCAACTGTGAATCTGACGCAAACCCTTCACACAGCACAGTCACTCAAACAGCGTCATTTCTCATTAGGCTAACAACTTAACATATCTGACTTTTCAGATATGGTAACACCCAGAGAAATGCATACATGGACATGTGAAGAATGTGAAACTCCATGTGTTGACAGAGCACAGGACTCAAAGCCAAGATGATGGATCTGTGAGGCCATAGTGCCAACCACTGTCTCTCAGCCTTGGTTATGTTTCCAAAATAATAATAATAATAACAATTGGGAGTGGCATAGCATCATGGTGCCCAGCACTGCAGCCCCTCAAATCTCATTTCAGATTACAGCTGCAGTACGATCTGTGTGGAGTATGCCATTTTTTTCTTGTACAAGTTGTTCTGAAGGCACTCTGGTTTTACTATCAATGTGCCTATTTGGTTGACTGGTAACTGTAAATCTCTCTGTGGGTGTGTGGATGAGTGTACCCTATGGTGAACTAGCACCCATTCATGCATAAGTGTGCCCTATGGTGAACTAGCACCCATGCATGGTTGGTTTTTGTCTAGTGCTTATTGTTACCAGGGCAGACTCTGGCACCATATGACTGTGAACTATATTAGGAAATGTATTGATGAAGAGAACAGTAGTTAGTTTGGGGTACAGTTTGTCATAGTAGGGATACATCTCTTTCTTATTTTTATTGTGAGCCTTTTTGCAGGCAATATGATTCCTTGGGTCAAGTGCTGGGCTTGGTACCTTGTACCACTTTTTGCAAGTAGCTTGGCCTGACTTATTTGAAAGGATGGACCATGTGTTCCATGTTTAGCTCTTTAGTGGCAGGGAAAACAGGACATCACCAACTACAGGGGCTGCATTACAACACCTGCGGACCTGGGGGCCTCACTAGCAGAGGAGCTGAACTGCTTCTTTGTGTGCTTTGAGACAGAACATCAGCACCCAGTCTCATTCTCTTGGACTCCCCTTACACTCTTGCGCCCAGATGATTACTTTACAGGAGCATCTAATGAGATGAGTGCTCAAGTCAGTAAACCCAAAGAAGGCTGCTGGTCCCGACGGCATAACTGGAAAGGTGCTCAAAGAGTGTGCTGACCAGCTCTCACACATTTTAACCAGCATCTATAATAACTCCCTGAGGCAAGCTTTCGTTCCACTCTGTCTGATGTCAGCCACCATCATTCTTGTTCCCAAGAAATCAGCCATTGACAGTTTCAATGACTATCGCCCAATAGCACTTACCTCTCTTATCATGAAGTGCTTTGAGAGGTTGGTTTCACACGACATCAAAGCCTGTCTCCCACTTCTGATACACACCAGCTTGGTTAGAGAGCAAACCAGTCCACTGAGGACACCATAGCCATGGCTCCCCACACTGCGCACACACTCCCCTTGGAGCACAGGGGGAGCTATGTGATGATGCTTTATATTGACAATTGCTAAGCATTTAATACTATTATTCTGGATATTCTAGCCAGTAAATTGTCTAACTGAGGTTTCCCCCAACTCTTCTGTGCCTTAATAAAGGACTTTCTCATCCATCGCCCTCAGACAGTGAAACTCGGCCCCCACTTTTCCTCAACTCGCTCACTCAGCACCAGCTCCCCACAAGGTTGCGTGCTAAGTCCATTGCTGTTTGCCCTCTACACCAATGACTGCAGTCCAACCCACCCTAATAACATCACCATCAAATTTGCTGATGACACTACAGTGATTGGACTCATCGCGGAGAAGAAGGTGTCTGCCTACAGAGAGAAGATCCTAAATTGTCAGCATGGAGCTCAACAGATAACCTGACACTGAACACCATGAAAACAAAGGAAATCATCTTTGACTTCAGGAAAAACATCGCAGACCTCAAACCCCTCTACATCAATGGTAATTGTATGGAGAGGGTCCCAGCCTTCAAATTATTGGGTACCTTCATCTCTGCTGACCTGTCTTGGTGTGCAAATACCAAAGCAGTCATTAAAAAGGCACAGCAGTGACTCCACTTCCAGAGTTGCTTAGGAAGAACAACCTGGATCAAAAGCCGCTTGTGAACTGTTACTGCTCGTTCATAGACAGCATGCTGACATACTGTATCACAGTGTGGTACAGAAGCTGCACTGCAGATGAGAGGAAGGGGGCTTCAGCATGTCATCAATTCAGCTCAGAAGATTGTTGGCTGCTCTCAGCCCTCTTTACAACACTTGTATACTTCCCGCTGCCTCGGCAGGGCAAAAAACATTTTGAAGGACCCCTCACATCCTGGTTTTCAGCTGTTTGACCTGTTGCCCTCTGGTAGGTGATGCAGGTCAGTCAAATCAAGGACAAACAGATTCAGGGACAGTTTCTTTCCTGAAGCCATAACTAGATTGAATCTCAGCATGTGCTGACCATCTCTCTTTTTTATTTCTCTTTCTCTCTATTTCCACACCTTTTCTTGGATGGGCATTAATTCTCTGTGAAATAATCACAGTACAGCGCAATATTTGCTCTATCTGTCCTACGTGCAATATCTACATTATTATTATTATTTGTGTAATATTTCATATCTTTAGTAATTCATTGTGCAATAATCATAGCCTAGTGCAATATTGATCTGTTTGTCCTATGTGCAATATCTTACGTTATTAGTTTTCTTTGCGTAATATTCATATCAGTGGTAATTCAATTGTTGTACCCTGCACGATAAGTAATATTCTTGTTTTGTAATTCCATTTGTTGCCTAGAAATTATCCATCCATCCATCCATCCATTGTCTCCCGCTTATCCGAGGTCGGGTCGCGGGGGCAGCAGCTTGAGCAGAGATGCCCAGACTTCCCTCTCCCCGGCCACTTCTTCTAGCTCTTCCGGGAGAGTCCCAAGGCGTTCCCAGGCCAGTCGAGAGACATAGTCCCTCCAGCGTGTCCTGGGTCTTCCCCGGGGCCTCCTCCCGGTTGGACGTGCCTGGAACACCTCACCAGGGAGGCGTCCAGGAGGCATCCTGATCAGATGCCCGAGCCACCTCATCTGACTCCTCTCGATGCGGAGGAGCAGCGGCTCTACTCTGAGCCCCTCCCGGATGACTGAGCTTCTCACCCTATCTTTAAGGGAAAGCCCAGACACCCTGCGGAGGAAACTCATTTCAGCCGCTTGTATTCGCGATCTCGTTCTTTCGGTCACTACCCATAGCTCATGACCATAGGTGAGGGTAGGAACATAGATCGACTGGTAAATTGAGAGCTTCGCCTTGCGGCTCAGCTCCTTTTTCACCACGACAGACCGATGCAACGCCCGCATTACTGCGGATGCCGCACCGATCCGCCTGTCAATCTCACGCTCCATTCTTCCCTCACTCGTGAACAAGACCCCGAGATACTTGAACTCCTCCACTTGGGGCAGGATCTCGCTACCAACCCTGAGAGGGCACTCCACCCTTTTCCGGTTGAGGACCATGGTCTCGGATTTGGAGGTGCTGATTCTCATCCCAGCCGCTTCACACTCGGCTGCGAACCGATCCAGAGAGAGCTGAAGATCACGGCCTGATGAAGCAAACAGGACAACATCATCTGCAAAAAGCAGTGACCCAATCCTGAGCCCACCAAACCGGACCCCCTCAACACCCTGGCTGCGCCTAGAAATTCTGTCCATAAAAGTTATGAACAGAATCGGTGACAAAGGGCAGCCCTGGCGGAGTCCAACTCTCACTGGAAACGGGTTCGACTTACTGCCGGCAATGCGGACCAAGCTCTGGCACTGATCGTACAGGGACTGAACAGCCCTTATCAGGGGGGCCGGTACCCCATACTCTCGGAGTACCCCCCACAGGATTCCCCGAGGGACACGGTCGAATGCCTTTTCTAAGTCCACAAAACACATGTAGACTGGTTGGGCAAACTCCCATGCACCCTCCAGGACCCTGCTAAGGGTATAGAGCTGGTCCACTGTTCCGCGACCAGGACGAAAACCACACTGTTCCTCCTGAATCCGAGGCTCGACTATCCGACGAACCCTCCTCTCCAGGACCCCTGAATAGACTTTTCCAGGGAGGCTGAGGAGTGTGATCCCTCTGTAGTTGGAACACACCCTCCGATCCCCCTTCTTAAAGAGGGGGACCACCACCCCGGTCTGCCAATCCAGAGGCACTGTCCCTGATGTCCATGCGATGTTGCAGAGGCGTGTCAGCCAAGACAGTCCTACAACATCCAGAGCCTTGAGTAACTCCGGGCGTATCTCATCCACCCCCGGGGCCCTGCCACCAAGGAGTTTTTTGACCACCTCGGTGACCTCAGTCCCAGAGATGGGGGAGCCCACCTCTGAGTCCCCAGGCTCTGCTTCCTCATTGGAAGGCATGTTAATGGGATTGAGGAGGTCTTCGAAGTATTCCCCCCACCGACCCACAACGTCCCGAGTCGAGGTCAGCAGCGCACCATCCCCCACCATATACAGTGTTGACACTGCACTGCTTCCCTTCCTGAGACGGCGGATGGTGGACCAGAATCTCCTTGAAGCCATCCGAAAGTCATTCTCCATGGCCTCCCCAAACTCCTCCCACGCCCGAGTTTTTGCCTCAGCAACCACCAAAGCCGCATTCCGCTTGGCCTGCCGGTACCTATCAGCTGCCTCCGGGGTCCCACAGGACAAAAGGGTCCTGTAGGACTCCTTCTTCAGCTTGACGGCATCCTTCACCGCCGGTGTCCACCAGCGGGTTCGGGGATTGCCGCCACGACAGGCACCGACCACCTTACGGCCACAGCTCCGGTCAGCTGCCTCAACAATAGAGGCACGGAACATGGCCCATTCGGACTCAATGTCCCCCACCTCCCTCGGGATGTGGTCGAAGTTCTGCCGGAGGTGGGAGTTGAAGCTACTTCTGACAGGGGGCTCTGCCAGACGTTCCCAGCAGACCCTCACAACACGTTTGGGCCTACCACGCCTGACCGGCATCCTCCCCCACCATCGAAGCCAACTCACCACCAGGTGGTGATCAGTTGACAGCTCCGCCCCTCTCTTCACCCGAGTGTCCAAGACATGTGGCCGCAAGTCCGACGACACGACCACAAAGTCGATCATCGAACTGAGGCCTAGGGTGTCCTGGTGCCAAGTGCACATATGAACACCCCTATGCTTGAACATGGTGTTCGTTATGGACAATCCGTGACGAGCACAGAAGTCCAATAACAAAACACCGCTCGGGTTCAGATCAGGGGGGCCATTCCTCCCAATCACGCCCTTCCAGGTCTCACTGTCATTGCCCACGTGAGCATTGAAGTCTCCCAGCAGAACGAGGGAGTCCCCAGAAGGTATGCCCTCTAGCACCCCCTCCAGGGACTCCAAAAAGGGTGGGTACTCCGAACTGCTGTTCGGTGCATACGCACAAACAACAGTTAGGACCCGTCCCCCCACCCGAAGGCGAAGGGAGGCTACCCTCTCGTCCACCGGGGTAAACCCCAATGTACAGGCTCCAAGTTGGGGGGCAATAAGTATACCCACACCTGCTCGGCGCCTCTCACCGGGGGCAACTCCAGAGTGGTAGAGAGTCCAGCCCCTCTCAAGGAGATTGGTTCCAGAGTCCAAGCTGTGCGTCGAGGTGAGCCCGACTATATCTAGTCGGAACCTCTCAACTTCGCGCACTAGCTCAGGCTCCTTCCCCTTCAGAGAGGTGACATTCCATGTCCCAAGAGCCAGTTTCTGTAGCCAAGGATCGGACCGCCAAGGTCCCCGCCTTCGGCCACCACCCAACTCACACTGCACCCGACCTCCTTGGCCCCTCCCATAGGTGGTGAGCCCATGGGAAGCCTAGAAATTAGAACCTATTAATTAGCAGTCTTTATCTTCTTTCTATTTAGCAGTTTTTATATGTAATACTTTACTGTTACTAGTATTAATTTTTGATTGTTTTTTTTTTGTTGCATCTAAAAGGAGTAGTTGCTCTGTAATTTCGTTATACATGGTATAATGACAATAAAAAGAGATATTATTGATCTTGTACTATGCACTCTCTAAATCTGAGGAACTGTTGACAATGTGGGCAAGATGTCAAAGGTCTGAATAAAAATGTATGATTCCAACGTCCAGACCAACAAATACCAGATTAAGTCAGAGACAATGGAAGGACAACAAGTATGAAGAAACAGAGAAGGAATGAGGGGTTCACAACAAGGTTTCCTCAAGCCACCCACCTCCTGAAGTCTACTAGGTTGCCCAGACTAAACTGTACCCAAATCCTGCACAAATGACATGCAAAATACACTAAAGTTAGAAATATGTATAAGAGATTTACAAAGTTGCTAATCTATGTACTGAAATAAATCTGTAAGCCACTTGGATGTCGGTTTGTTCACCAATCACAAATAAACTGTTGAACCAATTTTCACAAAAAGATTACATTTACCTTGCTGTTGGTCCAACTTAAAGGATAAGTTTGGTATTTTTCAGGCCAAAGTTATTTCTTTACAAACATAGTATATATGCCTTGGCCATGCAAAATTCTGTTGCACAGTTAATAGTTTTCTATACATTTAAAAAACATATCTTCCTGCAATGGTGGTTTACATTGCATTCTTTGGGACTCAAAGGAAAAAACACATCAAATGCGTAGTTTTTCAAACCAAGATGGTTCTCGACTATTGACTTGCATCTTGTGATTACACATATATTGTAAAATAGTTTATACATGTCATATTTGAACAAAAAAACACCAATATTATAAGATTCAGCCATTTTAAAAGAAGACCGGCTATGCATGATAGCTCAGCACTTACTCTTCCTGCACAACGACCTTTCACCCCTGCAGGGATTGGTTTCCTCCCGACAGAGGTTGATTGGGTTTGTTTTGATTTACTTCTTTATTTATGTAAGAACTCTCACATGCAAATGGGAAAGGCATTCTTAACACGAGAATAATAGTACCAGGAATGTGCAGCAAAATGACTACTGTACAGTATTTCCAGATAACTTTTGTTGTCACAAACATGTGCTGGAAACACAGAAAGTGTGGATCAATATTCAGAAACTATCTTGGCTTGAAAAATGGATGTATTTCATAAGTTTTTAACTTTTTTGTCCGTGCCCTCTACCCTCCATTGTAAAGTGCCAATGTGGGCAAGATATTATTTTAAATTTAGAAAAAGGGCCCAACTTTAGAACACAATGTCTTGTGGCAAATGCATATATTGCATGTTTGGAATGAAACAAGTTTGACTTGAAAAATATTGAACTTATCCTTTAAAATATAGGCTATACATTATATTGGAAAGACAGGTTATAACAAAAGGGGTGGAGGACAACCCAAAAATCAGCACCAATCTAGGGACTACAATTCCCACCATGCAGCAGGAGTATGCTACTGCTAATGGAAGACATCAGCAGCAGCACACACAAAGTTTTGTACCGGCCAAAGAGGAATCTCAAAGACTACAGGTATGTATAGCATTTTCTTCTCGACTGATTTGAATAACAATTTCATTGCCTCGTGTTGAGTTTCCAAAAGAGTTTTTTATTCCCCTGTTAATGTATACCCAGGCAATGCCGGGTATTTTGACTGGTATGGTTATATCCCTGTTCCTTTGGATTTTGTGAGAAACACACCATTGTGGGTTCATCAATTGACAGATCCCAAGTCCACAAGCACCTGGGCCTGATAAGACGTTGTTACCCCCACCTCCTCCAACCCTTAATACCAGTCAGACAAGCCAGAAACAACCTACCCACATGTCAAATAAGTGTGTCATTCAAACAAACGCTAACATTTGTGTTTACAGGTCATCAAACACAATTTAGCAATCGGTTTAATTATCATGAGGGCCTCCAGAACTTTGGGCCTCAGGTCTATTTGCATACCCATCTCTATGAGTATTGCTTATGTAATTAGTAAAGTGGTAATTACATTTTAGCTGTGTTACAGCACTCTGAGCCGGCACAGGGCCACCCATAATTAACATTGAGATAGATAGATAGATAGATAGATAGATAGATAGATAGATACTTTATTAATCCCAGGGGGAAATTCACATATTCCAGCAGCAAAAATATTAAATTAAAGAGTAAAAAAAAAAAAAAAAAAAAAAAAAAAAAAAAATGCAGATAAAAAAACAGACAATAACTTGAATAATGTTCAACGTTTACCCCCTCTGGTGGAATTGAAGAGTCGCATAGTTTGGGGGAGGAATGATCTTCTCAGTCTGTCAGTGGAGCAGGACAGTGACAGCAGTCTGTCACTGAAACTGATCCTCTGTCTGGAGATGACACTGTTTAATGGATGTAGTGGATTCTCCATAATTGATAGGAGCCTGCTGAGTGCCCGTTGCTCTGTTACGGATGTCAGACCGTCCAGCTCTATGCCAACAATAGAGCCTGCCTTCCTCACCAGTTTGTCCAGGCGTGAGGCATCCTTCTTCTTAATGCTTAATTCTTAATTGCACCCCACTTACTACTTTTGTGATGCTATGTGACAAAGGGAGGAGGCGGTAACACACCATGATATCTCAAAATTGAACGAACAACAGTAGGAACCATGCACAACTTTCCATCTCTTTTGCAGTTTTGAGTTTCAAGGTGAACAACATCCTTCATCGATCAGCTACAACATAACCAGTACATTTGTAGGTCCAGTCAATACTGAGTAACAGAATATGTAACACATGGCATCAATATTTTGCCTCACTGATGTTGCAAAGCCATTACAGTAATACACAAACATTAGGCAGTGCCAACCAAAATCGTCAGACCCGTGAGTGACTGCTCGTCTGCAACATGAGTTGATGGAGGTCATCATACATGAAGAAAATGGAGAAAGTATGGAGTGGCAAGATAAGGTTGATCTGGACCTAGGTGGACTCTATACCCAAAAACAATGTTAGTGTCAGCAGTGTCACTGTTTGCAGAATAGCAGATCACTTCTCATCACCGTGGCAGGATGAATAAGCAAGTATTAGAATAAACAGTTCAGAAAGCTCAGTTATTTGATTAGGCAACAGTAAACTACTGGCAAACTGGCTGAATGTGTGGTTAATGCTTAAACTGTCCAAACTGCTAGTACTAATTTTCTTTAGTAGTCAGTTCAGACTGCTTTTCATTAATTTGAAAGTGCTAATTTGTTTGCAGCTTATGGGGGGGTCCCAAATTTGTGACACCATTACAGGACGGGTTTTTAGGAGATTTGTGACAAAATGTGACGGGGGTCAGTTTTGTGCCAAAATAGCGTCACATAATTTATGAAAATTCGGTGAAAATTTAAAACAACTGAATCCACGTATGGCTCGACCAGCTGTTTTTTTTTTTTTTTTGTAAATGCAGCGCTTGCGAATGGTGCAAGGAAAACTGGCAAATTTCTCGGTGGACACGGGCCGTCGTTACTAGCTGCGCCGCTCGCATCTCCATGCTTTTTTATTATTAATGGTGATCCCGCTAGACCGCCAATGCCCAGAGCCGCGCGTGTAGCAGCGCGTTCCCATTGGCTAAACGAGGAGCGCGGCTCGCGCTTTTAAAAGTGGGCGGGGTCTTCGAATGCACAGCACTGTTGGTGAGGACTCGTCGTCGCGTAGCAACCGGCTGGGCCTGCAACGGGAAGAAGCGCCAGCTGTGAGACACCGTTTAAGCTCTTAACACTGAACTTCATCTTCTTCAGGGATTTACATATAAAAAGAAGAAACGATACCACTAATCAGTTTCAGTTTTCTGCCCCAAAACGACGGACTTAACGCTGAAGCGTTTTCGAATTTTCTCCAGCTGGCACGTATACCGAGTCCTGCACGCGTCTGCAGGTGAAAGCGCCGTCTGTAGCTGACTAGTGGGCACGAGTCGTGTCACACCGCCTGGCTCTGGCTGTGTGTTTACGTCAGAGTTTGGCCGACAGGACTTGACATTTGGTGACTGCCTGACAAGAGGGTGTGAGTTGGAAGGAAAGACGACAAACTCTAATCCTCGAACTGGGAGGAAGACAGTTCACTTGCTTTCGGAAAGAGAAACGCCCAGTGCTACCGATCTTTTTTTAGTTGTCGGACGGTTCTTGCCAAGACAATGTAACCTCTTCGCCCCACCCTTTAAGGAGCATTTTGGCGCGGCCTTGCACGGTTCTCCAGGGACGACTGTGTAGGGTATGGCGGCGCACCACGTCGTCTTCGTCGCTGGAGCAGCATGGCAACTTCTGTGCGAAAGTCCGATGGTACTGGTAAGAGCTTTCATAGCGCCTTTATCTCTGCTGGTCAGTCTTTGTAATTGGATAGATGTCGCGCAATGCTAGATTATCCCTCCTTGATCAGAGTAAGGAAAGTGAGCTGGTGGTTTCACTCCGTTTAGGAAAGACTGAGGGTGCAAAAACCACGGGCATACCCGCCAATCAGGGGAGGAGGAGGCATCTGAAAGGGAGGGAGGGGCGGGCGTGACATTGGTCCAAACGATTGTGTACATGTAGAAATGCGTTTCCAACAATGGGGGCTGTCCGTCTGAGCCTGCCCACTTGTTTGGGTTTTTAAGCTCCTCTACCTCCGTTAGGAAGGTTGGTATTCTCTTCTTTTGCAGAGGACTCTATGCTTGTGCAATAGTTTGGGCCCCAACTAGGTGTACAGAAAGAACCACAGAAAATATAGTACCTAATGTCAAACTTATAAGTAGCTGAGAGTTGAATAGCCAATGCACAGGTTTAGATAAAAATGCAGAAATCGCATCAGCGACTGAGTGATATAGAAAGAGAGAGGGACAGAGTATGCAGTGCCAACGCTTAAAGTTATACTTTGCAGCCATTTGGGCACTGTAAGCCATGCCAAATATTAAAAGCAAAGAGAGTCTGATCCCTCAATAATCTACTTTGAGGAGAGAGTTAGGTGCAAGAGTAACGTTTTAAAACATTTTCCTAATTATTTTAACTATATCAGGTTTTTCAGCTGTTATGGTAAAACTAAGAAGAAAAAAAAAAACAGTCTGAATTAACATAAGCCACTATAATTTGGGGTGTTCATATGAAATGTAATTATTTACTTTGTAAAAATATTTTTTTCATTTTTCTCCCTCTGATAGAGGTGTGTAGAGTGCTAGATCAATAGTAAAGGATCAACAATTAAGAAAAATAACATCATTCATAATTGTTGACCTTGAAATAGTCTAAAATTGTAACCCTTTTGCTTATCTTTGAAATGTTTCAGTTTTAGCCTTCTGGGAGTGGCTCTTAGAGGACTAGGACCACCAGTAAAGAATCGGATATCAAAAATATTATCTTATTTATGATCAGCAGACTTGAAACAGCAAAAAAATGACACTCTGTACAATATGTCTTTATTACTGATCCCCATTTTTTTTCAAAGTTTGTGAAAAGGAGTAAATTTGACCCCCTCATATCCCATTAGGAGGTGATATTGTGGTATTGGGTAATGCACATATTCAAGCACTTCTGATTATTTTTGCTGAAGCCACATATTGGTTTACTCTGTATCATAAGGGTATAATTTCCTGGCCAAAATATGGTCCGAAAATTACCCAACAATGGGTGTGTTTGTATCTAGAGGGCCAAAAATGTGGTGAACCTGATGTCTTGCTTAACTAGACATCAAGTCAAGTCAAACAGTAAATCATATGTGGGGGTTTTCATATACCAGTGAGCAAGGAGATGCCAGACAAAAAGAACTAAAGTGATTTAAAAGCGTTCACATGCACACAATAAGTAAAAATAAAAAAACACATTAACAGGTTTTTTTTTTCACCAGTTTGCAGATTTTGAGCACTGTTGTCCAGCTACCAATACATTCTACCTGTTGTTCAGTAGACATACTGCCAAGTCAGTAATTGTACAAGGTTTGTGTCTTTTCATTGCTCAAGCACATTTTCCAAAGCATAAGTGATTCATCAACAACAACATTCTAATTCAAGTATGTTGACCCAGTGCAGTCTGAAATTCTCTAAGCGATCATCTGTACCTGATACGTAGGTCTTGAGCCCTGGAGATCTGCTAAAGGCAGCTTTGACATTTGCTCATTGCTCTTGTTGCACAATGGACATTCAGAGGTGGCATTAGAGTTGATCATTTTTGCACAATCATCATGTTAGTATGCTTCATTATCACTAGAAGTAGGATCTATAATGCTTTTGCTGCCATATCTGAAGAACTGTCAGTATTGTAACACAGCAAATCGCTTTTTTCTTCACACACTTTACCCTCTGAAAGCCTGTATTCAGCTGTTTATGCTGCAGCCAGTGTGTCCAGTAAACTACAGGTTGTGATGGAGACCGACAACAAGTACTCTTGAGGATGATGGTGTGCCTATGCC
Source organism: Erpetoichthys calabaricus (assembly GCF_900747795.2). Lineage (NCBI taxonomy): Eukaryota > Metazoa > Chordata > Cladistia > Polypteriformes > Polypteridae > Erpetoichthys > Erpetoichthys calabaricus. The sequence continues at coordinate 174,657,442 of NC_041401.2, forward strand.
TAACAGTGCATGAGCTGTCTTGGGGATACTGTTAAAGAGGATTCTGTCTGCCAGTTTAGTGGTAGAATTGTCTCTTTGAAACACAAAGAACAAATATTTTTCATACATCTTAATTAATTTCAGTGCCCCTGTAGTCCATGGAGACCTGGGCTGCATCCAAGAGTGGTAACTTTCTGATGTTCAGCTATGGGTAAATGCATTGAATTGCTTTGCATTTTTGTTAAGAAATAACTGTCTCTTTTTTCTATTTTTGTTCTTTCTGTTTAGTAATAATCTTGCTGAGCTTTATTTTATATAGTACCTCCCACAATGAGTGGTCGAGCACATGTTTTTAAGAATACTTTATCAATACAGTCAAACTACTGTTCTTATCTAAGGTACAGTTTTTTTCTTTGATCACATTAAATATATAAGAATTAAAAAGAAAACTAGAACTACAGGATGGTGTGGGTGTTTGTACATCTTCATATTCACAACACGCATAAGAATATTGTTTTCTGGGTGCATTTGAGAAGATGAGGGTATTTAGTTTTGATATGAACTTTTACTCTGTGCACTGATTTCAAAAAATGTCTTTCTTATTGTTCATTGAGAGCCAAAAGTGTAACAGATGAATGTCATAATTTACAAAACAAAAGCTCTGGGGGAAGCAGAAATTAGATTACAACAGCATACTTGGTGTTCCACCCTTTGTACTGCACAGACCCATAATCTTTCTTAAGCAGATTTAAAAAAAGGGATTTTTATATACTATAAGGTTGGAGGGAGTCACAGAAATGAGGAGACATTGCAAGGACAAGCCTTGGATAGAACACTATGATAGATAGATAGAGATAGATAGATAGATAGATAGATACTTTATTAATCCCAGGGGGAAATTCACAGTAGTAGTACTTGCTAACATATCCTTCGACCCAACCTTCTATCAGTTGATGGAACTGGCATAATTCAGTTTTAGGGTCATGATGAAGCAGAGACTGTCCTGACTGACATTGATTGCAAGTCAGAAAACAACTGTGGTAAAGATACCAGACCATCACAGAGTACAAATACATCCACTCATAATGAATTAATATAAAGTTGCTAATTTACATTACTTTAATTTTGAAAATATGGAGGTTACCATGTGATCAACTTTGAACTTGGCCTCTGCTGACTTTCATTGCAAATATTGTCTTTTTCAATATGCAAAATATTACATTAAACTATTACTTCAAGAATGGTATATATCCAAGTGAAATAATAAAGTTCCAATGACTGTCTATATAAAGAAATGTTTAAACAAAGCAAATTATAATGGCAGCATCAAGTGCAAAGAAGAATTAATTCTACATTTGGTGTCAGCCCTTCAAAGGTTACATTTGGGCATATACTTACTTTATGCCAATTTAGTTTCATCTGTTGGCTTTGCTATCACATCATTATGATCTGCTATCAACCAGAAAACCAATAGAAAAATCGAGAGTATTAGGGGAATACATACAATCTTCACAGATCTCTAGGATTTGAACTGTGACACTCCATGTGCACAATATGTTTTCAGAGATTCATTAAGGTCTGCAATTATAGTTTGCCTCCAAATCCGATGTTACTTTTTTCAGAGCCGAATTGTATATCCTCTTTAACATGTAAGTCAGGAAAGTGTATCAGCTCTTGAGTCTGTTATCCTGGGTATTTTGTAGTTATTTAATTTTTGCAATATATTATTTTATTCTGCTATTTTAATTTTATTAAACAATCTGAAAGGCTAGTTTTCACAAGCCTTTACTAAGTCTCTTCAGAGATGTCATTTATAAAACTTTACGTGGATTTTAGCGTGAAAGTATGCATATGTCACAAAATGGTAAGCAGTGGTTTTATTAAATTAACAAAAACACATGAAGTCTTTGAAAATTCGAGTAACCGAAACCTGAACACTTACTCAGAGAGAACCGCATAGAGTCTGAGTTGCAAAGGTGAATGGGGTAAGTAGTGCAGAAAAGCTTTAGACTAGTAAGCAATTTTGTAATTTTAAAAATGATTGATTAAAGATTATTAAGAGGGTAATGCTAGCATTTGCATTGTGCTCAATTAGCACTTAATCAAGGATTGGCTTCTGCACTGTCCTCCACTGTTGCTGGGTAGGTTTTGCTGTTCTATTATCCTGTAATGTAAATAGTACGTATAGAATAGGCCTAGATGCATGTTAGTCAAAGTTTTCTTCAATAGTATGGAGATAGATTTTATATATATATATATATATATATATATATATATATATATATATATGGAAGAGAAGGTCTGTGATACGGTTTGCATATTTGCAGCTGGAGATCCACAAAGGGAGAAAAATGAATCGCGTATCATAAAGTAGTTTTATTCCTGAGCTTTCAACCCCTGCCAGGGGTCTTCATCAGAGGATAATGCTTAGACTTACAAGAATCAAAGGCAATATATAGCAAAAAATTACGTGGTGGGGGAGGTGGCTAAGTCAGTTTGATCAGGAGGCTGAATCTTGGCTATCAAATGAGAACGCCATCAACAGACACTTGGACATAAATCCAGCATATGCAAACTTAAGAAGAACATGTTCATAATAAATAAACTGTACACCCAATACGCGCCCCCCCCCCCCCCCCCCGATCACACTGACCTAGCCACCTCCCCCACCCCCCAACGTAATTTTTTGCTATATATTGCCTTTGATTCTTGTAAATCTAAGCATTATCCTCTGATGAAGACCCCTGGCAGGGGTTGAAAGCTCAGGAATAAAACTACTTTATGATACGTGATTCAATTTTCTCCTTTTGTGGACACTCCAGCTGAGTGTCCTCGTGTTTTCAATTTTGTTATTCTTAAAAGCACAAGACTGTCGCCGAAACCTCCTGCACCTTCTAAGGCTTCTTGCACTGAGCCTAAGCGCCAGGAGAAAGTTGAACTATAGGGTTTGCTCCGGGAACTAAAAAGTTATGCTTTGGTAGCGCACCACTATGGCATTAATGAAAGCACCGCACACTACATAAAGAAGAACGAAGCAGCGATCTGGAGTACTGTGTTTGTAAGTTTCTGTGATAGTGCCAAAAATGGTAACGACCGTAAGGAATAAAAATATCGTCGGGATGGAATCTGCCTTGGCTTTGTGGATCACCGGCTGCAAGAAGAAGAACATCCCCTTGGACGGTAACATCATCTGAAGAAAGCAGGGAAATTGTACCAGCAGTTCACTAAAGGAGACAATATAACAACTTCCCATCACAATGTTCCTGAAACCTATAAAGAAAAGCCAGCATGAAACCCCACCAGAAGAAGACCCTGTCCAAAGATACAACTCCTCCTGAAGCTTCTGAAGAAGAGGCGCCACCTGAGGAGTTTTAAATCCTCTGCATCGTACTGCACAGCTCCTTCATCATCATCATCAATATCATTGATCATTGGTGAGTACCTGTACATTTTACTGTATTTTAGTTAAATGAAATTATTATGTATTTACTTATAACAACGAAAACGACAGCGCATACCAAAGAAAAGAAATTACAGTACGTATAGCGGTAACATCGGTATTCTACATTCTAGCACCGTGGGAGACATAGCAGTACAGTACTGTACAGTATATGGGTTTACCTTTACATTCTGTTTTTAGGTAATGTATTAAGGTCATTTTTTAGGTAATGTATTAAGCTGAGTTTGCAACGAAATTAAAGTGCTTTGGGGGCATACTGTATTTAGGGTTTAAACTATAAAAATAGGCATTTAAAAGACATTTTTTAACCACATCCAAAAGTCGCGGTTTTTCACAATTCACACGTGCTCTACGAACATAACCTCCCTGAATTTTGTGGGTGTTCTGTATTGGGAAATTACAGTTGAGAATAAACATGAATGTAGAATAGTAGTTTAAATATAGCAAAAATTCTGAAAAATTGATGAATTGTTAAATAATAAAACTAACAAGGAATTTGGCCAAAGGCAAATAGTGAACTTTGTTACAAAAATGGACTGAAATTTACTACAGATTTCCACTATGAAAAGGTTTCAGTGCCACTGATATAAAGATTATGGGAACCATCCTCTTTATAAAAGTAATATATTGTTACAGTATTTTACTTTGAATGGTGTGTTCTATGTAATATTTTTAGATAGTACTTTATTCCTTGAAGGGAAATTCCGGGGGATAAGTTACTTTTTAATTAACCCATTTGACTTTTCACAATGTTTCCAAAGATAGCTTGCAAAACTCTGCTTACTCAAGGATATTTTAGAAGCCATTGTTCTCTTGATGGTACTTATTTCAGGCATTTGGGTTTTAAACTTGTGTTTTACTACCCATCATGGGAAAACATTTTCTTTCAATTAAATTATGCCTTTTTCCATTAAAGCCAGGAACCAGAAACACACTGACAGGTTATTTCTACACATTTTTTTCCATTACAAAAAGAAGTGGTGAAAATGAGCTGTTCATTGATTACATTAAAACAATCAAGTCATTTCTGCCTTCTTACCAATAGTCTTTTTGCTGCTTTTCTTATATTGATGTTTTGGTGTTTATTTTTTCTTGTCATAATTTTCACCATATTTATGACCCACTATAGTATTTGTGTGTATTCTGCAGTTTGTTATTGATCAAGACCAAAGTTTCCTTGTTGATTTAAACACTGTCAATAATTACTCACATCTCATTTCTGATCAAGTGCGTGTGTACCACAATTAAACACACAGTGAATGCTGCACTTAACAAAACCAGTTCAGACAGCTAAAGTGTTTCTCGTAGCACTTTTTAATGCATTGACAACTATTTTGTTGTCTGTATGACAAAACAAGCTATAAGCATCTGTGATTGCAGTTTTATCATAGCGTTATAAAGCAGTTACCTGTGAGTCATGACGCTTTATAGATAGTTTTAAGAATAATCAGTAAAAAGATAATGAAGGTAAAACTGGAACCCACCTGGATCCTATCTTAGCAGAACAGAATTCAACATACAATTAACCTTGTATTGTAAGCTAGTTGTTTAAAGGGCACACCACCTCCCACTGGTCTGCACCAGAATCCCCCTGTATATAAAAATCATTGTACTTTTTAGATTTAGGTGTGCTGAATCCATTTCTGAAATTACAATTTCTCTACCACAAGCCATTTTCACAACATACCAGGTTCAATGAAAGCTGCCATTTTGAGAGAAATTGTTAATTATATATACCCTAAGTTCTTGTCTATAAGCCGCGGCTTATCTAAGGAAAAAAGTTGTGAAAATGAAAAAATAGAATATCGGCTTATACATAAGTCCGGCTTATACAGTAATCCCTCCTCCATCGCGGGGGTTGCGTTCCAGAGCCACTCGCGAAATAAGAAAATCCACGAAGTAGAAACCATATGTTTATATGGTTATTTTTATATTGTCATGCTTGGGTCACAGATTTGCGCAGAAACACAGGAGGTTGTAGAGAGACAGGAACGTTATTCAAACACTGCAAACAAACATTTGTCTCTTTTTCAAAAGTTTAAACTGTGCTCCATGACAAGACAGAGATGACAGTACTGTCTCACAAAAAAAAGAATGCAAACATATCTTCCTCTTCAAAGGTGTGTGTGTCAGGAGCACAGAATGTCACATAGATAGAGAAAACAATCTCTAGCAAACAAATCAATGGTGCTGTTTGGCTTTTAGGTATGCGAAGCACCGCGGCACAAAGCTGTTGAAGGCGGCAGCTCACACCCCCTCCGTCAGGAGCAGGGAGAGAGAGACAGAGACAGAGTTTGTTTTTCAGTCAAAAATCAATACGTGCCCTTCGAGCTTTTAAGTATGCGAAGCACTGTGCAGCATGTCGTTTCAGGAATCAGCTTTACAGAAGATAGCAACGTGAAGATAATCTTTCAGCATTTTTAGACGAGTGTCCGTATCGTCTAGGTGTGCGAACAGCCCCTCTGCTCAATCCCCATACGTCAGGATCACAGATAGTCAGCGCAAGAGAGAGAGAAAAGTAAGCAATCTAGCTTCTCAGCCATCTGCCAATAGCGTCCTTTGTATGAAATCAACTGGGCAAACCAACTGAGGAAGCATGTACCAGAAATTAAAAGACCCATTGTCCGCAGAAATCCGCGAACCAGCAAAAAATCCACGATATATATTTAAATATGCTTACATATAAAATCACAATTTAAATGACCGCTACGCACGCGTGTTGACTCGGCGACGCCCAGAGCAGAAAGAACGTGCTCCGGCCGCGCCATGCGGGGAGTGAGAGAGACGCCAATATCTCACACTCTCTCCCCCCTTAAAGAAATTAAATGGGTGCGAGTGAGACCACTGACCTCCCTCTCTTCTATTAGTTATAGGTTATAGTACGTTCGGCTTATCCATGAGTCCGGCTTATCTATGATAAGATTTTATTTTAAAAATTTGTATGATTTTTGGTCTCCGGCTTATACACGAGTCCGGCTTATAGACAAGAACCTAGGGTAATTTATTTATATATATATATATATATATATATATATATATATATATATATATATACACACACATACATACGCAGTACTGTGCAAAAGTTTTAGGCAGGTGTGAAAAAATGCTGTAAACAAAGAATGCTTTCAAAAATGGAACTGTTAATCATTTATTTTAATCAATCAACAAAATGCAGTGAATGAACAAAAGAGAAATCTAAATCAAATCAATATTTGGTGTGACCACCCTTTGCCTTCAAAACAGCATCAATTCTTCTAGGTACACTTGCACACAGTTTTTGAAGGAACTCAGCTGGTAGATTGTTCCAAACATCTTGGAGAACTAACCACAGATCTTCTGTGGATGTAGGCTTCCTCACATCCTTCTGTCTGTTCATGTAATCCCAGACACACTCGATGTTGAGATCAGGGCTCTGTGGGGGCCATACCATCACTTCCAGGACTTCTTGTTCTTCTTTACGCTGAAGATAGTTCTTAATGACTTTGGCTGTATGTTTGGGGTCGTTGTCCTGCTGCAGAATAAATTTGGGGCCAGTCATACGCCTCCCTGATGGTATTGCATGATGGATAAGTATCTGCCTGTATTTCTCAGCATTGAGAACACCATTAATCCTGACCAAATCTCCAACTCCATTTGCAGAAATGCAGCCCTAAACATTCAAGGAACCTCCACCATGCTTCTGTGTTGCCTGCAGACACTCATTATTATACCACTCTCCAGCCCTTTGACAAACAAACTGCCTTCTGCTACAGCCAAATATTTCAGATTTTGACTCATCAGTCCAGAGCACCTGCTGTCATTTTTCTGCACCCCAGTTCCTATGTTTTCGTGCATACTTGAGTCCCTTGGCCTTGTTTCCACGTTGGAGGTATGTCTTTTTGGCTGCAACTCTTCCATGAAGACCACTTCTGGCCAGACTTCTCCAGACAGTAGATGGGTGTACCTGGGTCCCACTGGTTTCTGCCAGTTCTGAGCTGATGGCACTGCTGGACATCTTCCGATTTCGAAGGGTAATAAGCTTGATGTGTCTTTCATCTGCTGCACTAAGTTTCCTTGGCCGACCACTGCGTCTACGATCCTCAACGTTGCCCGTTTCTTTGTGCTTCTTCAAAAGAGCTTGAACAGCAAATCTTGAAACTCCAGTCTGCTTTGGAATCTTTGTCTGGGAGAGACCTTGCTGATGCAATATAACTACCTTGTGTCTTGTTGCTGTGCTCAATCTTGCCATGACGAGAAACTGTCTTCCACAACCTCACCTTGGTAGCAGAGTTTGGCTGTTCCTCGCCCAGTTTTAAGCCTCCTACACAGCTGTTTCTGTTTCAGTTTATGACTGTGTTTCAACCTACGTGTGACATTGATGATCATTAGCACCTGTTGGGTATAATTGGTTGATCATATACCTGACTATAATCCTACAAAATCCCTGACTTTGTGCAAGTGTACCTATAAGAATTGATGCTGGTGTGAAGGCAAAAGGTAGTAACACCAAATATTGATTTGATTTAGATTTTTCTTTTCTTTTCTCACTTTGCATTTTGTAAATTGATAACAATAAACAATCATTATTTATATTTCTGAAAGCATTCTTTGTTTACAGCATTTTTTCACACCTGCATAAAACTTTTTCACAGTACAATATATATATAGTTCTGCTTGTTTTAAGCTTATAATATTACTGTATTTTCAGCTAAAAATGGAAGTCTTTCTTGTTCTTAACATTTAAATATTTGCTACATATTTTTTGCTTTCAATAAGTATTTTTTCTCTCGCTTCTTATTTCTTCAATATAGCCAAGAATTTAAAATGAAAAAAGTTAGAAAGATGACTCTTTATTCTCCAGAAGAGAGAAAGTTGTTGTTGCCATGGTTTTTACTTTAATATGCAAGGACAGAAAGTGATCCACCTATTGTCTTGACAAAGTAACAGGTAAGCAAACAGTAAAGAATTGACACCCTTCCTTTATTGAAGAAAAAAGGGATGCACATGCCACAGTTTTTTTGGGAGTAGTAAGATGGAATACTACAAGGAGCTAGTTGAGGAGCTTCTCTCATCCTACCTAGCACTTGAATGTAACATGTCTTTAAAAATCCATTTCCTACACTCTCATGGAGTTTTTCCCTGAGAACATGGGAACAGCCTCTGAAGAACATGAGAGGTTTCACCAGGACATCTCTTAAAAGGAGAGATGTTATTGGTAAAAGTGGAGTGAATCTGTGTTAGAAGACCTCTGTTGGTCATTCCACCATAAAACACCTTCAGAGGATTATAAGAGGAAAAAATAACTGGTTTTTGAAAATAATAATTATTTAAAATGGTTGTTTATCATTTTTTTCCCCCATCTAAATAATTAAAAAAATACATTACCTTTTTTTTTTTTTTTTTTTTTTCTTCAAAAAACTAGGGGGCTTTGCCCCCTGCTCGCTTCACTCGCCAGCCCCCATGTTTGGTTTTCCAGATACACACTTTTAATATTTTTTTTCTTTGTATTGTTGCTATTTCATTAGTTTCACTTTTATTTCAGAACTTCTGTAAAAACAATATTTGGAATCTTTGGAGTCCCAATATGCTGAATCTTTTAAATGCGGTCAGTGAGACATGTGTTTAATGACTTTGTACAATAATTCAGGATAGGTGTCTCTGTTTGGAATTTCAGCACAGATAAAGCAATCGACACCATCAGCCGTTAATAATGTTTTTTGCAAAGTAACTAATAAATGCATGTGAGGTAAAACACATTTTTGAAATTCTCTGACTTAAACTTCAGAGCCTTACAATATTTACATACTTCTGACATATCACCTGTGTCCATATATTTGATCTCTATTCGCCTTTTAGTTATTTCTCCAAGTAATAATTTCTCTGTTTACGCTAATGCGATGTTTACTTTCTTTTTTTAACACTGTCGTTTTTTTTCTGCTTTCATATTCTGTATCTTGCTCTGCATGTGTTTTGCGCCTAGGTTTTTTTTTTTTGAGTCTTTTGAATTCGTTTTCATTATCACTAACCTGCTCTGCATGTGTTTATGAAGTTCTACTTTGTCTTTTACTCTGTCTTTTAATTCTGAGCCCGATTGGACGTGCTTTGTTTCAATTCCACTTGTTATGGGCTGATAATTACTTTCCTTATTTTCTGAATTTGCACCTAGATTATTTTTTCTTTTTTGCTCTTTTTTTCTCTCCAACACTTTTGAGTCTCTTTTCTCCATGCTTCTTTCTTCTTTGCTTAGTCGTCGACGTTTCATTTATAACATATTGTCCTTACACGCTTTATATGCGCTGAGACCATGGATCTGTGTGTGCTCAAATCCTTCACAAGACTGAATGTTTTGCTGCCCCGTTGTCTTATTTGATATTGATTGTAAGTAGGGCGTGTCTTGCAAGAATCTCATGTTCTACATCATCGTGAGACAGTCCTGGGTCAATCTCTTGGCACAATGTCTCATGTTTAAGGTCCTCGCGGGTCTTTTATCTGTCTTCCGTGATCTTAACGTGAAGATCACGTCTCGACGCCCTACTGTTTCTCTCCAGGATTTTTTTTTTTTATAATAGATTTTTTTTTTTCTTTTTCAATTTTAAACTTTCATCTCTCAAAACCTGTAATGTGGAGCAACTCTGTTGCCATATTTGGATTTCAACCCCGTCAAATATGTAAAGAACACCTATAAATTTGATAGGAGTGAAAAAAAATTGTAGGCAGGTTTTACAGTTGCTACTCAAATTACCTGCAAAGCTTTGGGCTATGAGAGGAAATTGGGTTACCAGAAGAATCGTTTTACACAGACTTCCAGAGAATACACAAACTCTGTAGATACAGTGGCAAGGGTGGGATTTGAACCCAAAGACTCTGAAGCTTTGAGGTAGCAGTGCCTTTCATGTTCAGGCTTTCCTGCTGCGAACATGCTTCTCTGTTTCTATACTTGTAATATACTGTATAAGATGAATGGAAGTAGTCACTAGACAAATACAGGATTCCAGAGTACCTGGAAAATACCACATCTATACGTTCTCCCAAGGCTAGTGACCTGAGGCTCTGTCATTTTAATTCTGCGGTATTACCTACCTACGTTGTTTGGAAAAAAATCAAACAACTGCCAACCCCTGCCCCTAGTCCATATACACACCCAAAGGTACAAAGACAGATTTTGAGAATTTCTCAATTCAGCAAAAAGCAAACTAAAGCCTTAAAAGTCTTTCTGTAATGTAAACATTTATTTGATATTCTTGATTAAGAAATTGTTGTGCAGTTTGTTTTTATCATTTATGTTTAAGTACACAGTACACACTGAAACGTTTTTAGAAATGATCAAAAGCAAAAATGCCTCCAGTGAAAAGGCATATCTGTCAGATTATATACATTCACTCTCAGTTTGATACTTTTGTTTTCTGTGATCAATACAAAATTGTCATACATTTTGAATTAGCCTTTTTTTCATAAATATTGCAACTGTTTTTACTGTATAATAGCTTCAGCTACTATACATCAAATCAAATCAACATGCATTCCGTAACATTCATTCTTGCATTCTTGTTTTATTCTGGCATAGCAAAGATGTGTTTGTTAAATTGATTGCCAACGATAAATTGGCTCCAAAGTAGTGAGTATGGATCTGTACATGAATATGCCCTGGTGTGTAATGGAGTCCTAACCAGGATAGATTGCTGCCATGCTTTTTAGTACTGCCAGGAAAACCCCCAAAATCTTAGTAAAAAGATACATGGATGGATTAATTTATTCATTCATTTTCTGAATATGCTGTTTTAACTTTCTGTGTTAATGAGTCGGCACCTGTCCTCACAGAATTTGGAACAAGCAGGAATCAGTACACCACTGAATACATCACAGAATGCAGTACATATACATAACCTTTAGATATATCATGTCAGGTTAGAGTGGGCAATCAGCCTAAGCCATATATATCCTTGAGATGTATGAGGAAACAGTAGAAAGAAAAATATCGATTATAGACAGACAGACATGCCTAGGCTGAGATGTTAACTTATGACTTTGGAGCTCTGAGGCAGTTGTTAACTTTTCAAACTGTTTCTATGAAAATATAAAGCTTAATTACAAGTAAAGTATTTTATTCAATAATGTTGCCACAGGCATCAGAAATTAATTTGAAAAGGTTGCTCTTGGTAATAGGGCAAGCCTTCAGTCTGAGTTATTATCTCTCTTTATCATCTTTTTATCATTGTTTAGATTAAAAATAAGAGTAGTTGTGTCATGAAATGAATTTGAACTGCTGTCTCTATTTTCTTTAAGCAATCCAAAGACACACAGTTAAATTAGTTAAATGAATACTCCACCCAAAAATGATTTTTTTTGCATATGTTGAAAAAAAATTTAATCTAGTGTTTTCATGAAGAATGAAGATAAAAAAAGTTATGGTAGAATAGCAGTCTATGGTGACCAGGGGCCTCATGTATAAACGGTGCGTACGCACAGAAATGTTGCGTACGAACCTTTCCACGCTCAAATCGCGATGTATAAAACCTAAACTTGGCGTAAAGCCACGCACATTTCCACGGTAACTCATACCTTGGCGTACGCAATTTCTCCGCTCGGTTTTGCAGACTGGCGGCACCCAGCGTCAAAGCAGTGCTACTGTTCCTGTGTGATCACCCTTTCTTGTATCCACATCCACGGCAGCGGCTTTATCAAATACACTGAAATTAACCGCATATCGTTCATAAATTTAATGCATCTGATTGCAATTAACCTGTAACAATATAATGGTCCACAGAATGGTCAAACTACTGTTCCTGTGTGCTCATCCTTTCTTTCTTAGCTCCACATTCCTGACGCGGCTTTATAAATACACTGAAATTAACTGCATATTGTTTATTAGTGTAATGCATCTGATTGTAATTAACCTGCAGCAATATAATGGGCCAGGGAATAGCCATAGTATTCCAAATACCATAACTGCTATAGCGTTGTTACGCTCACTGCATCTTGTTCTTCTTTTTGCTGCTCCCGTTAAGGGTTGCCACTGCGGATCATCTTTTTCCATATTACTCTCACTGCACCACTCGGAGTATTTATATCACTGTATCTGAGTATGAATCACAGCAGCAGACAATCGGAAAGAGAATTATCGGTATACAGTTTCAAGTACACACTACCTCAACCACGGCAAAAAGCGTCAGAGCCTTTCCTGTACGGACCTCGCGTTTCAGAAACAGTTTCATCCCAAGAACTATAAAAGCACTCAATCAGTCCATCAAGTGCTCCTTGTAGAACTGTTTGTACTTATAAGTACAATCACCTCACTGTAAACTTACACTACAGTTATAATATTGCACAACCTGCGCCACTTTATAAAGCGCGTATGATGACAATATCATTTTAAGATGAAATGCAGCAAAATATGTTGCTTATAGTATACAGATAAAACTTTAACTTCATTTAAATAATCTGTATTGTTAATAATTAAGTGAGGACACGGTGCCGCAGCGTATAGCTAGTTCAAGGATAGCTCCTGCCTTGCGTTGTATTCTTGCTGGTGCTGACGCGACACTGGGAGGATAGACGAATAGAATAATTAAACATGTACTACGAAGATAATTCAATGTTCCTTAAAAGTTTGGAAGAATCGGCGTTCTAAGCTTACAAATGGCTTAACGTCTATTACAGAGCTGATTGTGTGGTGATTGGAGAAAGAAAAGTATGGACAGGAATTGGAGGTTAGTACGTTTGAAAGAGACAGTACTTCTGTAATAAATTATTTCATCGAAGGTCGCACATGGTGCAGCAAGCCTCTTGCGTGAGATATGAACAATCACTGCGCCACCGTGTTCCCTTGTTTAATAACATGCTTTCATTCCTATCATCATGAAAATGATATCACGTATACATCTCAGTATTTTAATTATTCAGAGAGCTGTAATCTCTCGAATGTCATGCATTCTGTGTCCTGTCGGAGAAAGAGAAAGAACGGAAGCACGTAGTGATTCACACACACAGAGCACATAGAAGATAAAACACAGAACAAAGCATTTAACGTGCTACTTGAGAAACTAGTAAAATAAACGATTTTAAGATTAAGTTTATGATGTTCTACTTTAATGGCAAAATAAACTACGTGATTAAAGTGGAAATTTCGAGATTAAAGTTGACATTTCGTGCTTTTTTCCCCACTGTGTGCCTTTGTTTTTTGTTTGTACCCTAATACGCTTTCATATGACACTCAGACGGTGGGCTACGACTTGCCTTTTCACGGCGACTTTGATATGTGATTTCTTTTTTATTTCGGGCACTGTGCGACTTTGTGAATTTGATCTTTCGAGTTTTTCCGACACTGTCACTCGATCAAGTTCCTTTTGTACGTTTTTCCTTTGCCTCTACTTGGTATTCGCTGAAATTCTTATATTTTCCCTTGAGCTTTTCCCATTGTCTTTTCACAGAAGGCTATTTATATTGATTTGCGTATTCAAAGAGGTGTAATTCTGGGAGGAGTTGGGGCGGGACAGAAGGCGCGGGCACGTGCGTTACTTTTCACGGTGATCGGGATTTATGTAGTGGAAGAACGTGAAAGTATGCGTGCGCACAGATTCCTGCATCTGGATTTTTCTGTGCGTACACACAATCCCGCTTTTGTGCTTACGCCATGTTATAGTGTGAGTTCTACGCACGGCGTTATACATGAGGCCCCAGCTCTGGACCTCGGCCAACAATATGAAAAAAATTCTCATATTGCTTTATGTTGCATCATCCAACTGCCAGTTATGTAGTCGTATGCTCACATCGTGCAAAATGCATGCATTGTTGCCGAAGTATTGTTAAATAAATGCTCCTGGAAAAATCAGCACTGGGCATAAACATGAAATGTAATTTGAATTGAACACAGGACTCTTGACAAATGAGGGGGAGAGATGGATCATTAATTCAAATGGTCAGTTCTGTATGTATATGTGTGTGTATATATGTGTGTATATATATATGTATATATATGTATATATGTTCACGGCATTCGAAGTCTGTGTCAGAATCTGATTGTATGGGTGGTTACCTACCAGGTAACGCTTGTGGTTGGCCAGCGATCTGCTAACGTCCGCCACGGAGCCCTCAGTTTGTGAAGAGCAGATCATAGAATGGTTGAAATAGTTTACTGTCAAATAAATGCAAAGAGTACACGACACGTGTTTCGCCCTCATTCTGGGCTCATCAGGTGTACACACTCCACTGCACTCCCTCTCGGGAATTGAACCTCGGACGTCAGCGTCAGAGGCGATGCCCCTAACGTTGCGCCACGGCGTGTGGTTCGTTTATTTGACAGCATGTAGATCGGGGTAATTACATTCACGGCATTCGAAGTCTGTGTCACAATCTGATTGTATGGGTGGTTACCTACCAGGTAACGCTTGTGGTTGGCCAGCGATCTGCTAACGTCCGCCACGGTGCCCTCAGTTTGTGAAGAGCAGATCATAGAATGGTTGAAATAGTTTACTGTCAAATAAATGCAAAGAGTACACGACACGTGTTTCACCCTCATTCTGGGCTTATCAGGTGTACACACTCCGGGGCATCGCCTCTGACGCTGACGTCCGAGGTTCGATTCCCGAGAGGGAGTGTAGTGGAGTGTGTATACCTGATGAGCCCAGAATGAGGGCGAAACACGTGTCGTGTACTCTTTGCATTTATTTGACAGTAAACTATTTCAACCATATATATTATAAGTAAATAAATAAATATGAGAGAGAGAGAGATCTGTTATCAGCAGTGTGTGAAAAGCAGGTATTGTATAGAATGCGTGACATTTTTAGGTAAAGTTTGAAATGTCTGTGTTACTTTAATATGCTATATACTTTCCCTAGGCATTGTATTTAATATCTAGACATTATGCAAAATCACTTGCCTGTTTGGCTTTTCCTAGAATGCCTAGGAAATATTTGAAAATTTAATCTTTTCATACTTTGACATCCCATTTTCAGCATTCTATTGATTTCCTAGGTATTCTGCACAATGCCTAATTTCGCACATTGACAGTAACATTATATAATATATATAAAATTATATACACACACACACTGTGACATTGGTTTGATCTTGTTCTGAATGTCTCTTCCTATTGTGCCCTTTTAAATGCTTGTGAACCATTTTGAGAATGGAAACATGATGAAGGATTCTGTGTAATTTTTGGATTTACCCAAATAATTCATGCTGATGTAAACTTTAAGGTGGTATTGGTATGCTAATCTCTTCAGTTCTTCACCGTGTTTTTTCACAGTTTTACTTGAAACAGACATGGGGTTTGGTTTCAGATTCTCTCATTCTGTTGACAATGCTAGACTGTTTTAATTCACTGCTATTAATGGGGGAAATTGTTGGTAAGTTATTGTAAATAACATTTGTTGTTGCGGTTTGTATGTGACTATTTTCACTCAGTAATCCATAGAAATCTCTGAATTGTTCAAATGTGAATATTATTCCCTTTCTTTAGCTTCCACTTTAAAGTGCAGTGCTTTGGACTTTCATTCCTCCAACTACAAGGGATTCTGTGTTTGCTTTACATTAATTTCCTCCTTCATTTTGCAATTTCCTCATTGGGAATCTATAAAATGATTCTTTGGAAAGTTAGTTATATGCAACCTTCCCATAGGGATTGGAGTAATCTGCTGTAAACAAATACTGTATTTGATATTATTCTGCTCCCATTGGCACTTTGTTTTTATTTTTTAACGTTTGTGCACTTAAGGCTTGATTTCTTTTTTTAGCTATGTCATAGAGAGACAAATGGGACCTTATTTATAGATTCTGCATGTGTTTCCTCTGTTTATTTTTCCTATTTGTGATCCTCCTACAACGTCAGAATGAGTTTGTATGGTAGCATATCCTCAGGTGTGAGGTTTCTGTGTGTTTATTTGGTGGTGTATGACAAAATTAATTTATTCAGATGAAACACTAAAGCCTAAATGAGCTTTAGGATTTCTGTAAATGTATTTTGTATGCTTACAGATTCCAGACACTTCATATTTTCAGGTATTTTCTTTATCAGTACATTTTTTACATACAATTATGTAGAATAAGTGTTTTGTACTACAGTATCTCCACCAAACAAATGTCCTGTTTTATAGTGCTTTTTAATCGTAGCATTTTTTATATTTGCTGTTCCTGTGACCCTGTCGTAGAACACACAAGATCAGAAAACTAATGAATCAATGCATCCCTTACCCTTTACAGCTGTTGTTGGTTAGAAATTTTACAACAAATAATTGTCTAAGCTTGATTTTTTTAAATATCTTTATTAAACACCGGTAAATAGTATATACTTTAATTCCTAATTTCATAGATTAGTGTTGCTTAAGACTAAATCCAAGTGGTTTTGTTTCCATGTTTGTTTGGCATTGTTTTGTGCTATTATTTATGCAGCTGTGTTCATAGATAAGATGTTGCAGTTGTTTTTCCTGTTTTGTACTTTTTGGTTAGTAGATAGCGCAAACTATTAGCCCCATGTATTTTTGAATTGTGTGAAAACCTTAGCTTCTGTTTGATTCAGTTCTTCATTCCTGCCATGACCTTCTTACACAGACGAGGCTTAACTGTTGCGTTGATAATGTCTCGGTCATTTTGTATGTGCATGTTCATCATTAAGCCACTTAATCCAGTATGTCTGCATTAATAAAGACCTAATGCAGTACAGATCTTGTGTTCCTAGATTTATTTTAAACCATATGCTGATTTCTTTAAATCTGTTTTCAGTTTCATTCTCAAATAAAAACTTTGTCACAGGAGAGAATCTTTAATGTGCCTTCTAAAATGGCAGGAAAAATAGAATTCAAAAACTATAGAGTATTGATAGCAACAACAACAACAACTAGAACTGGCTATAATTCAACAATTAATTAATTAATGGACAAATGTTGATTTTCCTGTATTGTATGTTGATCAGTTTCTACTTTGTCTTTTGTTATTTGAACAAATCTGTTTCTTTAATGACTGTCTGTTTCTTTATGCTGTATTTAGTAATTTGCAAAATTTATACTTGGCATTTAACATGAGAACTTGTCACAGCGCTCTGTGCTTGATTTAGTGGTGAGCGCTGTACAAAAATGAACAGAATTGAATTGATAAAGAAGAATCACGAGAGATCATGAAGTATGCAAAGAAAAATGCTACAAGACAAACTTGTGGCCCCAGTGAGCCTTCCACTTCAAGTGTTAGTACCTCACTGTGTCACTGAGCATGTCACAGTGGGACTACACCCTTCAGATGTTTGTCACTGGGGATATAAAATAAGCCACATCAGCTTGTGACACGTCTATCCTGGTTGTTATTCAAAAGATACCAGTCATAGTTGGGTGTATATGTTCTACGGTCCTTTTGAAACCTTGGTGAGTACTCCATATTCAGCCTTTCTGGCTCTCTTACTTTGCGAGCTTTGCAGAATTTCTTCTGGAGCAGTCATGTTTGTGGCTCATGAAGGCCCAGACTGGGGTGGAAGGATGCATGGATAGATAGATATGCTTTGTTTGTCCCTAAGGGGAAATTAAAAGTTTACAAAAGCTCTATCTATCTAGCTAGCTAGCTAGCGTTGTGGCCAAGTGCAGGAATGACAGCCCCTACTACTAAATTTGGGGCGGCATTCGGGTCATCCCGTTTATTGTCTGAAGACCAAACAGAAGAAAACTCTCTTTAGCGTATTTCCCTTTGTATGAGTTACACAAGGCAACAAAAGCAAGGTTGTAGGACTGGAGAGTAAGGCTAGCGGAGCTCCGTCCGGTGGGTGAATTGTGCCAGTACTGAGGACTCTTTTTGGGACATCCAGGTTTTTATGGTGGCTGAACTGGAAAGAGTGGATTCAGTTGCCCTCACTGGGTGGCTTCTCAGCACTGTGGAGAAAGAAGAAGATAACAATGTTAGCTATAGTGCCCCCTTTTGTCCCAGCAGGTTATTAGACACCTCAATTCAGCCTGAGAGGAAGTCCTCTGACGTTTACGCATGAAATATATATATCCATCCATCCATTATCCAACCCGCTGAATCCGAACACAGGGTCACAGGGGTCTGCTGGAGCCAATCCCAGTCAACACAGGGCACAAGGCAGGAACCAATCCTGGGCAGGGTGCCAACCCACCGCAGTATATATAGTATATATACAGGCACATAGGTGGGAATAAGACTGTTTCAGATTTCTAGGTTTACATTTAAAGGCATTGACATTCGAAAAGAGCAAGTCCAGCTTATGTCTACATATCCAAGATGCTAATTGATTTGGATGTAGTGATGCTTTCTAATTGTCAGTAGGAGTTTTCTTGTTTTTCTCACTCTTTAGTCCTTTTACAGTATATCCTTCCACTGCTTCATGTCCTCCTGGTGGCAACCTGCTAACATTAACTTTTCGCATACTGAACATAGTATTTAATCCTATGATAAAGTATTTACTTTGTTTGTTTTGCATCTGTTGAGTTATTTTCCCTTGGCAAGTATACTTAAAGTAGAAGATCTGTGTTATGGTAAGCTGTATTCTTTCATTAAATAAATTAGATTTTATATAGGATTTTTTTTAAAGGTAATAACCATTCCATTTCAATGGATTACTCTTACTAGAAATTGTGGTGTTCTGTAGAGTTTGTGTACTTAAACTAGCCTATTGCAGTACACAGCTCTCTCCATGCCAAGTAATAATTTTTTTCCTTTATTTTAGGGTGCTCCTCTTCTTCATTTGGATTGCTGTGTAGATGAACTGGATATAAATGGAAGTTGCCCATTTAATGCAACTTGCAGGCCAGGTACAGTATTACTGATTTAATTGCATGGGTCATTAATGCATGAACACACTACACTTCTGTATAGTGCCAAGAAAAACCTCCCACCTTCCTTATCTCCTCTGTTATTGTAGATTTTGTTAATACTGAATGTTTTTAGAGCATCAGCCAAAATGTAGTAATAGATAAAGAACAAATAAACCGTGGGTGTTTTTTTTTTTTTTTTTTTTTTTTTTACTTACAGTATTTTATTTGTCAAGTAAAAAAAGTTATTTAACACCAACTTTATTGTGTGAAACAGTAAACACTGTAAGCCTTATTTATTTTAGCGCATACAATTGGAGTCCACTTGCTAACAAAGATTCAAGTGTGTAATGTCCAAAGGAAAGGACATTCCTGAAAAAATCTGAAACAAAAAAAAATTTTGATATCTATTAGTCTGGAAAGAGGTATAAAGCTAATGGTACTCCACCGGACCACAGTGAGAGTTATAATCTCCAAATGGAAAAACAGTGTTGAATCTGCCCATAAGCGACTGACCTGCCAAAATGACTCCAAAGGTGTTGCGAAAATCACCTGGCAGACCACAAAGGATCTGTAAAGGATCACTCAGTTCCAGTTTACCTAATAGCTAATTTTGGTTGGAAAAATGTAATAATATAGGAAGACAAGAAAACACATTTTTTTTAATTTTATTGTTTTATGTTAGAATAATTTTATAAAGAAATGTGAACTGAATACTCCTGCTTTCTGCATAGGTATTACATCCACATACTATTATTTTGCAGAGACACCTGTTACAGCAGCTTTAAGTCTTTCGTGATAATGATAGAATCGAATGAGAAGTCAAGCAAAATGAACTAGATTACAATGTGCAGGCTTTCGAGGCAGCTCAGGGCCCTTCTTCAGGCAAGATGTAATAGCCCAGCTTTGCACTGTTTTCTGGAGTGATTATGGCCTCTCCTTCCAAGCAGGTTGCTGTGGGTGTTACATGTTGGTTGGGTGAAGCTTGTACACTGTCATTTTAAAAAAATTTTTTTTTTTAAATCTCAATTGGGCCATTGTAAGATATTCACTTTTATGTTCTTGGAGCCACTCCGAGGTTATTTTGACCTTGTGTTTGGGATCATTGTCCTGCTGAAAGATTAATTTTTGCCCATGCTTCAGTTTTTAACAGACTGGACCAGATTATCTTGCAGTATTTGATTGTATTTCTTACCTTCCATTCTTTCTTCTATTTTTAATAATTTTAACCTGATACTCAGTCCCTGCTAATGTAAAGCAGCCCCAAAGCATAATTCTACCCAAACCATATTTCCCTGGAGGTTTAGTCTCAGCATCTGAACATTGTAGCTCCTTGAAAGTGGTAACTTTTCTCCCTGTGGCTTCTCTCACAAGACTCATTACTTGTACACAGAGTTTTAAGGGACTTGGTTCTTGTTGGGTACCATTTTCCTAATTTATAAATTTTGTATTTTATCTTCAATTTCATTAGAGTTCTCTTTAGTTTTCATTTTCACAGCTTTCCTTAAAATGCACAACCTGAATGATCTGTTAAGTGTGGGGCTTTTGTCCCAATGTGGCATTTATTTTAATCATTCACTGGTGGAAGCCAATTGTAAGGCCTTTTGTGGCAATTGTTTTTCAGCTTTATAAAAGTAAAGATCCCACAATGGAGGGATCAAATTATTATACAAATTTAATAACAAATAGAAAAAAGTAGTAAAATTTTTCATTTTAATTATGTTTGTAGTTTGTTTTGTGTAGTTATACAATTGAACATTTCTTAATTTGCATGGTCTTTAGGGATGTGTAAGGGAATACTGCAGTACCCAGAGGGAGAACCACTTTGACGCAGAAAGAATGTGAAAACACCACATTAACAACAAACGCAGAATACAATTTTTGCATAAATTGCATGTACATTGTATTCAGACAGGTATGGAGCATGCAGTATTTTAAAAGCACAAAAGTTTGTGGCGGTCCAGTACAGCTAAGATTCACATCGTTGATGAGACAGTGATTTATTTATTTTTTTGGTAAAGATTACAGGGACGCACCCAGCCTTGGCCCGACCTGCACACACATCCTCGCAGAGACAAAAAAGCAACCGGTAATAAAATAACAATTAAAGAATGTATTGAACAATAATAAATGAAATATGAAATATAAGAAAACTACAATGATCCCTCCCCAGTTCCCCTTACAGTGATGTACAGTAAACACAAATTCAACAATAACAAACCACTAACAAAAACCACACACGACGTCCATGAAAATGGCAATCGATGAAATGAATTGATGGTATAAAGATGACATTTCCGAGAACAGCTTCCATAGAAAATTAATAAATGTGTACTTGGACTACTGTCCTGAATGGCGAGGAGTGAGATTTGCAGGAGCGCTCCCTTTGAAGACACACGACAATGAATCCACCACTATATACACAACAGGCAGACATGAGACTGTCCATTCATCCTAATGGGAAACAATCCAAGACACAATTTAACTTTTCAGATGACACGTTGGACAGGATACACAAAAACACTAATCTCCTGTTGCTCCGTCTGCCCCCCCTTTTTCAGCTTTCCCACTGGCCTCTTTCTTCCCCAGCAGCTCTACTTCGGTTTCAGTCATCCTATGCAGGTAATCCCCCTTGGGCTGCTAGGAAATGGAGTTTCCTGCGGTAGCACTGCTACAACTTAATGACAAAGAACAGAGTTGGGATGCTGGGTAAGGTCACTCATCCACTGATGTACAGTGTGTTGTTCTCATCCATCCAGGAAATTCTACATAATGAGCCATTTTATATGACGAATATTTGCAAATTGGTGATTTCTCTATTTTCATATTTTTCCATCTGGTCGCTATGCAAGTATTCATATGTGCAAGCCAAGCATACATAATCTGTGTCTTTCACCTGCTGGAAAGCTTCAGGCCCCATGACCCAAAATTGGATTAACACTGATGTTGCCTTTTGCCAGTATGCTGCCTACCATTCAACAATTTGCATGTTCAACTTTATCTTGGAAATCTTATAATAAAAATTATAAAGACCAACTGCAGTACTGAGTCCTTATATAGCCAGTTGTGCTTCACCTATGATCCCTACAGTACACTGACGTGGGTGTAAAGGAGAGGCAAGTGTGTCGTTTGAAACAAACTATTGTTTGGCATATTGATTGCCATAGTTAGCCAATCACTGTGATTGTGAAAATTGAAATGAAAGTCATTTGTCTTGACTTTATTGGCAGCATAATCTCGTAGCTCAATATGGTCTCCGTCAACATCGTCACTTGCTGGCTCTTTATACTAAACATTTGTAGAATGCTAGTTTTAACTATCAGCTCTTTGACTGATTGTATTGTGCAATGTAGTCTGTCTTTCATGGATTATAGTTTAAGGGTCTCACTTTTACTCAATTATGATGATGAGTCCGATATTTTACTTGGTTATATATGAAAGCATCTTCTGCACTGTGAAATAGTTTATTCCCACCACAGCACATAATTTTTTTTTTTTTAAGGTTTGCACAGCAGTATTTGTGGGAGAGTCTTCTGATTTAACAGTCTGTGGGAAGGAGTGTTCCCCGAGTTAGTGGTTAACTGAAGTTCTATAAAGGTTACAAAGATTAAAACCTGACTGGTGTATTCTGTGTTATTGATTGATTATTTTCTGGCAAATATTTATTATTTAGTCATTTATGTAATGTTGATTTTTATGTTATTCTTGATTAACTTTAAAAAACAAACCCCCACAGAGCTTAAGTGGATTAGTTAGAAATGTTCTTGAATCAATAGAATACTCTATGATGTGCACACTGAGAGGCTAACAAACTCGTAGGTTTTTAAAAAATGTAACGAGCGATTTGGAAGACAGAGTTTGTGCCATATCCATACCTATCTGTACTTGAAATGGAGCAGAATGGTGGTGCACTGCTGCCTTAGAGCCCCAGGGACTTCAGTCTAGTTTTGGCCCTGTCATTGTCTGCATAGTTGTTTTATCTCCTCCACGTGTCCATGGGTTTTCTCCATCTACTCTGCTTTCCCTTCACATCCCAAAGACGTGCATGTACAGTAAGTTCATGAATGATTCTGAACTGACCAGGTATGGTAAGGTTGCTCTGCAGTAAACTGAAATCTCAGGGTTGGCTTCTGTCTTGAGTGTCAAGATAAGCTTTGACTACCCATAACTATAATAGTAAATGGTTGGAGGGGACGATTGGTGTGCAATTCATGCTTAGATTTTTGGAAATATTAGAAGACCGTACCGGTTATCTTTTGAACCTTAAAATTTAATATTGTCAAGGTATATTCATCATTTAGAGTCGTTGATGGGATATTGAAATTTTAGATTAATTTCACTTTTCTGGAAATGGTTGTTATTTTATTAGAAACAAAAAACAAACCTTAATTTGAATTATTTTCGCAGTTTGTTTTAATAAAGTATTTACATTTTCTTAATCCATTGGCATCCAGTTAAATTAACAATTACTGTGCTGCAGTTTCACCATATTCACACCTTGATTAAGTTTTTTCTGTGTACTGTAGAAGTTTAATGTGTAGCACAGTTCTCCATAAAGTGTGGCTCAAGTACCTATTACTTTATCTGAATAAAGACTGATGGTAGCACATTGGTTAGGACACCTGATTAGAGTATTCATCATCCTGGTTTCCACTTCAGCATCCACTCACTTTGCATATTCTAGGTTTCTTTCCACATCCTAAGTAGTTTGTTAATTTAATTGACCACTATAATTTGACCCTATTGTGTTTGTGAGTAATAGTCTGCAGCCCCATCCAAGGCTGGTTCCTACATTGTGCCCTTGAATTTTATTAGGCAGGTTTCAGAATGTTATTTATCTTATGTTCTGAATAAAGGCATTCTTGAACAATTCAGTAATTTCTTGCCCTGAATATCATTTATTCCTTAAGCATAATGTTTTTTGTATTACAGTTTTGTTTAGCATATTTTAAGTTGCATTGATGGCATTTCTTTCTGTTTATTGTCAGATTGTTATCAGCTACGCTTTGAGAATGGCACAACTACATGTGTGCGGTGCAAACCTGAGTCACCATCCACTTTACTGTACAACATAAGCTGTGGTAAGCTTCTCCAAAATGAATGTTTGTGGCTGTTTTTATCTACTTAAAATGTAGCTATGTTTTGCTTTTTCCACTCTTGCTGAAATACAGTCCAGTGCAAGAGAGCTTTTTTTCTGAGTAATTTCATAATCTGGCTGCCACAATTACAGAGAGTCCCAAGTACTATATGTTTTTATTCTGGATTTAATTGTGAAGTTTATTTTTTGTGGTGGCAAAGGGTTAAACCAGTTAATACATATGTTTAAATTAAGTTTTTCTTCTACAGTTTATTCAAATGAAACTTATTTTCCATCAAATGCAAGTACTACAGCGCCACCACAGCCAAAAATTGGTAAGAAGAATTTCTTTTCCCTGTGAAGTGTTCCTTTGCAATTTGTAGGTCATCTTTGTTTCTCTATTTGTTTAGCAGTACTCACTCCATTTACAATGGCTTTATTGTTCTGTGTTGGCAAATGAAGTCAATCAGCAGCCTGTTGAGTTATAAAAACGATAGTTGCTGAATGATGCTCTTTCAATGTATCTCTCAAGGCTTAGTCTTGTTTTGCCTGGGAAGCTGTCCTTAGCTAGAGAAAATGCCCTCTGCAGCAGATTTGTTATCTTTTGTTACAATTAAGCTGTACTTTTTGTGGTAATATGACCAAGTTCTGCTTTTATTTATAACAAGAACATTTTCTGGAAGAACTTAAGTTTCTTTAGAAGCAAATATAGAAGAATTTGAAGGCTTCACATTATGAATACTTGGTTATGAACTATTTTGGTTAAGTTTGGTCAGTGGGATTCTTATTAGATTGTATCCCGAATGATTATTTCTTTTCTAGGCGGTCCAGGAGTGGTAGCTTCATTGCTGTTTGGGACCTTATTCATTAGCTTATTTCTTATTCTCTCTGTGGCATCTTTTTTCTACCTCAAACGGTCCAACAAACTTCCCAGCATCTTCTACAGAAGAAACAAAGGTGTGCCTTTCATTTTTTAACCTGTGATTGCTCTGTCCATAGTGTGGGGTGAAGCAATGATTATGAAACTGATTTCTGGTGGGCAGTCTTACTGATGTTTTATCTGTCCATTACTATCTGAATTGGAAGCTAATTTCTGGATTTGGTATTTATTTATGGCTTTGTTCATTTGCCAGAAACGTTCTATGGTTTTACACTATGGAAAATACCTTTTCATAGAGTTTTATGGGAACATTTTTAGTACTCATTGGCAACATTGTATATCTGTTGTAAATGACTAAGCACAATACTGAACATGCAGAACCAAAGTTTTCTTTCTTTCTTTCTTCAAACCCATATTTCCAAGTGTATAGTACATCAGTGTTCAACAAGTGACTGGTTGTTTTTATAAGGTCATTGTTTGGTGAGCAGACACTTGTGCATTGTTCAGTTTATACTTTGTATTTAATCTTTTTGCCATTTTAACAAATTGTGGTTTTGTTCTTGCTTTATTATGTCTGTACTTATTGGCTCAAACCAGCCAAGTCGATCATTAAATAAAGTTCAGAAATTGGAGGAAAAATATCATAAGCAGTGACAAAGCCATGCAAAGCATATTGTCTGCTATATCACAGTGTTTTGATGTTTTATAATTAATGGAAGATTCACTATATATTACTTTAGGTTCATGAACATATAGTATAATAGTTTTTTTTAGCTTGTTTGTGCCCCACACCAGCTATCCGTAGTGACCAGTCTTCTTACCAATGAGAACTGCTTCAAATGAAATGTTTACAGTTTACAAACATCCAATTCTGTTTGACTAGCTCCATTCAGATGTGAAGCAGGAATGAGTATGCAATGTAAAGGTGACATCGGTTGGTTACATTAGGCATTTTATACCACAAGAAACACTCTACAGTCCAATGTATTCAAATACAATAAACACTGTGTAAGTTTACACAACTGGTAATTAGTTACACTTAGCTTTATTGTAAAATTTGACTGTTATTTATTTATTTTGTAGGCACTAATCCTTGCATTTAGCAAAAACAAGGCTTCGTTCATTTTTCATGTCCTCTGTTTCCATTTCAATGTCAGAGATCCTGAACCCATTTTAGTGTAAGGCAGAATTCCAACCCTGGATGTGTGACGTGCACATACTTGTATACCAGGCCAATTTATACTTAATTTAACTAAAAAAAAGCACATCTTTGGGAAGAGAGTACCTAATAAAAACCACATTGACACAAGGCATACATGCAAATTCCACACAGATCGTGATCAGCCACTGAATTGAAATGTGGCATCCAAAGCTTAGAGGTCTCACTACTAACTGTTGTCCCACTGTGCTGCCTCAAGACACATAAACTGACATAAACTGAGCTTCTGTCTTATTTGAACTGGCACCTGACTGATAATAAGAGAATTTAGAGTGAGCATGTTACCTAAATGAGTAAACTTGAATATTTCTGTTTAACAAGAAAACAGTCTTCACTAAATTGCTCAGAGTAGAATTTACTTCTGCATTTCAAAAGTGTAATACTCAGTTTGTAGTGTGTTATACTGCTTTTTTCATTCACTGTATAGTAGAAGAATACATGTTATTAACTACATCAATCATTTGAAACGATCTTCTAAATCAAGTATTTGTTTATTTAGTCATAGAACTGAATAGAGTAGATAAGGTACGTACTACTCTTGTTGTTTAAGTTATTTAGATTACTAGCTACTTTGGAATGTTTTATTCCCAAGAGGTAATCCATAATGACTTTTATTTATTTATTTATTTATTTTTTCCAAACGGGTTCTTATCTTGAATAATGACAGAATGTTGGTATGTGTGTTTTTAACATTTTGGACAGTGTCAAATGCAGGAAAATGAATATATATGTCCTGCTTGAAAATCCAGCAGAAACACTCCCTTTCTCAGAAGGTGGGTCCTGTGCAGAATGAGGCATCTTGATCTCTACCCCACTCTGTAGTGCTGCTGAGGTGGTGATGGGCTGGGAGTGTGTTAGGATGGGAGTTGGGATGCCAACAGATGACCCTAATTCAGATATAATTAGTAGACTAAAGGTGCTCCTTCCTCTTAATCTTGCCTGAAGGTCCAGTAAATACAGTAAAAGAGGTAATCTGCTGATGTAAGAAATTCGAACAAGAAATTAAACCAGAATTTCAATTCAGTGTACAAATTAATTAAAAATGAGTTAAATAGGAAGCCGGGGCCACAATAGTTGTGCAAGTCGTAGTGGCAATAGTTGTGATGGTTGTAGTATAGTTGCATTGTCAGATATACAGAGTACAGTGAAGTTTTATTTTCATATCTGATTAAAATGAAACATATCACCACTCTCCAGCACCTTGATAAACAAGAATATTTAAAATAGAGAATTTAATTTTACATAATAGAAAATACAAATGTAGACTCTGGGTTTAAAGAAGACTGACTACTTGAATAATATGTTAATTGTGGTACCAGAATATAACTTAAGTAACTGTGATGTTGAGAGAGTGCTAATTAATTGTTAGCAAAGTTTACTGTACGTCACTGTTCTTGAAGATCCCTTGTCTCTTTCACAATTTAAATTCAATAAAATTATTTGAAGATATGCAGTTGTATTTTAATTGCATGTCAAGCTAAATTCATTTCTTCTTCCAAAGAACAACATGCTGCAATGGTTTGCTTCATTTTACTCTGTTCATTAGTGATCATTAAGAATGTAAAAAATGAACTCTTTGCCCTTGACCAAAGTTGGCACTTTTTAAAGAAATAATGCTAAATGACGCTTTAATATACTGAACACTGTGAATTTATGGCTTTACATTTCATTGCAGCCTCCATACTGCAGCCCAGTGAAACGGTATGTTGACTCTAAAATGATTATATTAATCCTTATGTTCTGACTGATTTTTATAGTAAATGTTTTGCCTAAACGTGGATCATATTTCAATATTGTATGAAATAAATTACTACTCTCAGCTTACCAGTGTTATTAGGACTGATATGCAAGGCATTTTCCTTCTTCAATGAATGACACAAGTGTAGCCTTAATATGAGTTTTGTTCAATATTTATTTTTTTAGATGGCTGACATTATGATTTAAATAGATTTTTCCAAGTACTTTTAAACTATTTTTTTGTTTTAAACTAAATTTTGTTTGTATACATAACCAGTTTGCTTGGAAGCTGTATTAGGTCATTTGCTGTGAGAAGTGAAGGCTAGAATGAGTACTGGCAATTAGCACCCTCTTTCAGGGTTCAACTAGCCATTGGCCTGTCCTGAAAGAAGTGGGTTAAGCAAATGAATGAATAAATAAATGATTGAATG
This sequence comes from Erpetoichthys calabaricus, assembly GCF_900747795.2. Classification (NCBI taxonomy): domain Eukaryota; kingdom Metazoa; phylum Chordata; class Cladistia; order Polypteriformes; family Polypteridae; genus Erpetoichthys; species Erpetoichthys calabaricus. Next base: position 174,685,959 of record NC_041401.2, read on the forward strand.
GAAACATTTACTGTCAGTTGTGCAACGTATTTTTCCCCAAGGTTGATATTGTGCTCTCCATCTTTTTTTTTTTTTTTATCTAAATGTACTTCATTGATATCTTTCCAGTATTTTGTTTTTTAGGTTTACATTGTAATGTTTGTTTTATACTAGCATCTGTGTTTTGATTAAGTTTGTCTCACAGTACTGAATAATAAACATGGCATATCGGCAAAAAGAAAATGGAGTTTGCATGCCTAAACACACACTATGGAAGAGATATTCTTAAGCCTGTTGTCAGTTTCTTGTAATAGGTGCAAGTGTGGAGTAAACAGTATATGTGAGCAATTTAACACTCATTTTTGTTTCTGTGCAGGCAGCAATGATTCCTACCCCAACCTCATCAGGTAAGTGATCTTAATGTGTTTATTTGATTATAAAGCTACTTGCTTAGAAATATTTCTTTGTTTAGTAATAGTCACTAGTAGAGAGCTGAGAATTAAATGAAACAGACTCGGTATTATTTTTCCATCTGCAGCCAAATCCCATGACAAGAGGTATATGATCATTCTTGTATTTCAGTGCTATATACTAGGTCTGTGTGATGTCTCAAAAGGTCAAATTATCATTTTAAAACATTGATGTACAGTACCATCGCCTCTGGTAGCATGATCCAGGGAGAAGGAGAGATTTGTGGATTGAGAGTAATTAGCTTCTCTTACCCATGCACCACTGAAAGTGTTTACGTACATACCCGGGGCCCTTTATCTCAGGACACAGAAGTTACTTTTGTTTTCTCACTTATGGCTGCATTTCAGCATACATCATGGTATTCGGTGATATTACTACAATAATTTGAAGGTTATTCATTCCAAATTAATTTAAAATTACTACAAATCAACATGCCACATTGGCACAAAATTCTAAAATTAGATCTGCCTCCTCATAAAATGGATTAGAACAAATGTCTGCCAATGAGAAACAGTAGAATTACTGATTACTTCTACTTAATCAAACATAGCATTCTATTTCATTTTGCCTTTTCTTGCCCCAAAAAGCGCATAACACGGAATTTTGATTGGCGTCGTGAACTTGCAATGTACAATGAGCATGTAGGAGGACAATGACACTGGCATTAAAAAAAAAAAATACTACATTGCTTTGATGTATAGTGTAATCAGTTTATTTCAGATTTATTATCTTGTGTACATGATACAATGAATTACAATTTGCTGTTGAATATTGTACTGTACAGTACTGTAGAATCCTAGATGCCTCACACTTTATTGTATAGTTTAGGGGATGTGATATTATAGGGCCTTAAATTTGGGCATTTTATGCAAGTAGCAGGATCAATTCTAAGATGAACAGGCGGTCAGCCATAAGTATAGTGCACCACTAGCAGTGACATTGTGAGCTTGCTGTAGTTTAAATCATAAAAAGAGAATCCGAGTAATTCAGTGAAGTAATGAGCTTCTGCACATCTAAAATGGAGCAAATCGGAAATGTACAGCTGTGTTGCAGTAATGGAATAGAGTTTTCACAATGGCTGAATAGTTTCTTTAGTTGTGCTTAAATACATTTATGATTTAAAAAGTTTAATGTTTTAGTGTTTAAATTGCCCCATTGCTGCAGGTAACTCTTTATGAGGTGTACTAGCCATACTAACCAGCAATAGGGCAGGGAATGCAAGAGTTTTGGATCCCACCACCTTTGTGAGCCCCATGAACAATAACTAAGGTAAACACTGACAGAAGTATCTAAGGAAAGAGAAATCAAATGTCTTCTGTTTAATGATTTGTCCATCTTTTTAATGGCTAACTGCAATTGTTGCACTATGGAACACTTCAGTAACTACACATTACGCTGTAACTGACTCATTTGTCTGAGTACGTGCAATAGATTTTTAAAGCCTTATAACTTAAGAACCTGTTGAGCATGTACTTAGTATTTTTATTATGTGTTTACAAACCACTCCGGGTCTATCTGCCAGTTCTTCTGATTTGTCATTTTTTGTTATCTTAGTACGGAAGCCAAGGTACGTAAGAAGAGAACGGCCTTCAGTTATGTCAACAGCAGCTACCATAACCTCAGATGCAACCACAAGAGTGAGCAATGTGTAATTCTGTCAACTCTGCCTCTTCAGAAAAAAAGAAGAAAACTTGTCCCACCTGAAAGGCAAAGTGACTTCTAGAATCCATGGAAAGGGTTTTATTTGAAGGTTTCCTTTTGACATTGTTGCCATGTTTTTTATAAAGGGAAAGGAGTGGTAAGGAATAAACTGAGAAAGAGCAGAGTCTATGCCATGCTGCTGCTTCATGTCTTGGCATGAGCAGCTGAGTAACCACATCCAGGTGATCATTTTTAAAATTACATATGAAAAATCTCCTACCTTTTTTACTTTTTAACCCACCAAATAATCAGACTATTGTAAGCTTTAGTTTACAGCAAACCTCTGTAAACAGTATGAACTGTGACAATGGTGTTACTCCATATTTTGACATTCCGTTTAATAAGGGCTTTTCAATGGGATCCAGTTCAATTATAGTTTACTTATACATGAAAGCATAATTTTGTTCATACATTGGGTATAACTGTAGTGACCCAGACTACTACAGGCTGTTTTCACAATCATGATTATCACTTCTGACATTCTTGCAAACAGAAGCTTTGTTGCTGTTTGACTTATCAAAGAACATTAAATTGGATAATGTGTAACTTTACATACAATACCTGCAAGTCCAGTTTTGCATTTCAGTTCTACCTGAAGTAGTTTGCCCTTTAAAATTAGACAAAATTAGCATCCAAAAGTACACTATTCCCAGTAACTGCCCCCCAGTTCCTTTACAAAGAGCTTTCTAAATTTGCCTTTAGCGTATGGTTCTCCATACTGCATGCCTTTTAACACACACTGTTTTTATAATGACATATTAAATTGCATTGTTGTTTTAGAGAGTCAGACACGCTGCATGTTGTTAGGCCTGCTTCTCAACAAAGGCCTGCAAATGGTTAGATTTAGGTGATATTTGGTTGCTGTAGCTAAGAGTGAGCAGGTGAAGTGTCTCCCATTACTCTCACCTGTCCTCCTCCTGCACTCTTTGAGTCGGCCCTAGTCAGTAACTACATAACCAACGAATCCCTCCTAGGAGGTAAAATTAGCAATGTGAGCTGACAGTTGAAATGCAAGATGAGCCCCAAAGCTTAATCAGTATTGTAGTCTTTTCTTTTCCTCTGATGTTGTTTTCCTTATTCATCTTGATTTGAATGACATATTCCTTAGAAAACCAGCCTGTGTGTATGTGCCAAATGTTTTAGATAATAATATAGACAATATTTTATGGCAATAGTAATGATCTAAATTACATTGGACTCTTATTTCTATATAGCATTGTGATTTCTCTTGGCATTTTTTTTTTATTTTTTTGAAAGTGGTGGAAGAGTGAAGAATTGCAATGGTTTAGGGGTGATGGGGGGGGGGGGGGGGGGGGGGGGCAGGTTTGGGCAGTGAAAAGCCTTTCTTAAAGGATTTTTTTTTGTCACTTGGTGTTTCTTCAGTTAATGTTCTCTAAGCTTTTAAGCCAAAAGTGTTTTAAAGCTTGCTTTATTTGGTCAGGCCTGTGGCAAATTAAATTTATTCTTCAATAAGAGCACTAATTCAATTTCAGCACATTTTTCTTTCAGCTGTGCATTTAGATAATTTCTGCCAGTTGACTTCCCTGCCACTCCCATTCTGTTGATGGTGGCTAATAACAATACGTGTCTCCTTCAGCCTTCGGTCAGCACACGGGGCTTTGCTGTGACCGCCCACCCGAGCCACGTCAGTACTGCTAGTTTTGTTCTGCTCATTCCATACACAACAGGACATGATTTCCAAGTATGCCTTAGACAAGGTGTGACAGAGGTAAACAAAATGATAATTAATCAAATATAACCGCACCTTTGGGAACATATTTCAAGCTAGCAAGTTATCAAAGCTGAATTTGATGAATTTTAAGGAAAAAACAGGCAAATTATTTCAGAATAAAAATTAAGGGCCGGTATTTCACCTTTATAACTGGCAGTGGAAAATAATATGGAGGTGTATAAGGCAGGGTGATCTCCTAAAAGCATGGCATAGTGCACAAATGTCAGCCTCATCGACACCACTCTCCATGTCAGAGCCTATTTAGGTTGAGGCACGGTCCTTTCTATTGCAGTGGTGTTAACTTTCCAGTGTATAATATAATAACATTGTGCAAGCATTACACTTTGTTCTCCCAGTTAATATCATGATTTGTGAAAACTGGATGGCAGAATAAAATGGGGCTGCTCAGAGGTGAGCAGAGTTTCAAATTATTTAAATAATTGCAACTTTCAATAGTAGTACTACGTGGAGAACTTAGTATGTTTTAATTAGCGATGGGTCATAGTTGCTGGTATGCCCCCCTGACTGAATTGGTATGAAGTTCAACAACAAACAAGCCTTTGTCTCCATGAGACAGACCAACTGTTCACTGATTGGCTGCTAAACAAATATCTGATGAACCAGGCGGCGAGCTCCGTTTTATTAGCATTTCAAACCACTGCTTGTCTGACCCACTGATCTGAGTGATCTTGGAAAACGTGTTTGTGCTGTCTGTTGATTGCACTCATTGCTAACACACACATACACACACACACACACACGCATGTGTACCCAAACTGAATCAGCTGTTGTACTGGTTTTAGCCCCGTATTCAAAATGATAATGAAATGTCAGGGTGCGCCATCTGTTCGTATTGTATTGCTCCATTGTCTTTGGACTGTCATTCCACGAAGACCGTTTGTCTTTTCCTTGCACTTAGAGAGGAGCCAATCCCATATTGCAAGTGCAGTAAAAACAGTGTTTTGAATTTTCTTTTTGGAAAGCACCCATATGACATTTGGCTTGACATCAGTGGGTGGCACAGACCGGCTCTGCAGGTTTCCTTTGATATGCTTCGTCATTTCATCTTTACTTAGTAGTCTTATCTCTATTTAAATGTGAATGTACTGATGTAGAATATACTGGATTTTTTTTAAGCAAACCTTTTTCTTAAGTTTAATCTACAAGACCAGATATTTTCAGGTGGTAATTTAACTTGGACTGAGTTTCAAGCAAAGTATGTCCTATGGATGTGGACTGGTTCTTAGCTAATGGTGTGTTCTTGTGCTGGTGAGCATAATATCATACAACTGTGTTTGAACTGTGAATTGCCGTTCTCGTTTCTCCCAATGTTTTCAGCATTGTTTGTGGTTCTAAAGTGAAATTTGAAAATCAGCAGTGTTGTCTTTAATCAAACGAGATTCTCAATACTGTCTCTGAATGAATTTCCAATTGTCATATGGCACTACACAGTATTTCTACACTAGCTGTCATACAGCAACTAGTAATCGGTTTTGTTTTGTATATAATGCTTTTTTTTATACCAAATGTGCTGTATTTAATGTTGCCTTTTTGTACTCATTTGTAATAATTTTTTTCCCAAAAGTAGTTTTTGTAAACATTTGTGTCTGTTAATGAATTGTTCACAATGCGTATTTATGCTTTTGGCTAATAAAACTTTTTTCTAGAGATGCTGTTGCTAGTTGTATACTTGGGAGCTTGACAGCTACAGCTAAGCAAATGTAAAAGAAGCAAAGTGTAAAAAATCAAGGGCCTCGAATTGGGTACAAAAATAAAAGCTGAAGCATAGCAGCCACTAGGAGTGGGCGGTATGGCGTTTCAGTAGATACCAGTAGGTTTGCAGGTTGTATCTCACATCTTGAACCATTAAAACACGCTTGTTAACACTGTGCTACTGAAATGGACTCAATAGTTAATCGGGCCGTCTCCAAGCAAACACACGACAAGACACAGTTACTTCCTATCGAGCGTTCCTATTACAAATCACAAGTCTTAAATGTGCAGATGTTGTCAGACAGTCACAGGGGCTGAAGCTGTCGTCAATTCCCAATCGCTCTTGAAGGGGTCCGCTCAGCCAAGCACGTTCACTTGTGCAGTCCACTAAGTACACTGACTCGGGTACTGTCGTCCATTAGAACAAGACCCCTTGCATACAGGTTAGCTTCACCTGGTTTATTTCTTTGAATATATGTGTTAAATTGTACTGTATGGTGAGTGGAAGCGCAATTAATAATTTGAAAATTGGTATAATGTCCCCTCTGTCCTCGGACCAAACTGTCACTGCTCCCTGCCTCCTCATACTTGTACTCGAGTTTGAAGAATGACCTTAGTCTCGGCGACCGGCCTTCATGCCCCTGTGCCTTCTCCTGCTCAGCCTGACCGCTTGTGTTCGGTGAGCTCTCTAATCCATCGCTCCATGGCTTTCTGGTAGATTCACTAACTGTAATGTCCGAGCATCTTAAAAGCAGGGAATTGTGCTACAACATGAATTGTGTCAATTGAATTTCATTTTGGAAAGTAAAAATGCATGAAACTGTGCCATGTGTGCTTGAGCAGGCCTCGGGCAGTGTCAGCAGTAAAACACAAATCAAGGCTCTTGTTTACCAGAAACAACTGCACCAGGCATTTTGGAGTCCATTTTTCAGCTTAGTGTGGATACCAATGCCCAATGGCAATAGCACTATGTTTATTTGGCAGGCTCTTTATTGGGCTCAGCTAAGTCTAACGGCTCAGGGTGATATGTATAACCATTCTTGTTCCAGTCATCCTGTGGGAAGACCCACTGGAGGAGAACAGATCACTTCTGTGGCAGCATTGTTAACTGTGAAAGAAGTGAAGACCTCAAACCAAAAAAAAATACAGAAGCTGGCCTGCTGCTCTGGCAAAAGAAGACCGACGACTGAATATTAGGTGAAGTTGGTCAGCGGCAAGGAATTGAAGATAAACAGGGCAAGCCAAAGGGGTCTGGGTTCAGTTGTGGGCCCAGTCGCTGCTCTATAAAGTGTGTGTGTGTGTGTGTGTGTGGGCCCTCGGTTTTCCTAATTTTCCCCTCACAGATGTGTGTGCGACACCTCGGCCCACACTTCTATGTTTTCATTTAAACATCTTCGTCCACATTAGCACTTTTTTACGAAACTTTCTCTGTCCACACTACAATGAGCTAAAATGCATATGACGTAGACGTTCACCTGCACTGGTATGCGTGCTTTGGTGGCGAAATCCTAGTAATACCACCGGCCAAGGGATTCGTCTCTTAATTATTTGCCTCTTTGTGCATGTATGCAGCATTCAAACGGTACAAAATCGAATTTAGGTGCCTACAGGTGTGCAGCACAACAAGTGCCATGGAAAGCAACTCCTCCATGCCTGCTGTGTTGAAACATGAAGGGCTGACCAATCAGCGAATGAGATGCTGTAATGAGCAGGAGCCATTCAGGGAGGGGCCGCATTTCAATAAGACGCATTTTGCCTCGTCCACATTACAATGCTGAGGGTGCGTTCTCAGAAGTATACGGCTCTGGAGAGCGCTTTAAGTGTCTCCATTTTCAGGGCTTGAAAACACCAGGGTAGTGTGGACGAAAGGCAGAACTCATTTCTGTTTTCAAACGACAACATAGTAGTGTGGATGTAGCCTGAGGGCGCCCAGTGCTGAGCAGAGACGCTGCATTGTGGGTTAGTGTTGGATCAGCTGTTCTAGAAAGTGAGCGCTGCCCGTAGTTTCCACCTCCAGGGAAACAGGAAATGTCTCATTCAGACTTCAGACTTTAGGCCGTGTTTGTTTACAGCGAGAGCAATGCAATGAAATTCGGAGTCCACGTGTGTTTTTCACAATAACTTATAAAAACCAGGAAATGCCACAACAGTTCGCCTTTGTCCGACTGAACTTGTGATAAAGTGTTTTACAAGTTCAACAAAACAGTGCAATCATTTAAACGCTAAGCTAATAAAATGGAAAGGGACACAAAAAAGGCTAAGATAAGATTCTACGGATCGGTGGCACGTAGGCGCCCTGGAAAACGTGAAGGAATTTTGGTTTCGTGCTGCAGCGTCGGTATCGGTGACGTCACCAGCTGTCATTCTCAGAGTAGACAAGGGAGGAAGACAGGTGGCCTCTTGATGTGTGCTGAAAGCCAGGCCTTGCTGGGCAGGTGAGGAGTATAGGGAAAGCACGGACACTGTCCCATTCTTACATACCCATTAAAAACTCGGGTACCGTTTTTGACGTATCGTCAGAGCGGTGCCATTTGCATTTCCACAATCTGTTTATAAAATATTAGATTGGATTTGTGTCTCAGCCGGTTTGACTTGCTTGGGGGCAGTCAGCCCTGCAGCTGTAGAAAAATAGAAATGTTTGAACCTTCACGTTGTGTTCATTAAGAACGGATGATAAAGTGAAGTCTGTCTGTAATGAATGTGGTGCCCTAGTTGGTGAGCCGTTGAATTTTGAACTTTGCAGTTGTCCTTTCAAAGCCCACCACTATGCAGCCCCAATCAGTCACCTAATCTGCCAGTTGCCTCAGTTTTTGTTTTATGGAAGCCTTGATAATGGCAGTCATGACACAAAGGAAATGTGGTTAAGGTGTTGATCTGAAATGCACAGCGATGCCAGTTCTGTGCCCATCAGTGGCACCCTGAGGGACTCAGAACTGGCGGCGCTGCAGCTGATGAAATATGAAGTGACTTCAGTGGTGCTCATTATGGGATCCGAAATCTGCTGGCAATATGGCCTCCTGCCAGCTAAAACGTTTAATTGTAAGTCCTAGAGGAGTTTGGGAAACACTGGAGCTTTAGTAGGCGCTATATAAAATAAAGTGACGACCTTCAAAGCACACCAGGGCTGCTTCAATGCCCATCGTATAGGACCCTGACTGAGTCGCTTCATCTACTCTCACGTGGTGTTTGGCTGAAAGGTCCCCCTCCATAAAGTGATGGGTGTCCCCCCAGTGGTTAAAATCTTCAGCTGTAAACCACAGAGTTGCTGGGGCAAAGCCCACCACTGTGGGACCCTGAGGGGGTCACTTGAGCTGTGATGCTGACAGGCTCTTCACTCTGGAAAGTCATGTGTGCACAGGAAGAGTCGCCCCCTAGTGGCTGTAGGGGGGTGGAAACGGTGTGCCCTCTAAAGGGGGTGGGGGGGCTGTACTGTATGATATCTTCAGTTTCTCAAGTACAAGCCCCCAAGGTTATCCAAATGTCATAGCCGTTTGTTCTTTTAAGCAAATGCCCCATTTCACTAAATGAAAATGTGAGCCGACAGCTTGTGAGTTTTATTTTTTTGCACAGTTGGTGACGGAGGTCGTCAGCTGGGTCACATGATGAGGTCCTTTTTATTTCAGCAGAGCATTTCGATGGTTACACGTTTGCTGTCGGTAATGAGCTCTCCACTTTGAATCCACTTAGTCCCTCTGCCACCATTACCTCAGTCCAGGGGGGGCTTTTTCCATAGGAGGCTGCCTGCTGTTTCCTTCCCTTTGTTCTTGTGGGACTCTCCTGTCCCCATTGCTCCAGCTCCGCCCCTTTTCTAGTGCCTTCCAAATACAGTAAGTGACAAAGGAGCTTTGTTTCCTGTAGTGACACTCTGTCCTAGACACTTCCCCCATTGTCTCCGTGTCTGTTGGCTCATCACTTGAGGTCACGGTGGGAGGCAGCAGCCTTGGTGGTCCAGAAGTCCAATGCCTCGACCCTCGGACTGCATGGCTTGGCCTAATATCGAACACATTTATCTACGTTTTCAGATGGTGACGTTATGGGCCACGTGGGGAGGCCCTGCACCCGCATTTCATGGTGTCAACTGTCAGGGTTATCAGGGTGTAGGAATACAGAGACCACGCTATGGAAAGGCGCTATATATAATACACCGTCGGTTCTTGAGTTCATTTCTCATCTTCCTCACTGTGTGTACCTGCCAGGCGACCTTCGTCTCTTTAGGTTTTTGCACATCAAAGGCAATGCCCGTTACACTCCTGGGTATGAATGAATCCTTAGTTACCTGGCATCCCCCACCTAACGGTGGGCAGGTGAGCCCAGGCAGGATGTGGGAAAGACGAGGAAGATCCCAGAGGGCAACATGAAGGGCTTTGTCAGGGACTTTCAGTGCCCTCTCCCTTAGGTTAAGGCAAGTGCCAGCTCAAAGAAGCAATGCAATGGCATCCTGTTCTTGTCTCGAATCCCATGAGCACTGGTGGGCTGTCAGCCACTGCGGACTCTCCTCGCCAGCGACTTGGGTTCAATCCCAGCCTCGTCACGGCGTGTGAAGTCTGCCCAGTATGAGCGAGGCAGCAGGCGTCGTGGTACAGTGGCGCCCCATCCAGGTTTGCTTCCCAGCAGTCAGGGTGGGCTCAGTCATCTTCTAGAACTGATTAAGCAAGTTACTCAAGGCATGGATGAACTTAACTGGCACCTAAAAATTGTAGATGACTGTGCCCTGTGATTGGCTGGCATCCCTCACAGGTTTGATGGCCTTGTAAGGCCAATGGCTGGCACTGCTGCCCGGGCTCAATTGTGTGTTCTCCTGTGTCCTTTGGGTTCTGCCACTATCCCAACTATCCCAAAGCAGGCTGCCAACTCAGAGTAGGCAGTGCAAATGTATTGGACTGAACTGGCATCCCTGCCAAGCCTGGCACAATCTAACCCTGCATAGGAAGGTAAACTGGTGTAAATGAATGAAGATGACAGTGGCATCGTGGTTAGCTCTGTGCCTTTCGAGGTCTGTGACTTCGGCCTTTTCAGGCTCCTCAAATAACCAAGGCCCTTTACAATGCCCGCGTCTGCCCGCCACGGTTACAGCTCTGTCATGGAATAGGCAGGTTCAGAACAAAGTGATGGCACCACAGCTGTGACGGCTGAAATCTGAGGTCAGGCTCTGGTCCTGGCTAAGCTGGCACCTGTGTGGCAGCTGCATGTTCTGCCCATGCTCGAGTCTCCCTACGTCCTAGACTGCCTGGTGCTGGCATGAGTGGCATGAGTGGGCTCTGGCATCCCAATACACACCTCTACCATGAAACACAAGTTTCAAAAATAGCAGCTCATCTGAAATGAGTCAAAGTGCAGGGTTCAAATCAGTAGGCGGGGACTTCAAATACCACCCCTCCCCCCCGTACCCCTCCCCCGCAACTGAGAAAGGCACTGCTGTCTACTGTGTAGATAAACCTGAGAGCTTCCTGCACATCCCGGAATTCTCCACGAGCGAGACGGGCGCCAGGAGACTCGCTGCCCATTCCAGTCCGACTTGTTTTGGTATCCGCCCAGCAATTCAGGTTCAACGGTTCTCCTGTGCCAGGTGGAGTGTGGGCACGTGCCAGCGGCCTCTGGACTCTGAATGGGAGGTGAAGATGTTACGTTAGTCATCCGTTGTGTTTGTGTCTTTCGAGGAGGTGCTCTCTGCTCCCTGACTCTCATTTTCTTCTTCCTTCTAATTAATGAAACAAATCAAAGTGGGCTGAAGTGCTGGCACCTCCTGGGCATGGCATACATGAGCCTTGCATAATACGGTGCTCTGTATAGTCTCATGAGGGTCATGGGGAGGGCAGGGTTAAGTGGGTGACAGCAAATGAAGGTCACCTATATAAAGGCCTGTCGCATCTGGTGGCACTTGACCCTCACCAGAGAGGCCACACAGCCCTGTGGAAGCACCGCTGGCGCCCCTTCTATGAAAGGCACTCTATTAAGTGGCACAAAAACTTCACCCTTTCCTTTGATCCCAGTAACTGCAGAGAGGCAGCGCTACACAGCAAACTGACCTGCCGGAGACCGGTAAGATTTTAAATGATTGCATTTCATGGCCTACTTGTACCTTCAGTGCCTCTCTTTGGTATCTGTGCCAGTCTGGACGGCTCTTCACTGGCACGGCCTCTTTCAAGTGTGTTCCCATCAAAACTTCTTATTTTCATGGGGCCTTTTTCCGCCTCCTGTCTGGTTTTAAACTTTCTGTCTTTGATGGCGACTCTCTCAGCGCGCCTCCTACGCCTTTGCGAACGTCTTCACCGGCGCTCCTGCTCTCAAACGCGTTCCTGCTTCTCAGACTCCGTCTTTATTTTTGTGGCGCCTTTCTCGCCTCCTGTCTGGTTTTCAACTTTCCATCTTTGATGGCGGCTCTGTGAACGCACCTCCTACGCCTTAACTCCACAGACTTGCACGTCCTCACCAAAGCCAAACGTGAAAGGCACTCTATAAGAGATAGATAGATATTAGTTATTGTGGCATAGTTGGCAGGATAATAGATAGACAGATAGACATGAAAGGCACTATATGATAGATAGATGTGAAAGGCATTATATGACAGATATATAGGTAGATAGATAGGAATGGCACTGTATGATAGATAGATAGACATGAAAAGCACTATATAATAAATAGATATTAGTTATTGTGGCATAGTTGGCAGGATAATAGATAGACAGATAGACGTGTAAGGCACTATATGACAGATAGATAGATGTGAAAGGCACTATATGATAGGTAGATAGATGGAGAAGATGTTATATAATTTACACGTATAAAGGCCCTAGAGAGGTCTGGCAGACACTGTGTAATAGAGACTTGTACTGAAAGCCATGCGATCGCCTGATAGATAAAGCACTAAATAATATGCACATGAATTGCGCTCGACCGCTATGTGCCATAAACCTGATATGAAAGGCACCAAATAATTGCTCGATAGACATATGCAAGGCGCTATATGATTGACAGTCGGCCCTGTAAACATTATAGAATTGATTGAGAGATATAAAAGACAACACCTCTGCGACCCTCGCCCCAGTAAGAAGGTGCTGTATAAAATAGGAGCTGAGACGTTCCCCTTAAATCCCTGAGGTGCAGAGAAGCCGCACTATTAAGAGACCTGCAGACCCCCCCATATAGTGAAAAGGCACCATATAAAATAATGATTGAGAAGCTCCAGCAAAGACAGCTTCTTACAAAGGGACGTGTGAGCAGCCAGCATGTCCGAGTGTCCCTGTACTCCTCCCTGCCTTTGTCCCTCGGGACCCTGACCTACAGGAGGACTCGCACACCTTCAGAGAGGCAGCCCTGCAAAGAGACCTGCAGACAACAAGCCTGCCCCCCTCCCTTTGTCAAAGGCACTATATCAAATGATGATTATAAAGTACCCCACCAGCGCCCTGACCTACAGGAGGGCTAACTTTGCTGAGGGTCTCACAAACAATAGGCAGCCCCGCAGCCCACTCCCCTTGAGATGGCATGATGTTAAAGTGCTCCATTTTTATCCCCCGCGGGCAGAGAGACAGCACCGCTATGGGACACCCAGGCAGGCAGGCAGCCCCTCTGTGTCTGTTCTTGGACTCTTCCTCCTCCTCCTTCTATAAAAGGCACTATAAAAATATTATAAAAATTAAAAAGCAGCACTCTGGGGTGCGCAGAGGTGGCAGGACCCAAACTGGCTCTCCCTGTACTCCTCTCCCCTGCCAGGTGCACACGGCAGACAGAACTCCTGAGCAGTGATGGGCAGACAAGATGGCCGTGACCCCCTGACTTAGTGGAGCGCCCGCCTCAGGAACTTCCTTTCCTTTCCTGATTGCCCCACCACGCCAGAGGCCATCCCATCAAGGACCATCTCCACTCCAATGATTAATGGGGCTTGTCGAGGGAGACTTGTGCCATGGGGGGCGTTGGCGGGGGGGAGTGCCGCCGTTACGCATTAACTGTTCAAAGCTCGAGGTCATTGGCCCTCAAAGTCACCAGACAAACGAGATTCCTCGAGAGCCGTGTATGCCCAGCACTTCTCAAGCATGACCTGATCAGCCACCCTGGCACAGGGGTACAGGCTGCCACCTGTACCCAAGTGAGACTAGAGGGGAGCAGACACGGAGTCTGTAGGTGTGCCCATTTTTTGTTGGGTATTTTAATGCAAGCAGCCAAGTGACCATCAACAACTGCTGGTCAATTCGAGGCTTAGAGAAGTGTGCCACACTGCCCACGAATGAGGCTGCCAATGTGCCCTTCGCACTGGACACTCCCCTGACAAGCCCCACATACAGGCAGACAAAGAGACAGGAGGGCCCTGCCAGCAGTTGGCACACCCAAACACCACCCACCCTCTCCGCCCAAACTGCACACAATGCTGCAGCAGCGGTGGGATTGAGAGAGCAGAACAAACAGACACACCCAGCGCAATCCGGGCAGACACACACAGTGACAAGGGCGTCTCGGGCACAAAGGAGGGGCCACAAAAGACCCACAGGCAACAAACGGCAAGGAAACAGTCACCGTGCCACTCCTCTCCACAGGTGACCGTTGGGTCCTCCTAACTATCTGACAAAACGCTGAAAGAGCCCCTGAAGCCAGGAGTTCAATATGCGTGGCGTGGCGTCTGCCCCTCGTGCTCCATGTCCTGTGCTAAAGACCCTTTTACCTGAGGGTGGCATGTTGGTGGGGGTGGTACAGCACTTAGTGGTACTGCCACCTCACGGGTCCAGTGTCCCGAGTTCTGTGACCGTGTCACTGTCTGTGCGACATTTGCATCTTCACAGGGTCTTTGGGGGGCTCCCCTGGTATTTGAGCTTTCCTCCAACAATCCAATGACTTATCTGACAATTCCAGATTGGCCCCTTGTGCAAATGGGCATGAGTGGGCCTAAGGGGCTGGCACCCTGCCCAGGGCTGCTTCCTGCCTTACACCTGATGCTACTGGGACAAGCACAGCCCCCAGAAACACCCTGAACTGGTTTAAGGAGATCATGCTGGGTTACTTCAGGCTGATGCCCCACGAGGGCCGGCTGTCCTGTGGATGTCTCTGATGAGTCCGCTGGGGCACCGACAGGAGAAAACGAGAGACAACACCCTGTGACGGGCAGCAAATAGATAAGGCGCTATATCAGAAAAAGATAAATACGCCAGACCCTGCATGATAGGCTGAGAGAGAGAAAGGGCGCTATATAATAGATAGATAGATATGTAAGGTGCTATATAATAGATAGATAGATAGATAGATAGATAGATAGATAGATAGATAGATAGATATGTAAGGCACTATATAATAGATAGATATGTAAGGCACTATATAATAGATAGATAGATAGATATGCAAGGCACTATATAATAGATAGATAGATAGATAGATATGTAAGGCACTATATAATAGATAGATAGATATGTAAGGTGCTATGTGATAGATAGATAGATAGATATGTAAGGCACTATATAATAGATAGATAGATAGATATGTAAGGCGCTATATAATAGATAGATAGATAGATAGATAATGTGAGTGTCTATACGACAGACAGAGAGACAGACATGTAAGGCGCTATATCACAGGTACGCCACTGTATAACACGTGTAACTCCTGGACTGGCACCACTCAGATTCCACCCGCTGCGCTCTGCTCCTGCTATCCGGAGTTAAGAGGGCTCAACTGTGGATGGGTGCAGACTGTAAGGCGCTATAAAGAGTGAGTGCCTTTCAATGGCAGTGCCGTGAGCCCCAGACTGGCACCCTCTCGATTCCCCAGGCCGGCTCTCTTTCCAGTTCCTCCTTTGCCCCTGCTGCCTCTTGTGTCCTTCAGGCTGCTCCTTCCCCGTCTGCCCCCTTTGAGCGGGTCGAGTGCCACTGGAGAGGTGATGTTTGGGGTGCAGTGGGTGGTGCTCAGCTGCAGCCCCTCTCCAGTTTCACTGCCCGCCTTGTAAACAGCGCCAGTGAGCAGCTTGAGTGCCCCATGAAATACCAGTTGGGCCAGCTGCTCGTGGTTTGCAAGTTAAATTTGCTTTTCAGCGCGTCTATCACAGGTGAATGACCGCCCCCCCGCTTGCTGCTCACTTCTCTATTTTCCCACAGGAGCTCATGGCCGGTTCCTTGTCTCTCGCTGACCTTAGCTTGTGCCCCTCACTTCCATATTATGGGTATTTTGGGGGTGTCTGTCACCCCTTATCATATTCAGATGGTGTCTATGAAGACGGTCTAACCTGCCAGCTCAGCTGTAAAGCATGAAGATGCCAGTTCAAGGCAGGTTAGTGACCCCCTCAGTGACACTTGGTGAGCTGGCACACCTGCTGGTGGTCCACTGGAACACAAAGTGGTCATTTAGGACTTACAAGTCACTTTGGCCAGAATGGCATTAATGCACCAGGCTTGGGGAGAAGAGGTGCCACCTGGACTGGACATCTTCATCCCACAGCCTAACGTAAATTGGAGTCCACACACCCGAGGACCCCCAGACCGCCCACTCGTTACAACACCTCCCAGGGTTGCTTGATTTACTGGATTGAGTGGACAAAGTGCACTTTAGGAGAGTCTGTCCCTGTATTGGTGGCAAGCAGGCAGGAGGCCCAAGCCAAGCATGAAGTTGTACCCGCGTCTCGTGATCTTGCGGTGCGCCCACTCTGTAAAGCCAGGAGGAGGGCGGATTGTGACATTCCTGCTTCCTTGTGCAGTTCCAGGGGACACTTGAGTGACACTAATCAGTAACAGATAAGGAGCCTCACGTCATTGTCAAGTATTCTCGTAAACGAGGGGCCGGCGGGCTCAGGCAGTGGCGTTTGTCAGGTGAGCAATTCACAAACGGGACAAACATTCAGGGGGAAAATAAAGAGCTTCTCAGAAAGGCACTATATAAAATAAATAATAAGCCAGCAGAGTGCAAAGGTAATCGATGACTGGTATAACGCTTTACAACTTTATGAAAATACGAATGACCGATGTTCTCAGCATGGAGGAACGTCAAGAAAACACACTGAGATGGAGGCCACTGTGAAAGGCGCTATATGGAAAGATGAGTGATGCAGCACATGCCACCCCCCCCAATCCAGTGTTGTCAGGAAGGCCACAGCAGTGCAATTCACCCACACGGAAGAACCTAAAATGATATTCAGAAAAGGCGCCATATAGAACTGGAAGGACACAGACCCCCTGGGTTAACATTTTGTCCACATGGAAGAACACTTCACACCATTTTAATTCAGGTCAGGGTCGCAGGGGCAGAAGACAATAGTGCACTAGGGGGCGCACTCACAATGAGAGAGTGTCCTCTATGAAAGGCGCTATATGAAAGCACGGAGCCCTGAGCACAGTGCACACTTCACCAACAATATGAGTGAGTGCATCGAGGGGGCACATGGGCATGGATGGTCACAATCTCCCTATCGGTCACATGGGCATTAAATAAGCCCACCAGGATGGTGGTCACCACTCACAAGGGCTGCATGAAGGCAATGCTGTGGTTAAGGCTTTGGACTTCAAACCCTGAGGCGGTGGGCTCAAGTCCTGCTGCTGACACAAAGTGACCCCTGAGCGACTCACTTCACCTGCCGGTGCTTTGAGTGGAAAAACAAAAGGGAGAGGCAGGCAGGGCGGCACGGTGGCGCAGTGGGTAGCGCTGCTGCCTCGCAGTTAGGAGACCTGGGGACCTGGGTTTGCTTCCCAGGTCCTCCCTGCGTGGAGTTTGCATGTTCTCCCCGTGTCTGTGTGTGTTTCCTCCCACAGTTCAAAGACATGCAGGTTAGGTGGATTGGCGATTCTAAATTGGCCCGTGTGTGTGCTTGGTGTGTGTGTCCTGCGGTGGGTTGGCACCCTGCCTGGGATTGGTTCCTGCCTTGTGCCCTGTGTTGGCTGGGATTGGCTCCAGCAGACCCCCGTGACCCTGTATCTCAGATAGCGGGATTAAAGAGTCAAGGTAAATAACGAACAATGATGGCGACGGAATGGCCGAGTGTGTCGACCACAGGCAAGTGCTGTGTGGGGGAGCTGCAGTCCTTTCACCTGGGGCTAAGATGCTGTGAGGTTGTGGTCACCATGGAAAGGCGCTATATGACGGCCAGGTGTCATCTCGCCCATTGTTCCAGTATATGATGGATGTGTAATCACAAAGAAGATGCCATTCTTTCAACGTCTCACCCACCGGGCTGGAAAAGGAAACTCCAAGAAAAGTGTCGAGGGAGCACGTGCGACAACTAAACCTGGCGGGCCACCGGCCTTATCTGCGGGCCTCTCCATGACAGCACTGCTTGAGTCAGCGGTCCTCCTATCTAATGCTAAGTCACGGTTACTCTTCGGCGACGAGCCGCAGCCAGCCCAGCCCAGCCCAGCCCAGGCCACGCCCCCCGATCGCCGTCTAATTGTTACCTCACCGACACTCATTTGCATAGCGAGTGAAAAGGCGCGGGACGGGCAACGCAGGTGACTGCACGGCAGATGAACACCGCGCCGCGGCGGGACACGCGGAGAGCCGCTCGTCTCCTTCAGCACCCGAAAGAAAGAAAGAAAGAAAGAAAGAAAGAGGAGTGATCCGCCTGGGCGCGAGAGCGGCGAGCACGCGCTGAACACCGCAACACCCCGCAGGTGAGCAGGCGTCTCGGAGACTTCGGGGTCGGGGCGGGCGCAGGGACAATGAGGAGCGAGGGGGACAGGAAGGGGACGAGCGGACGGTGGGCTCCACTGCAAAAAGAAAGAAAGAAAGAAAGAAAGAAAGAAAGAAAGAAAGAAAGAATCCAACAGGGCATCTTACAGAGAAAGAAAAAGTATGGCTGGTGTGTAGAAAGAAAGTTCAAATTATTAAAGATACCGTTGTACATTTTATGGTAAACAAAACGAACGATTGTCTGTAGAAATGAATGGATTACTTTTGGAAAAATATGTTTATTTCATTGAGTGTCTAATACTTTACTAAGTATAATAATATTATATAAGATTTTATAATATCCTATTTTATTATATAATAACAATATAGGGCCACACAGAACAAACGTTTCTTTTCAAGTCTTTCCTTTTCAGTGTGGAAATAAACTTTTCCCCCCTATATACCTACATGTTGGTTATCCTCATGGATACATACATACATATGGGGGGTCTGTTGCTGACTGCCCTGCACCCCCCTCCCCATTAGGACTCTGAGCACATCAACATCTGATCTCCATCCATGTGACCAACCAGCTTATCCTGAGCAGGTCATGGGGCAGTTGGAGCCTAGCAGAACAATCACTGGGCACAAGGCAGGAGCCAAAGACCTGCATCGGGGCGCCCGTCCATCACAGGGTGAGCAACACACACGCACACACACAGTGGGGGGCCAACTTAGCATCAGCAATCCACCAACACGCCATGTCTGAGGACTGTGGCAGGAATTGGAACACCTGGGAGAACATGCAGACTCGACACAGGGGTCTTCCAGGACGCGCTCCATATGGAGTGGCAGCAACCTTAGCAGTGTGCTGTCCGCACATGTAATAAAATATAATAAATATAATATCAAGCAGGTTTGAGAATATTACACAATTTTATAATTTTATATCATATAATCCTGCAGTGGGTTGGCACCCCATACCAAAGGGTGGGCTCTAGCACCCTGACACCTTGAATTGGATACTAATATAATATAATATTGGTTGGGAGCATGTGCTGATAGTGTGTTGTCACACCCACCACATGAATAACCACCTGGATTGTATAATATAATAATATAATATAATATAATAATATATTAGGGTGACATGGTGCTACGGTGGTCAGTCCTGCTATCTCTCAGACCCGTCCAGTCGTCGTCCATTTCAGTTGCCCCTTACATGAATTGCTGATTTCTAATCAGTCCCTGGCTGTGTGTGTCTTTGAGGGGGTCCTGCGATGGACTGGTGCCCGGTCCAGGTTTAGGTCCTACCTTGATCCCCAATGTTTCTGAAACAGGAAGCAGACCCCCTGAATTGGACTAAGTGGGGTTAGAAATGGACAGATAATGCAGCATGGTGTGTAAAATGTCCTTACTACCCAATGACTGGGACAACCTGACGAGATCTAAGATAGCAGCCAACGTAAACCCAGATGTCCTCTCAGAAATACTGGAGGTCTGGGGCCAGTGAGGCTGCTGGATAGCAGCTGAGACGTTCTTATCAGTGGTGGAATCGGACTGGAGGACTTGTGCAGTCCGAGGAGAGAAGTTCACAAGTTTAGGACGTAAGGTGGCCCATTCAAACCCTGCTTCTTTCGACCATCAGAATATCGCTGTTGTTCCGTTTAACACTCCTGAGCCTCACAGTACCTCATAGGTCTTCTTTCCCCCTCGTGGATGTTGGTAACTCAGCTGCTCCGTGGCTTCTTTGGCTTATGGGACTTCACCTGGATTTGTTGAGCTGTGAATGTGAGTGAGGTCTTCATCATTATCACCACAGGCTCTTGTTTTAAGATGAAGGCTTTCTGAGGCTTTCTCCACCTTCGCCTCTTGCTGCACGTAAGGCCGCCACCACCACCACCACCACCACCACCGTTGTCGTTAGCTTCTCACTAATGTAGTCTTTTTTTCTTTTGAATATTCATTCGTGCACAAGGAGTCCTGACAACGTTTCTGCTTGCTTCCTCCTCAGTTTTGGACACGATCTTCATAGTCGTCTCCATCGTATCTCTCCCCTGCAAATTTACTGTGTGATGATGTTATGTTCATCTTCCTCCTCTTTCTTGTTCAGCCAGGATTTAAGGTTCCTGCGCCATGTTGGTTTTGTCCTCGTCTTTGTATTTGTGTTTTCGTGCTCCTTGCGCATTGACAGCAGCACACCGTTGAGGCCATCTTCCCGCGCCAGTGCTGTTTATGCCTGAATGACCGATGTTGTCTGCGTGGAGGAACGTCAAGAAAACACACTGAGATGGACGCCACTGTGAAAGGCGCTGTATGAAAAAATGAGTGATGGAGCACATGACCCCCAGTCAGGTGTTGTCAGGAAGGCCACAGCAGTGCAATTGACCCACATGGAAGAACGCAGAATGATATTCAGAGTGATATTCCTGCGTGAATTTGGTGTGCCGACCACACGACAAAGCGGGCGCCAGCAGTGAGCGACCAAAACACCTTTCTGCTTGTTGTGGCCTGTTTGATCGGCATGTCTCCGAGTCAGTGGGTGAGAGTGTTTGGTCAACGACGCATGGCTGACAATGGCAGAGCACAGGTTGCGAGAGTCGCTGATGAAGAGGAGCTGTGCCGGTGATTACTGAGGAGAAGGTGGAGTATCAGACTGTCACGCTGACCAAGAGCAGTGAAGAACGGGCAGGTGCAAATTTGTCGCTGGGGTCCTGCATGAGGAGCAGATGCATGCTGACTCTGCTGAACGTCCGTGACTCGTGACACCCCTCAGATGAGATCCCTCAGATGAGTGCCTTCATGACTTCAGTGTCATCAAACCAAACGTCACGTCTGTCGAGGACTAGGAGTCCCAAAGCCCTAAAGAGTTCTCGTGGTCCCAAAAACACCCACTAGAGGGGGATATCACCTTGAAACCCCAGCTAGTAATAAGGGCAAGAGCCACATCTTTATGGAATAAAAGATTTATTTGTCACAAAGAGAAGCTCCATATAGCAAAAATGGAGTTGCCTTAAACACAAAGGCAATGCAAGTCAAACAAAGTCCCAAAACAGAATCCAAATTGAGTCGTCGAAAAAACAGCAAGAGGGTCAAAATTCCAAAGTAAACAAAGGGCACAGCAAAGCACAAATAACTCGCTGACTCCAGGGGGCATTGACCGCCAGGAACTGTGGGAGACCTCCACAGTTGCAACCTCTTGAGGGACCACCAACAAAACACATGGAACATAACAAAGACAGCCGATATAGAAGAGAAAACCAAAACTAAAGAAAGATGCACATAAGCAACATAAATCCAAGAATCAAAAATGAACAAAAGACATCAAATGTGAATTTGAACCCCTGGCTGTTTCCAGAATCTTCTGCCACATTTCCCGAATTCACTTCTTAAATCCATAACAAGTACGGCCTAATGGAGACCAACAGCTTCATGAAACTCAGGATTGTCCCCCCAAACTCAAGAAGAAGGCCTGCACAGGCCAAAAGAAGTCAAGGCTTAAATTTTACAAAAAGGGAGAGGGGAAATGTGAAACCCCTGGCTCAATAACAGAGCTTCTTAACAGTTAAACCATTCATTACTTATTCCAACTGACACAAAAAGAAAAAGAAAAAACATATCAAGGGCAAAAGTCTTTTTAAAAAAGATTTGCTAAAACAAACAACAATACATCAAATCCAAATGACTCCAGAAATCAGGAGCAGCAACATTAGCTGAACCTCGCGAGCCAAGACTGCTGCACTTTGTCAGTTCTTAAGAAGAGCGTCAGTATCAGGGGGCCCTGCCTCCCTTGGGTTCAATTTATAACAAAAATGAGAGCATAAACTAGTGAGTATACTAACCTGAAATAAATAAAGTACTACGCACCCCATCATCCATTTTCCAAACCAGCTTATCTGGAGGAGGGTCAAAGGGAAGCTGGAGGAGCCTATGCGGGCAAGCCAATGGGCACAAGGCAGGGGTAACGCCTGGAGAGGGCGCTGGGCCATCGCAGGGTGGGCATGCAGGCACATAAGGGGTTAATTTTAATTAAAGCCCGTAAACTCGCTTAGAACGGAGGCCATCACGGGCACTCATGCAAAGCGCTTGGACGGCTTTAGATGGCGCATTTGAATATTCGATGGCAGCAAAGTGATTAAAAACGTAAAGAGCAGCCAAGAGGGCAGGGATCAGCAGAGCCTCAGGGCACCAAATGCTGACATGGCCGGCTTGTCAATGATTACACTGGCGGTGGAGCAGAAATGTGAGGGCTTAGTGTTGTGTTCTTTATTAATTCCTGCCGACCATTCTGATAGTCTCCAGCAAAAAAAACAAGTTTTGAGAGTGAAGCGTGGACTCTGAACTGTGGCCACCGCAGGACCAGCGCCCGCAAATCAGCAGCTCGGGCTCGGCTCACATTCTTCATGCAAAGCAACAAGAAACGGGGCAAATAAAAGACAAAGTCCTGGGGTCAAATCCCAGACCGCTCGCCATCTGTGCCAGGCTGTCGTAGGTTCTTGTCATTCTCACCTGCTTTACTGAAACACGCAGGTTTGGCTGATTGGTGACACTAAATAGGAGTGAATGTGGCTGACCCCACCATGGGCGGGCACACCAGAGACGGCTTGTTCCTGCTGGGTACTCAATGCTGCCAGTGCAGGTCCTGAAACTCTGAACTGGACTAAGCTATTAATAAAATAATAATAATAATAATAATAATAATAATGGTACGCTGGCACAGTGGAGCCTCACACTAAGAGGACTGGGGTTCACATCCTGGATTTCCCCCAAGTGCCCCTGTTTGGATTGCCAATGCTAAATTGCCCCCCCCCCACGATGGGCTGGACCCCTATGCCTGCCTGGGATGGGCTCCAACTCCTCAAAGCGGGTTTAGGACGTGGATGGATGAGTTGCGGTCTGTCTGCTCTATATAGCGCCTTTCCTAGCTATTTATTTTTAATGCTCTTCCTCTGACCCCCCCCCCCCCCCCAAAACAAGGCTGAATGTGCTTCTCCTCTCTTGCAGGATATCATGTCGGTGTCACCGGAAGTGTGGTATACGGGGAGTTCCAGCCCACAGGACGACCCTGAGAGGGGCTCAGGCCAGCCCGAGTGTTCCATTTGCTTCAACTCCTATGACAACATCTTCAAGACCCCCAAAGTCCTGGAGTGCCATCACACCTTTTGCTTGGAATGCCTGTCGAGGATGATGGCAGCCGTGCCCGCGGAGCAGGCCTCTGGACGAATCCCGTGTCCCTTTTGCCGGCAGCTGACGTCCATCCCAGAGAAGGGTCCACCTGCCCTCACCACCAGCCAAGAAGTGCTATGCAAGCTGCCTGCCCACCTGCAGCACGAGGAGCCCGTGTGGATGGACGGTGCCAAGCTCTGCTACAAGCGGGCCCCCGACGCCAACAGTTCAGATTTCTGTATCTGCATCGACATTGGGATCTCAAAGACGGACCTCACCCCCCCACACAGGCCGCCTCCGTCCCGCCGGGTCTGGGGGTGCTGCAGGGCGTTCAGCGACAGGAAACGCTTCGTCCTGTTTGCCGTGTTGCTGGTGTTGCTCATCTGTATAATAATGTGGCCCCTGCAGTGCGTCTTTACCACCGGCAATCTGAGGTGCTTCAGTCAGCAGGTCTCCGGGCCCACAGCCAGACCCGCCACCTCCTCTACGGGGCTTTGAGAGCGCGTTGAGCCCCCACACTACAGACGCGTGTTTACTGTGCCACCTGGCAGGAGCCGTGGAGCAACCTGGACGTCATTGTGGGCTCAGGGGTGACAAGAGGAGGTACATGACAAAGGCCAACTCGCGTTACACCGTAAAGTCAAGTCCTCCAGCCTTCTGTGCCGACAATTCAAAGACTCGTTTTCAGGAGCAAAACTGTGGACAAGCAAACACACAAACTAAGAGTCCAATGGGGGAGGCCACAGATAAATGTGAAGACCAAATACGGTCAGTGGGACCCCCCAATGAAGGACCAAAAGAAAAACCCTGGGGGGGGCCCAAAAAAAAAAACTTGATAAATCGACTGCCTAGAAAACGTTGAGACCTCCAGACACTCAGAACCGGAAAGCGAAGCCTTTTACAAAATGTGCAGGTGGTCCTCATGCCCACCGTGGTGACCATTTGTTTTAGAGGTCGTGCCAACTGTCACTTTGGAGTGAACACACTTACATGTTAGTAAGGTTTAACGTAGCAGCAGCCTGTCCACCACCACAGGACTCCATTTGTCTCAGGGTGATGCGCTCGTCTCAGCGACACTTGAACCTGTGGATGACAGAGCTGCTTTTACTAACCAATGGAGAGCCTCCCCGGCCGCAGTCACCAAGTTTGTTTTAGAGGTCGTGCCAACTGTCACTTTGGAGTGAACACACTTACATGTTAGTAAGGTTTAGTTTTCAGAAACATTCTTCATGTTATTTACTTTTCATACACTTTCATAGCTTCACTTTTCTCACGTCACTGCATTAGTAAGGACGACGTGTTTTTCAATTTTCTCTGCAGTTAAAAACGCCACATTGTGCTTTTTGACTAAATGTACTCGTTTTCACTCAAGTCCACCATTTCTGCATCACAACTTTTGTCTCATTTGACTCACGTGGTCTCATCCTCACATCACGATGTTTCTTCTTCTTGTTCTCCAGCTGTTTTCCATATCACACTTTTCAATGATCTTTTCAGTTTGATTGCCAATTATTCACACTTTTTCTCAAGTGCACATTTTTCCCCGTTTCTACATCTCCCGTTGTACTCGTCTTCAGACATTTGTCCAGTTCCACCTCACAGATTTTGTTCACATTTTTCATTTTGGCCCCGGTTTGCTCCTGTCTCCACATCACACCTTTCCACAGTCCTTTTTATTTTCGTGCCACTTTACCATTGTGCACATCACACTTTTTCTCAGATGCATTCATTTCCACACCTTTGCCTGTTTCCACGTTTGTTGAAGTTCCATTTTTTCCCCACGCTTGCTCATTTCTGCGTCACCCCTTTTCACATTTTCTTCAGCATTTGTTTCATGTACTGCTGCAGCCCCGCTGTCATGGAGAGAGGAAATTCTCACTCGCCTGTCTGAGCAACACGTGAGACGACGCCACAGCAATGTATGGAATGCCATCGATTGTCACAACTACATATAAACTGTTCTTCATTTTCAACATATCACTTTTATACTGCATATTATATATGTAAATACATAAATAAATAAATATATACTTGGGGGTTTGCCCCCTGCTCACTTCGCTCATCAACCCCGGCCTGCGCTACGCTATGTGCCAGCCACCGCGTCTCTGCCACTCTCGTATGTGGATTTCACTTTCACCAAACAGCAAATCTTTTAATTCTCACAGATACGCCTCTTCATTGGGAAGAAACACGAATCAGACGATCTACAAGTCACCGACTTAAAGTTTAAATCTGAACAATATATTCAATCTCTTTTTGCTGTTCCGTTATTTCACAGGGTAATAATTTCCGTTTGTTTGTGCTAATGCGATCTTTACTATAATTTTTTGAGACTTTATAATTTTAGTACTTTTATTATCTCTAACCTGCTCTGTATGTTTATCACGCCAATGTTTTTGAATTCTGTACGACGTTCCACTTTGTCATCTACTCTTTGTCTTTTATTTCCGGCCCCAGGCGTACTTAAATCTCTCGGCACAAAGTCTCGTCTCACGGTACATGAAAGTGTGTCTCTGAAAAAAGTCTCGTCTCATCCCAGGATTTTTTTATTATAATAGAGAGATATATAAAGGGTTCAAAAGGAAAAAATGTGACAATTGGTAAAGAACCCCATATATCTGGTGGAAAAAGGAGCAAAATAAAGAGGCACAGAAGGGTTTCAAATAATGACAGCTTCTGCCTGGTCAGCGAGAGCACTTGGATTTCTTTCAGGGCTCGTTGCCCAATGAAGAACGACTCCTATATGATGTCAGGCCGGAAGGGGCGGAGCTACTGGGAGAAAGCAGAGCTGAGTCACTGGTCCTCATAACTGGGGATGAAGGAACCTGTGGTCAGTAACAGCGCCCTCTGTGGGGCCAGGATTGAAGTGTTAGGGTCATCTGAGCCTTTAAAATGTCCCACCTACTGTATGTGTGACAGGAGAGAGAAAGATTGTATATTTTATATGTATATCTCTCTATTATTAAAAAAAAAAGTCTTGCGACGATACAAGACTTTTTTCCTGTGACAAGACGTGATCTTTTGAAGGGAGACAGAGAGACACTTTCACGTCCCTCGAGACGGTCAAGTCACGTCGTACTTACAACCTTTGGAAGCAAGTCCTGGGGGACAGCCCAGTTGGGTCCACCAGGGGGAGCTGCAGGACTGGGAAGTCCATACGTTCTGGGGTTTCCACCTCACCCGGAAGTGCAGACAGACCAAGTGTGCAGAAGATCAGCTAAAATAAAAGGGACTGCTTACCTCACATCAGGGAGCCAGAGTTGGGAGGAAGGAGGACGAAGCAAGTCCTCCTAAACATGCAGAGCAGGGTAGAGATAATGGAAGTAGGAAAATTCAAAAGTCTCAAAAAAATGAGAGTAGAGATCGCATTAGTGCAAAAAAAAAATGGAAAATATTACTCGGTGAAATAACTTGACAGTGAAAAGAGATTAAATATTCAGGTGCTGTCCAGGCTTTTAAACGTTCGAAGCGCTGCGTGAGATGCAGATCACACGACACGGCAGCAAGCCAGCTGATCGAGCAAAGAGGAGGTAAAAACACCCAATTTATTTCCCATTGTATTAGCGTTTAAGAGGAGGTTTTGGAGGAGCAACTGCGTCTCCTTGGGGTGTGTTTAGCCCCCCTCTTCACAACGGTGCGTAGCACAGGCCAGGGGTTGGCAAGCAAAGCGAGCAGGGGGCAAAGCGCCCTAGTATATATATATATATATATATATATAAATATATGCACACACACACACACACACAGGCATCAGTTTTCAGCCTAAACTTCAGAGGACTTCTTATTTCTACAGCAGGGTGTTGTTAAGCACACCATTCTCGTCTTATCCTACATATGATATGTTCATTGTTCTTACTTTCATGTTACCCATTTCATCAAATCTAGACGTTCTTAAAGTTAAGTCATCTGTGTCTACGTGACTCCTTTTACCACATTTGCTGAATTGCCCTTTAAATTCATTTCTGCTCCTGACGTATTGCATTTTATTCTCCCATTTTTACTACAACTTTTCATCTGTAAAAGTACTGCAGCTTTGCACTTGTTCACCCACATTTCTTTTCATCGTCTCTCACTTCAATGCCCATTTTGAAAGTGTTAAAAGTTCCCCTTGACTGTTCTTCAAGCTCCCCGGGGGTCCTGACTCAGCGGCCCACATATTTCATTGTTTCCTTCTACCTCATTATGACTAAAAGCTCCATCAGCCTTCCACAAATGAGTGAGTTGCTTCTTTGACAATCCCTCACACTGCAATGGCACAGGAGACACAGCAAAGCTGAGCCGGTGACAACTGGGGGGAGATGCAGGTATATTCAGTGTCACACTTTGGGGGTCCGGTGCCTTTAGGTGTTATTAGGATTGATTTTCATGACAGTGCCTTTTAAGAAGAAAAGGCCTGTCTGAGGGGTGAAGCCCACAGCCAAATCAGCGTAATGTCTTAGGTCGATATTCATTGTTATTATTATTATTATTATTATTGTCAATTTTGATATTTTGTTTAAAAAAAGACTCCAATAAAAGTCATCAAAATGTTATTCTGCAGATCTCTGTCTTTTCTTTAATTTGTATTACATCACAGTCTGTCAGAATCACTGCGTGGGCTACTATCTGGTGGTCTAATTTAATGCTACCAGTACTTGGGGGTCCACATCAATGACAATGGACTGGTCTTGGAACACAAAGGAGCTGGAGAAGAAAGGGCAGAGCAGACTTTTCTTAGGAGATTGCGTTCCTTTAATGTGCGTAAGTGACGTCCTTCACATCTTCTACAGCTCTGTGATGGCCGGTGTGGTGTGCTGGGCCAGTAACATCACTTCAAGACAGTAATGATTTCTGTTTGTTAGCACTAATGCGATCTTTACTATCATTTTTTTTGAGACTTTAGAATTTTCGTACTTCCATTATCTCTAACCTGCTCTGCATGTGTATCGCGCCAACGTTTTTGAACTTCTTTACGACGTTCTACTTTGTCTTCTACTCTTGTCTTTTATTGGAGCAGAGAGCACAGGAACTGTCCGACAATAGCATTCACATGAATGAGAAGTGAGTGGACGGTGAGCGTGGTTGTAAATGTTTGAGAGGAAGACGGGACTTGTGAAAATTTCAAAATCTCTTGGAAAAAAGTCTCATCTCGTGGGACCTGAAATTGTCTCCAAGAAAGTCTCGTCCCAGAATTTCCTTTTATAATAGAGAGAAATGTGTCTCTTTTTCTTCTTCTGTCCTGTTGCCTGAGTTCATGTAACATATGAGTGATGTAGCAGAAGCACTCAAGGCAGCGTGCATAAGGTGCCCCCAACTTTTTGAACATGCTGTACAGAATAGTAAAATTTCACCGTCTCCTCTGAGGAATTTGCTCCCCGGCCCCAGCAGTCAATCAAACACAAACTAAACTAACAGTCCAATAGGGGAGGCCACAAATAAATATGAAGATCAAATACAGTCAGTGGGACCCCCACCAACGAAGGACCAAAAGAAAAAACCTGGGGGAGAGTCAAAAAAAAAAAAAAAAAAAAAGTGCTAAATCGACTGCCTAGAAAACGTTGAGACCTCCGGATACTCAGACCTGGAAAGCGAGGCCTTTTAGAAAATGTGCAGCTCCATCGTTGTGCAGGTGGTCCTCATGGCCACCGTGGTGACCTTTTGTTTTAGAGGTTGTGCCAACTGTCACTTTGGAAGGAACACAGTAAGGCATAACGTAGCAGCAGCCTGTCCACCACCACAGGACTCCATTTGTCTCAGGGTGATGCGCTCATCTCAGTGACACTTGAACCTGTGGATGACAGAGCTGCTTTTACTAACCAATGGAGAGCCTCCCCGGCTGCAGTCACCAAGTGGGACTTCTGAGCGCAAGGGCACCCCGCTAATGGTGGCTGTCAGAGCCTCACTACACTCGCTCCTCGTTACGCACAGCAAACGAGACGAACAAAACCCCGATGAGGTTTGCCCGAGGCAGCTAACAAAAGTGAAGATCGTAGTTCATTCTCCCATCAGGTTTTTGTACATTTTACTGGTCTTTTTCAGTTTTTCTTTTATTTTGTTGTTACATTTAGTTTTATTTATTTATTTTTTAGTGGGTGTCTCCATTTTGGGTTCCCACTGCCACAGCGTGTTTAGGGGGCGTGGCCTTGGAGGTCACGACATGTGATGGTGATGTCATCACCTGTAGACTATTTATGATGCCACAGCGTGATTAGGGGGCGTGGCCCTGGAGGTCATGACGCATGATGGTGATGTCATCACCTGTAGACTATTTATGATGACAGTGCGGCATGAGCATCAGAGCTCCTGCAACATCTCTGTCCGTGTGATTTGGTTTGTTAAAGGCTCTTCATTAGGGTTAGGCTTTCATTTTTGTTTCGGGTCCTGCAATTTCAGTCTACTGGTTCTGATCTTTTGACGATCAGCTCCTGTTAAGAAAGAACATCCTTCGTCTCCTAAGCCATCTTTGAGCCGAATTAGCTTTGCGTATCATTTCGGTTTTGAATGTTACTGTGCCACCATTTTGTTTAGAACAGACAGCATCATTTTGAGCATCCATTGCTATGACATGACGTCGGGTTAAAAGCAGGCATACTGGAAGTCGCGCCATGTCACTAATCACAGCATTTATAACAGCATCACATGTAACAGCTCGTCCAAGTTTATGGATACACTCTGAAAACATTTTCGCAAATTCTATAGTTTGATTTTTTTTTTCCAGAACTTTCCAAACTTTTTGACTTTGATTCTTGAAACCTATCAGTGTGGGGCTGAGGTGTCAACCCCTGCACTCGGGGGCCCAATCCAGGTGGTTCGTCGTGTGGTGGTTCCACCCCAACTATCTGTTGACCACCTGCTTTTCCTGGACAAACCTCAGTCCCTGTCACAACATCATCTCAATGAGCTCCAGAAATCTGGAAGCAGCCAGTCATAGAAAGTGCTAGAAGAAGTGGACAAATAAAAGGACTGGAGACAGGGACGTCTTGAAGGCTTTTAAAAAATGCATTTAAATGACTTCAGCTACATTTGCAAGCCCCATTCTTTAATGTATAAATCCGTTTTGGGGTCACCGTTAATCAGAGTCTGTCCTGGATTACCATTTGTGACAAGGGTGCCAGTCCAGTACAGAGCAGTTTGATCAGAGCTGTGTTGACCAGAGTGTTGCCCAGGACAGCATGTTACCTTCTATACTTCGTCCCACAAGATTCAATCTTCTCTGTGGCCCTTTTTGCAGTTCAGTTTAATTAACTTTCTGGCGGAGTGGAGCGCTGATCCTGTCTGAACTTGCCAGCTCGATAATGTGGCCTGCTGGTTTCACAGTCACGTTTCTACCTCTTATCTTAGGTCGGCTACTTCTTGTTATCGAGAGGCCATGAAAGTGTTGAGTATTTGTTGGTGATAATGTTGCTCATTTTTATGAGGTGCCTTAGGTTTCCAAGAGGCAGACCCTCCAAATGGTTAAAGTACGGCTTTGTTAGCTGGTATGCACAGACGTAAATCACATCACATCACATCACCCTGAGCTCTCTGGGTTTGCTCAGTCAGCTCAAGTTCATTATTGGGCCTGGAGCTCTCATATCTCTTTAGGTGGAGGGCGTCATTTGTAGAATGGGAATGTGTACGCAAACTGGAATAGGTCACATACAGAAACGTATGAGGCAATCTGGCAGGAAACAATAAAGATATGCATGAGACACGAGTGACAACAACGGTCAGAAAAGCTGTGACAAAATGTGAGAGGGAGGAATGGACAAAGAGACTTACAGGAAATCCAGCCCTCCCTTTACTGCTACTCTTAATCCAGTTTAGAGTTCTGAAGGACTGGAACCAAAAGTAGTAATGGGTCAAAGGACGAACGAGTCCCATGACAGGATGCAGTTTGGGGGGAAAAACAATGCAAAGCAATCCAAGAACAGAACCTGCAAGAGAGCATGATGGGACCTGTATAGGAGTCTGCTGTGCCACACTCTGGGAGGAATCATACTGGTTTTGCCTCTCAGTCAATAACAACCACTCATGCTAAACAGGCCTGCCTGCTGGAGGCACTTTACCGAGACCTGAAGTGGGTTGTTAGGCCGGAACATCTCAGATTTGAATAAAAACTGTCACAAAGTGCCACCCTGCCTCAGCGAAAAAACAGACTTCTTTGCGTAGGATGGTATGGGACAGATGGTGTAGCTGGTCTTTACTTGCCTTTCAAGATAATAAATAATAACTAGGTTATTACTGAAAGATATAATATATGTTTAAGATTGTGAAGAATGGCCAGCGTCCTTACCCGGCTAGGACTCCTTTAGGATGGAAGGACAGGGTAGACAGCTTACAGAGTCCTTCATCTCCCCCAGGACATTAGATGGCAGTGAGACCAGGCTCAGATTCCCACATGGATACCCACAGGGCATGACAGGTACTGTAGTCCTGGGGGACAGCCCTGTTGGGTCCACCAGGGAGAGCTGCAGGACTGGGAAGTCCATACGTTATGGGGTTTCCACCTCACCCGGAAGTGCAGACAGACCAAGTGTGCAGAAGATCAGCTAAAATAAAAGGAACTGCTTACCTCACATCAGGGAGCCAGAGTTGGGAGGAAGGAGGACGAAGTTTGTGAGAGGAGCAGAGGATGCAGTGAGAGGCAGAGAGAGAGAGAAGAAGACAAAGAGTGACTGCATTGTGCTTAGTGTACTTGTGGTGGTGGGAAACCCTTATAAAAGAAGAGTTTTCCCAAAATAAAAGGCTCTTTGCCTTTGAATCTGTGTCTGTTTGTGTTGGGTGTCTGGGGAGCTGGAGTGCCACCTACTGTCCACAAGATCCACTTTTTGTATTTGTGGTAAAAGGGCAGAGAGGAGCTGCCAGATCCCAACAATCCGAGATGTATTTTAGGGAAGCTGGAGGTCTATTGTAAAATGGATACACAGGTGCAACTAGGATCAAGTTATCTGGTCATCTATTGACCTGCTTTGCATGTACAACTCCGTGATCTATCAGAAAGCACAGCTGGATAGGGAACGGTGCAAATGTAAATGTAATTATCTGATGCCCCGTGCTTTGGAACTCCGGCACATGGCCAATCCCCGGGCATCGTGTAGTTCATGATCAAACGTAACCAGTGTGAGCGATAGACTCAGACAAGCAAGGAGCAGTAACAGCTGTTCTTTTATGGAACCAAATCCCAAAAGCACAAGGCAAAGCAGTCCAAACTGGCAAAGATACGACAAAAAGAAAAAGCAAAAACAACAACTATTTACACATTTACATCTGCACCCCAAATAGCTACAGCATGTGGTAAAAGGAACAATCAAAAATAAAAGGATTCCTTTGTTCAAGGCTAAAGGATCAGTTCTGGAAGGTAATCCACAAAGAAACAAAAAGATCAATTGAACAATCACAATCGGATGCACACCAGTTCTCCCAGTAATAAACCTCCACGGCTCCCAATAACTCGGAGGTCTACTCTGCACTGCACTCTCTTCTCATCTAACAGTTGATTGGAAGACAAAAGTCCAAATGCCAAAATCTGGCATCTGCTCGGGCATTTTCTATCCCTACAGGGTTCATCCGACCAATCCTTTCAGATGGTCGCTAGAATTCTCCTGTCTCCTTGCTTCCTCCAATCTCACATCAGTTTCTCAGACGCATCAAATTTTACTTCAGCAGCACAGTTACCAATATCTTTCATCATTTCAACGACTTTTAATTTAAAACCAGCTTCATATTTTCTTCTGATCGCATGCTCCATTGTAGATAAGGGATGCTCTTACGATAAAGGTGTATGAGGGTGTGAGATACAAAACAGTGCAATCGTCGCTTCGGAATAGTTCAGGTATCACTGTGTGGTCACGTAGGCACAATACATAGAAAAAAAAAGGCGTGTGCTCCGTGGTTACTGTCTCAGGTGGGCGTTAGCATATCAGTCTCTTGGACCAATAGCGTGAGTTTTCTGCATTCGACTTATATGACCGATATTATAAAATACCAGAAATTATACGGTAAAATCAAGTCCCAACTTATCCGCGGGAGAACTTATCTGCTAGTATATATGGTATACACTCAGTCTCGTGTGTGTGTGTGTGTGTGTGCACGCAAGTTTCCTCTGATGGTGCCCTGCACTTTCTTCTGCCCTTTCTTTCTGTTGACAACTATCACTGCTACAGTTCTCCTTTCTTCTGTAGACAACCGCAGGAATCTCTGTCCCTTGTTTCCTTTCCTGGAGACATGCCGACACTTACTAAGCTCCAAGCCCAGCTCACGCTTCAGGAGAACCTCCACCAAAGTGCCACCATGGAGCCATTTCTCAATGGAGCACCCCTTTGCACTGTCCCATTTGGGCTCCAGGTAAGTTCCTCCTTACCATTAAAAATATTTCAATGGGTATAAATAGCAACAAAAACCAATAATTACAGCAACTATAGGCAGCTTAGTGATGCGACATGTCACAAAGTATTACCAGGATGTGGCGGTTATGTCTTCCTGAAGATGCCACCAATATGCCTGCAGCAAAAAAACAGCAGAATCTCTTTGACATTTAATAACAAACCCATAGGGTCCCTGGAATGGCATGTCATTGTTGACAGCTAGATAAGGAAAAAATAAACTTAAGAGTGAACACACACTATGCAATATTCTCCCATGTGACGACATCAGTTTGAGTTAGGGACTCATTTGTACTGAGAGTTGAGCGATAGCTGTTATTGATTCTGCCCGACTCACTTTACTTCAAAGACCAGACCACCACGCTCTGGGTGCAGCCTAGCAACAAACATCCGCCTTACCCCCCAAAACATCTAGAAGCAGGCTTTTCGGCCTGCAAAGTCTCAATAAAATGGGGTTAAAGGTTTTAAGTTCAAAAATCCAGAAAGGGACAGATTAACAGTGAAACCTTTGGTCCCAAAAGACAAAAAAAATCTTTGTATGTTAAAGATTTATTCATGCAGGTTTTCAAAAGCAAAAATGAATCTAATAGGATACACGTAAAAGGCAAACCCAAGCATAACAATGCCAAGTCCTTAATCTAGAGAAATAAATCCTTAAGACAACCCAAAGTTCATTAAGCAGAAGATAATAAACAGGAACTTGCAAAAGCTGAACAATCACAATCCAAATCGTAGCCAACAGACGTAAGTTGAAACTAATGCCAAAGCAGCCATTTCACAGAGTGCTGCCTCTTAAATAGTACTGGGAAGCAGATAGCTCTCTTGCCACAATTCGACTAGCAGTTTGTGCCTACAAACCTAACACATTCATGCTCGCAAAAGCTTCCTAATTGGTCAAAGAGAGCTGAAACAGAGAATCACCTCATATGACCACTCACACTTTCTAATATGAAAAACCATCAGGGTTACGATGTCCTGCCTCAGTGAAACACAAAAATTAAACCAGGCTTTTCATAGAAACAACATAGGAGGCCATCCCCAGGCTGCCTAGCTCCAAACTCAAAAGGCTGGCCTTCAGGCTGGCGCAAGCCCAAAATGGGGCTAATGCTTCTAGGGTCGGTTGCAGGATACCTGAGATAGTAGTGTACTAGCCGCGGATCAACACCAGACTACACAGTATGGTGCCAACAGCTGATGATCCTCAGGTGTAGGTGCTGCCTCAATGAACAGTGAAACAAGATCACTACCACATTTAACTCCTCCATAGGTAGGCTTGCTTTGGCTTTGTGTTTCTGCTCGGTTTGTTCAGATTAGCGCCGGTGTGTCAGCAATGAACAATGTGCTGCTAAACATTCCTGTTGATTTACAAGGACAGAGCACAGGTTAAAACTATGTCCTCATGTAAACTAATCTCTCTATTATAAAAAAATCTCGAGAGGAGACAAGACTATTGTCAAGAGATTTTCTCAAGTCCTGCCCTCCTCTCCACCATTTACGGTTAACGGCCCACGGTCCTCTTACCTCTCATTCGTGTGAATGTTTTTGTCAGACACAGTTCCTGCATTTTCAGCTCTTATAAATTTTTACGTTTTCCTCATTTTAAGTTCCCAATAAAAGAAGCCTTTTTATGTCCAAATCATAATGAAGAATTTCATCCTGAAGTCAAATAATTTTACGTGAAAATTGTCCATCGTTACACAGCAAATTGGTTAAATGTGTATCAATAGACTATGCTGAAACAGCCGGTGGTGAAGGTGCAGAAGATGAAAACATCAACTTACAATATCCTGTAGAATATCTACAACCATTAACACCATCTGGTCTTACACCGGCCGAATTAAGGATGAAAGAAGGATGTATCATAAAGTTATTGTGGAATTTATGTCTGAGTGATGGGCTATGCAATAGGACAAGATTAGTTGTACTGTATTCAAAATTGGTCGAAAAATTTTACATGTCAGAATTGTAACAGGCGACAAGAAAGTTAATGTAGTACATCTTCAGGGGATAACATTAGACACCAAAGGAGATCTTGATATGCCATTTGGATTAAAACATTTACAGTCTCCCGTTAGAATAGCTTTTACTATGACAATTAACAAATCACAGGGACAAACATTTGAAAAAGTCGGTTTATTTATTAGAGAGAAAGAAACGATATTCACTCACGGGCAGTTATATGTTGCGTTGTCACGATGTAAGTCCAAACACGGAATCAAAATTCAATGCAATATTGACAAAAAGTTAATTCCAAATATTGTTTTTACTGAAGTTGTACAGTAAAAGTGTAAGTTTAAGAAGTATTTGCGTGTTAATTTCAAAGCCAAACTGAATGAAAACGTATGACGCAACAAATACCTGTACCGCAACATGAAACATAATTTCCTTTCAATTTATCACGTTTTGCTATTTTTTTACTATAGTTAATTACTCGCTGCAATGTAAAATAATTAGGTCTACTATGCATATGTAACAATTCCCATGAAAATAACAATTTGTTTAAATTGTACATCTGCTTCCCCATATGCGAGTGCCCATCTGGGGGTTGGCGAGTGAAGCGAGCAGGGGGCAGAGCCCCCTAGTTTAAAGAAATAATTGAAATTATTAAGCTACATTAGGTTAGCTGTCATTATTGTAAATGTCATTCACTTCAAGTGTATGAAAAGCCCAGAAATACCTCTATGGAAAGTAATGACGAGGTGGGATACACATTAGTAGGTTCATACCTGAAACATAACTGTCTCTCTGTAATTCATGGGCAGATCTATCATAAGGGTGACCTTGGTGGCGTGTGCCATGGGCACCTGGTTGCCAAAGGGCCTGGGCATATGCCAGAAAAAAGTACTGCCACCATTTTTCTCTTTAAGCAGTACCTCATCATGCAACACAAGTACATCGTTATTCATACATTAGAGCTCGGTGGGTTGGCAATATAAAGCCAGAAAGACAGACGAACACTGAGTGAGTGAAACAAAAAAGGGAAAACCAAGAGAAGTTAACTGAAACAAAAAAAAAAGGGAATCAAGAAAACACAAGAACCAATCGTCACCCAACTGTCCGATATCATATTGAGTTCATCACTAACAAACAATGGTTTGTTTTTATCCAAGGGATACTGAACATTGGTGGAACAGTCATATTTAACCTGGAGGTATCACATGAAAATTTCCATCATTTGGGAAGTGTGAAGCACCAAGGCACAGCTGTAACCATGAGGCGTCGATCACATGATACACAGGTCACAGTTTCATGCATTTCGCTGCCACGTCACACATAAACATGCAAAAATGCATTTAAAAGAAGCTTACGAACTATAACAATTTCTCTTATCAAAATTACGTTTCAATGTTTTGTTTGGATGTCATCTTTTGTTTTTTCGTTTCTCTTGCTTTTTTGTCTTTGGTTGGAGTTGCTATTCTGTGTACCTGCTGTCTGTGATGCTGTCACTGCTGGCCGTGTGGTTACATAATTCATGACCCTTGCTCTAATTCACAATGGGTTAAATGGTCACCCTTTCTACACTTCCATATCTGAGTTGCACAAAAACCTTATCTCCCCATGTAATTGTGCTATTTAACAAATCTTTTAGAAATTCCCGGTATCAAACTTGTTTTCTGGACTTTTTGATTTTGGCCTCGTGACTTATTTTTGTCTGCCTGTGCTTTCTACTTTTTGGTACATTTTGACTATGTCTTACTACCTCTGCTATTGAAAAGCAGAATAGTCAGGAACAATTGTCAAGGCATCAACTGTCTCTTGTTAAATTGCAGTAGGGTCAGTGCTCCCACTATAGCATCAGGTGGTCCCGTCCCCTCTG
This sequence comes from Erpetoichthys calabaricus, assembly GCF_900747795.2. Lineage (NCBI taxonomy): Eukaryota > Metazoa > Chordata > Cladistia > Polypteriformes > Polypteridae > Erpetoichthys > Erpetoichthys calabaricus. The sequence continues at coordinate 174,723,454 of NC_041401.2, forward strand.
GGTTCAACATAGAAGATAAAATAAAATAACCAGAGCATACATTTGAGCCACAGATTAAACATCTGGCTGAACCAGGACAATTTGATCAGATCACTTTGTGTTGGAATGAATCTCATATCTTGCAAGTGGCAACTTTACAGTCTTCAACAAATTTCTTGCAATTATCCACTGACTAAAACACCACCTGGAAGCTTGCAAGTTGTGCTATTATTGCATTGTGTGCGCTCGTCATAAGGGTTCTGAATTTTAACAAGTAAATTAAAAGTAAAGCAAAAAAAATATTGTCATGAATTATGAAAACGGCTGAAATGAAAAGCCCTCCAGGACTTGGGCTTGAGAGATTTAGTTCTAGGGCAGTTTGCCTCATGCCAGCACACTCTGAGGCCAGGTCGAGTGTTTTTTAGCTATCTCATCTTGCTTGGATCATATAGAGAAGCTGAACCCTAATCTTCCTTTTCATCACAACTTCATTCAGCTTGGGGAAAAAAATGACTTCAGATTGGCCTTTTGTACATATAAAATATTTGAATAAGCAAGGTAGGTTTGAAATACCGCCTTTCTACTTTCAGGAGATGTGCAGAGGGTCAATCCCACAAAAATCACTCCAAGTGAAAGTTAACAATAAATGAGCCCTGCTGGAAACCTCAGCATACCAGTACACAAGTGATCTAAGAAGGAAGTGACCTCACTCTATCCTTCGCTATGTCAGGAGGCACTGGGGAAATTCCAGCTCCCTATCTTGTTATAGTGCACCACCAAGTTGCAGGTCGGCATGATTCAGCAAAGTGACAGCTCACTGCAGGAGGTAAATGACAGGAACCCTGGCAGCAATAATGGCCTCAAGAGAGAGGTGCTCATTCACAGGCATCTGAGCCGTAGTTCTGAGTCAGCCATAAGCACAGACCAGTGGACAGAAGAGGCAGAAAGATGAGCAAAATAAGTCAAAAAATTAAAGTACATAGGGACACACTCCTAATAAACAGTATCCTGTATATAAAATTCACATTGACATTTTTGAGAGGATGCACATTGTCTGGGTTGCTATATACTGCATAATATATTATGTGCGCTTGAGTGATCTGGGTTGATGTATTTTGTGAAAGGCGCTATATAAAATAGCTTGTTAATGATTGGGGGGGGGGTTGCCCTCATTAAATTAGTAGTTGGACTGAAACGTGTACAGAGTACAGGGAAACTCTTACTTGCCAGTCTAAGCAACAAGTGATATATTGCCACTCAGCACTGGATGATAATACAGGACTCCCATTTTATTTAATAGAAGCTTCTTTATATTGACTTTGTGTGTTAATGTTAGAACTGGATGTCTGTAGCATAGCATCTCTCCTTCATGGCATCCTGTCAGGGGACAGACTGGGGTTTTCCTAGTGTTCATCTCACTTGTCATTCTGGACAGGTCACCCATACAGCACACACAGTCAGAGGACACTCATGGCTCTTGCCTAAATATCTGATGAATTTTGGGGATGGCCTTCCAGATCACTAGTGTATCCACGCAGCTCACACCCTCCCTTCCCTGGCTACAGTTTGAAATCAACAACAAACTCCAGTTTCTCGACCAGCCTCACGCTGAGGACACCATCTTCTTTGCTGCTAGGCAGAATATGAGGTCACAAGTGTCTGAATGCCATATACAGTAGCTGCTTTGAGCTCCTCACTGGCATCAGCTGGGCTAGTGCTGAAAGAATGCTGCTGGCACAATATTAAAACTGGGCTCAGGAAGCATAGAGCACAAGGAAGCCTTTATGGAGATGGCATTCTTCTGGCTGCCCGAGTGCATCTCCCGCACTGCTGACTTAGCAAGACTAGAGAGAGTGTAAGGTGGCGATGACTTGACGAGACGTTCCCATGCCAACTCAGCACAAAGCTGCAGTCTCCCTTCTCACATGTTCTGGGTCATGTCAGCTTACTTTTGATTAGTTAATGACTGACCTGAAGCAAGTCCTTCATTCAATTCTTTCTGCACCTTTCCTCATCACCAGTATGCCCAAGTGGATAGGTATACTGCTGGAAAACATGCCCCTTTTTGTAGCCATTCAAGGCTTCTCCATCTTGACTGATGTTCAGTCTCATTCAAGGTGTTATCCTGCCTACCTATTGTTAATGTCCAGTACTTTCAGGAGGTGCATATTGAAAGGCACTATACTCAAAGAAATGAATGTGTTTATTAACTAGCTTGCATCCTAAAAAGTGAAAGGTAGAAGAAAGTTCTAAAGGTGTAATGACCACATCTCTGGGTGATTTTTTTCAGGTGTCAAATCAGTACGAGTCTCGTTTAGTAATAACCACGTTCCACCACAGAGGGTTTATGGGGAGTTGTGTTATATCTGAGTGGTATCAAATGTTTGTTTGTCAAACATAGCTTGTGAGGTGGCATTTTATGAATTCTGTAGATAAACTCTGATGTATAATTGTTGATTTCGTAACATTCTTCTACAGAATCAACTGAAACAATGAGTTCCAAAGTCTATCTTCAGTTACAATTACAGCTTTTCACTGTCAGTCTACTCCTATATCACTTTCACACCGCCTTTCATTTATGACACTGTAGACTCTTTATTTCCCTGTAAATGATCTTACCTTGCACTGTTCATGTTTTTGCTTTGTATTCTTGTCTGCTACATAAAGTAATAGGCAATGGGATATTTGCTTTTTATAGGGACAGATGCTAACTGAAACTAACAATGATCAAGTTTAAAAGAGAGTAGGCCAAGGAAGATACACGAGTGCAAGATGGGGACTGCGGAAACACAGGTAGCTCTGGACACATGGAAGGAGGAGGATTTACGCCCAAGATGCCATGTACAACTCCCACTGCTACTATGTGGATTATACAGCACACTCTCTCCCTCCATTCCCTCCTTCTTCTCCAATATCTTTCTGTGGCACTGTCAGTGGGCAGTGATTCTATTCTAGAGATTCTGTCTGCTACAGTATACTACTGGACAGTGCAATGCATTCATGCCGAGCCATGCCACTTCAGCGACATTTGAGCTCTCACATGCCCTCAGGTGGTTACCAGGGGATCTGCACCATCACTAACATGTAAAACAATAGACTTGGACCCAAAAAAAAAATAACAGACCAAATGAGAACATGTCAGGATGTTCTATTGTACTTTTCAATTTTTTTCTTGAGCTAAACATTAGAACCTTGATGTTTAATGTCAATATTTTTCCTTTTGATTAAAATAAAGGAGATCTTAAAACATGTTTAATATGCACCAAAATTGTACAGAATCTTCTAGGTTAATTATAAATAGAAAGTGAACATGACTGATTCCATGAGTATTCGCCTTCCTGTATTAAGTCTCTTGCAGTGACACCTCAGGTTATCCACCAACTTGTATCTGTATTCTACATTTGTTTTTGCCAAGTTGTTTAAGCTCCATCATTTTACAGGTTGATAAACATTAAAAACTTATCATATAGAAATGTAGACAGCCAAAAAGTTCAAACACTATTCTACCTAACTCTGAGATCTACGTAATTTAAAAAGCTTTGCACTCATAAACATTACCTACTGATAAAATATTTTTTCATTTATAACACTCATTTTTATTACATGACATGCATGTTTGTGCATGTGCATACACACTATACACACACTTTGATTTGCATATCTTCTTTATAATTGCACCATTCTATAACTGTTTATAATGTATGTTGTTTAACTTACGTCATTTGTATGTCATGTTATGTTCATTTAAAAGCAGCTCCATCACTACCAAGCTGAGATCCTGTCCATTAAGTTGAAGCAGTGCTACTTTTAAATGCCTGCAGCTCCTAGCAGCTCTGGTAGTATTACATTGGACAGCTTCAGGATTGTGTAGGGGTTGCTGGGAAGAATGATTAGGAGCTCACTTTAAAAAGCTGAAAGATGCAAGGGGAATTGCAGTCATTTGTGTTTATTAGTCTCTATGCTTTTCATCTCACCTCTAAGATACAACCAGTGTTGAATTAGTTTCATTCTGGATTTACATGCTTACCTTGTGCCTGCTTGTTCATGTGATTTCATCTGGGTTGGTAAACGTCTTCATCTACACAGCACTCCCAACTTCTGCAATTCTTCATGTAACAACTGGAACATGGTAGTATAAAACTCATAACATTTCAGTAAACTGCTCAACTGACATCTCTATTCATTTTTACCATCATCCACACCCACTGTTCTGTACTGGACTGTGTGTTAGACTATGTGGTGAATGACGACTGTTTATCATTTAGTGCCCAGTGTTTCATTCAGTTTCATTTGTCCAGTGTTTATAATTTTCTATCGCTATCAAGGAATTGGGGAAGGCTTTTACATTTGTGTTGCTGAATAATGTTTTTGTTTTCGTCTATTTGTTCTATATATTCTTCACAGATTCAATTGCGCCTTTAAATGCGTCTCTGTGTGTGAGTTGGGTCAAGGCTAAGTGCATTCCTGGGGTCCCCAAAATAAAATAAATCACTGTTTAAATACAGTGAGAATCCGACTGTCATCACGACCATTACAAGATACTAGAGAATAAAAGCAATTCTTATTCAGAACGTTCCTTGTTCCCAGAGATTTGTAGGAAAAGGGGTCAAAGCTCCTAATTAAACTGGTTTATTTTACCAAATCAGCATTACCTTAAAAAGTTACTACACCCCACAACCGGTGTACCCCAGACACACTGGAGCACCAAAACCACTAACCAGTTCAATCCTAGGACTTGAGTTCCCTCTGTAACCTTCTACTCTCCAAAATTCTGCACACTCCAACAGCATCTACAGAAGATGACAACTGAAGCACCGAGATGACTTCAGTGAACATCCTGCTGAATTCCAAAGGGATTTCCTCACCAGAGCCTGACAGATTGTATTCTAAATTATTTAATACAAGTAACATAATAACTGTGTTATGTTTGTGTTCTGTAATTATTTTGCCATTGTTGCAGGATTTTAGGAAATGCTCTAAGCAGAATAACTGAACATCTCCACAGTGCATTTCCAACAGGCTCACTCGTGAAGCTAACACTTCCTGCAAGATACAACAAATGATCAGACTGCGATCCTAACCGGCTCTTCAATGTGGAATTGCTTATATGTTTTGGGGTACTGTTCTGCTCTAAGACTACTCTTCTTGCAGGCCCCAAGTCTCTCTCATAGTGCAGCAGGTTTGCCAACAGGATTTCTCCAAAGTCCCCGTCTTCTAGGTCTTGATGCAGAGATGGTAATCGAAGGTGTTACAACACTTAAGCCAGACACAGCGTGCAACAGAGACCATACTTAATTTCTTCTTCTGCCTTGTATAGTTTATTCAGCTAATCCCTCACATTTGTTAAGCTCCCACTCAAAAGATGTCAGCAACACAATTTTTCAAATCTCTGCTACAGTAAAGTGGAATTGCTTTAGAATTACTGGAAGGCCCCCTGTGTCAAAGCCTGTATGTCTAATTCATGACTTGCTATGGGAACATTGTTTTCCTATTATGGGGGAGAAGAAAATGCTATGATTTTTAAGTTATCTGTGGTAACATGAATACATATCATCTTCACTATGTTCTGTGGATAGTTTTCAATGAATGCTTTTCTTCTCCTAACAGGTGCTTTTTAATAGGCTTCGATATCACTTTTGCATTGACTAATCCTTTGTCTTCATGACCTAATTTCTCTTAGAAGCTGCAGGGCCTAACTGTGGGACTTTACTGAGATGAGTAAATTTAACTGTGACCTATAAAGACAACTGATTGAACAAGAGCATCTTTAGGGGTGTCATAGCAAAAATACAAAATCTCTATTGAATCAGTCTTTTTTCTTTTGTTTTTGTTACTATGCTCACCCATTCATCCTCTAAAGTTCCTTCGTTCAATAAGTGTAACCCTTTTCACACTAGTACATTTTTGCACCGCTCAATAGCAAAACAATAAGATGTGAAATATATCATAGGCTGAAAATGTTGCATAGCCTATGTGATCCCAATCTAAAGTGAGTGTTATAAAGAAACTTAAAAACAGTAAAATAATAAACAAAAATGAGTAAATAAATATTGCAAAACAATGGCTTTGACAAATTGAAAAATATGCACAAATGAATTCTTCACAACTAATAGGGGTCATACATCTGGACCTCCTGCCTCCATAGTTCTATACCCTCAGACCTGGCTCCTTCAAATCTCTTGCCACCAAGTCTCTTTAACTAAGCCTCAGTCTTACTCCAAAACTTTCTACCTTCCAATGGAGCTGTCAAACTTTTCAAGTCAGGAACGTCAGTCACTACTGCATACATTGTGCCCAAACTACCTCATCCTACATTTCTTCACAATACTCTACAACCATGCCATTCTATGGCCATTATCATTTGTTTTTGTTTCTTTTAAAAAGGTGCAATAAGACCAGTGGGAAACAGCTATAAAGGGATGTTTTAGTTCTACCAAATTAAACACTAGAACTAGCATTAAGAATAATAAATTATAAAAATCATGCATGAGCCACCAGTGCCGAGCAAATATGGCAATTTATTTAATCAAATAGGTGAGAAAATTACCTAAAAGAGTCTGGAGTGGGACAGTCCTGGATCCAAGGTATGAAAAGTCACTTGTAGGAGGATTTACTATGTAGTTGCAGTATAAAGTAAAAATTGACTTATTTTTGTCACAACTCATGCAAAATGGTATATAGCGACCAGCAAAAATACACTGATGATATGTCATTACCAGTCAAATGTCTTGTGAAGATATGAAGGGGTTTTCACCTCTTCTTTTCTATTGTCCATACTACCTCTCTTTTTCTCGCCCAGTTTTTCAATGATTTACTTTCTGTACAAGTTTGCTTTCCTGTGTTGGTACCAATGGAATGTGCCATCATTGGATTATCAATTGTATAGGAAAAGTATTCAAATCATTCAACCTTGTAGATATTTTTCATAGCTGAGGCAGTTATTATTAGGCTGCATTAGTTTAAAGTAACATTCCACCCAAAAATAGTATTTTGATTTTATCATTTAATTACTTTTTGTAGAAAAAAAATTAATCTCATGTATTTATTAAGAATGGAGATGTTAAAGTTCTTGTTGAGGACCACAGCTGACCAAACAGCTAACAATAGCAAACTGTCCATGAGCAAAATCTCCATTTTCTCCTTTTGTATAATTCACATGACACATATCCAGTCATATGCTCACAACGACTCAAACACATGTATGTTTGATAAAATGTATAGAATCCTCTTGTGACAGGCTGACGAGTATGCTCAAATGAGAACAACTTTTTATATTGAAGACCTACCTCCCCGCTGATTCACTGATTAGGAGTCCTGCCCATTAACAGTACCTTAACTGGCCACTTTTCTGCTCATAATTAATCAACAATGCAAAATGTGAACTGAGAGAGGATTACAAATAGATAGTAAAATTTAAATAAACACAGGTGATAACATTATCACATGGAAGGAATTCCTTGTATTTGTGAATATCTGAGCAGCTTCAACAAGCAGAAGATCATTCAATGGTGCAGCCTCACAAGCCACTGTTGAAAAACTCAGAAATATGGCATTGTGGATTAACGACTAACAAATGAGGGGAGAGGCGAATATTCAATCAGATAAATTCAATCCCATCTGAAAGCACTCCCTAGCCATTCACAAAAGGATTTGCTAGAAGTGGGGAGTTTTTAAAAATTCACAAAAAATACACCTGCTCGAGATGTTGTGAGCATACTACTAGATATCTGACGTATAGGTTGGAAAAAAGCTTTAACTCTCTTGAAAAATTACTTCTCCAAAATGTAATTGCGTCAGGTGTTCCAAACAACTAAATGAAATTGTATGTGCCGTTTTTTTTTTTTTTAATCAGAAGACCCTATAAAAATAACTGCAATGAAATGTTATTCTTGGAAAGGCTATAAAGCATTTCCAAAGGCCTGGCTGATCATCCATCCACAGACAAACTGTCTGCAAATGGAGGAAATTCACAACTGTTGTTCCTCTCCTTAGCAGTTAGCATCCTCCAAAGATCATGGCAAGACTGCAGTGTCTAATGCTGAAACAGGTGAAAAGGAACCCTAAAGTAATAGCAAAACAAACAATATTGCACATCTCATGTTTTTCAAAAGACCATGTGGGTGTTCCATTGTGCTTCTGGAAAAATGCACTGTGGGTGAATGAAACAGAAGCTGAAATTTTTGGAAGAAATGAAAAATGTTATGTTTGAAGAAAAAAGGCACTGTACTCCCACACACAAAACTTCATATATGTCGTGAAACATGGAGGAAGGAACATAATGGCTTGAGGGTGCTTTGCTGAGAACAATGATTTCAAAATTGTCATAAGAGATTTTACAATAGAATGTCAGAGTCCATAACCTGAAGTTTAACAGAAGTTGGGTTATACAAAAAAAAACAAAAAAAAACAACACAAGTAAATGAACATCAGAATGGCTGCAACAGAAAAAAAATTTGTAAGCTGGAATGGTCATGTCTTAGTCCAAACCTTACCCCAACTGAGATGCTGCAGCATGAACTGAAAAAAAGCTGTTCATGCAAGGAATGACAGAAATATCAATGAACTGAAACAGGTTTCAAGAAAGTAAAGTGCAAGGTTGATGAGAAGCTACAACTAATGTTTGGTAGAGTTTATTGCTGTTAAAGGAGTTTCTACCCATTACTAAATACACAGTTCACATACACACACATAGCATGAACTATATCCAAACAATATATTCAGTATTGGTCAGAAGAAGTATACAGTAATCCCTCCTCCATCGCGGGGGTTGCGTTCCAGAGCCACCCGCGAAATAAGAAAATCCGCGAAGTAGAAACCATATGTTTATATGGTTATTTTTATATTGTCATGCTTGGGTCACAGATTTGCGCAGAAACACAGGAGGTTGTAGAGAGACAGGAACGTTATTCAAACACTGCAAACAAACATTTGTCTCTTTTTCAAAAGTTTAAACTGTGCTCCATGACAAGACAGAGATGACAGTTCTGTCTCACAATTAAAAGAATGCAAACATATCTTCCTCTTCAAAGGAGTGCGCGTCAGGAGCACAGACTGTCAGAAAGACAGAGGAAAGCAAACAAATCAATAGGGCTGTTTGGCTTTTAAATATGCGAAGCACCGCCGGTACAAAGCTGTTGAAGGCGGCAGCTCACACCCCCTCCGTCAGGAGCAGGGAGAGAGAGAGAGAGAGAGAGAGAGACAGAGAAAAACAAACAGTCAAAAATCAATACGTGCCCTTCGAGCTTTTAAGTATGCGAAGCACCGTGCAGCATGTCGCTTCAGGAAGCAGCTGCACAGAAGATAGCAACGCGAAGATAATCTTTCAGCATTTTTAGACGAGCGTCCGTATTGTCTAGGTGTGCGAACAGCCCCCCTGCTCACACCCCCTACGTCAGGATCAGAGAAAGTCAGCGCGAGAGAGAGAAAAGTAAGTTGGGTAGCTTCTCAGCCATCTGCCAATAGCGTCCCTTGTATGAAATCAACTGGGCAAACCAACTGAGGAAGCATGTACCAGAAATTAAAAGACCCATTGTCCTCAGAAATCCGCGAACCAGCAAAAAATCCGCGATATATATTTAAATATGCTTACATATAAAATCCGCGATGGAGTGAAGCCGCGAAAGGCGAAGCGCGATATAGCGAGGGATCACTGTAGTTGCTTGTGTATTATTATTAGTTTCTTTATTATTGTGAATTAAACCTTTTGGAATTCCATGGATTACTGTGTTACCTATTCATAAAAATGTCATCTGACTTTCTTTTATCGTTTTCTTTAATTGAAGGGTATGTCTGTGCAGAGTCCTGTTTCAGTTCTGATTACTACCAAAATATTTCAGCAATACATGATAAAATGTAGTACTCTGTCTAGAACCTTTTGATTTAAGAGAAACCTATCTTACAAAATTGGCAATTAAACATTTTTAGTAATACATAGTAACTTTATCAGTCCTGCAAGGCATATGGGAAAAACAAATGCTTGAATGATGTTAATTCATTAGTTTCTACACAAAACACACTGGATTTTATTTTAAATATGTTATTTAATTTTGGATTTTTTTAAAACAATGAAAGAACTAGGCAGTTTTTATCAAGGGGGAGAGAAGACTCACATGATGACTGGTACCATCTTGCTTTGCATACAGAATAAGGAAACCTATTTACAGCAAGGTAATGCATCTTTCTCATAACGTTAATAAAAAAAGGTAAGAAAATTAAATACTCAGTTGGTTACCAGATACAAAAATCTGGGTGATTTGTTTGACTTGCCTGACAAGTCCAAGTCTTCATGCAAAGCGTTCAGGTAGAGGCGGCATTAGTCACATGTTTCATGGCAGGTTAGCAAGAATTCCTCTTCCACACCACATGAGTGTACTTCTTGCATTTGTGCAAAACTCACAAACACTTAGATTTTTTTTTTTAATGTTTACATTTTTTTCCACAGCTCACCATTCTATATTGTTTGCTCTTTGGCTAAAGTAGATCAATTCTGTGGGCAGAAAGGAGTCTGTATGTATATAGCTGCTCTGCCTTCGCTTCCCATAAAAAAGGTGCACACTGAAGACATGCAGACTAAGGAAAAAAAAAAAAAATAAACAGCAGGAGTTTTAAAGTATTCCAGATGGTAAAGTCCACTCCCTCTTCTTACTTGGAGCCTATGGGCTGTTCATCACTTGACCTCTCATTGCTTTGGCCAACACCATTGCTCCAGCTACACTGTTGAAAGAGGCACTTGTTGTGAGTCCAAACTGAGGAGACAAAAAGAGGAAGAAAAAAAGAGAACTGAATTTTGAAGACCGATCTTTAAGAGAACTAAGGTAGAAGATCTACATCGTAACTGGGCTCCTCTTTTACAAATCTACTTGCTATGCACAAAGTCCTGTGTGATCAGTGTCTAAAACTAGAGAGTTGGATTACACCTTTATGATCATTTCTGAATACTGGATAAGCCCTTGGTTTTATATGTAAGACATTGTGCTGCCAACTGTTGTCACATGTTGACCTCTTTCAAGGTTTCTGTTATACTAATGGATTAACTGGTTACAGTGCGTATTCTCCAAGGCTCAAAATATACTTTTATGACATACAATTCCCATGGTAAAACTGATGGCATCTAAAATAGTGTTTACCTAGTGGTAACATACTGTCTAGATAGCTTAAATGTCTTTTAGCACAGTTTTCTACTTGAGGAGGCAAGCAGGTCTTGAAATGATATCTGTTGTGAAATATGTCCTGGCTTTTGAAAAATATGTAAAAGTTTTATGTCATCTTCAACTCTAAGCTTTGTGTAAAAATATGCTGATATGTTTGTCAGATGGACACGTTCAGATACACAAAGACAATAAGCGACATCTTATATTATTTTTAATAACGTATAAAAAAGTACCATATACTAAAGTGAAGCAGCAAACTATAAATTATCAAAGTAATATAAAAGGTTAATCCAAAAGAAACTAAAAGCTACAGCCAGGTGGCAAACCCAGATAGGTGGTGGTTATAAGGGATGCATAGTTCCTTTTTCTACATTTTTCTCCCAATATTCTTTATTTCCATTAATTTGTCTCTCTAAACAGTAGTCCCCAAAGTACAAAGACTTCTTTCACTTGTGTAGTCTTATTTTTATTTTTCATTGTTACTTCCTCATATCCATACCCTCATTAATCCCAAAAAGGCAGTTAAGAGCTATAACCTTTAAAATAAAATTAAAAGCAGCAATTTTACTTTCTGAACTCTATGAAGAATTTCGATTAATTTCATGCATTTTCACAAAACCTGAGTGTTGTATAAACCACTTTACTGATGAACATGTGTATGCTGTATACATACATTTTTTATTAATTTTGAATACTTCTCATCCATATTAGCAAAAGTTCTTGCAGAAATTTATCTGGATGAGCTGCCACTGTAAATGACTAGTCAATAATAGAGAGAAAAATACTAAACAATTCAAATGCACCTCATGTGGAGCTAAAATGCAATGGACTTTACATATGAAAAGCAACTGGTGCAGACAGACAGCTCTACTGGTGATGGAAATCCTTCATTTAATCATTCTGGGCTTACAGATACTTACAGCAGTTCAGTCTTTAGCTTTATCTTCTAGTGTTGCTGATTCCTGGAACTTTTGGATTTTTTAAATTTAAATTCTCATACACACCTGTGGAGTCATCCTCCAGTCTAAGAAAAATATAGAAGACAGCACATATAATTTGATTAAAAAGAACAATGTAACAGACACACAATGATTATTTGTTAAAAATGTTATTTATTTATTTATGACAGAAAACTGTGTGTGTCCTGGAATGGACTTCCGTGCCATCTAAACGTGGTTTTTGCCCTGTAATAGAGATGCATTCTACAAACCTATAAAGAACTAAGTGGGTACAAAAGCTGGATAGGTTAATGGATCTCTTCAAATAAGATGAAAAATAGACAACAATGTACCTTTTGTCCTGTAAATGCATTTTTCATAAAGCAGAGATAACTGCACACGAGAGCATTCTATTTGAAGACTTCAAATCTCAAAGCAACACAAGGATCTTACAAACTCCTGTTTTAAATGATTAATACTGGAGTTATCCTAGAGAACTTTGTTTACCATTTTAAAATTAAAGTATTTTTATTATCAAATAACAACAGCAAGGCCTTACATATTCATGAAGACATTCCATATTAACAACCCCATATGCTCTGCTATCATTGTTTGTTTTGGTTAATCAGTGATACCAATTTTGCTTGTGTTTTTGTTTACATAAATGATGAATAATTTAACAATTTACTGTATTACAGATAAGTGCAAGCACTCAGAAAAAAGTTCTCAATGAAGAGCATAATGCAAAAATATAATGAAGAAAACATTTTGATAAAATTTACAAGATCAGTAACACCTACAAGTCAGAACTGTAGACATGATAGTTTTTTTCTTAAAAACACAACTATTGTTCTTATTTCTCATATGAAGTGGGGAATTGTTTACCTTAGGTTAGAAATCATTCATTCAGCAAAAGTGAACATCTATGGGAACCCTCCACACATAGTTATAGTAATACACAGATGTGCGAGTGACAGTATAAGAGAGATATCCCAATGAAAATAACAAAATGACCTAAATATGACAAACAGTAAGAGTTTTCAGCAAACCACAAGATAGCTGACTGGACAAATCCATTACTGACTCTCACCCAGTTTCTAAGAGGTACTTACGCCGAAGTTCCTCTAGGTGTAGGAGTCTGTGGTCTCAGCTTAGTGTTTTCCATTGGTGGATAACGGATATTTGAATACTCCCTCTCTTTAATTTTATTTCTCTACAAAAAGAAAATGCATTTGGTGAATGCATATATATAATGAAAGATAAAAAAGAAACAGGAAGAAACTTTATATATAATAATAATAATAAAAAAAAAACGCTAGATAAGAATAATTTTTATGTGGTCTTATTAGTGATTTATATGCCCATTCTTAGAAAAAGAAGTATTTTGAAAAGACAAGTGAATATTTTAGAGACTGACTACTGCTCAATTTGGTCCTGGATAATAATAAGCCCAAATGTGGTAATCAATCACCATGTGACTGAGAATAATCCCATGCTGCTGAAAAGGACACCAGGAGATGTACTAAACAATGGAAACTGAGGGTGTCAACATGCCTGGTAAGATACAAATTAGAAACTAACAGTAAGCAAGTCAAAAAGAAAATAAGACAAAGATCACAATATTTAAGCATTGCAAACAGGAAAAAAACAAACAAAAAAAGATTCCAGGTCAATAACAACCAGTGAAGCAAGTCACTTAACCTGCTGGGCTCCTAATGAAGAAATGCTGAAAAAACACTATCATTGTGAAATGTAATTTAACTTTGGAAAAGGTGCAAGATAAATAAAACCATGCAAATTTATACAAAGTCTTGACAAAAAACTATCAAGATCAAGTTAAGGAAATGCTAAGTGTGTTTAAGAATGAAGATTAAATACCTGGAATAATTTTGAGGCAAAAAGTCTATGTCAAACTCAAAAATATATATATTTTTAAATAGTTCTTTTCAAAGTACTACATGGCTCAGAGGAAAATTTTAAAACAATGAATCAGGCAACAAATGCACACCACTTGCCTAAACCACAGTAGCAGCAGACAAGAGTGGACCTTAATTTCTGGCAAGAATCACAGGCTGGAGAAATCCAAGCCTTAGTATTACACTAATGCCTAAGAAAAATAAACCAGTTGGACATTTGAAAGTGTATAGATAGTTGGATTCACATTCTTAATGAAAAAAAGACATTTGTTTAGAGACTGAGAAAAGCAATCAACAGTCAGTACACACCTGTTCTTCCTCTAACCTTTTCTGTGCAGTGTCTATGTACTGCTGGACAGCCATATAAATGAATTTATACTGAGCTTCTGTCTGCACCATCCCTGAGCGCTGTCGCCGCACCATCTGTATAGTCTTGGGGATGTCTATGTCACAATCCAGGCCTGAAAAGAGAAGGTATCAATATTAAACCTGCACCTCACTCACTGAAAAGTGATACCATTATTACAAAATAAATAAATAAAAAATGTGCTTAAAAAAAACAAAATTTTCCAACTATAGTGATAGTGATCAATCTGAAATATTCTATCCATAATAAAGCAGGATCTGGCACAAACAGCACTTGTTTCAATCATACAGTAAGTAAACGTTTTCCGGTTCTAACAATCCATCTGTGAAAGAGGTCCTTTGCTTTATTTTTAAACTACATTTCCCCTGGTTTATTTATTACTTCTACTTTTCAACTGTAGTCCTTTCGTATTTGGGCTGTCCTGTTTTTTAAATCTGTGTTTGCAAGCTATTTGTATAAAAAGTAGATTGTATGATTGATTTAATATTGGAATACAGTTGATTCCAACCCCATGAAGTAATAGTGGTAGGATTGGCTCTAGTTCCACACATTCCTTAAGTGGATAGTGGGGTAAGATAATGAATGAATAAGCACAAGAGTGAATAGATGCATGAATGAACTCTTATTGTTTGGTTTATATAAAGGTTTATAATAGAACATTCTTTGAAAGTCACAATATAAAATATAGACTGAGCAATACAGTTTTGGACATATGTGGCAAGACAATTTATCACTGTCTTTTTTTAATGAAAATTAAGAATTAGAGATTCAAAGATTGTTACAGCAGCCACCAGTAAAATACCTAATACATACAGTAAATATAGAACAAACTGGTGGCAGCTGGCTACCTTCTCCTAAATTTTCCCTAGGAGAGACAACAAGCTTTATTTCTTTCTTTAAAAAATATTCTCACATACAGGATTATTCTTAAGGTGCAGGGCAGCAATCCTCTAGCTAATTTACACAAATGGATATTCTGAATGCAAATATTATTTTTATTGTCTTGCTTAACAAAATAGTTACTTACCTTGCCTGTTAATAATGTCAATAAGAATGTCAATTACAATGATTGTTCCAGTTCTACCGATGCCTGCACTGAAACAAAAGAAAAATCACTTTTGTAGTTGGTGGTAGATGTGGGAAATAATTAAATTTAGAAAAAAAATTTAAAAAAGGAATTAAAAGTATGTCAACAAATTCAAAGGCAGAAACAAGAATGTTTCAAGACAAAATAATGTTTACTTCTAAAAATATGGTTATGAGATCTGCAACCTTGCAAAGTATGGCTTATGATGGATATATATATATATATATATATATATATATATATATACATACATATATATATATATATATATATATATATATATATATATATATATATACATACATACATATATATAATACTGTGTGTATATATATATATATATACATATTATATACATACTGTGTATATATATATATATATATATATATATATATATATATATATATATATATATATATATATATATACATATACAGTCGACCCTTGATATACGACCGGCTTGACATGCGAACAACTTGATTTACGACCAAAATTTTTATTTTGATTTACGACCAACATCTTGCGTTACGACCTGAATGCGGTCACGTGTATCCGCTTGCGCGATTGTAAACAAACAGAAACATTCCTATTAACACTAGAATTACCAGAGCCTACGAAAAAACTCGTATATCCGGCCCACCTTAAATCGCTTCTTAAATCCGTTCACACCTCTCCGCCAGCATCCTTTGTCCTCTAAATGTGCTGATAAAAGACAAGCTGCCAGCAGCCGGCTATTCCATCCCCCCACCGACTTAGAACGTGAGCGAAGTTTTCCCAGCTCACGGCTTGATTGATTATGTGGGAGTGAAGTGGAGTTTTACAGTGGAAATAACAGATCATTATTCTAAAGTAATCTGTGTAAACACATTGTTAAAACAGAAACTTTTTCATATTTTAGTAATAAATGTTACAAAATGTAGTAGGCATAAACTATAGAATATATAAAGCCCGAGTTCCAAAGATCAAATAAACACTTTCACAAAAACTTCAAGAATGATTCAATAGCTTCTGTGGCGTAGCGTGTTAAGATTTGCCTCTTAGTGCAGAGCAGCTTTTCCTTGCCTCACAGACCTGAGTTCGATTCCCCGCTGGGGATTTAGTGTTGCTTTTTTTTCTTTTCTTTTAACCCTCAAACGGACATAAAATTTATACATTGGTATGCACTGTCAGTTACTGAGATCGTTATATTTTCATGTGGGATGCTCCTTTTCAAATATTTTTTTAACAATTGAGACTGCAATTAACAGGAACAACTGTCCTTATAACTTATTTTTAAGATCCATAACACACAGACAGACAGAGCACTGCGTAATAGAGAGACAGACAGGCAGAGAAGTCACTAGATATAGAAATAAACAGGGAAGCCACGTGTACTGAAAGAAAAAAAGAACAACATGTGCGTTGTCCCTGACTCTCTAAGTCAGATCGGGGGAAGGGTGATGTTAGAGCGCCTGCGCTTATTCAGTGCAGCTGGGACAACGCACATGTTGGTTCTTTTTTTCTTTCAGTACACGTGGCTTCCCTGTTTATTTCTATATCTAGTGACTTCTCTGCCTGTCTGTCTCTCTATTACGCAGTGCTCTGTCTGTCTGTGTGTTATGGATCTTAAAAATAAGTTATAAGGACAGTTGTTCCTGTTAATTGCAGTCTCAATTGTTAAAAAAATATTTGAAAAGGAGCATCCCACATGAAAATATAACGATCTCAGTAACTGACAGTGCATACCAATGTATACATTTTATGTCCGTTTGAGGTTTAAAAGAAAAGAAAAAAAAAAGCAACACTAAATCCCCAGCGGGGAATCGAACTCAGGTCTGTGAGGCAAGGAAAAGCTGCTCTGCGCTAAAAGGCAAATCTTAACGCGCTACGCCACAGAAACTGTTGAATTATTCTTGAAGCTTTTGTAAAAGTGTTTATTTGATCTTTGGAACTCGGGCTTTATATATTCTATAGTTTATGCCTACTACATTTTGTAACATTTATTACTAAAATATGAAAAAGTTTCTGTTTTAACAATGTGTTTACACAGATTACTTTAGAATAATGATCTGTTATTTCCACTGTAAAACTCCACTTCACTCCCACATAATCAATCAAGCCGTGAGCTGGGAAAACTTCGCTCACGTTCTAAGTCGGTGGGGGGATGGAATAGCCGGCTGCTGGCAGCTTGTCTTTTATCAGCACATTTAGAGGACAAAGGATGCTGGTGGAGAGGTGTGAACGGATTTAAGAAGCGATTTAAGGTGGGCCGGATATACGAGTTTTTTCGTAGGCTCTGGTAATTCTAGTGTTAATGCGGCACTCATTCAATAAAATGTCAGGTTTGTAAACTCTCTTGGGACCTCCCCCAACTAGAAGACATGCCAAAGTCCAAACTCCGTATGGAAGACTGTTTATCTGTTGCTGGGGCAAAAGCCGGCTTAAAGCTGTGCTGAGTCTCTCAACCAAAGCAAACAGAAAAGATATCGATGGGTGATATGCATGTGATATCCCTGCCCGGCAATGGACAAGCAAGCTTCCACAGTCGCGGCAATCGCGCTTCAGGACGCACTTAGTGAGTGCGTGGGGGGGTCTCAGAAGAGTTCAGAAACAGTTCCTTGTATCATTGCAAGGAAATGCTGAGAAAAATTCTCGTCAGAATAACTTGTAGGCAGGAGGAGATTAAAATTAACGCAAAAGAAGCTATTGAAATGATTGCAAATGCCTGAGTGCAAGTTAAAGAAAGCCTTTAAAAAGCCTTCAGTTTCATTATCATCCTCCTCCCTTCCTGCAGCCCAAAGATGTCAAATTAAATGGTGAGTACAGTATGAAATTGTTGTTTCTGGTAGGCTAGGCACTTTTTATTACTTTTTGGTTAGTACATTAGAAAAATTATTGGTGTTTTGGTAAATTATGCACATTATACAACCCTTTTTTTATTATGAAAAGGTTAAGTAAGTGTTGCAGTGGGAGGTTCGGAACGCATTATGGGTATTTCCATTATTTCTTATGGGAAAAATAGTCTTGACTTACAACCAACTTGAGTTACAACCAGCCCTCGCGAACGAATTGAGTTCGTAAGTCAAGGGTCCACTGTATATATATATATATATATATATATATATATATATATACACATACACATATTATATTGTGGTGCCTGGCGGGCGTCCATGCCCGGCCGGGACGCCCAGGAGGAGTGCTTGTGCCTCTTCCAGGACACGAGGGGGCATCCTCCCTGGTGGCTTTGGGACCACGGGTACGGAGCTTGGAAGCTCAACCCTGTAGGGGACCCATGGTCACCGCCAGGGGGCGCCCCGATGCCTTGGGAGTGTTGGACCTCAGTACTTCCGCCACACCGGGAAGTGCTGGGGGGAAGAGATATGGAGACACCCGGTGGACTTCCAGCTTCACCATGGGAGCTTCCGCCACACAGGGGTGTGGCTATGAGCCCTCAGGATCCACCTGGAGTCCTTCCGGGGGGAATAAACGGGGCAGCCTCCCTCCAGTCAGGAGCGAGAGTCGGGTGGAAGAGGACGAAGCTTGGCGGAGAGGAGTGGAGGCGGACCAAAGACTGAGAAAGGCATTGTGCGTGTGGCCAGGACTTAAGGGGTGATTGGTGCTGAGGCACTGGGTATGTATACACTGCACTGTATATAATAGAAATATGATGAATAAACGTGTGTGTGGTGATAACATCGTGTCTACCTGTCTGTGTCTGGGCTGTTCCCCAAAATATACATACTGTATATATATATATATATATATATATATATATATATATATATATAGTATACACACACACACACACAGACACACACACATTTATACTGAGTCATAAGCCTTGCATGCTGCAATAGGCTGTAGTTCCTGGTGGGTTCTTGGAGGGAAGAACCAGACCGCTAAAAATATGATCCAATTAAAAACACATATTAAAATACAATTAACTAATAATGAAACACAAAGTTATGTAGCAATTAAAACATAACTATAGTTCCTAAGATGCTTCATTGATTCAGTATTTAAATATTTTTTGATTGTAATATTATTTTTCCAATTAAATCAACACAGATGTGAGTTAAAGCCACCTAGTGGGGGAAAAAACATAATAGCTGAAAAATGGTAACTTAACATCTTCATACACAGAGCACAAACATTCTCAAACCTACTTAATCCATTGCAGGGACATGGGGTATTCAGGTCTAATCCTGGCAACAAGGCACAAACCAATCCTGGAAGAGTGACCAGGCTATTGCAGGGCACACTCATGCACACACAATTTATAGTAACAGATTATCTTAACATACATCTTTGGGATGTGGGAGGAGATCCACAGTATCTAAAGGAAAACTTACAAAGATTCAATGAAAATGTATACATTTTAAGCATACTGCAATTGGGTGCAAGACCTGAACCCAGAACAGTAGATCTGTCAGGCAGCAGGGATAATTATGGCAGTATTAAATAAATTATATCTGAGGAAAACCAAAATTACCTATTTATTTTCAGTACAAACTCATACACTCATTCACTACAAATACCATACTTGTGTTTGAACAATTTAGACCTTGCCAATCCAATTGCTACCACGTTTACAGAATGGAATGTAATACACAAAATAGAATAAAAGACGTTACCAGATAATACTAAATTAATGGAGTGGAAAAAAAAAAAAAAACCTATAAGTTACATTACCCAGCCGGGACAGCAGCTAGTTGGAAGGACCAGAGAAGAGAGAGGAGCTACAAGGCACTACCTTACCCGGGATACTAGAGGGCAGCCCTCCTGGAAGACAGACACCATGGATTCCCGCAGGGTTCACTGTGAGTTGGAGTTTGGCACAGCCTTGTTGGGTTCTGTGGGTGCTGCCAGGGAGAGCTGCAGAGCCCTACATTGGGCTTTCACCACACCTGGGAGTGATTCCAGGTCTGATTAACAAGCCACCTAGAACACTCCCAGGATCGTCTTCAAAGGAGTTGCCTCACTCCACTCAGGCAGCCAGAGTCGGGAGGTAAAGGTCTGAAGCTTGCCAGGAGGAGTAAAGGAGACAAAGAGAGAAGGAAGACAAAATAGAGTGTGCATTGGCCTGCATTTCAATGGGCTGTGTACTGAGCACTGCTGGTGGGAACGAGTGAAGAGCATTTCCCATTGTAATAATAAAGGCTTGTGTTGTGTTGCACTTTGGTCTGTGCCTGTTGTGTCGGGGTTGGGGCAGCTGGAGCACCCCTGGTTTCCATAGGCCACCTTAGGAACGAAGCACAAAAATGCCAGAACACAAATGAAAACAATGCATGAATTCCATACAACCAGTGGGCTAGGATCTAAAACTGTAAGGCAGTATGTGCTGTCCACAATGGTGCGTTGGATATTGCTGGTACCTTATTGATGCAGTGTCCTATGTTCAAATTCCACACCCATTTTGTGAAAACTTTACATTCCCCTAGTGTCTCTATAGGATTTCCTGCACGTACTCCATTTTACTCCCATATTCCTTGTGCGAGTATAAAAGTGGGTGCATGTGTGGTAGGTCATGTAGTAGACTGGAACCGTTTTAAAAATTGGTGCTTTATTAACACTTGATGCTGCTGGGATGGGCTTCACATCACCTGTGACCTGAACTGGATTAAGTTGGTTTGAGAATGTTATTTTATGAATATTTTATTATTTTAGACACATTTTTTTAATTTAAAAATCTTTTTTAAAGATGAATATCACAGCTTTTCTTCTTTATATTAGTCATTCTTAAAAGCTTTAAAAAAAAAAAAAAAAAAGAGAAACAGTTCTGGGTTATCTACTAAATAACTTTCCCTCAGAGTATGTCTAAGAGGGTTGATTGCCCACAACACTTAAATCCGGTCTTTTAAAATATACCTCTTCTGTACTGAACACTCATGTGTCTGCTTCTTTAGTACTTAGTAGTTGATGATCAAAACTTGGTACATTTATACTCTGAGTCCACAATACTCCAAGTCCTTAATCTTTCTTTGTGTGCCCATGAGTACCTATCTCTATGATTAACACTCAAAGAGCCTATGAGGCAAAGGATCAGCGTTATATACTTGGTGTGGGGCTGTCCCTGTCACTACCCAATCTGGGTACATAGTGAGGAGCACAACATGTTTAATCCAGCAGTAAAGACACAATGTACCAAGATTATTATAGTTAACGAAAACTAAAATCAAAACTGAAACTATTATTAAAAAAACATTTTCGTAAACTGAAAAAAAATAATTAACAACACCGAAATGAAAAACTAAAACTAAACAAAACTATTAAAGTAGCTGGAAAGACTAACTGAAATAAAATAATAATTTACTAAAATAATTTTAGTTTTCGTTTTTGAATGAATATTCTTGCTGTTAGTTTTTAACCCTTACAACTTTTAACTCTAAAACTGAAAGTCATCCACCACGAGCCGCCCGCATATATTCATCCAGTGACCCTGTAGTTAGGATATAGCAGGTTGGATAATGGATGGATAGATGAACGGTGGCTGGTGAAAGAGGGCGGCTGTTCACACAGCATTTGCGGTGACAGAGCGAGCGAAATACGCGCGTAAAGCGTGTGGATTAGAAAGTGATTTATGTGTCACCTTTCTTTGCACTTGTTGTATATCAAGATGTAATTCAAACGCCTGAAACTGGAATATGGTGGTCAACATAAACTTTACCGTATGGACAGAAAAATCACGAGTGAGTAAGGTTTCAGTTTATTTCTCAGGTGCCTGCTTTTTGTTGACAGTAATTCACTGTGTAGAGAAAGTATAATCATGAAAAAAATCTGACCTTAAGATTTTGATGAATCTTGATGTTTCAGAACTCCCCAAGTCCGAAAATACCGTCTTTTGGAATTATGTCTGTGTGTGTGTAAACACGGTAACTCAAAAACGCAACTAGATAGATGGATAAAATTTGGCATGCGGTCGTTACACCAAAATTGTAGATCTCTATTAACTTTTGGGCCAAATCCATCAAATGGAAGCGGTACTTTACCAGAACATACTCGATTTTTTTATGCAGCTGCAGAGTCCGATTTAATCAACTTTAATAATAATTGATCAATATATTATTAATTTGATTTGATTTGTTGTTGATGGTTCTTTAATGTACATAATATAATCATTGTCTTGCAGTTTACTCCTCAAATATCCATCCCCATATCTGAGTACACGAGAAAGTTGAGGGGAGACCACTCCCAATTTTTGAAAATAAAACGGCAATGATCGAGAGACTGACTAGGTCATCATACAAGATCAACATATTGTTGATAACCAATCACTTTTGCTTTAAAAGTGTCGTTTAGCAATGTCTCTACTGAACTATAGGTAGGTAGGCAAAGACATTTTCATGATCACACCTGTGAGAACACAGTAGATTCTGTTTTCTGATTTTTGATCTTTTCAGGCCTGCAGGTGGCAAAATTCTGTCTATAAATTGTTTGTGCCTGAGATGGAGTCAGAGCTCAATATGGCTGGTAGGAAATAACAAAGCCCAGTATTTTGAGATTTTTGAATGCCATATTGAAGGCATTCATTATAAGCACATTGTCATTGGAGCAGGATATGTTGTATGCTGTAGGCATTTAGAGTAAAAAAACGTCAAACCTTAAAATTCACCTAAATTTCATTACAAATTGGCCCATTCTGGGCAATAAAAGGAAAAGTAAAGTGCCAACAGTCAGCGCAGATTTGTTCAGCACAAATGACATAGAAAATATTTTTAAAATTATAAAATTGTGTACGCGGCACGGTGGCGCAGTGGGTAGCACTGCTGCCTCACAGTAAGGAGACCTGGGTCTGCTTCCCGGGTCCTCCCTGTGTGGAGTTTGCATGTTCTCCCTGTGTCTGCATGGGTTTCCTTTGGGTGCTCCGGTTTCCTCCCACAGTCCAAAGACATGCAGGTTAGGTGCATTGGGGATCCTAAATTGTCCCTAGTGTGTGCTTGGTGTGTGGGTGTGTGTACCATGCGGTGGGGCCCTGCCCGGGGTTTGTTTTCTGCCTTGTGCCCTGTGTTGGCTGGGATTGGCTCCAGCAGACCTCTGTGACCCTGTAGTTAGGATATAGCGGGTTGGATAATGGATGGATGGATAAAATTGTGTAAAATTGTTCATATTCAGCATCTGGTTTTGAGTATACTTGTTTTTATCAGACAAAAACAAAACCAAATAGTAAACTGTGTTGTGTAGTGTAGTAAGCTTCCACTAACATGAAGCTCATATCCAAACTCGTTAAGTGTTCAGTTCTGTCTCATTGTGACACAAAAACTAAACTCCATTGTAGCTCTTTAACCATACTATAATTACTAAAACTGAAACTAATATATATAAAAATAAAATAGAAATGTCTTTGTAAAATAAAAACTAAACTAAAACTAAAAATGCACGATGAAGGAAAACTAAAATTAAACTGAATTTCCAAGTAAGGTCAGAAAAAATATAGAAATAAAAACTAATATAAAAAGGCAAAACTATAATAACCTTGCAATGTACAATGAATTCATATGTAAAAATGGTACGTTTTCATAATATTCTCACTATGGTTATCTAATAGTGAAGAAAAAATAAACAGTATTTTCTCTCTGTCACAATTGTGGTGCAAATCCAACTGAAGTGTCAATGTCAATGTCACTTTATTTATATAGCACATTTAAAACAAACATAGTAATGCTGTGGCCAAAGTGCTTTACAAAAATAGAACAAATTAACATAAAACATAAATAGAAATAAAATATATGAACATAAAATAAAATACATAATAAATTGAAGTAATGTTATATACATAAAAAATAGAAGCAATGTAATATAATCACAAAGTGGAAGCCATCAGTATTACTGAAGGTCACTGAATGCAAGTGAATAGAAATGAGTCTTTAGTCTTGTTTTAAACAGTTCAATTGTAGACGACTCCTTTATATGATGAGTATAAATAAATTATATATAAATTATTATATGATGAAGTGCTGATTAGAGTAACGACATCAATCATGTACGTACTGCATACGCTATGTATGCAAAAGAGATCGGGCAGTGCCATAAAATGTGAAGCAGAGCATGCTTACAGTACACATACGTGAAAGTTCTGTGCATGCACAACGCAAATCGGGAGTGCAGCACAGATCAGGTAGAGACATGCCTATCCAACATGGCCCGCTACAATTCTGCACTGGCCTTGCAAAGCATCAAGGGACAAATGGGGGAAAAAAAGTTTGTCTAAGCTGGCTGTTTGGCAAATTTTATGCAAAAAATTCTGTGAACAAGGACACTGGCAAAACACAGCAAATTCTCTACAAAAAATGCTTTGTTGGATTTTATCATATAATACTCTTACCCTGTGCACTAATTCTGTTTTTGCTGACCTGTCCATGAACTTTTACTGTCATTTAAACTCCATATGCATTCAGTAGATTCACTGTAGAAACATGCAGGCAGGTCACTTCATGTATTTGAATCATGATGTATTACACTAGACTATCTTTTGTTGCTCTGAATTCTGCTCTCATGTGCTTTGTGAAATTCTCTGTGATAATGTTCTGTGTAATAGGCACTGTATAAAATTAACATGTTATATATGCATTTCTGTTTGCAGGGTCACGTTGGTAGGAGAACCTGGATTGAGTAAATGATGACAGAGAAATGTCTTTGTATATATTGTGTTCAAACTAAAACAAAAATCAGAAAGACTGCTGTCTTTAAAGATTAACTGAATATCTTTCTGCAACAAGCTAGAAAACAATAAAAAAAATTAGATATGAGCATGATTAACTCCTATATTTTACTTTGATTTTGTTTAATTAAATGGAAAATGTTAATAAGGTACCATACACATAATAAACCTGTAGGTAAAACCTTTGCCATCATATAAATTTTACATTGCCCAACTCAAAATGTACATTTGCTGACATATTCTCCCTTATTTCTTTGTTGCAACTTTGACTCTTCTGCAGAAAACAACAAACAGAAATATCAATAGTACATCCTCATATTGTACCTGCAGTGCACCACAATAGGACCTGTGTCTGGAATGCTTTGTTGAGTACGATTTACTTGCTCCAAGAAGCTTAACACCCCTCCAGGCTCATTGGGAACTCCATGGTCAGGCCAGCTTAGATACTGGTAGTGCCAAATGTATCTGTGAGGTTCATCCTGTTTAAATACAGAAGCAGCACCTCATAAAAATATTATATCTTGTGTTACTTTGATCTGTTGAGAAGATACAATTTCACACAAACATCTACAGAAAACAGATTAATTTACTAAGGAGATTGGGAGGGATAAGATTGACTCTCTGAGTGTTGTCACTATGCAATACATCTTCTTTGTCGCTCTAATAATAATTTACATCGATAGGTTGGAAGGGAGTCTAAGAGAGTAAAAAACTGCACAAAATATCAACAAAGTTTAAGTGGAGTACCTACAATAATTTCAGTAAAATTCATTATGAAGGGTATCTATTGGTCAACTCTGAAAGTAAACAAAGGGAGGAGGACTAAGTCAACACAATGTAAGCTGTTGTAATACAGCTACAGAAATTAGGTGGCACGGTTACAATCTCAGACTGTGACAAAACGAAGAACACTGTTAGGTGGTCAATGCAGGGTTTAACACATACTGCATATGTATTAGCAAATAGAAAATCAATGACAGTTACATTTAACAGAAAACAGAATTCCAGCATAGCTAAAATAGCTGTAATGGTTTATATCACAAAATAAAATATCCTAGAATACTATACATAATGTCCACATAGGTTCAAGGTCTTTATCTTTTTGCTCAGTTTTGGAGGAGCAGGCATACTCTTTGCTAGATGCTATACTCTAGTCTCCTTTTCAATTGTCATATTTAGAGATATACTTTTTGCTGCAAAACTTAATCTGAAATCCCCAGAATTCCTAATACTTCAGGGTGAGATATCGGAGATCAAGCGACACAGGTCATCTTATAACAAATAACTTAACATGCACATATTTTTTTTTACTTTTTATCTTTCTTCTCTTTGATGCACCATTTTGAATAATAATCATACTTATTTATAGGCTTTAATAAACACTTGTTTACTATTATCTTATTTTGATAACTTCACCTTACTAGCCACATCTCTGGTTACGGTATTGTTTATTAGGCAGGGTGATGTGCAACCATAACTAACAGTTATAGAACCACTAAGCATGACTCCAGTTACTGTAGAAATATGCTAATATCTATATTTTTCTAGTAAATTACTGCATACAGGCATGTACAATAGCAAATCAGTATGTAAAATTTAATGTTTAATTTTCTTCTTCATTGATTAGCTTATTAGTGCAGTAGTTTCACACATTTTCAGGCAGCCTGACACAAATCCTGTTGTAGATTAAAACAGA
Organism: Erpetoichthys calabaricus; assembly: GCF_900747795.2. Taxonomy (NCBI): domain Eukaryota; kingdom Metazoa; phylum Chordata; class Cladistia; order Polypteriformes; family Polypteridae; genus Erpetoichthys; species Erpetoichthys calabaricus. The sequence goes on from NC_041401.2 coordinate 174,750,227, forward strand.
AAATATTAATCCTTTATCTTTTCTTTCCTAGACTACTAACAGGAAATAAAATGATCAAATATGATAAAGACTGATAAAGGTGAACAGGAATGCACCCATTCATTTTCTGAACCTGGTTTCCATCTTAAGAGCACAAGAACTGCTGAATTTCTAAGCAATACTGGGTGCAAGACAGAAACCAATGCTGTACTGGATTCCAATCCATTACAGAATATACTCAAGCAAATTCCCACATCACTCATATTTGGCCAAATATTGTAACACACTTTTGGGATTGGATAGCTCACAAAGACACAAGAAGCGTGTACAAACACCTCATAGGTCTGATCTATTTATATGTAGAGTCAACTGTTCACAAACGTACCTTGTTTTATCTATAACTGTATCATATTGTCTATGTGGAATAGTGGATATCTAAAGTGCTAACCTGGTACACTCTAGATGCTTCTCCTCCCTAAGCACAGAATTGAATCTCTGATCCAGAAATAACCCTTTTTTCTTTCTATATTCCCATGGATTGAACAATGAAACACACATCATGGCTTTCTATAGGGATGTGACTGCTGCTTCCTTGAATGCGGGGGTAACAAAATTAATAAACATTCCCACTAAGGACACCAGGCTGGGACTCTGTCATTTCTGCATTAAGACCACTGACCAACATGCCCCTTTCCTCAACAAACATTGCTTATCTTGCTTATCCTTAAGTTCTCCCATCTTTTGCCAAACAGATCAAGGGATGCAAGAGTGAATTTTCCCAATAATGAAGGAGATTTCTCACAAAGTATCTACTATATAAACCTCACCCCATTCAAACATGAGACCTCCAGCTTTCTTAGAACATAGTCCTGAGCAGTTCGTTCTTCAATGTTCCTCACTTGGAGACTGCCATACTCCTTGGTGGTTTCCAAGTCAGGCCAATAGCGTACACATTTGTTCTAGAGAGGGATAAAATAAGAGCAGAATTAAACAGCTGTAAGTTAGTCAAAGCATTAGAAATAATAGTTATCTTGTTACTGGCAAAATAGATACATTTTGCATCTGTCCATTCAGTATGGAGAAACAACCAGTAAGTAGCTTACATGTTTGAATGGCATTTAATAATAACAGTATATTTTATTTATATAGCACCTTTCCCATGTAAAGTCCTTTGCTCTTTGAAATGCTTTGTTACACCCAGAAAAGCAGTGTGGATCTGTTACCGTTTAGTTACTAAAAGTTAATGGTAACAAATTAGAGGACTATGGCACTAACTGGAGCTAATGGAAATGATAAATAGAGCACTCCATGTCAACTGTATTTACCTCTTCATCAACTTGTTTTTACACAAATGAGGTTCAAATGTTTTCAAACATTCCCGTCTAATGTATTTTTTTCCCACAGAGGTAGTTGAAGAGATCCCAACAATGATGTGCTATCTTTTGATAAGAGCACGCAAGTAAGAATCTTACTGAACTTTGTACAAATGACAATAATGACCCTATAAACCCATATGAAAGCTCCTGATTAAGGATGAGGTAATCTTTGTGGTAAACCTCAAAATTGTGTTGGCAGCTGGTATATTATACATTAAAACTTAATAAATCACTGATACTGCTGTAAAATGATTTCAAATTAGAAAGTCAAGGAAAAAAGGTTAATACTAACTCATGCTAAAAAAAATAGCATTGTATGGCAGAATAGGTGGTTGGGAATAATAGAATTTTACACAAAAAGTACAGACCTTAAACAACAAAACATATATAAGATTTATAGGGTCATTACTGAAGGCCCACAAATATACTGCAAACGTAATGGAACACTTGGTTATTTATGTTTATATCAAAATCAAATGAGTAGACAATGGTGACCACATCTTTTTAAAATAAAAACTGCTCTGCAATCTGGTAGTAGCAACAATTAGCTGTGCTACTTTCCCTACACAGTGGAAAAAAATGACCTAAAGTGTAAATGTAAACAATAAGAAGACATTGTACAAGTAACCCTTGGTGGCTATGGGATATGTTCCTTTGGTACAGTTGAGTTATTGCAGTGGTCTCTAAACTGGTACAACATTGTTTAAACCACTACTATGGCAACTTTGGAGGTAAATATTTCTCTCTCTCTTCAACATTAACAAGGTGGGGCAGTAACAATGGAACTATAACCCCATTAATATACAACAGTATACTATGTACATCCATCCATCCATTATCCAACCCGCTATATCCTAACTACAGGGTCACGGGGGTCTGCTGGAGCCAATTCCAGCCAACACAGGGTGCAGGGCAGGAAACAGTACAGTACATACAAATAACTCGTTAAGTCACAGCTTGGTCTCTGCTCACCAACATACCCGGCCTCGCTCTACTTCTTTTGTTGTCATGACAATGACATGTGTGTTTTCTTGGTACACCATCTTCCAGAAATCCTTTACAGTGTTCTGCAAGCATCCTTGTGTAGCAATGAAGACTTTACCTTTGCATAGCTGTCGGCTATCTTCCTGAACACTCTTTATAAAAAAAAAAAAAAATAAACAAAATTAAAACACCCTTAAAGCTGATTCCATACCTCCTCACAGGTAAGTTTTCCTATCATTTCTGCAAAAACTGCAAAAGCTATCTTCCTGAACACTCTTTATAAAAAAAAATTAAATTAAATTAAAACACCCTTAAAGCTGATTCCATACCTCCTCACAGGTAAGTCTTCCTAATCATTTCTGCAAAAAACTGCAAACAAGTGAATTTACATAAAGAAAAAAGCCACAGGAACTTTATTTCAAAAATGAAAATACCATTTCATGATGATATAGCCTCATGCATAGGGTGTTTCTTACTTCTACTGTCTAGAGGCAAAATAGCTTATCTGGAATATGCAGATAAAACCTAAAGTGGTCATTAAGACTTTTAGTGTGAGAATTGCCAGCAAAATATGTGAATCTCAGTAGTCACTGTAAATCATTTTTAGAAGAGTATATGTGTGAATTATTATACTACTTCAAATTTATATTATCTGTATAAACAAAATATGAGTATCATCTGTAAACTGTCTTTTTTGATGTTAATATAAAGTGAATTTACATGAAAGTAGCTATATAAAGATTATTTTGGCTCCCCAATACTTACTTGAATGTAATTTGCATTAATGTAATCTGAGCCTAAAATCTCAGGATCAGTTTCCTTGAGCTCAACCCGTGTGGTGTCAACTGGAAAAAGAAAGAAGGAGAAGTTTCCTGTTCATTAGGTAATTTTAATTTTAAAACTTAAGTGACATGAAAAGCGGGCATTAATCATTATAGATGGTACCATCCATTTATCAACCCACTTTTTTTTTAGGAGAGGGTAACCAAAACCATATTGCAGCATAATATTCAAGGCAAGAATGGTTTTGAGAACTAGTTCCAAATTAGAATTGGTTCTAAATTTCCAAGAACAGGGAAATCGAAAAGATGTTAAATTTAAGGTTCCACTTATTGATTTCTTAATTTCCTTGATGCAGAAACATACATCTTCCCCTGGACCTGTTTAGTGACAATGGTGTATCCTATGTCACATCAATGGTGTGTTGATTTGTTTTGCTCTCCATCCAGGCCTTGCTATTGACTGTAGAAAATGCTAAATGTGTTGCTAAATCTCTTTAGAGAAAATAGTGACAATGCAAAATGCAGCAATTGTGTGAATATAATTTCTTCTAAGGGAGGCTCTACAGCAAACATATCAAAACATTAACAACAGCATGGTATTACTATAAATGAATGTATTATCTTCAAAGTCTTGTGGTCTCCCAGCCAAACTGCCTCAGCTAGCACTAGCATATCACACTCAAGTAACGTTATATAACGTAACTGATAACGATATACACATATAAGCAGCACTTATTTTAAACTGCAAGAAAGGAAATGAGCTTGCATTTAATAAACAATATTTTTTCTTAAGATGATCGTTCATGGAGCTGTAGTTCCATCACTTCTCCTTCGCCTCCAGTACAGGCAAGGATTCCAAGCAGTGACACACCATTCAGTTTAGCAATAAAGCCAAAGACTAGTACAGAGAAAACTGAAGAATGTCACTGAGCAGTCACACAATTTGTGGCTGTTGAAACATCATCATTTAGGTAGCTAGGAAAAATAAGCAATAAAAAAGTACAATAAACTATAATTTAGTGAATGTACGGTGGAACCTCGGTTTGCGAGTAACTTGGTTTACGAGTGTTTTCCAAGACGAGCTAAAATTTTTAATAAGTTTTGACTTGATAAACGAGCGAGGTCTTGCAATACGAGTAGTATGTATACGCTTTGTCTGCTGAGCGTCATGTGATCACAACTGAGCTGATGGTTCTTCTCTCTCTTTCTCGCTGCGAGATTGTGGGCAAGCATCTCCTCCTATTCTCCATCTGAGTCGGCATGCCTCACTCATATAGTCAACATCCGTACGAGCGTATACTGTTTACTACAGCATTGTGACTGTGTGTGTGTGTGTGTGTGCGCACGCGTGCATGTGTTCTATGACGTGCCAATCCCCGTCTTGCACCCCAAAACATGAAGCTGAGTCTCAGTACTTTAGCAACACCAGCTTTATTCAGCTTGTAACAGTAACAGTGCGGTTATTTATTGTAGCAGGATCAGCCACTCTCCTATAAACAGACACAGCAGTCAGGCAGGGTCGTGGCCAAGTAGTACTGTGCCCTGAGCATTTACAACGTTCCTTGTATCACCCATTGATGGCAGGCGCTTATAGCATGTCCGCGATCTTTTCGCTTTTACGGCGAACTGCAAAGGCACTGGGAGACTGCGGTTGCTTTGGGACGCTCCTCCGCGTGTCATCCCGTTGGGTGGAATCCCACAAGACTTTAGAAACTCACTCACACCAGCCATGATTCTTTTCAAAGGTAAAGTGCAGGTTAATTTGTTTTATATATTTTTACTTTATATTATGTATTAATCATTTTTATATGAATAGTTTTGGGTTGTGGAACGAATCATCTGAGTTTCCATTATTTCTTATGGGGAAATTCACTTTGATATACGAGTGCTTTGGACTGTGAGCACGTTTCCGGAACGAAATACGCTTGCAAACCGAGGTTCCACTGTACTTGTATCTAATTTTAGCATTACTTTGAATTTTTATTTGCAGGGGAGATGGCTTTCTTTCTTCTTCTTTTGGCTGCTTCTGCTAGGGGTTGCCACAGCAGATCATCTTTTTCCATATCTTCCCATCCTCTGCATCTTGCTCTGTTATTTGCAGGGGAGATGGCAAAGACCCTAAATTCAAAGTACACTCAACCTTCTAGATACAGCTTGTCTAATCATTTTGTGCCTGATTGGTACAAGGCAGAGAAGTCAAAAGTAATATTAGAGCTCACTGAAGTCAGCAAAGTAGCTATAACCAGCAACATCTAGACAAGCATTTTGCAAGATCATTGTATCAACAGTAATAGTGTGTTACATCAAAGAGGGCAACATGAGACTTAAAGCATTTTGTAAAGCACAAACAGGACCAACGGTGGCTGAAGAAATCTTAGATATTCTGCAGGAATCTGGCATCTTTAATAAAGTAATTGCTGCCATTGTTGATAATGCTGCTGATATGGATGTGGCAATATAAAAGTTACAGTTCAGGTTTGCCAACACACATAATCTTGGGGCACAAACTGCCAACTCAGTGACAAACTAGACATTCAAGATTAGAAGTGTGGTTTTCTGGATAAAGAAGTCATCTATACCAAAGAATGTGTTCTGGGAGAAGCAACAACTTCTAAGTAACGACACTTTTATTACCCTTGATACAGAGACTCCCACTAACATATAATATTTTTCTGCAGCACCATATTATATACAATTCACAGATCAAAATTTGATAGTCACATACTATACAGGTTTATATCTCATTACACGACTACACTATATTAAGATGGAATGTTATTAATTCTCAATGGACTGGGAATATAAAGTTTGCAGATGTCATAGATCTGTCTCTGCACTCTCTAATATTTTGATGTGAGAATGCATTTGAACCCTCTCTACTTGATGCTGGAGTATTTTCTGGAACAGCTTCTTTCAATTCAAGCAGCCAAAGGAAAGGGACAGGAAGAACAGGTCCTCTTGCACAGTGGTTGGCGGTAAAATGTGGTGGTCTCATTGGACAAACTTAGGAGAGAAAACCTAACCTTCCTGGCCTTATAGGAGTGTTTGGTACATCATAATTTGAAGAAAAAACTTAAATATGGGAACAGAAAATGTATTCAGTCTCAAAAAGAATGAAGACACCAAAAAAAGGCAGATGACTTCATCCATCATATGAGAATTTTATACACATCCAGACTATGTGTTTCTTCTGAAAATAATTCCACATGTGATCAGATCCTGGTGATTCTTCAAAAGCCTGAAGACCATTATGCTATAAAGAGGGAGACACAGTGTTTGTATATAACCTTAAGCAGGCTGTTTATACAGGTCTGTCCAAGTGGGACCAGCTGAATAGGAATTTAATTCAATATAACAAAATTTATAATTCAGTATGTCAAGTGATGTATTTATAGAAAATATATGTTTTACAGAGTGATGATATCAGAAGCTTTCTCGAAGAGGGCACTGCATTAGACCTACGTTTTAAACATAAAGTGGAGGACAGCACCATCTGGGACCAGGTCAAACAGAACGTAAAAGCTGAAAGTCATTGCAGCACTGTTGTCAGAATGAGAGAAAGGAAGTAGAGTAAGAATGAGGAAGGAAAGAAGAGTAAGACAGAACAGGAGCTTGAAAATACAAATATGGCTGAAATTATATCTGACACGATCTTATTCTTAACAGTCATTTATGATTATAAGGGATACTTTTTTTCATAATAAGCCTGTCCTTATTATGACTCTGTTAGAGGAACTTTTTGCTGCTAACGATGACTTCAATGTGAAAAATTTAAGGCAGAGTACCATGTCCATTGAGAACCAGACTGACAGAGAGGTGAAGATGCATTAACAAATGCCCCCAACAATGACATCTGCCGACCCTACTACCTGGTGGTGAAGTAAAAGAATTACATATCCTTTGCTATCAGTGCTGGCCTTTCATATTTATGTGTACTGGTCTCCTCAACCCCCAGTGAGAGAGTTTTCTCCACTGCTGGAAACATAATATGCCCAGAGTAGTCACACCTACTTCCAGAAAAGGCTAATATGCTGATTTTTCTTAACAAAAACAGTTGACTTTATTGTTGAACACACATACACACACATTTTACTTTGAATACTTGTGATATTTAGGTTGAAGAAATGAAAATTATTTTTAAATTATTTATTCTATCTTGAAACACTCTGCTCTTGTTTTACTGCATCAAGTAACCTTTGTTGTAAAACTTTCCATTGAACTCTTTAAAGAGAATAAAGACTTTTTTGTGTCATTGAAACATTTTGAATTTTTTTTAACACACACACACACACACACACAGCCCCTCCTCTGGCAATATTAACAATTAATCATTAGTACAAAAATACCGCATTGCAGTAATAACACAACTTGTGCTGTAACGACATACACATTAAAAATCTGACACATACATCTTACATGTAATAGTAGTAGGTGACCTCATTAAATACAAATTTGATACTGTACTTCAAATCTACCCTTTATGGAAACAATATACTGTACCTATCTGCATGTAGATAAGAGAAGTATTACTTTAAGAACAATATAAATGCATACATGAATAACTGTCCATAAATGCATTCAATTAGTATCAAACAATTTAATACAGGGGGACAAGGAATACCCCCACCAGACCTGGGTAGAAGGTAAAACCTAACCCTGAATGGGACTCCAACCCATTGCTAAGTGTATTAGTGTAACTGCAGTGTATACTCCTGCAGACAACCTTACTAACTCACATGGACCCACCTTCGGGTTGTCAGTTAGTGAATGCACAAGTTTTCAATGTGACCCTTGCATTTTGTGAATTAGACTGAAGTGTTTTAGAAAGTTTAAACATCCATGCATTGATTCTTTTTTATTTTATAGTATGAGGTTATTGAGTTTGGCTAAGAATTTTAATTATTTCTGAAATCATTCCCTTGCAAACACAACCATAAGTGCCCTACATTGCTGGAGGCTAATAATTTTATCTATCATTACACTGAAACTTATTTACTTGGCTGAACTTTTGTTCCGATAGAAGGAATGGTCAGAAGGCAAAAACAGGAGCAAATAACCAGGAAATGTACAGTAAACACCTAAACGGACAGACAGTTGTGAAGTCAAAAACGAATAATAAAAGCAGTCAGAGAATCTTTTGTCAAAGCCAAAAAAACTCAAGACAGAAAGACCGTCAAAAGGGGAAAAACAAGAAATATCCTGCCATTAAAAAGTTTCACAGAAGCATCTTTTACTTTCCACTAACACTAACCAGGATGTTTAGAGACAAGGCAAAGAATTTAATACATGGATGAACGGATAAACAAGCAGCAAATTTTTTAAAGGTTTGCAATGTTAGTGACCTTGGGACTGGCAACATAACCTTTCTATGAACATCAGGGCAATATGGCAAAGTCTGCATGAAACAATACACCAAAATAGCGCCAAAGACATCAGCATCATAATGTTTAAAATATATTAATGGCATAATAAACAGTCCTAATTAATAAAATTGCAAATAAATGATATTCCAAAAACAAAAGCTCAGAATGACAGCTTTAGCCAAATTATTTTTTAACTTATCAGTTGTGCTCTCTGCAACTGTTGCACTAATATATATAGCAACACATACAGGAAGTCAGGGATGGAGACTGAACCAAAAGAATTGAGCTTTATGATCAACACCTTAATCACACAGTTACTGTGTACAAATGACTATGTATTACCCATCATCACACATTTTACACTTTACACCAAATAGCCTAACAGACCAAAGCTATTTTTTATTCTGAACACAATAGGTGTTTGTACTATATTTGGCTATGCTCACTGCAGACATTTTTACTTGTACAAATCATACTGCATGGAACCATACAGTTATTGTATATGGCATTTCTAAAGTGTCAGAGCACAAGTAATTACTGGACTGCCAGGTTCTTGCAGTAGATAAAATCTTTAATAGATGCACAATCATATTTTTTTTGCACTTTTAGTATACTTTCTGAATGTGGACTGAGCTTGTCAGGCTTCTGTCTGTTCAAGACATTATAGGCTGTGCTGAAAACTAGCTACCAAGAATCCCCGTATTTTAAACTGACAACAAAAACGTAATTGAATTTCACTGGACCTTAGTTGCCTGAAAGGGAAAAGCTGCACTCTGTTCTAAACAGCCACTGTTAAGTCTGCTGTGTTGGTGTAAATTCAAGTTTCTCCACCTTTTATTATCCTTTTTTGGGTCTAAAATAAAGTGTGTTATTTAATTTAATTATAGCCTTAAAACTTAAAGTGTATGATTTCAATGTCTACATTATCAATAATTCAACATTTTTCTTAAGGTCAGATTTTATAGGATTTAGTCAGTAAACTAAGAGTCTAAAAAATGCAGGGGAGGTGATACTATTTGGTCAAGAGTGTCGAAAGAAAGTATTACTGAGATGGCTTATAGACAGAAAGATTGGCTTATTCGCAAAGAAAAGGCGTAGTCACTATCTTCCCTGATGTACTGTATACAGTTATACAAAGATTAAATAAATTTATGGCATTTAAAAAAAAAAATGTAAAGATCCTCCAAATAAGTTATTTGCAGGCAGTTCTCAGTAGACTTACATGGCAGAATGTTCTTGTAGCGGTTCTTGCTTTTGTTTTCAGGTCTCTGTCCTTCTTTCCGTGGGTAAAGGAGTTTGCATTCCTGTTGCTGTAACATCTGCAGAGTTTGTAGATAAAATAAAACGTTTTCCAGGTGCTGAGAATCACATGAAGTCACCACACGAGAGAAAACTTAGACTAAGTACATAATATATAGCACTGTACAGATCCTTAACTTACAAACATTTGTTTAGCTTGTCCACTTAGAACAGAAACTTAACACATCAGAGCACTCATATAGCTTGATGTAAGCTAGCAATATAAATATGTGACTGACCTGTTTCAGATCCCCCTAAACCAAACTTCTTAACTATTAAGGAGCTTTTCAACAGTGTCCTACTTTCACTGGACCCCTTGGTCTGCTGCATTAGGAACCAATCCCACATGTCTATTCAAGATATCTTTTACTGAAGTCCAGGCTCAAAATAGATGAAAGCTACTACCAAATATATTTTGAATCTTTTTTTATCTTAAAGAATTTTTGATCTTCACTATGTGTGTACAGTATATAATAGGTGCAGTTTTAAAATTGACAGAACAATTAGAAAACAGCATAATGATCAAAAACAAAATATTGGGTTTTAGGTATTTTAAAAATTCTTAAGAATTTATGTGAAATAAATAATACCATTGGTTATCAGCTCTTTTAAGAAATTCAGAACCCGACATATAAAATGACAGATACAAAAACTTTGTAGAGATTGTAGTGCTTTATCACAAATGAAAAATGAACTAAAACCATGAAACTTATTATTTTATTGGAAAAAAGTATAACAAAAACAACATAACTGGCAATGTTGTAGTTTTAGAGACACAACCTAAAATTTTGTTTACTTGTTTAACTGAAAAACCTTTGACCTTACTTCTAAAATGTCAGCTGTACAATAATATTTCTGATGAATGATCGAGATGGGATTTTCACAGTAAAAGGCACTATATAAATTATTGTTGATTATAAAGTTTTGCTTGTTTCTCAGCAGTGGCCAGTAATATCCTATATTGTATATTTTAACATACTGTACCAATAACAGCTTTCTGAGAGAATACTCACCATGAAATGTAATATATAAAATTAGCACTGACTCCTTGATCATTCCATTTATGTCTCTATCACTGGAATGTGTCATTCCTCTTATGTTGCAATGCTACTGTCAATTTAATTGTTTTTCATAGTGTAGTCAGTACCATGCGTGAAAAAATATACTTATCTTATGAAAAAATTCATATTGAGAGTCAAGCTTCATGATACTAGTCACACAATATGAAATCTTCAAAAAAAGAAGTAAACTGCATGTTTAGTGCTACTTCATGCTAGACATTTACAAATCAAAACAATGCAAAATAACTTAAAATCAGTATGCAAATACACAAGTTTTATTGTGTTTTTATAAGCCTTTTCTTTTGCATAAAAAAATTATCTTAAATATTGTAAGAGACAGAACTTTATTTCTCCCCAAGGGGAAATTTGGAACTTTACAGATGCGCTTTATGAACACAGAGATGACAGTTAAGCTCAAGAATGGGTGCATTTATTTAAGAATAAAAGATTGTATTCTGAGTATTAGCACCTTCCTGCTGTTATTGCCATGAGAAAGACCACATAAAATAGCAGACATCAACTGACAACTACCTACAGTATGTCTTCTACTGGGGGCTTCTATTTATCATATGCTCCAAGAGTCTCTGCCTGGACTCTTGAATTTTCTCAGGCTTGTAAAGTGTGTGTGCTTTACCAGTTCCAATAGAATTCAATTTGAAAACAAGCCTGCGGATCAAGTGTGCATTTAAGAAACAACAAAGCAATTTGCCATACTCGTCTAAGGATGCAACTCACTAATGTGTAGTCTATATTTTGCGTCAACAATTTTCATCTTTATATCATTATACAAGCGATTACTTTTGATCCTGTAAAAGTGGACTCAGTTTGTTATGTTATATTTTAGTTCTAGGTTTTCAATCAGATATTTAAATGTCTTGCTTTTGATGATAAGGTGTTTTCATAAGGCTGTGTTTCATTTCAGTCATATGGTAATGTCAAACAAAACATGATACAAGGCAACATTTCATACTGACACTATTTTGTATCACAAAATTTGATCTTGCCTACTCAGTTCTCTTAAGAATCATCTTTGGTGATTTTTTTTTCATTTTGTGGGGTCACCATTTTAAAGAAACTTTTCATTTTTTACTTTTCTTGCACTTTCATTTTTTCCAGTAAGAAAAATTATTTAATTTTGTATTTTGCAAATAATTTGACATTTACAATATATATTCTGGTCATCTCAAAAGATCCATGTCTGGTTAATTTGATACTTTGGAAATTCTGCTTTTTTTTAATTGAGTAAGGTCATCAGAGAATTAATTTCTTTATTGCTGTATGTCACAATGACATTTTTTGTGCTAGCCCTCAGTAAAACTAGTCAACATATAACAGTGCCACAAACAGCATGAATGAAAAGAAATGTATATAATACCTATACAATAAGCAAATACATAACACATAAAAAATACAACTGGTATGGAGACATTAAATAAAATGCACTAAATATTAAATATAAGCACAACAAAGATACAAATAGCAAGCTCACAACCTTCTCCTTTTCTGGGGATGTACCTAAACAGTTTCTTCTGAAGTACATTACAGAACTATAATCTAGGTCCAATGTCTGTACCAGGATTGTTTGGAGGGCAACAGTGGCAGGTTTTTATTTAAATTAGCAGATTTTGATTGGAAGTCAATCATAGCTAATAACAGAATTTATTCACGTTTACAAATTTCATTCTGTCACATCAGGTTATTCTTGTATTTTATTTTATTTTACAAGAAAATCATTCGAAGGATTTGTGACCCAGAGTAGATTAGTCATTCTCAGTACTTCACTTTTTTCTCTTTTATTTCTTTTCAAATATTTTATTAAACACATATCTCATGATGACCATATATAGGTGTACAGAGGGCAAAGTTAGATGGTGAGCTGCAGACTTTTTTGTCATTTGCATTTTCTTATTAATTGCCAGTTAATTTAGGAAATACAAAGCAATTAAAAACATCAAATGCATCTTTTTAAGACATAAAAATAAGACTAAAAATACCAAGGGCTGAAAATAACAACCAAATTAACTAAAATGAAAGATAAAATACTACTTTAGCAATAACTGATTAATTGAATGGTTTAACTTCTAACTAAGAAATTGGGTTGCAACAGAAACATATAGCCATTAACTTCCAATACTGAAGAAGAGAGATTTCTGGTTTGTATTCTATAAAAAGTATAGGATTACCTAGAAAATATGATGAAAGATGAGTGAAACAAGCACTGTTCTGCTGCATAAAACCCAACTTCAATGATATCTGCACAACCAAAAGGCTCTGTATGAAACAGTCCAAATGCCTGCTGTTACACAGTAACCAGAAAAATGCAAATGATTGGAATACAATACCTCAAACTCCTCCCAGAAGCCCTGTTTGGGCTTCTCCATATTATCTGCTACTTTGTTTAACTCCTTCACTCTGTTTTCAATGTTGGCTGCATTTATTCTTGTAGTATTAAATGGCTGTTACCAAAAGAGAAACAAGAGAAAAAAATGTAAGACAAATAATTATTTAAACTTTTTGAAAAGAGCCATCTTTTCTGGTAGAGCTGCTCTGCAAAGCAAACATAATGCAACTAATACAGAAGAATTCTGAATAACACTTATACAGTACACTGTGTGATGCCCCAAGGAATGGCACCCTTGCACAGACTGAAGACTTTGAGCTTTTGGAGCTGTAACCGAATGACAAGTTGGTGGGAGACTGAGACACAGACAAAATGTTTGCTGTAAAAACAGAGATTCTACCATTACTTCCTACTTGTGTTGTACATAGGGCTTGAAATGGGCTGGTGTGCTGTACCAGCAGTTCTCTGTTTGTGCTTTGTGAACTGGAGGTTAATGGCACATCTCAGTCTGAAACTGAAGGTAACACCCTAATTCCCTGTTCTTTGAACTTTATGTATATAAGAGCATTCGTCAATCCAGTCTGGGTAATTGTATTTCATACCACAATTTCTATGCAGCTTGCTAATACTTCTCTTATCCTGTGGTGCAGGGCAGCTCCTCTTTTTCACTCTCCAGCCCCATTTCTCCACGCGATCACAGGTGAAGGAAAAAAGGATGCGCTGCCTAAGAATACCCCACTCATTACAGCTTTATTACACACAAATATTGAGAGAGAAAAATATTTTCTAATAATATCACCTAATTTCAGTCAAATCCATCAGAGCATTTTTGAGATTTTGGAATATGTAGTTTTTCTGGGTTTATCCCCAAATATTGATATATTGAAAATATTTTCTTAGTGTAAACATTATTATCTACTAACTTCAATATATCATCCTGCCAAATTACATCTTTTTAAATACTGGAGAAATAGTGTTTTTGTTCATGAGTGAGTGAGTGAATAAGTAAGTCAGGTTTACATTATATAGGTAGAGACAGACAGACATGAAATGGCACTATAAGATAGATAGATAGATAGATAGATAGATAGATAGATAGATAGATAGATAGATAGATAGATAGATAGATAGATACGTAAGGCACTATATAATAGATAGATAGATAGATAGATAGATAGATAGATAGATAGATAGATAGATAGATAGATAGATAGATAGATAGATAGATAGATAGATAGATAGATAGATAGATAAATTTTCTCTACTCAGCAGCTCAGCAAGTAATCCGAAGACAGTCAAAAGATTACCCCAGTGGAAGATTAAGTGGTATATGGACAGCCTATTGCCATCGGGCCAGTCCTGATAATAAAGGACCTTCGAGGAACTGAAAACAGACACCTCTCTAAAACTAAAAATTTAGACTTATGGGTCCCCACAACTAAAGACAAAAAACACAGGATGCTCTAGAACAGGAAAATACCACTTCTGTTATCTCCAAACAGATAAGAACATAGTAAGGTAAAATAGTACTCCAAATAAAAACATTCATACCTAAGTATGGCTTAGAAGGAAAAAAGGAACGGAGAAGCCCTGTGCAAAATAAATGGAACTTTGGTGGAAAAGGTGGAAGCAACATACAGATACAATGTGAAATACGACTTAAATAAAATGTTCTATTTTCATATTGCCAAAGCCCCTTTGTTTTACTACCTGCTTGAGATGAACCACAATTCCACTCTTTTCAACCATTGGGTTTTTCTTGTAATGTTCCACCAGATCTGTCAGGGTATCAAACTGCTCTCCTCCACCAACATCGTATTTCCCATTCTGCTTACAAAAATTGCAAAAAATAATAGTCATCACTTTAATAAAATTAAATATATATCACTCTAATGTTCTTCCTAGTGGTAAGGCTCAAAGCACCTGCCACCATGTACAAAAGTAATATAATTAGAATAAAACATAATATGCCATTCAATATATACATTTAAAGTTCAAAAATTAAAATGCAGTACTGAAGCATGCGCAGAAGATGGGCCAACACTGACATCTGCTGAATATAAAAATAAATCTTAAAAACAAAAACAAGGAGAGTGGAGGCAGGTCAGTGTGTCCAGGTAGGAATATACTGACCATTTAACAATCACAAATAAAAAAAAGAACTAAAAACCCAAATGCGAACTTTGTGAAAAGTTTGTTTGATGCACATCACTAAACAGAATTGGTCTGCATGTGTGTACTGCAATTGTAGGCTAGCACACATTCAGGGTGAAATCCTGCTTTGTATCAGTTTTCATTATAATGTGATTATCAAATGGACAAGAAGGTTAGAAATTAAATATATGGATACAGTAAAGCACATAATGACACACAAAGGTCCATATACACTTCACATGACATAATACTTTTTCAATTACTATGCAAAAGATTTCAAATATCTTGTCATATTATCTGTCAACTTTATCTACCGCCATAAGAAAAAAAAAATCTGGTATATGTAGCTACTGTATACTCCTACTTGTGAATGATAACGTGGACTTAAAAACATATGTATGCTTTACGCAAAGATTATTCTAAATGTATATAATCTGATATATGTAAACGGAAGGAGAAAAACTGGATTTTAAATACTGACAAATGGCTACCAGCAATTGCTAAACACAGTCGGAGAGAGAGACAGAGAGAGGAAAAGTGAGAATAGAGTGTGGGAGGCTAATAGAAGTTTTTCCACAGTTGTTCTGACAGCAGTTGCATCATTCTCCACTATCTTTCTAGTGCAATTTGGCTCAAGAAAAAGTTTGCCACTGTATCTTGTCATGTACCTAGCTTGGGTTTAATTAAGCAGAGAATGTATGATTATACCAAAAGATGCTTTTATTTTAAGTATCCCTAAAAGGTGCAGCAAAGCTTTCATTGTGCCAATTATCACAACTGTAACTCTGATATGTTTTGTCAAGGCAGTTTTTTTGCCTGCAACAAGATATTCATAATGTAGCATGCTTACCTTACAAATGATCCCTCCTGACTCACACAATATCCCTAGTTACTGTATGGCATTTCACAGATAACAAAATCTAAACCAGTGTCAGCACAGTGTGAATGTCATCTAAATCATGGGCACTAATTGTATAGATACCAAGGTTGCTGGAGCACCTATGGCTTTGAAAGAGATTGTACCAAGCTACTGCACTGCATGCAAGCTAAAATTATTGCAGTGAAATTTAGCAACCTTATCTCCAAAATCCCTTCTATGTGATTTCCCATTACTTGTGCTCCCATTGCATGTTACCAGGGGAATGTTGTACCCACTGCAATTTTTTTTCTAAACAGATTTCCCAAATACAATTACTACTAGTTACCTTGTCCCATGATTTCTCAACAGACACTCTGAAAATCTGTAGCTAAATAAACAAAAAATTAAACCATTGATTTATTTAGTCTCAATTCAGTTCTAAACATAAAAACAACTGAAACAATCTATGTTATCTGTCTTTGGTGTGTTCACTGGAATATTTTTTTTATCTATTGCCACATCTTATGTATATTGTTGCATGATGGAGTAATGGATGGATAGAACTTTATTTGTTCCTAGGAGGACAAACTACCACTGGCAGTGCAAAATCTAGCCAATAACAAAAATAGGCACAGGCAAGGCAGAATAGAGAAAAATGTAATGGAAAACACTACAAAACAGTTTAAGAGTGAAAGGGGAAATGTGAATGCATCTCTTCTTTTAAATTCATGTTTACCTGATATCGGATCATGACATGTGTTACTTTGGTTTTGCGCTCCATGTTCTCATGCTTCTCTTCATTGGTCAAAACTGACAAGACAAAGTCACCTGGTTTGCTCTGGCTCTCCCTTACAAGGAAGCTTCCAGCTTTTCCTTTTTCCATTAATAGCTTTTCTGCATCCTTTCCAGATAAGTGGCCATGATACCATCTAAAAAGAGCAAAATGTATCTATAAATGAATAGGCCAAGTAGGTATTCAAACAATTATGCCTTCCTTTCTGTTCCTGTCTAGTAGGCATGGAATGTTATGCAAAATGTACAATAAACAGAGAAGACAATGGACAAAATTATGATAGATAGATAGATAGATAGATAGATAGATAGATAGATAGATAGATAGATAGATAGATAGATAGATAGATAGATAGATAGATAGATAGATAGATAGATAGATACTTTATTAATCCCAAGGGGACATTCACATGAACACTATTAACACATTCTATCCATCCATCCATCCATTTTCCAACCCGCTGAATCCGAACACAGGGTCACGGGGGTCTGCTGGAGCCAATCCCAGCCAACACAGGGCACAAGGCAGGAACCAATCCCGGGCAGGGTGCCAACCCACCACAGGACACACACAAACACACCAAGCACACACTAGGGCCAATTTAGAATCGCCAATCCACCTAACCTGCATGTCTTTGGACTGTGGGAGGAAACCGGAGTGCCCAGAGGAAACCCATGCAGACATGGGGAGAACATGCAAACTCCACGCAGGGAGGACACCTGGGAAGCGAACCCTGGTCCCCAGGTCTCCCAACTGCGAGGCAGCAGCGCTACCCACTGCGCCACTGTGCTGCCCTTAACACATTCTATACTGTCTCCAATTTAATAAAAATAAGCCTTTTTCCAATTTCTTATATTTATTACACGGAACATGCAATATAGACTTTCTTGTACTATAACAATCAATAACATTTATTTTAACATACTATACATTTCAAAAAGCCCTCCTTTAAGATGTTATGCATTATCTTTTTTAAATGTTCAATCATCACTCTGCCAATTATTTAACCCACTGTACATTTCAATGTTTGATTAGTAGATAAAATTGGTTGCTGACAAGGGGAATTACCGAGATGAAAACCATAAATCATCAAATAATTGCTGATATAAATAAAATAATGCAAACAATGTCTTCTTACAACAAAAAAGGAATACTTAACATTTTTATATTGAATTATAATAAAATAATCCTCACAGTAAAAATGAAACTTGGGTACTGCAAAAATGTATTTATTACGCATTTACTCTTCAGATCTTAACAAAGGTTTCTTTTGGTGATAATACACTATGACGGGCGGCCACGGCCATTACCCGGGCGGCTCTGGCACCACTGATTCTGGGCACACGGGGAGTTGGAGTTTGCCACAGCCCTGCTGAGTTCCATGGGAGCTGCCAGGGGGAGCTGCAGAGCCCTACTTTGGGCTTTCACCACACCTGGGAGTGATTCCAGGTCTGATTAATGAGCTACCTGGAACACTCCCATGACCAGCTTAAAAGGAGTTTCCTCACTCCATTCAGAAAGCCAGGGTCGGGAGTAAGAAGGACGAAGCTTGTGAGGGAGGAGTGGAGGCAGAAGGACTGTGAATTGGCAGTTGAAAAAAAGGACTGTGTTGTGGTGCTGTATGGACTGTGCTGTACCTTGAACGAGTGAAGAGGAAATGCTTTCCCGGCTGTAAATAAAAGTGTGTTGTGTGGCAATTCGTGTCTCTGCCTGTCTGTGTTGGGTTAGGGCGGCTGTATGCACCCCGGTATTCCACAACACTTACAAAATATCAGTAAAGTGGTTATTTATCTTTGAAATATGGCCTATTAAAATAGCTTCACTTTGGAACGGTCCAAAGTGGCTTAAGTGAGACATACTTTCTTTCTATTGCTTACTTTATTATAAGGCCTGTGAATCCATAATATTCATAAGTACTTCTACAACCATATCAAACACCACACTGCAAAGAGATGAATGATCACTTTACTGATGTTGTAAAACAATAATTAAGACTAACAGAACCCTTTGTTAAGGTCTATTTGCATAAGAGCAAATGAGTAATTGATGCATTTTTGGAGTACTTAAAGTGTTAACACCCTCACAATATGAGCATATTAACAAATTTTAAATCTGACACACAGCACGGAGAGTTCCATTTCAGTTCATTGGCTTGCCTGAGACAGATTATACACACACACACACACACACACACATATCCATACATACATGTACAGTTAGGACCATAAATATTTGGACAGAGACAACTTTTTTCTCATTTGGTTCTGTACATTACCACAATGAATTTAAATGAAACAACTCAGATGCAGTTGAAGTGCAGACTTTCAGCTTTAATTCAGTGGGGTGAACAACACGATTGCATAAAAATGTGAGGCAACTAAAGCATTTTTTAACACAATCCCTTCATTTCAGGGGCTCAAAAGTAATTGGACAAAATAAATAACTGGAAATAAAATGTTCATTTCTAATACTTGGTTGAAAACCCTTTGCTGGCAATGACAGCCTGAAGTCTTGAACTCATGGACATCACCAGATGCTGGGTTTCCTCCTTTTTAATGCTCTGCTAGGCCTTTATTGCAGCGGCTTTCAGTTGCTGTTTGTTTGTGGGCCTTTCTGTCTGAAGTTTAGTCTTCAACAAGTGAAATGCATGCTTAATTGGGTTAAGATCAGGTGACTGACTTGGTCATCCAAGAATTTTCCACTTCTTTGCTTTAATAAACTCCTGGGTTGCTTTGGCTATATGTTTTGAGTCATTGTCCATCTGTATCAAGAAACGCTGGCCAATCAATTGGACTACATTTAGCAGGATTTGAGCAGACAGTATGTCTCTGAACACCTCAGAATTCATTCGGCTGCTTCTGTCCTATGTCACATCATCAATAAACACTAGTGTCCCAGTGCCAGTGGCAGCCATGCACGCCCAAGCCATCACATTGCCTCCACCGTGTTTTACAGATGATGTGGTATGCTTTGGATAATGAGCTGTTCCACGCCTTCTCCATACTTTTTTCTTGCTATCATTCTGGTAGAGGTTGATCTTGGTTTCATCTGTCCAAAGAATGTTTTTCCAGAACTGTGCTGGCTTTTTTAGATGTTCTTTAGCAAAGTCCAATCTAGCCTTTCTATTCTTGAGGCTTATGAGTGGCTTGCACCTTGCAGTGCACCCTCTGTATTTACTTTCATGCAGTCTTCTCTTTATGGTAGACGTGGATATCGATACGCCTACCCCCTGGAGAGTGTTGTTCACTTGGTTGGCTGTTGTGAAGGGGTTTCTCTTCACCGTGGAAATGATTCTGCAATCATCCACCACTGTTGTCTTCCGTGGACGTCCAGGTCTTTTTGCGTTGCTGAATTCACCAGTGCTTGCTTTCTTTCTCAGGATGTACCAAACTGTACATTTTGCCACTCATAATATTGTAGCAATTTCTCGGATGGGTTTTTTCGGTTTTCGCAGCTTAAGGATGGCTTCTTTCACCTGCATGGAGAGCTCCTTTGAACGCATGTTGTCTGTTCACAGCAAAATCTTCCACATGCAAGCACCACACCTCAAATCAACTCCAGGCCTTTTATCTGCTTAATTGATAATGACATAACGACGGACTTGCCCACACCTACCCATGAAATAGCCTTTGAGTCAATTGCCCAATTACTTTTGAGCCACTTAAATGAAGGGATTGTGTTAAAAAAATGCTTTAGTTGCCTCAATGCAATCATTTTGTTCACTCCACTGAAGTAAAGCTGAAAGTCTGCACTTCAACTGCATCTGAGTTGTTTCATTTAAAATTCATTGTGGTAATGTACAGAACCAAAATGAGAAAAAAGTTGTCTCTGTCCAAATATTTATGGACCTAACTGTATACATATATATATATATACACATTATATATTATATATTATATATATATATATATATATATATATATATATATATATATATATATATTATACACACACACACATACATACATATATACATATACACATACATATATATATAGTACTGTGCAAAAGTTTTAGGCAGGTGCAAAAAAACTGCTGTAAACAAAGAATGCTTTCAAAAATGGAAGTGTTAATCATTTATTTTCATCAGTCAACAAAATGCAGTGAATGAACAAAAGAGAAATCTAAATCAAATCAATATTTGGTGTGACCACCCTTTGCCTTCAAAACAGCATCAATTCTTCTAGGTACACTTGCACACAGTTTTTGAAGGAACTCGGCTGGTAGGTTGTTCCAAACATCTTGGAGAACTAACCACAGATCTTCTGTGGATGTAGGCTTCCTCACATCCTTCTGTCTCTTCATGTAATCCCAGACACACTTGATGATGTTGAGATCAGGGCTCTGTGGGGGCCATACCATCACTTCCAGGACTTCTTGTTCTTCTTTACGCTGAAGATAGTTCTTAATGACTTTGGCTGTATGTTTGGGGTCGTTGTCCTGCTGCAGAATAAATTTGGGGCCAATCATACACCTCCTTGATGGTATTGCATGATGGATAAGTATCTGCCTGTATTTCTCAGCATTGAGAACACCATTAATCCTGACCAA
Organism: Erpetoichthys calabaricus; assembly: GCF_900747795.2. Classification (NCBI taxonomy): domain Eukaryota; kingdom Metazoa; phylum Chordata; class Cladistia; order Polypteriformes; family Polypteridae; genus Erpetoichthys; species Erpetoichthys calabaricus. The sequence continues at coordinate 174,771,769 of NC_041401.2, forward strand.
ATCTCCAACTCCATTTGCAGAAATGCAGCCCCAAACATTCAGGAAACCTCCACCATGCTTCACTGTTGCCTGCAGACACTCATTATTGTACCGCTCTCCAGCCCTTCGATGAACAAACTGCCTTCTGCTACAGCCAAATATTTCAAATTTTGACTCATCAGTCCAGAGCACCTGCTGCCATTTTTCTGCACCCCAGTTCCTATGTTTTCGTGCATACTTGAATCGCTTGGCCTTGTTTCCACGTTGGAGGTATGGCTTTTTGGCTGCAACTCTTCCATGAAGACCACTTCTGGCCAGACTTCTCCGGAGAGTAGATGGGTGTACCTGGGTCCCACTGGTTTCTGCCAGTTCAGAGCTGATGGCACTGCTGGACATCTTCAGATTTCAAAGGGTAATAAGCTTGATGTGTCTTTCATCTGCTGCACTAAGTTTCCTTGGCCAACCACTGCGTCTACGATCCTCAACGTTGCCCGTTTCTTTGTGCTTCTTCAAAAGTGCTTGAACAGCACATCTTGAAACCCCAGTCTGCTTTGAAATCTTTGTCTGGGAGAGACCTTGCTGATGCAATATAACTACATTGTGTCTTGTTGCTGTGCTCAATCTTGCCATGACATGAAACTGTCTTCCACAACCTCACCTTGGTAGCAGAGTTTGTCTGTTCCTCACCCAGTTTTTTAGCCTCCTACACAGCTGTTTCTGTTTCAGTTAATGACTGTGTTTCAACCTACATGTGACATTGATGATCATTAGCACCTGTTTGGTATAATTGGTCGATCATACACCTGACTATAATCCTACAAAATCCCTGACTTTGTGCAAGTGTACCTATAAGAATTGATGCTGGTATGAAGGCAAAAGGTAGTAACACCAAATATTGATTTGATTTAGATTTTTCTTTTGTTCGCTCACTTTGCATTTTGTATACTGATAACAATAAACAATCATTATTTATATTTCTGAAAGCATTCTTTGTTTACAGCATTTTTTCACACCTGCCTAAAACTTTTGCACAGTACTGTGTATGTATATATATATATATATATATATATATATATATATATATATATATACATACATACATATACACATATATGTGTGTATATTGTTTATTTGACAGCCTGGAGATCGGAGTAATTACATTCATAGCATTCGTAGTGTGAAACATGATCTGATTGTATGGGTGGTTACCTCATATACATACATATATATATATATATACACACAGTGATCCCCCGCCTATCGCGGCAGTTACATTCCAGACCCATCAGCGATAGGTGAAAATCCGCAATACAGAAAGATCATATAAATAAACATTTTTTTTTTTATAGTTTAAGCCTTAAAATGGCGAGCGACGTCCGTGTAATGCTTTCCTTCCCAAAGCATATCCAGGAGTTTTACCTTCTCCTGAATGGTTAAGGTCTTCCTCTGGCGCTTAGGCTCACTACTACCAGAAGGCTTAGAAGATACAGGATGGCTTGGGAGCCATCATAGGGCTTAAAACAAAACGAAAAGTTCACAAAAAGTTTGCTCACAACAATTGGACCACAAGCAAGGTACGCGATATGCAGAGAACTGAGATGCGTCGGGGACCCACGCTCGCTGTTCTTGTGAGATTACACCACATTAGCAGGAGACAATCAGAGCCCAAGAGAATGAAAATCCCACTTTGATTGGTTGAGTCTTCACTTTCAGCCAATAATGGCCTTGTAAGAAATCATCTGGGTACTGTAACGCAAAACTCTTTGTCTACCGTAGTGCCTGCTGAAAACTGTATGCTTTGTTATGAATTGGCTGCAGAGTACACTACAGGTAGGATGTACTTATTGAATACAGTAATCCCTCCTCCATCGCGGGGGTTGCGTTCCAGAGCCACCCGCGAAGTAGGAAAATCCGCGAAGTAGAAACCATATGTTTATATGGTTATTTTTAGAATGTCATGCTTGGGTCACAGATTTGCGCAGAAACACAGGAGGTTGTAGAGAGACAGGAACGTTATTCAAACACTGCAAACAAACATTTGTCTCTTTTTCAAAAGTTTAAACTGTGCTCCATGACAAGACAGAGATGACAGTTCTGTCTCACAATTAAAAGAATGCAAACATATCTTCCTTTTCAAAGGAGTGCAAAGCAAGCAGTCAAAAAAAAAAATCAATAGGGCTTTTTGGCTTTTAAATATGCGAAGCACCGCCGGTACAAAGCTGTTGAAGGCGGCAGCTCACACCCCCTCTGTCAGGAGCAGAGAGAGAGTTAGAGAGAGATAGAGAGAGAGATAAAAAATCAATACGTGCCCTTTGAGCTTTTAAGTATGCGAAGCTCCGTGCAGCATGTCCTTTCAGGAAGCAGCTGCACACAGCCCCCCTGCTCACACCCCCCTAGTCAGCGCAAGAGAGAGAGAGAGAGAGAGAAAGTAAGCTGGATAGCTTCTCAGCCATCTGCCAATAGCGTCCCTTGTATGAAATCAACTGGGCAAACCAACTGAGGAAGCATGTACCAGAAATTAAAAGACCTATTGTCCGCAGAAACCCGCGAAGCAGCGAAAAATCCGCGATATATATTTAAATATGCTTACATATAAAATCCGCGATGGAGTGAAGCCGCGAAAGGCGAAGCGCGATATAGCGAGGGATCACTGTACTAGACAAAGAGCCCGTTTCGGCAACGTAAGATGAAACGGGCACGAGTTTGTGTCAGCAGTGTATGAAGAACAAATGATAAGTAACGAAGAAGTTGTTTTGTAATGATTGTAGTCCGCTTTACTCATTACTGTACAGGCTTGTACTGTTAGTTGATGAATTTTCCAGGCCTATAGTATAATATTGAATAATGAATGTTCCAGTACAATATGGAATAGTAATAAGTATAAGCACCACAAACCTGATATACGGTAGGTGTATTGAATGAATGCGTAATTGAATCAGAATGCGTAATTAGGCCTCGAGCTGTAGTCGAAATCGCCTTTCAGGCCTCTAGAGGTTTAATCAAAGTCGCCTTTCTCTTTGAATTTTTGCGGCCGTAAATCCGCCGTCTGCCGCGATGTTGGGGTTGGATGTCGGTCTCGTAAGGTTTTTCGGGCAGCTGCGCAGAAGGCGACTGTGCATTCGGCTTCAGGTGGACGTGAGTGAGTGAGTGAGTGAGTGAGGAGGCAGGCAAATTATGTATTAAGATTTCCGCGATATAGTGGGGGTGCAATAGCTGAACCATGATATAGCGGGGGATCACTGTATAACAAAACCGATAATGTTATTTCTCAATGTAGTCTCCACCCTTCTTAATTACATTTGTGACCCCATGCCTGGTATTGCCTGGATTTCAGCATATTAAAAGGTTTTGTCTTGTCCTTGCAACCACTCTTGTTTATATTCATTAGTGGTTTTTATTAGAACACTTATGATTTACTCATTTTGCATATAAGTTTACAATTAAGTTAAATTTTAACAAAACAGTATTTATTCAAACCTGGTAATTGCACACAACATGAAAAATTTAAAAAAAAACAAAAAACTTTTTATTCATAATGTTTATGACAACAGGTCATTTCACTTTGACAAACCATTCTGCAGAGTAGTAACAGTCACGTAAAATTACGGTAATATAAAATTGTGACTTATCATCATAACAGCAGATTGAGAATATAAAACAAGATATATTACTTTCAGTCTCACAGTTTTCATCATTTTATACCCTCCACTATAAGGTCCTAACACCAAAATGACGAGCAATATGCTTTAAAAGTTTTTAGTACCAGAAGCAATGCACAAGAACACTTCACATGATTTTCACCATCAACTGATGCCAGGGACAGTTTGGATGTGGCGGTACACCTGTCACACCTTAAGAAAGATGTCCTAAGATGAGCTCAGGGAGGAAAGAAACATCCCATGCTGCAGAAGTGCAAAAACTCTCTTTGCCTGCTTGTATTTCTCTGCACACACTATGTGTCTATTGCTTTGAGCTGACTCTTTTCAGCACGTCAGGTATACACTGCTATGCGACTAGCCCAAAACCTCCACTGCTGGGGTTAACATATATAAAAAAAAAAAAATAACGTGATAATTTGTACCTGATGTGTGCAATATAGTCTTTTACTACATCCCACACAGAAAAAGCCACAATGCTTCAATTACACATATATATTTCGAGTTATCAGAAGTGTTTGAACCGCTGGCCTTTCAGTTCCAGGCACTGCTGATAACTCAGACCAATAGATTTGCAAAAATCTCGAATCATTTCATTTGGTTCTTGGCCACATTCTCTTTCAATGGCTGCTTTAAATTAACTGATTTTTGTTACTTTGGTGTAATAAAACCTTATCTTTGACGTGTTTCCCCCAAAAAAGTCCATAACATGAGGTCTGATGAATGCTGGGAATAAAAGTGCTCATCCCCAAACTTCTCATGAATGTGTGGCATGACGGATTCCTGCAGCAAGTTCAAATAAACAAAAAACAGTTATAGTGTTGTCAAAGAAGAATGGTCCAATTAAGCCCAAATACGGCAATCCACATAACAGTGTAATCCCTAGTAAATTCACGCTGTCTACCTTAATAACAGGCTTCTCAGTTGCCCTGTAGCTTCAAATTTGGTGATTAATTGAGCCATTTAAATGAAATGTGGCCTCATCATTGAAAACAATGTTGTTTGAAAACTGAATCCTCTGCACATTTTCCCAGGTATCACTCAGAAAATTCAATTCTCTGGTCTGAATCATCTTTATCGATGTTGTGACCTAGTGCTGGAATAAAACTTTTGTTTAATGGTCATAATGAGCCACTTGCTGAAAAGATTTTCTATGAGATTGGAAGAAAGTGTCTATACATTTTTTGGGACATCCTATTATATATATATATATATATATATATATATATATATATATATATATATATATATATATATATATATATATATATATATATATATAAATGCTGACCTTGTTCAATAATATTCCAAGCTTAAAATGGCATCATATAGATGTTTTGTTTGGGCTCAGTTTTAACTATAAAATTAATTAGAAACATACAACTGCATTCTATCATCAGTTATTTTTAAATGATTCATTCTTGTGAAAATTGTCATACACAAATGAAGGAAACAAATATCAAAAATGCTACAACTTTCAAAACAGTTAGGTAATCCTTGAATGTATCTGAATGTTACACATTTTGTAACTTCTTCTAAAACTAGGACATCAGAACACTGTTGTTTACTTTGCCTTATAAGTTAAATTATTGAAAGAGGATGAAAATTTCCAGAATGCATTTGCTTTAGGGGTGAGGTGGAGTCATGGTATTGCTTAAAGGTATTTTTAGATCTACACCTTGAAAAAACTCGAAACAAAAGCGCATCACAGCAAGAAAGGCAGTTGCTAAAATCTCATAACTCCTCACAGTTTACAAGTCACACTGCATCAGCATAGGAAGGTTAGGGTACTTTTGTCAGGCTATCAATATAAAGAACACCAGAATAAGAATAGAAGCACTACAAGAAATTAAACAATCAAACTCCACAGACTAGTCAGTTACAGTGTGTTATCTCTTAATATATTTATAGCAATTTAAAAGATGTATTTGATTCACTTCAAGATTGGATGACATATTGCCTTTAACTTGCTCCCCGAGCCAGCACCTATGGATTTTTAGGCATTCACTAAATTCAGTAGCAGTGGAAACATAAATTTTGTAAACTTATTAAATGTAAAAGTGGTGTACACTTATTATAAGAAATTATTTTCTTTGCCTTATGTAAAGGGCTGTGTATCAGCACTGATGTCCCAGCTCGATTAGATTCCATTTCACAATGCCCTGATTTGATTCGATATTGATTTTATCGAGACTGAATTAGCATGCACAGATATATTTGACATGATGGCTTTTTTTAGAAATTTCTTAACCATTCATAGAGAATATTAATACAATGTGACAAATTTCAGTAATACTTTATTTGAAGGGTGTCTACATAGTGTCTACATAACATATGCACAAGCATGGAAGGACATTTAAGAAGAAATACTTTATTAGTAATGAACAGTAAACATCAGCACTCGGAAGATGTAGAACAAAATATCATTGCTCTTAATTATAAAAAAAAATTTCCAACGCTCTGCACTCATCTTGTCTCTTATCTTTACAGACAAAAACTGCTATAGAATCTGTTATTTTTGGGCACGGGGTGACTTAGATGGAAGCTTTGAGCTAAATACCATCTCCAGTGCAACTTGTTTAGGCTCTACTTTGTTTGGATGTCGATTGACACTGCTTTAAAGCAGCCACTATCATTCCAGTCCCCAAGAATGATAAACTCTCTGAACTTAATTACTATAGGCCAATTGTTTTGATCTCAGTGGTTATGAAAATAGTTGAATGTCTCATGCTTTCCTACCTAAAGTCCATCGCTGACCCTCTCTTCTTGATCCACATACAAGGCAAATCGCTCAGTGGAGGATTCAGTTAATTTATGCCTCCACTATATTCTTCACCACCTGGACTTGTCTAACACCTGTATTGAGGGTCTTGTTTGTAGATTTCTTCTCAGCCTATGGTGCCCATCTAGATTATGAGTTGCTTGACAGGTAGGAAGCAGTATGTGGGATTGGGCCCCCATCTGTTGAATCCAATGTCAATTAGCTTAGGCTCCCCCCAAGGCTGGGTTCATTCACCCCTCCTGTCTTCAATCTATACAAATGACTGTATATCCATGGACAGATCTGTAAATAATCCTAACGTTTGCAGATGACACAACTGTAGTGGGTCTCTTCTCTATCTTAATACATAATTCGCCAATCTCCTCACTCACTCACTCACTCACTCACTCACTCACTCACTCACTCACTCACTCACTCACTCACTCACTCACTCACTCACTCACTCACTCACTCCTGTCCGTCCGAAGCCGAATGCGCAGTCGCCTTCTGTGCAGCTGCCCGAAAAACCTTATGAGACTGACATCGTGGCAGGCGGCGGATTTACGGTCGCGAAAATTCAAAAGAGAAAGGCGACTTTGATTAAAGCTCTAGAGGCCTGAAAGGCGATTTCGACTACAGCTTGAGGCCTAATTACGCATTCATTCAATACACCTATATCAGGTTTGTGGTGCGGAATGCGCAGTCGCCTTCTGCGCAGCTGCCCGAAAAACCTTACAAGACCGACATCGCGGCAGGCGGCGGATTTACGGCCGTGAAAATTCAAAGAGAAAGGCGACTTCGATTAAAGCTCTAGAGGCCTGAAAGGCAGATTTTGACTACAGCTCGAGGCCTAATTACACATTCATTCAATATAACTATATCAGGTTTGTGGTGCTTATATTTTCATCTTACGTTGTCGAAACAGGCTCTTTGTCTAGTATATATATAAAATCCAATATCTGCCTGTCTGTATGTCTGTCCACTTTTCATGAGCGAACTACTTCACGGATTTAGATTGTGATTTTTTCTATAACTAGGGGGCTTCATTAGCCAACCACCGTTTTTGTTTTCCCGGATACACACTTTTAAGATTTTTTTTTTTCTTTGAATTGTTGCTATTTCATTAGTTTCACTTTTATTTTAGAACTTCTGTAAAAACCGTATTTGGAATCTTTGGAGTTCCGATATGCTGAATCTTTTAAATGAGTTTAATGACTTTGTACCATAATTCAGGATACGTTTCTCTGTTTGGAATTTCAGCACAGACAAAAAGATCTACATCATCAGCAGTTAATAATTTTTTTTTTTGCAAAGTAACCGATAAATGCATGTGAGGTAAACTCTGTTTTTGAAATTCTCTTGACTTAAACTTCAAAGCCTTACAATATTTACATACTTCTGACATATCACCTATGTCCATACATTTGATCTCTATTCGCCTTTTCGTTATTTCTCCAAATAATAATTTATTTCTTTTCGCTAATGCGATGTTTACTTTCTTTTTTTTGACACTGTTGTTTTTTTCTGCTTTCATATTCTGAATCTTGCTCTGCATGTGTTTTGTGCCTATATTTTTGTTGAGTCTTTTGAATTCCAGTTTTCATTATCTCTAACTTGCTCTGCATGTGTTTGGCCCGCTTGTTTTTTTTAACCTTTTTATGAAGTTTTACTTTGTTTTCTACTTTGTCTTTTATTTCTGACCTCACTTTATCCTTTTTTTTAATGACACCTGGTCCGCAGTGATTATTTTCCCTTTTTCGATAATAATAATAATTTCCGTTTGTTTGTGCTCCTGTGATCTTTACTTTCTTTTTTTTATACTTTCTAATTTTCCTACTTTCATATTCTTTAACTTTCTCCATATGTGTATCGCTCCAAATATTTTTTTTTTTTTTTTTGAGCCTTTCGAATTCCACTGCTTTCATAATCTCTAACCTGCTCTGCATGTGTATAGTGCCAACGTCCGGATTGGATGTGCTTTTTCTTCAATTCCACTTATTCCGGGCTGAAAATTATCATTACTTTCATAATCTTTAACCTGCTCTGCATGTGTATAGCGCAAATGTCCCGACTGGATGTGCTTTTTTTTTCAATTCCACTTGTTCCGGGCTGATAATTACTTTCCTTGTTTTCCGAATTTGTACCTAGATTATTCTTTTTGTTTTTGTCTTTCCAATGCTTTTGAGTCTCTTTTCTCCACGCTGCTTTCTTCTTCGCTTTGTCGTTTACGTTTCATTTATAACGTATTGTCCTTATACACTTTATATGTGCTGAGAGCCCTGGATCTGTGTGTGCTCAAAGCCAAAGTGTTGTTGGCTGCCCCTGCTCTTATTTGGTTGTAAGTAGGGCATGTCTTGCAAGAATCTCATGTTCTATGTCATTGCGAGATGGTCCTGGGTCAATCTCTTGGCACAAAGTCTCATGTTTAAGGTCCCCGCGAGATGCTCCGTAGCCAATCTCTCTAGTCTCACGGGTCTTTTAAGTGTTTTCTGTGATCTTAACGTGAAGATCATGTATTGTAGCCGTACTGTTTCTCTACAGGATTTTTTTTTTTTATAATAGAGAGATTTGCTTGAACATTCCAGTTGATTCTGCAACTTCTCTCATTGCACTAAGAATCATAGTTTGCTTGCAGGAGCGATATATTCACACTAATCTGTGACACAGGCTGCAGGCCGAGGGGAGGGGGAACCGGGCTGGGCCCTCCTCACGGTCCTTTTTCACTAATACATGGGCGGAAGCCACGGGGCATGGCTAATTTCTAATACTGATGAGTCTTCCTATCAAAGCGAGGTGGGCCATCTTCTAAAATGGTGTTCTTATAACAACTTGGAGCTCAATGCCATTATAACGGTGGAGATGAGGATTGACTTCCGCCGTCAAGTCGCTAACTGTTCATTAATACATTAAAATGGAACAAGCACATCACCTCCATCATCAAGAAAGCCAGGCAGAGACTGTTCATCCTTCACCAGCTTAAAAAGCTTGGCTTGTCAAGGCGTATATTGTTAAATTTTGACTCAGCCATCATTGAGAGCATTGTGACCACCTCCATAACCGTTTAGTTTCCCTCTGCCTCCACTCTTTGTAAGAGTCGGATGCAGTGGGTGGCTTGTTCAGTTGAGAAAATCATTGGCTGCTGTCTCCCAACATTAAAGATCTGTTCATTGCCAGACCGAAAAAAAGAGCAGGAAAGATTGCAGCTGACTCCACCTATCCCAACAACCATCTGTTCATTAAATTGCCATCACAGAAAAAGTACAGGTCTATCGTGCATCCTTGGACTACATGCCATCTCCGCAGCTTCTTTCCTCAAAGTATTCAGATCCTAAATAAACTTACATAGGGTTACTCCTACTGTTTTTACAACATACAACTTGTAACTGTGCGGTTTGTCTATTCATAAATACTTCATACTTGTTCAACTTGTACTATCTGATATCTATATTATTTTGTATAGTTTTTCTATTTATTTCAGGGTACTATTGAAGTTTGTAAATGTTTTTGTTCAGTAAACTTTTGTATTTGTACAGTAGTTTGCACAGTGTCAGGTAAATGATGGGTTGAAATAGTGTTGTCTTGAGTTGGTAATGTCTTGTATTTCATGTTTCTGCACCTAACCAAATCAAATTCTGGTGTGTTTCACATGCTAGCAATACAGTGATTCTGATTCTGAGCTGCACAGCTTACATATGGCTTTACTTTCATCTAGTTGTTCTTTACCAGCTCATCGTTTGAATTCGCAGTAAGTCCACACATCTGATGCAGGCGTTTACAATGTAGTACAAGGCTTTCAACAGAAAAAGCACTAACAGGCACATTAGCGCCATCTACTGGATCGGACACAAAAATGGAAGATAAGCAAAAATCTACATATAGTAATTGAGCAGGATAGATATTCAAGAGATCGATCTTGAGAGTTTAACAATTGATATTGAATCATTAAACAAAAAATAACGATTAATGAAAAAACCAATCATTTTACCCAGGCCTAATTGTGTATATTGGTAATCATCTTTTTCTTTTGGCTGCTCCCATTGGGGTCTCCACAGCGGACCAGCTTTATCCATATCTTTCTGTCCTCCGCATCTAGCTCTTGTTACACCCACCATCTGCATGTTCTCTCTCACCACATCCATAAACCTTCTCTTAGGCCTTCCTTTTTTCCTCTTACCTGGCAGCTCCATTCTTAATATCCTTCTCACAATATACCCAGCATCTCTCCTCTACACATGTCCAAACCAATGCAATCTCCAAACCTGAGCTGACCCTGCTGCACTCTCTTCTTCATCTGTCTTCCACAATTCCTTTGTACTCTGTAGTGTTGACCCCAAGTATATGAACTCTTCCACATTTGCCAACTCTAATCCCTTTTCCTCACCATTCCTCCGATCTCCCACTAATTCGCACACATGCATTCTGTCTTGTTCCTACTGACTTTCATTCATCTCCTCTCTAGAGCATATCTCCACATCTCCCTACTCTCACTACAGATCACAAAGTCTTCTGTAAACATCAGTCCACGGGGACTCCTGTCTAATCTCGTCTGTCAACCTGTCCATCACCATTGCAAATAGGAAAGGGCTCACAGCTGATCCATGATGTAATCCCACCTCTACCTTGAATGCATCTATCATTCCTACCGCAGACCTCACTACTGTCACACTTCCCTAATATATATCCTGTACTGCTCTTATATACTTCTCTTCTATTCCCAATTTCCTCATACAATACCACAAATCTTCTCTAGGTACCCTGTCATATGCTTTCATTAAGTCCACAAAGACACAATGCAACTCCTCCTGTACTCTATACTTCTCCATCAACACCATCAGAGCAAATATCGCATCTGTGGTGTTCTTTTCCGGTATGCAACCATACTGCTGCTCACTGTTCATCATCTTCCTTCTTAACCCTAGCTTCCACTACTCTTTCCCATATCTTCATGCTGTGGCTCATCAGTTTTATCCCTCTGTAGTTACTACAGCTCTGCACATCCTGCTTATTCGTATTATCCTGCTTATTATTATCCCCCAAACTATGCGACTCTTCAATTCCACCTGGAATTATTCATTAACATTAACATTATTCAAAACATTATTTTTAACATTAACATTATTCAAAGTTATTGTCTGTTTTTACCTGCATTTTTATTACTCTTTAATTTAATATTGTTTTTTTGTATCAGTATGCTGCTGCTGGAGTATGTGAATTTCCCCTTGGGATTAATAAAGTATCTATCTATCTATTCTTAAAAATTGGTACTAGTATACTTCTTCTTCACTCCTCCGGTATCCTCTGATTTTCTAAGACTGCATTAAAAACAATACAGTAAAAAACTTCACTGCCATCTTTCCTAAATACCTACATACTTCCACAGGTACAGTATGTCATCTGGACCAACAGCCTTCCCATTCTTCATAGCGGTCGTTACTTCCTCCTTGCTAATCCGTTGCACTTCCTGATTCACTATCGCCACATCATCCAACCTTCTCTCACATTCTCTTCATTCATTAGATTCTCAAAGTACTCTTGCCACTTGCTCAGCACTCTCCTTGCTTGAAAATACATTTCCATCTTTATCATTTTTCACCCTAACCCCCTGCACATCTTTCTAAGTCTGGTTCTTCTGTTTAGCCAATTGATACAGGTCCTTTTCTCCCTCCTTAGCATTCTTTAGCCTTCACCACCTCTCTCTTCACCTTACATCTTATCTCCTTGTACTCCGGTCTAATTCTGCATCTCTCTGACTACCCCACTTTTTCTTCGCCCACCTCTTCCTCTCTATACCCTCCGGTACTTCCCCATTCCACCACCAGGTTTTCTTTTCTTCCTTCCTCTGTGTAGATGTCACACCAAGTACCCTTCTTGCTGTCACCCTTACTACTTCTGCTGTACTTGCCCAGCTGTCTGGTAACTCTTCAGTGCCACCCAGTACCTGTCTTACCTCCTCACTGAACACAACGCTGCAACCTTGCTCTGCCCTCACTCTTCTCCTTTTCTTGATATCCAACGTCATCCTACAGACCAGCAACCTATGCTGCCTATAAATGTTTCCCCAGCCACCATTTTGCAGTCTCCAATCTCCTTTAGACTGACCCTCCTGTAAAGGATATAATCTACCTGTGTGCATCTTCCTCCACTCTTGTATGCCAGCCTGTGTTCCACCCTCTTCTTAAAATACATATTCAATACAACCATGTTCATCCTTTTCACAAAATCCACTATCATCAGACCTTCTTCATGCCCACAAATGAATGCACTCACTGTATTTCTTCTACAAACAAAACAGCTCAGCAATGTTTCGAAAAAGAGATATGCAACAATTAAAACTAAATAAAGAAACAATAATTAGTTTTATTCAAAGTCTCCATTCTATTAAAGTTTTTTGTTATCAAGACTTTAATCTCCCAAAAAAAGTAAATCACCCATTTAGAAATTTTCACATTTTAAATAACATTATATTACTTAATCTGCCTAATCAATTTCAGAGGTTTTGGCGGCAGTAAGGAAAAAGCAATGACAACACTGGACATGGCAGAGGTCCATGATAAAGCCTACACATGCACACATGAAGGCAATTTTGAATTGCCCTTTAACCTAGCGCACACAATTCTGGACAAAGTGGAGTACCTTTTAGTAAAACCTATTCAGAAATTGGGAGATCGTACAAGCGTTACACAGAGAATATCCTGAACAATGCGTATCTTTTTTATATGTCATTGCCTTACAAACTGTAATGTCAATGCATGCAACTGGGAATTTGTGTCATATGTTACAGCAATGCAGTGGGTAGCACTGTTGCCTGACAGATTCAGTATATTGGAATCAAATAATGCACCCAGAAGTTGTCCAAGTGGAAAACATGCATTCCTTTCATGACTGTGAGTTTTCCTCTGACCATTCTGGTTTTCCTCCCATATCCCCAAAGATTTGCAGATTAAGTGAATTGGTGACTACAAAATTTACACCTGTGTGGGTGTTTGAAGGAAATGGACTAGCATTCTGTCTAGGAAAGTTTTCAGCTTTTTCTGACATTCTGAAAATAACACACCCTAACTTAAACATTCCCATATTCCAAAATAATGTCTAAAAGATAGTCAGGTACTCTCAAGGAATACTTAATTTCAAAATCATCACAATGAATGCCCCCAGTCCCCTTTATTTCCATTAGGATTTCCCCATTGTTCCATTAGATGGTGCTGTAGATCAAAGTGTTTCAGTGTTGGCAGCAAGCCATGATATTAGTGTTATTACTGCTATTATGATGACCATGAAAGGCATTCAAGTGCAATGAAATAAGCACTTTATCTCAATTTCCAGCTTTCGTTATAATACAAACCATTAAAAAAGTGACAAACATTCTGGGGATTGACATTATATTTGCTGCAGAGAGGCTCATTTAAAAGCTGAAGTCAGTCTGCCAGCCTGTAATGTTACCAGCCAACACATACTAAACCTGTATTCAGAAGCAGGGAAAGCTTTTCTATTCCTGAATAAAACAGAAACTGGAAAGAGGAAAAAAAATAAATCTGCCTTGACATTCCACATTTCTCATTTGTCCTGTATTTACATAATAAAAAGAGATCAACTAAACAGTCAGAAAGGACAATGCATATTTGGAAATCATGTGCAGACTACAGTAGACACAGACGTTCCTATCTCAGGGTGAAGAAAATACAATATAAGAATTGGAAACTAACAGATTCCATGACAAGGCAAAAATAAAGACAGAAGATGTGGTCTGATAACAAAAGCCTGGACTAACATGACATCAGTGTGCAAGCTTGGTGACACAAATCTGTCTGGAATTTGAGGTTCATGGAAGTTGTGTAAGGCAATAAGCCACAGAATTAACCTTACATGATCTCTATCTTTTCAGGTTTCTTAGCAGGAAGACGCCAACCATCCAATGCAGATACAGAAGGAAAAAACACTAAAATCACAGGCTCAATTTCTTGGTCAGCCAGGCACATGTAAACATATTTATAGCCATATCAGCTTAAAATGTATGGGCAGGGTGGAGGCACAAAGAAATATAAAATATGCAACAAACAGATTGTAAGGTTAGAAGAAGAAAGTAGTGCAGCATATGAGACTGAAGGAGACAGAGATCAAGGGAATACAATGACACCTAATAAGTCTTGGAGGTGTGCATCAGATGAGTACAAATTTAATTAGTAATTATGCATAGTAATTGTGAATCAGAGGAGTGCATTAGCCGAGTATAAATCAGAGTAAAATGAGTGTGTAAGCTGAGCATGCATAAAACAGGAAGAAGTATATTTAGTAGCAAAAAATCAGCCAGAACAGTGTTTGAAGTAAGTGTGTGAATCAAAGCAAAGATTGTGAAATGGAGTATTGTGTACAAGAAAGAATAGAGTCCAGCAGGAAAAAATTAATTGTAAAGAGAGGTCCGTAACAGTCAAGTCTGAACTGGAGTGATAAGTAGGTAGCAGTGTAGCGTGAATACAATATAAATTATGAGTGTGCACTGAGTGAAAAGTAATCAGATTGCAAAGGGTATGCAGGAAGTTAGCTATGAATCTGAGAAAGAGGAGTGAGCGGACAAGAGGACAACAATGGGGTTTATAAATCATAGATAGTAAGAGGATTACAGCAGGTGACTGTGATTCAAGCAGGGTGTAGTACAGCGGGTAAAAGTGAATTAGAAAGCAAGAGTACATCACATTATATGAAAACAGAGAAAGGAATGAAGCACTTCATTATGAATGCAGCAGATAAGTGTAAATCGGTAAAGAAAGTTTACGGTGCATAGCAATGAATAAGAGGTAGCAATAAAATTGTGGCTTCAAGGAGAGTTAAATATAAAGAGAAATTAGTGTAGTGGGTAAGAGGGAATTAATACATAGTAGATAAGTGTGAGTGAAAGAGAGCAAAAGAGTGGCAGGGTATGATTCAGGGACAAAGGAGTGCACTAGGTTATAACAAACCAGAGACAATGAGAGCAGTGCACCAAATAAGTGTGAATCAGAGCAACAGTGTGCTGAAGATGAGTGTAAATCAGAACAAGAGTTATGCAGCTGATGAATATGTATTTTTTACATTGACTGAGGGTGATGAAAGAGAACAAGAAAAGTGCAACAGGTGAGTTTGAATCAGATAAAGACATGAAAAGTAGGTTAATATGTGCTTGAGAAAGAGGTTTACAACAATAGAGTGTGAACCACAGCAAGTGGTATGGAACAAATGTGAATTAATAAATATTTATTTTATATATGACATACACTATCATAAAGCACTTCAGAGAGACAGATAACAGTATAGAATGAAGTACATAAACTGATCAGAAGAATGTAAATAACATACTAAATTTTAAAAAAATGTAGCAATTACCGACACAAGTAAGCACTTCACATTATAATTTGCTATTTGTAGTGGTTGAGGGTGAATCAGCTACAGAAGTGCAGCAAGAAAAACTATACTGGAAAGGTGTATAACTGGAGAGCATGACTTTAATAAAGATGAGTTTACAGATTTTAATTCAAAGACCGCGGAGACGAGCAGCTAACAGTCAACCAAAACCATTTTTTAGGTGAGTGTGACACAGTAATTCACATTCTTTTTCGACATAACACTGACCTTCAGATACTTTTTTCCTCACTGCAACAACCCTCTCTCCAAACCCCCCCAAATGCTCCCTTACCTTTCAGAGGTTGGGTCTTTGCAGTTCAGTGGATATTTCAGTTCAATTACATCTCCATTTTTCTCCCGTAACAGGTCCTGCTGCTCAGTATAATACTGAACCAACTCTGCCAGTGTGGCAAACTTTTCTCCTCCATACAAGTCATAATAGTCACCAGAGTTTTGGATTTTGATGTGCGTGACTTCATCACTGCGCCTGTGAACAATCAAAACACAACACTCTCTTTATAAACTTTTTACTTATTTACATGGGCCTAAAACTGATTTAAGAAACTGGCCTTACATCAATATTTCACTCTTAGAGATGTACAATGGAATGAAGAATCAACAGTGACAATAATCAACATCAAATGTGAGCACCATGATAATCTTCAGACTTTTCCTGTCACTTCACTCTTTCATTCCTCTTAAAAAAATTCTAAACTGGCATTTTTTTAACTCAACTCAGCAATTAGTTTGAAGAAGGAACCATCGCTGAAGAATCATCCTACAAATTAATGGAACAGCCAAATGTTCCTGCACTCCAGGCAATTCAGAGTTGATGAATGATGAAATAACAAGCCTTTTATAGAGGCCCCTTGCATCATAATCATTCTAAAACCTACATGGAGATCAGGTGGGTGGAGAGAGTTGCCCAAGTTTTACACACCAGGACTGTGCAGTAGGATTTTTGTAATTAATGCAGAGAAGAGAAATGAGATAGTGTGATAACTGAAAAATACTTTACTAATGGGCGAAGAATGGAATAATGTTCAAGAAGGGATATCTAAAAGATATGTAACCAAGTACAGTAATCCCTCGCTATATCGCGCTTCGCCTTTCGCGGCTTCACTCCACCACGGATTTTATATGTAAGCATATTTAAATATATATCGCAGATTTTTCGCTGCTTCACGGGTTTCTGCGGACAATGGGTCTTTTAATTTCTGGTACATGCTTCCTCAGTTGGTTTGCCCAGTTGATTTCATACAAGGGACGCTATTGGCAGATGGCTGAGAAGCTACCCAGCTTACTTTTCTCTTTCTCTTGCGTTGACTTTCTCTGATCCTGACGTAGGGGGATTGAGCAGGGGGGCTGTTCGCACACCTAGACAATACGGACGCTCGTCTAAAAATGCTGAAAGATTATCTTCACGTTGCTATCTTTTGTGCAGCTGGTGCTTTGCATACTTAAAAGCTCGAAGGGCACGTATTGATTTGTGCTTGAAAAACAAACTCTGTCTCTCTCTATCTCTCTCTCTCTCTTTGTCTACTCTTGACAGAGGGAGTGTGAGCTGCCACCTTCAACAGCTTTGTGCCACGGTGCTTTGCATACTTAAGCCAAACAGCCCTATTGATTTGTTTGCTTTTCTCTCTATCTATGTGACATTCTGTGCTCCTGACACGCACTCCTTTGAAGAGGAAGATATGTTTGCATTCTTTTAATTGTGAGACGGAACTGTCATCTCTGTCTTGTCATGGAGCACAGTTTAAACTTTTGAAAAAGAGACAAATGTTTGTTTGCAGTGTTTGAATAACGTTCCTGTCTCTCTACAACCTCCTGTGTTTCTGCGCAAATCTGTGACCCAAGCATGACAATATAAAAATAACCATATAAACATATGGTTTCTACTTCACGGATTTTCTTATTTCGCGGGTGGCTCTGGAACGCAACCCCCGCGATGGAGGAGGGATTACTGTACATCCCAGGACTAAAGGCAATATCCTTCTGTGACAAGTTCAGAGAGTTAAGCCTTTTTGTCTCTCAAGGAGAGAAGGATGTGTGACCTACCACGGTCTTCAAAATCCTCAAAGGCACTTGTGTGTATAATGATAAAGATCCTATAATGACTGCATTAACATGACCCAGGAGAATCATTTCAATTAATTAGCAAACAATGCAGTTAAGGACATGGGCACAAGTTAAGGAAAGTCCTGGAATCATTTCTTCACATAAACGGTCTTCAGAGTATAGTACACACTAAGTCATGTACAGTAGCTGAAACAGAAATCTTGACAATACAAAAGTATCTTCAAGAGATCCTAGGGGAACTTCGTAATTAGCTAACCTAATGAGCTTGATGGCCTGAATGGTCTCCTTTTGTCAATCTATTTACATCTTATGTATATAATCAATATGACCAGAAAGGCCAAATGCATTATGAATTGATTTTTATTTTATATTGGAAATGTCATGGAGCACAATATGATTTTGCAAAAACACATGTCATGAACCCCAGAGAAACCCTGCAATATGGAGTGAACGTGATCATTCACATTTATCAGTGATTAGCATCATCCTTGTTATCTATGGTAATGACTCATGAACGAACCTGCAGGCTCCTTTCATTAAAGGAATACTCCACCCAAAGATATATATATATTTATGCTACCTACCCAACGCATTTTGTAGTGATGGCAGAGGAAAATTTTTAATCTCACATTTTCATGGAGAATGGATATAGCAAAGTTTTCGTTAGTCTCGGACCCAATGGTGAACAACGCTGGACTACAGCAAACAGTATCGAAAACATCACTGAAAAATTCTCATATTACTCGTGTCACATAATCTGCACATTAAGTCTTCCAGTTGTAAGCTCTACTTTTGGATTGATACTGAAGTTATGACTTGAGTACCAATACCAGCATTCGCCCCTTAGTGCTGGTACCAAATATGATACTGAAGCAAATAACGCATATCTTCTTTTAGTGTTCCTATGGCTCTTAGTTGCTCCATCCTGCAAGACTGTACACATACAGTCCGGCCGGGGTCCATTCAAAGCACATAATTGCTCAACAGAATTTCAGAGATTTATGCATACTATAATGTGGATCCCTTGGAGGATCAAAGGCACTTTGAAGATCAGGGAGTGAGGGAGGTTTTGCAGAGGAGCATCAAGTGCCAGTACCAAATATAGCAGAATCCTGGTATAGTACCATTTTAAAAACACGCAACACACATGGATTTTTTGTACAATAACTGTTAAATACAGTTAAATACAGGTCCGTAAGTATTTGGACAGTGACAATTTTCATAATTTGGGCTCTGAACACCACCATAGTGGATTTAAAATGAAGTGTATAGACCTTCAGCTTTAACTCAAGGGGTTTTACAAAAATTTTGTATGAGCCGTTTAGGAATGACGGCCATCTTTCTGCATAGTCCCTCCATTTTTAAGGGCTCAAAAGTTTATGGACAGTTGATTAAGAAACTGTTCCATAGCCGGGTGTGAGCAGGCCCCTCATTATTTCTTCAACTATTTAGCAGGTAAAAGGTCTTGAATTGATTCCAAGCGTGGAATTTGCATTTAGAAGCTGTTGCTGTGAACTCTCAATAAGAGCTGTTCATGCAAGTAAATACAGGCAATCACTAGGCTTAGAAAACAAAACAAACTCATCAGAGAGATAGCAAAAACACAAAGAGTGGTCAAATCAACCATTTGGTACATTCTTAAAAAGAAGGAACACACTGGTGAACTCAGCAGCTCCAGAAGCCCCAGACACTCATGGAAGACAACTGTGCTAGATGACTGAAGAATTCCTTTCTTGGTGAAGAAAAACCCCTTCACAACACTTAGCCAAAACAAGAACACTGTCTGGGAAGTTGACCTATCATTGCCAAAGTCTGCAATAAAGAGAAAACTTAATGAAAGTAAAGACAGAGAGTTTACCACTGGTAAACCTCAAGCAAGGAAGGGCAGATTGGGCACATTGGACTCTACCAGAAAACATCTTCTAAAAAAAAAATAAATAAATAAAGGTACAATCACCCATCTTTTATGTCTTGACTCTTCACCCTAATATTGGATTACTACAGTTTCCTGATATGGAACGCTCCCAATGCCTGCATGTCTTCACCAACACCCCATTCACAATTTGACAAAAATTCACATATTATACTGAAGGTTGTTCACTTAGGACTTCTGTTCATTTACCATCTTCAATCTGCATTTTGATCTGGATATGGAATGTGTTTGGATTCTGTATTGCCATGTTTATTGATACTCTTTTTGTAATTTGTTTCGTTGGAGGGGTTGTTCTGTGTTAATTAACTATCACCATTTGGGTTATGGGGGGAGGGCTTTTGCACACACAGCTGTTTAATAATCTTTTTTTTCTTTCACTCTTTGTTTAATATATTTTCTATTGGCAATTCACTTAACCCTCTTTATACGTGTCTCTGAGTGTGAGTGTGCGCAAGTCAGGCTAAGGCTGGGTATATTTCTGGGGTTCCCATAATAAAACAACAAAAAAAATTTACCATTTTTAGATGGTGAGAATCTGAGCGTTTTGCAACCACTATAAATGTTGTCAGCTTTATTAACACTACCTGGAGATTACATTATACAGTGCATCCGGTAAACATTCACAGCACATCACTTTTTCCACATTTTATTATGTTACAGCCTTATTCCAAAATGGATTAAATTAATTTTTTTCCTCAGAATTCTGCACACAACACCCCATAATGACAACGTGAAAAAAGTTTACTTGAGATTTTTGTAAATCTATTAAAAATAAAAAAAATTGAGAAAGCACAAGTACATAAGTATTTCTGCAGCTTAATTGGAGTCCACCTGTGGTAAATTCAGTTGATTGGACATGATTTGGAAAGGCACACACCTGTCTATATAAGGTCCCACAGTTGACAGTTCATGTCAGAGCACAAACCAAGCATGAAGTCAAAGGAATTGTCTGTAGACCTCCGAGACAGGATTGTCTCGAGGTACAAATCTGGGGAAGGTTACAGAAAAATTTCTGCTGCTTTGAAGGTCCCAATGAGCACAGTGGCCTCCATCATCCATAAGTGGAAAAAGTTCGAAACCACCAGGACTCTTCCTAGAGCTGGCCGGCCATCTAAACTGAGCGATCTGGGGAGAAGGGCCTTAGTCAGGGAGGTGACCAAGAACCCAATGGTCACTCTGTCAGAGCTCCAGAGGTCCTCTGTTGAGAGAGGAGAACCTTCCAGAAGGACAACCATCTCTGCAGCAATACACCAATCAGGCCTGTATGGTAGAGTGGCCAGACGGAAGGCACTCCTTAGTAAAAGGCACATGACAGCCCGCCTGGAGTTTGCCAAAAGGCACCTGAAGGACTCTCAGACCATGAGAAAGAAAATTCTCTGATCTGATGAGACAAAGATTGAACTCTTTGGTGTGAATACCAGGTGTCACGTTTGGAGGAAACCAGGCACCGCTCATTACCAGGCCAATGCCATCCCTATAGTGAAGCATGGTGGTGGCAGCATCATGTTGTGGGGATGTTTTTCAGCGGCAGGGACTGGGAGACTAGTAAGTATAAAGGGAAAGATGACTGCAGCAATGTACAGAGACATCCTGGATGAAAACCTGCTCCAGAGCGCTCTTGACCTCAGACTGGGGCGACGGTTCATCTTTCAGCAGGACAATGACCCTAAGCACACAGCCAAGATATCAAAGGAGTGGCTTCAGGACAACTCTGTGAATGTCCTTGAGTGGCCCAGCCAGAGCCCAGACTTGAATCCGATTGAACATCTCTGGAGAGATCTTAAAATGGCTGTGCACCGACACTTCCCATCCAACCTGATGGAGCTTGAGTGGTGCTGCAAAGAGGAATGGGCGAAACTGGCCAAGGATAGGTGTGCCAAGCTTGTGGCATCATATTCAAAAAGACTTGAGGCTGTAATTGCTGCCAAAGGTGCATCGACAAAGTATTGAGCAAAGGCTGTGAATACTTATGAACATGGGTTTTCTCAGTTTTTTTATTTTTAATAAATTTGCAAAAATCTCAAGTAAACTTTTTTCACGTTGTCATTATGGGGTGTTGTGTGTAGAATTCTGAGGAAAAAAATGAATTTAATCCATTTTGGAATAAGGCTGTAACATAACAAAATGTGGAAAAAGTGATGCTCTGGGAATACTTTCCAGATGCACTGTAAATGCTATATTTCACAATTTAATTACATTCTACAAACAACAAAACCGTGCAAATCTGAAAGAATATGAGATGTGTGGAGTTTTATTTTCATGCTAGTTACAGTCTGTCATAGAAGACAAAGTGGCAATGTGATTGACAATCAGCTAATCACTTCTCTTACACATGTGAGGTTCTTGTGTTCATTAAGTTTTGGATGACAAAAAGGTGACCGACAGTTTTGCCGTGAATTTGGTGCATCAGCTTCAGGAAGTGTGATTCTGTGAATTGAGCTTCAGCCTTCAGGGTTCAACATATTTATGAGCAATTTCATTTTACAGAGTCAGTAATCAAGAGAAAAAAAAATCTGTGCTTTTATGTTACACATTTTCTTGTATTTGAATTTTATTTTCAATACATCTATACCACATGTGGCATTCTGCATTTATATTTACATGTTACTGTTTGCACAATCATAGTCACTCACAAACACTTAAGAATTCTGCACTTACTGCAGATTTGTGAGTTTTGGAAATTTAAGAAAGAAACACAAAGCTTGTGCACCAGAGAAGTAATAAATACTGTATGCCAGACATCCAATTTAAAAGATTTCTCTGAACAAGTGATGTCAGAATAGAGGTTGCACTATACACATAGCATCTGACCAGAGTATGGAAGAAGGTGGGAGGACAATGCCATATGACAAAGGTCTAGGGACATGTTTGAATTTTAAATCTCATGTAAGCTACACACTACACAGGTCCACCTCATAATGCTTTGTATTCCCTCGACACTCAATGAAAGAAACCACTACAACTGTCTTAAGTTTTTGAAGCAATTTTTTTGTGGGTGGGTTTGAATCCCCCTTGCAGTCAGTTATGAAACCTACCACACACCCCTTCAAATTCTCAGCGTTTTACTGCTCTTTGACCCTTTACCATCTTCCAGAGGCTGGTGTAGCAGTGAATAGAGTCTTTCTTTTTCTGAATACTTTGCTGATTTTCTCATACGATTGCCATATTTGTGCTTTTGTCTGCATACAAAGAAGATCTAAAAGTACAGCTGCATGGGTCTACAACCCCCGCATGATTTGCTAAGAGGAGCCTTGTCTGCTAACTTCATCTGCTAAGCAATAAGTTAATAGTCACACTGCTCCCTGCCCTATTCACAATGGTGTCTTTGAGGGCCAACACCTGCTGAACCCAAAGCCAACAAACACATATTAGACTGCTGGATTGCAGGCATTTTACAAAAGCAAGTTCACCAAAAGTTAACACAGACTGCAAGATGCTATGATCCAGTATATTGAGTGTGCCTATATGATCATTGTGTAGAACTGCTCAACTCAGACATTGTTCGAAGCTTGGGACAAGATGGCATTAGACCATAGGCACATGGTATAGCAAGCATCTTTATTTTCAAAATAATATGGAGAGTTAAAATCAGAAAGGACTGTTTAAACCTAGTGTTCAGTATCAGGGCGCACCTTGAAGTATTCTCCTGTAGTACCTGGTCAATGATTTGCCTTTTTTGAAACAATGAAAGTCCCCTGTGCTTTCCTTTTGTGTTCTATGTGTCATGCTTTCTGCAAAGCCACCAGTACCTTTTTATTGCTTAGTAACTCCTATATTAAATGCACAAAACATGACTACCAATCCCTAGGGCTACTAAGTGCCTACATAGGTCAGACACCTCAGATTATCACACCAGGCCCAAAACCTATAGTGAATTACATTCCAAGGCAATCTTCTATAGCTAAGGCCAGTTTACTTAAGGTGGTCTTAAATTCGTTGTCTGATAATGTTCCCTTCATATGTGAGCTACCTTATGGCACCCTAGAGTTAACACAGTGTCAACCATTAGATACAGTATGACAATTAACCATAAGTCACACTAGAGTACAGGATTATTCTTGAGTTTTTAGACAAAACGTTAAAGAAAAACAAGAATGTTACAACAATTGATGGGAAGGCTCATCTATTGTATGAGAAGATACTTTTTAACCATATGCCATCAAACTGCAAATTAACCTTATTACAGACAGCAATGTGATAGCTCACTAAATGATCAAAGGAAGTCACTGACGCCAACTATACTCCCATTCTGTCAAAATGTATTTCCTTTACTGTAACAGTATATAGCACTAGGCTCCTAAGTGGAAGTATAATTATGAATAACATTACATAACATAGAAGTCTCAAACACACTTAATCCAATTTAAGGTTGTGGGAGACTGATGTGCATTTCAGAATCATCGGAAGCAAGGCAGGTAACAGCCTTGGACAGAATGCCAGTCCACTGCAGGCCTCTTTCTGACCTATAGTCACACTTAATTTAGGGTCACCAGCTAACCAAATCTGTATATACTGTATCTTTAGGGATGTGGGAAGGAATACAATTGAAAAACTATCGATTTGGACTAAAACATTGTACATTGTACTATAGACACTGAATTACTAATATATCCTTACCTGAAAAATCTCAGAACAACATTAGAACTATTGGAAACAATGGCAAAACAGTGAGGTATACAGGCTGGTAAATGGACTAGAAAGTACAATATTAAGATTTATAGTTGAAACATACTTTACTTTGTTAAACTGATTTTTAATCTTTCAATTTAGCTGCTGCTGTTTACTGTCCTGCTGGATCATGCTCTGAAATTGCCAGGTAAGTTAAGATACCTCAGGTAAGGTTGCCATACTCGCTATCGTGATGCAGATTGGTGACATGTTGTACATTGATTAGCACATGAAAATAAGAATTTGACTTTACCCTGTACATGTGACAATAATGACATTATAAACGTAAACTATCACAAAAAAAATTACATTCATGCATTTCTTTTATCTGACGATTCTATTTTGAACAACAGAAACAAGGATTTATCACAACAGTAATGAGGGTTACACATTTTCTCTCATGTTTATATAATTTATTGAGACCAATCAATCTGAAAGCACATCTTATGGCCATAGGTGGAAAAGGTTCTAGTGGAAACTAATTCAAAAGCTCAGAAAATTTTTAAATTTCACAAAGATAGCATCCCAGCCAAGAAACAAACTGAAATCTGCCATGAGGAGGCAATGCTAACTTATTTAATACTATGCTGCCAATATAAAAATAACTCAAATAAATCTAAGTGATTGAGTATTCAAGTACTAAAGATGTAAATATTTTGGTGATGTCTGAGAATCAAAAACAACAAGCAAACCTAAAATAAAATATCCCAGGAGAATTTATGTCTCAGAGTACCAGTACATCAAATATACAGATAATAGATAATGGACAAAGTGGAATTTCCTGTCTTTTATCTCTAAATTGTACTGTTTAATCAGAAAGATGAGTAAAAGAAAGACAACTTTCTCATTTCTCTTTAGCTCAGCTTCGCTTGTCTCAGTTTTGGGGTTCTTTCTTTCAAAGAATGCCTCTCTATATCTGTCCAGGATGTTATTTAATCCTCCACATTAAAATTCAAGCTAAAGTTATACCACAGAAAGGGGGCAATCTATTCATTAAGTCTTGACATTTAAATTTGCGTTTCTGAGCTATTTTCGCCTACGCAGTACTTTTATTCTGGTTTGTGGATTTCAATGCACTGTAATTCCGCTTGAATGATGGCATGGACAATTGTTTTGTAATAAAGTGTGAAGCAGTGCTCACTGTGAAAGACACTATGGAAAACAAGGTTTAGATTGTGTAATGTGTATCTTAAAGAAAAACAGACTTTACAGTTTATACAAGTACATACTAATATGCATCGTTTATCTTTGGCAAATAGATCATTTATTTATTGGTGCTAGTAGCTATGTTGTCAAGCAATCCTAGGTCCCTTATCTGTGAAAATAAACAGCAAAATAAATGTATTAAATTTATATCACTTTGCTACAAATGTAGTTTGACCAAAAAATATCATTTCTGGCTGACCAAGTTATATGTTTTATATCATACTATTGACTAGGATGAAAGTCTAGTATTACATTACAACGGAGAATTTGGGAAGCTTTGTTTTTTCTGAATTGTCCAACATGAAGCTCTGAGTTCGTAGTGCATTGACATAGAATTTGGAACTCGAAAACTTATTTATCATATATCTGATAGCAACTGAACGCAGCACACTTCTTGGTTCATTTTTCAACAATATGTCTTATGTTTATGTTGTGCGCTTTCTACTAATACTATACTTAATAATAATAATAATTCTTTGCATTTATATAGCGCTTTTCTCACTACTCAAAGCGCTCAGCAATTGCAGGTTAAGGGCCTTACTTAAGGGTCCAACAGAGCAGAGTCCCTTTTGGCATTTATGGGATTCGAACCTTACGATTGCCAGTGCAGATCCCTAGCCTCAGAGCCACCACTCTTGCAATTACTGCACAGTGTGCTGGGCAACAGTGGTCTGTTAAATGAAAGTGTGGTAAAAAAAAAAAGAGAAAAGAATAAATTAGATTGAATTTGAATTTTTTAGGAATCTCGATATACAGTAAAATCTTGATTACCCGTCAATCGATTAACTGTCAGCACGATGTGTTGTGAGCTATACATATTAGAAGAACTCTGCCTTTTACTAGCACAGTGTTTTTCCCTGGCACCATGAGTCATGCTGCATTTTGAAATCACAGTGTCAGTTACATACCTTCAGCTTTAATAGCGTTTTGTAGCTTTTCTCTTTTGTTATAATTAAACTACCATACAGTGGTACCTCTGGTCATGACCTGATTTGGTTGCGACCCGAACGTAATTTCCTCATAAGATTGTATGTAAATACGATTAATCCATTCCAGACAGCACAAACTGTATGTAAATATTTTTTTTAAAAGATTTTTAAGCACAAAAATAGTTAATTATACCATAGAATGCACAGTGTAATAGTAAACTAAATGTAAGAACATTGAATAACACTGAGAAAACCTTGAACAACAGAGAAAACTAACATTGCAAGAGTTTGTGATAGACCAAGTTCGCGCTAGACCCTTACGAACTGTTTGTACAAGAAAAATCAGCATGAATCTTCCTGGCTTTCTCGCATATGATCGCCTCGCTTACGCTATCCCCTGCAAGTTCCTTCTCGTTCAACCATACTAGCAACAGTTTTTCCACCTCTTCCAGCACTTGCTTGGTTAACATTGTAACTCCTTTTGCAACATCTTCGTACTCGGCGGCAAGATCAGTAACATGAAAGGCACGCTCATACTTTTCAATGATTTATTTCTTTAATTGGATTTCAATTTTCTTCGAACCTTTCTTCTCACAAACACTATCACTCTTCACTTGCTTAGAGGCCATGGTTAATTGCAAAATTAATGGACAATCACACAAAATAGAGCACAAAGTTCACAGCGAATGAACACACGTCTGACCAAGAACAATGTACAGGGAGACTGAACATGTGTGTCTTCTTTGTTAGGCCCTGTATATGCAAACAAAAGAAAATGGGAAACGGAGAATGGGAAATCATTGGCGCATACGAACCGGAAGGGAAACTGGCCACCAGTGTTTTTGATTAGCACCAGAGCGTGTGGTTGTGAGCAGATGCGAAATTTTGGCAAACTTTTTGATCGTAACCCGATTTGTACATGTTCGGAAACGTTCATGACCAGAGGTTCTACTGCACATTGTTATGGCCCATAAAAATATGCATGTGGTGTTGGAATTGTCACAAAAAATTAAATTATTAAACTTTACGAAGCAGCAAAAGCTCTTCAAGTATTGGTTCAATTTATGGAGTAGGAAGAACAGTGAACAATAAAAAGCTTGATGCAGACAAAATTGAAAAATGTGTCGAAAATGGAAACCACTGACATTAATGATATTCTGCATTGTAATTTGTTATTTTCTTTTTAAATTCTGTTATATTATGTTTTGCTAATATATTGTGACATGCATGCAGCTTGTGAACCATTGCGCGGGAGCAGAAAGAGCGGAATGCTGTGTAAGTGATAGGACTGGGTGAAAGACTTCAGTTCTATGAAGGGCAGACAAGCCTCTTAGCAGATGAGTGACAGGGGAAGTTAGGAGAAAATGGAAGGTGCGGCGAAAAGAAGTTTTGAGTTGGGAGTTAGGAGACAACAAGCAGGAGAGTTTGCAGTATAGAAAAAGGCGCAATGTTCAGTGGCATGAGATAATTATTGGTAGGGAAAGCTTTCTTTTATTGTTTTGGAGATGTGCTCTGTAACCCAGATAACGGAGTATAAGACGGCACTGTTTGTTATGGAAGAAAGACTTCAAGTAAAACGTAGAAAACTCTAGTACCTCGGAGTTGTATTTGCTTATTATGCTGGTTATTACAATATTAATATAAATTGATTCATTTTGTTAAAACTATATATTTTGTTAACATACTTTTTTTGTAAATAAATATGACTATTCACTAATCTACGGTATATCATTTTTAAAGTATCTGTTCTGTAATCCGTCTTTTCTCTTATCCGTCACAGCCTAAAGTCCAGACCCCTGACAGATAATCAAGGTTTTACTGTATAGACAAACTGAAATTTTAGATGACATGCGAACTATGCCAAAAACGCTACTTTGCCTAAAACGTTCTAGACACTGATGTAAATATTTCATTGGTGGTTAAATATACTGAGTGATAATAGTTAAAACATTTCAGTATCAGGTTTGTTCACGTAACTATTTATACAAGGGCGCGAACCAACAAGTGGAACTGTAAATTGCTATTGCTAAAATAATATTAGATCTCCAGCAAAAAATATAAACAAATACCATTAAGTTATCAAAAATTACAAATGCAGTAAAGAGACTTTTATGGATTTTATTTATTGGAAAATTTCAGGCTTCTATACTCTTCCATTTTGGTGGAATTACAATGTTGAAATATAAAAAAAGAAAATGTCAAAAATGAAGTATAGAAATCTGTTCACAATACCTAAGAACCTAACTAATACATTTCCAGTATATTTCAAATAAAACGAAACATTTCACTGCTTTCTTACCGATATGAACTTTACTGCTTCAAAAGTTTTTTTTTGTATATATTTTAACAGCTTGAAACCTAGGCTGGAAAACTATCCTAGCAATTCACTCCTCCTGCAAGGCAGCTGTTAGCCAACGCCCCTGACCCCCACAACTACAACTTGCTCTCTCAAGTGGAGTTATGCTGTTTCCTCTTTGCTTCCCCACCCTGATCTCCAACCCTGTTCTTTATTTCTGCCTGTGGATTCCTGGTCTGGATAAAATTTAGACAAGTCTCCCGAGGACACTTTATTTTCAGACCGCAATGCTGAAGTGCAGGCTGTGTGGTCTCACATCCCGCTGCCAGTGTGCATCCGGCCTCAGGTCCCAGTTGACCGCTCAATCGTCATCTCACAAGCTGTCTTCTAGTTAAAGACAGAAAAAAAGTGTGAAGTAACCACAAAGTCAGACCTACAAGCGTTCTGAACAGAGCACAGTACTGATGCTTAAGTAACAGGGATTTCCTTTACCTCTGTGGCACATAGAAAATCTGCTGCAGTTCTTAGAAGTCCACCCAAGTGTAATTATAATTCCCAAAGTGATAATTTTGTTAATAGCATATTTTATAGAAGCATTATTTAAATTGCTCTAAAATAACTAAAATAGCACTGCCACTGGCAAGTGTTGGAAACCTTGAACTTATTATCTGACAGACACATCAATTAACGTTCCAGCCACCTGCAATGAGATGAAAACATTCCTGCTCATGTTTGCGCTGGGCATGTGTGAAGAACAACAATTCTGACCCCTCAAAATAATCATCTATGCTCTGTCCAGCACTCACCACTTCCTTACTGCCATTAGTGCAGATATCTTGCATTTTTCTACGCCTACTATATTCATTAACTTTATTTCTTCATTAAGATTTACAAGAAACATTATAATTGATGGCTTAAACAAGACATTACCATCCAGATTTAAAAACAGTAAAAGGTATGCAAGGCCATCTTTGATGCATGTATTTTGCTGAAGACCAAGGGTGGAAAGTCAGAGATTTAAAAGGAGATGAATAAATTAAAGAGTTCAAAAATAACAAAAAAGGTGATGAAAACAGACTATTTAGTCCAAATTGTGAACTCAACATGGAGTTGGAGTTTAGTCCCTGAGGTGCAAATTTGAACCACATCGCTAGACAAATTGTTCCACATATTTACAATTCATTACCTGCAAAATGTTTCTGGGAAATGCTCTCCAATTTTGTCCCTGCATCCTTTATAAAAAGTTAAGATCATTATCAGATCAGTAGGTAAACCATAGGTGTGAACAAAGGGAAATTAAAGTATTAAATTAACTTACAAAAATTTCTGAACCCCTCTGAATCTAACTATAGAGTTTATTGACACATCTTGTGGGACAGCTCATTCACTTGCCCCATTTTAAATGTTCAAGGCCCTTCTTAGTGTTATGGCCACTCTTCCTTCCAAAAGCTGAGTTGTTGCTAAAGCCCACCTCCTGACTCTTGACTTAGTGAGCCTGAGAGAGCTTTAAATATTCCTTCTTATAATGTAGATTGGGCCCCACATCATCCTTTCTAAACTGTATTTCACCTGTATCAGTCATTCAGCAATTACAAAAAGGACTGGGCTAGTGAAACACAAATGTGAACAATATCAGCTGGTGGCACTCGAGCAATGTGTGTTTTTGCTAATGTGTCTTAAGCCTTTCTTGGCTGTGTGCACTCCATTCGTTTCTTAAATTAACTGGAAGCAGATTCTTCTCAGTTTGTTATCTTTTAAATCTGGCTATTTTAGTTAACCTTTACAGATTATTAACTTTTTGGAATTTATTTGCTTAGAATTTTTTATGCTTATTGGGCTAGCTTTAGTAGTTCTATTTCTCTCTTGATTTCCTTGCTTTGAATAAGAGTAACTTCAGGATTGCCAATTTTCTTTTACTATACCTTGAACATATTGTCAGGACTCTAATTGGCTAATTAAATTTGAAAATTATTCATAGGTTCTTATTTTCTCTGAATTCCTGCACAGAAATAAATAATTCATTGAATGTTTTGAATTACATGTATATATTGACAATGCAGTCTTACATTCTCAAACCTAATGAATTCAGTTAAAAGACAAAAAGGGGGGGGGGGGGGCGAGTGCTTATCAGAACAGCACAGATTTAGGATTTTATTTTTTGATTAATCATCTGTTGCCTTTTCCAATGTTTATACTTTATGGGTATGAAACTAATACTGAATCATTGTTAATTAATTGATGCTTTATTTATTCTTATGCAATAAATTTATAATAATTGCTTTTATCATTAGTTGTTAGCAAGACCTTATTTCTTAGTTAAGGCTGTTACATTGTTTTTGTGAACTTACAAAAATTGTAGATAAATTTGAACCAAGGTAAGGATTTAAACTGAAAATGTTTTCATTAATATTCTGCCATGATTTTTTTTGTGCCCAGGTTAAATATTTGATCAATGAATTAAGTCCAATGAATGAGGATACAGTTAAATGTCCGATTTTGCTACCTGAACTGTAAAATGGCAGTGCGAATTGGAGTTACCTATAGGCTTTGAAGGTGGAACTGGAGACCTCCTAGGCTTACCTACTGCCTAGCTCAAGAATTCATTTGGGGTAGAGGTGGCTGTACATTTGTAAAAGGGAAATCAGTTTAAAGTTCCTTCTAGCAGTCTCTACCTTTGATTACTCTTTAAAAAGCCATTTACCCTGGTCTACCATTTTACTTTCCAATATCTTAAAGGAGTAAACTCAATCTGGAAAGGCTTTTAACCTTCTACAAGTCCTCAATGGTCTTGGTATCCTTGGCACATTCTCAGTTGTCCAACCTCTTATGCTTTGCGAAGGCAATACTGATTTACCTCCAGGACACTATTCTCTAAGTTTATTGCCTGGGCTCCTTTGACTGTAGCTTTCCAGGGGCTTAAACTACATATACTGTACAAGGTATATTGACCTCAAAGGTGGTTTTCCTTCTACACTGGCATATATTATATATATATATATATATATATATATATATATATATATATATATAATCTTCATTTGGATCTTGATCTTTGTTTGTCCGCGAATGAATTAGAAGAAGAAGCACTAGATGGCAGTAGAGAGACAGCTAAAAAATAGGCATTGCATTAAGAATCTCTTCCAGGCTTATACTACTGAAGACTGTAGTACTCTAGTCACACCTCAAAACACAGACATTCAAACTAAACAAATTGTTGTGCTTTAAATTAACTAATCTTTACATATAATCTTCATCTGGATCTTGATCTTTGTTTGTCCGCGAATTCCACGCATGCATAGACCACCTTCCAGTTTAGTACGTTGTTGTTACTCACGGATGTCAACAATGTGCCGGAATAATGAAAGGGGTGGTGGACAGTGTTACGCTGGTTAGCTCCTGAGGCCTGGTTAGAGAATGAGATTGCCGAAGATAAAAGGTACGTGCCTACGTAACATATGAATGAAAGAAAGACAGTGGGTAAAATGAATGACAACGTAACAGCACGTTCCGGAAATTATTATTGTTACGTTGTAGCTGGCCAGTGCTGCGCGTCTCACAGTTGTACCGAGGCTTGCTCACATGTCAGTGAAGTGATCCCTATTTATGCTTTAAAGAGCCTGGATACCTATGTGTCCCCCTTTTATAACCATTGCTCTGTGTATATTGCCTTACTCTTTGGATTGCCACAAAGCAACCTGCGAGACTGGAGAAAGGTTGAGAAGAGATTGTGAGAGGAAACGACAGCATCGTGAAAACGAGACGGACTGTGAACGGAGAGAAGCAGAAATGCTCCTACACCACCACATAATTACTATTCGGACAGTGATTCCGAGTAGGCCGTTCCTATCGAATCAATGTCCAAGGGTTTTGTTTTGTAATTTTGTTTCCCTTATAAAAAATCATAATGCTGTGCGACGAAGGGCCCAGTTCACGACTGGCAGCCGCGTTTAAACAGGGAGCCCTTCACAGACAACTTTAACACGCGCAACATAGTTGGGCACACATGGCTAATATATATATATATATATATATATATATATATATATATATATATATATATATATACACACACAGTGTATATAGACTTTTTATTTTTCTCTTCAGCCTTGGGGCACACCTTCCCCGTGTCCCACAGGCCCAACACAGTCCCAAAGCACTTAAACACAGCACACAAACACTTTTCTCTCCACCTTGGCACCATCACTCCTCCCAGGCAACCTCGTCCTCTTCCTCCCGATTCTGGCTGTGGTGTGGTGGTGGCTGTCCCCTTTTACAGCCCACCCGGAAGTGTTCCAGGTGCTTGACCACCTGGTCCCAATTGCACTTCCGGGTGGGGCTGAAGACTTGTCCATGACGGCTCCAGGATCCACGCAGTACCCCCTGGCTGGCCACCCCAGATACTCACAGAGTTGTGGAGAACTCCATCTCCCATGGAGCCCTGCGGGAAACTGAGGCACCAACGTCACCCAAGGAGGCTGCCACCAAACGTCCCGGGGGAGGTACTGAGGAGCCCATGGCTGCTCCCCCAGAACATGCAGGGGCATACAGGCCGGACATGGGACCCGGCCGCCCGTTACAATATAAATATATATATATATTATATATATATATATATATATATATATATATATAAAAAAATGTATGTATGTATCTATGTATGTATGTATAAAAAATACAACATCTGTCTACTTTTCATGAGAGAACTACTTAAAAGATTTAGATCGGGTATTTTTCTACAACAACAACAACATTTATTTATATAGCACATTTTCATACAAATAATGTAGCTCAAAGTGCTTTACATGATAAAGAAAAGAGAAAAAAAGACAAAGTAAGAATTAAAATAAGACAACACTAATTAACATAGAATAAGAGTAAGGTCCGATGGCCACGGAGGACAGAAAAATCTAAAAAACTCCAGACGGCTGAATGTTCTGGTTGATTTTGCGACTTCTCTCATTGTGCTATGTATCATAGATCACTTGCAGGAGTGAGTATTCGTGTTAATCCGAGAGACATGCAGCGGGCCAAGGGCAGGGTGGGGGGCCCTCCTCACTCACACTCCAGACTCGGGGCGTGTACCTTACCTCTGCTCAGCTAGCGAATGACAGAACTACTTCACGGATTTAGATCAGGCTTTTTTCAGTCATTTGCTTGAACATTCTGGTTGATTTTGCTACTTCTCTCATCGCACTAAGAATCATAGTTCGCTTGCAGGAGCGATATATTTGTGCTAATCTAAGACACAGGGTGCAGGCCGAGGGGAGGGGAAAGAGTGACATCAGGAGTGGGGCGCGGGGCAGGGCCCTCCTCACTATCCTTTTCCCCACGGGGGACGGGTAGTATCTATCTAATCTATCAATCTATCTAACTATATCTATATGTATATATCTACATATATCTGTATATACAGTATACAGGTATATCTATATATCTGGAGATCAGCCCATCTACAGACAACACACAAGACACAGAGAAGTCCCAAAAATACACACGTTTAATTTTCTTCGTTTTTTACAGCACCGCACAATGCAGAAATCCCCAACAATGCTCACAGTCCTTCTTTTCCTTCCTCCTCTTTTTCCTCTTCTAATCTTTTCTACTGCCTCCACTCCTCTCCCGCAATCTCTGTCCTGTGCGTCTAGACTCCAGCTCTGGAGTGAGGCAGACCGTTTTATAATTCATCCAGATGTGCTCCAGGTGCTCCCTGATGACCTTCCTTCCAGGTGTACCTGGTTCCTGTTCCGGCAGCACTTCCTGGTGTGGCGGAAGTGCTGCAGTCCATGGCTCCATAACCATCCAGGCGCCGCCTGGCGGTGGCCATGGGCCCCAACAGGCTTGAGTTTCTAAGGTCTGATCCCGTGGCCCTGATGCAAACCAGGGTGGCTGTCCTCTTGTATTCCAGGGGAGGTGTTGTCCCTCTCCCAGTCCTTCCATCCTCCAGGCGTCCCGGCTGGGCAGGAGCCCCAGCCGTCTGCCACATTTTTTTTATTGTATTTGTATTGTATTTGTGTCTTCGACAGTGCACGATCTGCCCTACCCTGTAACAAATTTTCCTGTTTGCAATCAATATGTTCACTTGGCCACACAAAACAATGTATCCAAATATAAAAATAGTGCATCCTAATGGGAATAGTGTAATATGCAGCAGGTGGGCAATAATTTGTTATGTAAAAATAATTTCACTATTCATTGCTGTACTTCTTTTAAATATAAAGTCACAATGAGTTTGGTTTTAAATGCAATGTTTAAAAAAAACTCACAAAAATTTATTTTACAAAAACTAAAAGGGTGAAATATCAGCCTACAGATGTGTCTGTGAAAAAAAACAAAAAACAGCCCAGCTAGTTAAAGCAGCAAGTGCTCACTGATTATCAACAACTGTTACATGATAACAAGCATTGGTTATTGTATTCACAATACTGTGTCCTGAATCCAAGAAAGTTCTGACACTTCTTACTGTTCCCATACTACACACTTCAGAATCTCAGTCTCACTGAAGTCTGCTTTCTCTCTACTTTGTTCGCTAATTGACTATAACCTCATTGTTGCTTCCAAATGTGTGTTATAAAATGTGGCAATGCAAAATCACTTATGTTCTCTACGTGCATGTCATTGGAGAGTACAAAATGAGGAGGACTAAGAAAGGTTTCGTAAACCCATTTTACCTGGGTCTGTGAGGTCACTTTTGTTAAAATACTAGGTTTGTGCAAATTTGATTTATAGGTTCCATTTTTTCCTTTAAATCCTAAATTGTTTTCATTATGAATTGGCTAAACATGAAACCAGTTTTTATTCACATTCCCTTTTAAATCCTTGTAACCAGAAAAATAAAGTACTTTATAACTTCCAAACGCTACTTGGAGACAATTTTGAAAACACACAAAGGAGAAAACTGTTGATCATTGTACAGTAAGTGCTTCATCACTGTATATCCAAAGCACAGCTACAAAGTACAGACAGAGACTGTCCTTCAACTTGCAGTTTATTTGGCTGCCAGCCCATCTAATTTCATGGCCATGCTTCCTTGCAAGATTCAAAGATGCCAGCATGATTTACTTCATGATGAACTTACTGTAGAATACTGACTGCTGGTACTGCAGTCTAAACTGCTGCCGTTAGAAACACTGTTCTTGAAAGCAACCTTAGTTTTAAAATTTCTTCCCCTCCCTCTTTTCCCTCTGCCAAAAATCACTTGTCAAATTGAGCTTTGCTTCACTTGCCTATTTCTGAATTTAAAAACGGAAAAGACCCTGCTGTCTAACTCATCAGGATTTAACACATGCTTCAAGTCATCAAGAGGCTAATTTGTCCAATTAAGTGTGGGACAAACTATATGGCACTCAAAATCTTTGAAAAGCAAATAAACCGTGTTAGTCATGTGAATATATTCTTTTGCTATTTGTAAACTGGATCCACTGAACTCCCAGTATATCATTGTAAAGCCAAAATCCACCCTGTAAAGAACTCCTGCAATTCTAAAAATGATACATTACCATAATGTCTTACAAGGTTACTGTATATCCCCTACATCCCTGCATTGATTGCCTTTAGATTTGACTTTCTCTGGTCATTTTAAGGTGGGATTTCATACTTGACTTTTCTAGGTCAGATTGTTGGTACAGTACCTTGCACAGGATGTTAACCTCATATTAAAACCTTGTTGCCAAGGATATGAATTTAAACCTTGCAACAGTCTAAAATCATTGCTGGTGTTGAACATTATATGACAATTTTTAGGACTTTTCTGTTGTATGTGTACAGCAGGGAGTGATTAGCTCCATGAATAAACAAGGTTTATTGCAGGAAATGCTCTACAGAAAGGTAATAGCACTGCTTATAGCGGCAAAAAAAAATACCAATCATGACACAAGCAATATTTTATGCTTAGCACGTATTAAATTGTCATCTAACATGCAATCCATGTTAGTCTCCGTTGTTAAAGACACCATTTGGAATGTGGTTGAAAGAATGCAGTGGCAGCAGTATAAGGATGCTTGTGCACTCTCTCTCACTACATTATCCGAGACACTCTTAGTGCACTGGCTGTTAAAAAAAAAAAAAATTGTTGTGATCCAATAAAACAATTGCAATATACCTAGGAGCTTAATCCTCTACACGGAGCTCAATGAAATTGAATACTTATTAAATGTTACTGTCACTTACTTTTCAAAAAATCTCAAATTTCACAGTAAAGTGCAACCAGTGAAAAGTGAATCTTAAACTTCACACCACAGAGTGACCAAAGATGATTCTGAAATCCCTCAGCATAAGCCAGTTATGACAAGTCAAATCTCAGATATATATCAATACAACAAAGTGTAATCTCTATTCCCAAAATACAAGACAACCAGATAATTTCAAGTCAGAACTGTCACAGTACAAAGAATGTTGAATTCAATTTGGGAAGTTAAAGTTTACTGTATTTCAGCCGGCGGTAGCAGACAATCTGTTGTATTGTATGTAAAGTTGTGAATCCAAAAGTCAGACTGAATGAAAGATCCACTGTCCACTGATTTTGGGACAAATCAAAACCGTAAATCAAAAACTAGTCAAGCTTAAAATAAAAGCAAACAGGAAAAAAGACCATCGGCCATATACACACAAAAGGGAAGAATTCATAGTTAAACTATTTAAACTATAGCCCTATATCGGTCTTAAAGTCCATCACCCCATGTTATATAGTACAAAGAGTACACCCGATGAGCCTCAATTAGGGCGACACACATGTTGTGTATTCTTTGTATTATTTGGCAGATACTACATATATAACATGCCTAAGATCTGCTTCTCGAAACCGATAGGGTGTGGCAGATGTTTGTCGACTGGCTGACTAACCACAAGGTGCCTCAGACTCTCGCAAGACTTCATGGGAGCTGAAGTTGCATACAGCCCTGTTGGGATCTGGGGGCTCCGCCAGAGGGTGCTACAGCTGCTCCTGAGCCCATGTGGGTGGTTCTTTCACCACACCCAGAAGTAATAAATAAATAAAATAAAAGGTTACGTGTGTATCCTTCTGGTTGGTATGTCTCTAATGCATCACAAATATTTCCTGTAATAAAATGCATTAACAGATGGTGCATCACAAACATTAACAGTTTTTACAAATCCCATATCAAATGGCATACAACAGAGACACAACCATTGCATGGTGTACTGCAACTGTTAAAGCAGAGGTCTATATAGATTAATTTGTATACCATTCCCAAGAATGTTTATGTCAAAGACTTCAAGTTTTCTTTGATAGTTTTGTATGTAGTTAAGTATAGCTGTGGGCACGAGTGTGTTATTATATGCATTGTTATCTCAGCCAGAGTCAAGTACGCTACACTTGATGCTGCCAAAATAGACTGTAATTCTCAGAAGCTCTATAAGAGAATAAGTGGGGCCCAGAAGCTGGACAGATCAATGGGCTTAGAAAACTTACGGATGGTTTGAAAGATATAGTTTGCTTTTCAAATCGTGACAGATCATCGCTGAAACCAAATGTTACAGCTAAAGTGGTGACAAGGGTCCCAACATCAATTGCAAAAGTTTTGCTGCTCAGTCAGCACTAAAGGGCCTAGAAGGCCTACTCATCTTCTGGATAAAGTGAAAACAAGTATTAACAAAGGTGTATTAAGATTTAAGTAATGCTATAAAAAAGAAAAAGCTGTGTTAGCAATTTTACATCTTCGTAGATGGCAGCAAAGGGAAAGTCCCTGTTCTTGAGAGGCACTGCATTTGTGTGAAACCCTCTCCGGATAGCATAGCCACAGTCAAAAAAACATCCGGCTTTCCAGTATTAACATGAGAGGCTGTTTCTCTCAAAAGGAACATTTTGTTGACCTGCAGTTAAAACTAAAAATGCCAGCTCAGAAGCATGAAACAGTTATTGGTCCATATATTTTTTTAATTTTTATTTTGAGTTTAATACTAGATTAATCTAAAGAAGAGGACTTAAGACATGTATACTGTTCAGAACTAATGATTATGAATGCCAGTAGCTGGAGCAGTTAGCTAATTAGGGTGAGGGAAGGAGTTTAGGCCATTTATTATTATTATTTTTTTTCACCTTTAATAGGTAAGCATGACCTGTTTACTGCGTTATGTCTAAAATATACACTTACATTCTTCTTTTAGAAGAATGGCTTTCCCTACATGTTAGAAACATATTAACTGGTATATCTTCTTTACAAAAAAAAAAAATACCAGTATTTATGCAAAAAACAAAGGCAGAAAAAAAATATAGTTGCTAATTTCAGAACAAGAGAAGCACAAAAATGACAAGGAGCAAATTATTAATTCTTTTAAATATGCATGTCTATTTTTCAAATGCACACAAATTTTACTGGAATTTAGGTTTTCAATTTTAAATAGGCTAACACAATGAGGAGGAAATATTCCCCTCTAATTGAAAAAGCAAAATCAATTATGCTGTCCACATTATAGGAGGTCAGAGTTCTTCATATACTTTTTTCTCTGTATGTTGCTTATACTATGTCTCTTCCACATACATTTCCACTTGTTCATGTTCCATTTCAACCTCTTGCACAGTATGTTCCAGATAGATAGTACTGTACCACACTGAGACATGTTCCGAACCAATTTCTACGTGCTCTTCCAGCCATGCTTCAGTAGTCTGTCCATCAGTTACCTCACAGACTTCAACCTCTGCTGACTTTTCCTCATTATCCTGAAAATGCTGATCTTTACTCTGCTCTACTTCAACAGGACCCAACATGCATCTGAACAGCTTCAACCACTTGCGATGAATCAATATTAACTTTCTCCACAGATAAATGTTCTACACAAACATCCTCCAAAAGTGTATCTGCTGTTTCACCTGTTGTGACATGATCCTGGAGTATTACCTCAGTCAAAACCCATTCATGAATGTTGTGACAGTCTTGAAGATGTGTGTGCAAGTCAGATAATTGAGTAAACCAAAGGTCACAAATAGTACAATGATTAGGTTTTTCTCCAGTATGTATTACCAGATGGTTCTTGAATTGTTCTCAGCTATCAACATCCACGCTCTGTGGTGGTGTAAGGCTTGTTGAGAAGCCAAGGCCCAAGGAGTAACGACCACCTTTTTGTTGAGTTTGGGAGTGGAAAGATACTGTATTTAATCATGTCTACAGTAGGGACAACATACTTTAAGAATGAGTTTCTAACCATTACAAAGTCATGATGGACAGACTGAATGAACAATGGAAGATAGACCAATTCACTGACATAACTTTAATCGTGGATAGTAAACAGTTCAGGGCTAAAAAAGCTGTCCTTATTGTCTGCAGCCAGTTTTTTTTTAAATTATTTTCACGATTTTAAAACGGAACCTTTGCTGGAAATTGGAAGGTGTAAAGTAACATGGCTTTTCGTCATTTGATTGAATTCACCTACATGGCTACACTTGCAGTTAATGGTCATGAAGAAATAAATGATGTATGGAAAGCTGCAGAGTACTTACAGATGCAAGGTACAAAGTCGGTTCCCTAGTGTCAACAACAAAGGGACCAACAAAGAAGAGCAAAGCTAAAAAAATGAAAGTTTGCTGAAACATCAAATGTGATTACTGAAACTTTGCCTTCGGTAGAAACTGAGTCAGTAGAGATCAAAGTTTAGATATCAGGTGGAACTATTGATGAGGAGGAACAAATTGAAGTTTTGGAAGAGGTAGCAGAGACAGTAAAAAAAGCTGAGAATTCCCAAGGGAACTCTGATGATTCTGCATTAGCTTTGCTAGCTGATATCACTAGCAAATATCAGCAAGGGGAACAGAATTTGCAAGCTATAAGAAAAGGATGAACTAGAAACCGTTTCAGAGAACCAAGAGGAAACTGACGTGGTCAGTCCCCTTAAAACGAAGTTAAATTGAAGTTGTAGAAGTGCCGATCACCCAACTCAATAATGTGTTTCATTGTGACAAATGTGATCACTCTTTCAAACTATATTACCACTATAAGCAGCACTCGAAGTTGCACTCAGACAAAGCCTATATTTACCCTCACTGCAGCAAATATATTCATGTGAAAGCGCTATCAAACGTCATGTGACCTGCAACCATTGTGACGTGGAGCAGGCTTGTCATCACCAGCCTCAGAAGATGGTTCATGTGTGTGCTTATTGCGAAAAACAATTTGACTATTTTGGCCATTTCAAGGAACATCTCAGGAAGCACACAGAAAAAAAAGCCATTTGAGTGCCTAAATTGCCATGAACGCTTTGCCTGAAACAGCACTCTAAAATGTCACTTGGCAGCATGTCAGAATGGTGCTGGTGATAAGAAAGGAAGAAAGAAGCTCTATGAGTGCCAGGTATGCAGCAGTATGTTTAACAGCTGTGAGTACAGGCCATTAAGACTTAATGATCCAATACTCAGTAGTAACTAACCTGGTCCAAATAATCCCAAACCCAATTCAAGAAAAAATGGGCCAAAACATTGTCAATGGCTATTATGACAGCACGTCCAGATTTACAAAATAGTGTACAAACCTGGCTGGTAGCACATCATTTTATATTGTGGCTAATCACAGATACACACTTTACAGCTCTCGACATAATCATGCTTCTATTTGGTTGCGTCTCCCTGCACTCCAATTACAACGCAGAGTGGAATGTGTCCTTGGTATGTTCCACACAACCACGTTGAGAGAGGAATGTGTTTATCCATGTATGGTGCATCTGAGATGTCGCAAACCAGACCACTGGATTAAAGAATACTCTGAGATATCCTGGTAGACATAGTCACCTGGTGCTACATACTGTAAATAAAATATACTGCTCACAGTAAGGCAACTTTTTCATTATTATTCACAGAGTAAAGAACTGTGAGGTTGAGGCTTTGTTAACAAAATGATTCGCATGGGAGATTGCTTTGAGTTTAGAAGTGATAAGTACATACAGTAAATACAGTAAAAATGGCCATGCACTATATCATATTTATCAGCTGTTTAATCAGTGAGAGTAACTGACTCAGTGTGAAGTAGGCTATTACCAAAAAAAAGTATGTTTAACTAGTTTTATACATATGTATATTCATTATAGAACAAAGAAATTTCTTTCAGCCTTACCTAA
Source organism: Erpetoichthys calabaricus (assembly GCF_900747795.2). NCBI lineage: Eukaryota > Metazoa > Chordata > Cladistia > Polypteriformes > Polypteridae > Erpetoichthys > Erpetoichthys calabaricus. Next base: position 174,813,713 of record NC_041401.2, read on the forward strand.
AAGATGACGTAGGTTTAGCCACGTGATAAACTGTTGTTTCTTATGTGTGTCTATATAAGCTACATCTAGTCAGAGTGGCTCAGGCAGAGTGAGAATTCACTTGCCACTCACTAAAAAATCTGTTGAATTAAAACATATATATTATACACATATCATATACTATGTAATAATAATATGTAATATGTAATAATATGTATAATATATTATATAATATTCACACAAATACACTCACGCACAAATACACACATCAAACACTTTGCAGAGTGACTTACACACAGTTAAAAGAAATCAATGACACTCCCACTACCTTATTTCCCCCTAGGGTTAGTAAAATACAGCATATGCCATTTATTAATTGATTAGTACTTGTTCCTGCTGCAGGATAGCCTAAGGCCCTCCAAGACACAAAACATGGATTAAGGGTTTTTAAATAAAGTTGATGATGACATATACAGTATTTGTCTTACCGTACAGACAGGGTGAAGTCTCCAGGGTTGCTTTTGCTGGGTCTTGCTAGGAAGCTTCCATGCACCCCTCTGGTCAACAGCAGTTCTTCCGCGTCTATCCCAGAAATGTTTGGGTGAAACCACCTACAGGGAATTAAAATATTTTTTTCATTTAATATAGCTAACACAATCACTAGCCAATTTGAAAAGCAATTCAAATTACAGTAGTTTTATGAAGGCTTTCTCATTGTCACTAACCAAATAATAATTTATTTAGCTTGAAGCCTTGGTCACTTTGGAGTGACACCTTTATAGGTTCGGAGTTCAAAATGCATTTATCAGCTGCACATCAATAAAGTATACACTAGTTGGAGCCAAGAAAATATTAAATGTTTATATTTACAAGCACATCACTAAGAATTGAATAAAGATTACACAGATTAAATGTTGCAAAATAAAAAAAAAAAAAAAAAGTTAATTTTACAAAGTCAACCACAGAAAGCTAATTGGCGTACGTAACTGCAGAGCCTTCCATTGTATATAGCATTTATATAAAGATACAAGCCACATATTAGACTTACCAACCTTCTCTGAGAGAGGAGGGGTGGCTCTGGGAAACAAAGTATATATTGTTCCAAAGCTCACTAATTATATCTTCCCTAATAAATTACAGTATCAAATCAAAAGCAGTGGAAATCAGATTGATTTGGATGTTCTTCTACATGCTTCCTACAGTAATTTCAATCAATTAAAAAAAACGTACAAATAACAGATTAAAAAGACAACTCCAAAAGTGGCGGTAAGGGCAAGTGAATTTATTCTCTGTGTCCCCCTTCCTACTCTACAATTTTCAAATTATAATTTATTACATACAGAAATTATTCCATAATTATTAATTCATTATCTTCTTTTGGTAATGTAATGCACCTTTTGACTTTTATCTCCCAATTACTGGTTGAGTTACTTAAGTACACTTGCAGATAGAAGAATAATAAACATCAAGAATTTTAAATGAAATAAAGTTTTTGGTATTATATTTAATAGAAAACATGAAAAAAATTGAAATAAGTGCAATGTCATGCATAATACAATCCTAATATGCAAATGAAAAATTTGACATATGATTGCAAATCTCATGTACGTTCATGTTATTGGTCCAGATGGGCATTTTAAGAGTTAAAAAAATAACCAGGATGTGCAAGTTAATTGGTGAATATACATTGGCCTGGTGTGGATTATAGTGGGTGATTATGAGTATAGCCTATGACTGACTAGAGACACATCCAGTGCTAGGTTGTGCTTTGGGTTTCATACAGCCAGGATACATTTTGACAACTGTGATTCATAACTGGACAAAGTGGGTTAGACAACAGATAGTTAGATGGCTGAAATTTTTGTTTAAGTTTATTACAACTGACATACACAACCCTTGTTGTCTGGTTGAAAAGAAAAATGATTACATCTATATACTGTCTTGCAGTGCTATGGAGCAAAGCATACAAAGAAAGTGAGTGACAACACAGATGAGCCCACAGATTGGTTTCATCTAACAAAGCTAGTTTCTGCATTTTGTTTTAAACATGGATGTAAAAAACAGCTCCACTAATAATCCAGATCACATAAATATAGGTGTCAGTTTCCACTTAATTTCAAAGTGAAAACAAATAATATACACCCTGCAGGATACTTAAAATTGCAAAATCATGCATATTATAATGCACAACTACTCCTGTTTTACTGAAATTGACAGAATGAAGAAAAAAAAAAAACCCAACATAACAGTAACTGTGGTATGTGAAAAACTTGGGACACCCTTCTAGTTAATTAATACTCTTTTTAAGCTCTATAAGCTTGATTGATTAAGCCTCAAATTAAGCCATGCAAAATAACAATTTCAGAGCTAAATAAATGCTCTGATTCCACTAACCTCTTACAATGTGTTATCTATTCTCAAGCAACCAGAACTCCTCTAATTAGTTGACTGAGGACTTGACTATAAATATGATTACTGCTTGTAAAGCAGTGAATGGATATATTGAAAGAAATTTAAAAGCTTTTCTGTTAAATTCAGCAACTCATATAACTAAAATGTTCAGGAATCTGAACCAATCAATATTTATTACTTGTAAAGGCTATATTAACTTCAGTAAAATAAGCATATTGAACTGAGGCACCCAAACACTTATACACCAGTTATGTATAACATAGTAATTTGTTAGTGCTTCGTTAAAGATGGACTTTTCCCTTAATTATTTTTACAATTTCTTGGAAAAAGAGAAAGACATTTTCTATTCCAGTAATTAACAATGCACGTGCCTCTTTAAATTTACCACCATACTTGCTGAGTCTACATGGCCGAGGCCTATCTGAGACAGTAGCTTGTCTCCACCAGAGATAATTTGCAGGGCTAAGCATGCTAGCCAACACCACAAACAGCTATATGGGCCTTGCGATACAAGTATTTAGCAGCAACCAGCTAACCACCCCCACACACTTATCATTCCAACTGATAAACAGAACTGGAAACTGCTTCTGGTGCTTCTCATCAGAGACTATAAATGGGGAAAAAAATAAACTTATAGAAAAAGAAATGGGTGACCACCAATCCATGTGTATGAAAATAAATTAAATTAGTGGTCAGTTCATAAATTCAAATCATTTACACATATATTTTTTAACCTGAATGCCACTAGAGGAAGCAAAGGTCAGTAAAGCAGTTATCATTATCTACTGTAAAATAGCATACATCTTTTAGTACCACTGCAGTACTGTGGCACACGACAAATGACCAGACACCTAGGCTGCATTTAATTATTATAATTCTTTGTTCTAAGGAAAATCTTAATAAGATGTAGAGTAGAAAAGGTGATGGGCATGGTTAAGAATTTGAATGACTTTTGACAAGGTATGGTGTCCGATAGGATTAAAGCAGCAACTTGGCAGGCTGTTATATATAAGAGGAAAAATTAAATCTCAATAAAATGAGAAAGCTTTAACTTAAAAGAATACTCCTCCAAAAATATTTTTAACTGTTATTTACCCAATGTTTAATGAAATGGCTAGAAAAAAATTTTAATCTCAGGTTTTTATGGAGAACAGAAATGAAGTTCCTGATGCAACATGCTTCTATGGGGCCAACTCTGAACAAACAGAAAACAATACCAAAAAATAAAGGAAAAAAAAAATCTCAAATTTACTCATATTGCATGCTCCACATGTCAGATACCCAGTATTTGCTCAGAAAGTCACAGACACATCTATTTTTCCTAAAATATAGCAAAATATTGAAACCTGCCTCTCCACTCATTCATTGGTTTGGAGTTCAGCCCAGTAATAGCTCATTCATTGTCTACCAAGGAACTTCATACATTAATAACATTGTACAGCGTCTTACAGTTAGGAAAAAAGTGAGTAAAAACATTATAATGTGGAAGGTATGCCCTGTATTTGTGCAAATCTGAAGTGTTTCAACAAATAGAAGGTCAATAGAATGGCGCAGTTTCACAAACCGCTGTTGAAAAACACAAAAACATGGCGCTGTGGCTTAATGTCCAACAAATAAGACGAGAGGTGGGTCTTCAATTCAAAAGCTCAATCCCATTTGAACACACTCCGAGCTGTTCAAGTGAGGGTTCCCAAATTTCCTAGGTTGGTTTAACAAAATTTAAGCAAAAATACCTGTGTTTGGGAAGTTGTGAGCATTTACTGGATACTTGACATATGGATCATGTGACATGAATAAATTAAGATTGATTGAGATGTTTCTTCCTGTTTATTCAGAATTGGTCCCCATATGAAGGAACTTTTTTTTTATCTCCATTCTCATCCATTTCCTTGTCCATTACCACAAACACAGGGAAATTAACAGATAAAAAATTATATTTCGGTGGAGTATTTCATTAACAGTTACATGAAAATACAAAAAAATTCAGCAGCTTAAGTGAAATAATGAAACAAAACTTGTTTAATACAATGCTTTTCACAGTGAGTGACAAGCAACTATAATAGAGCAATACAGTACGGAAGAGATTTATATATAAAAAAAAACTAAAACAGCCTAAATAGAGGAAATTTCTAAACCAAATGTAACCAATCACAAAAAAAAAAAAAGCTTGCATACAAAATCTGTCTTACTGTTTTCGCAAATCAGCTACAACATTAAAGCCACCTGTCTAATATTAAATGGGTCTTCCTTGTGCCACCAAAACAGACCTGTTTGAGGCACAGACTCCACAAAACCTCTGAAGGCTGTGGTATCTGGCACCAAGATGTTAGGTGCAGATCCTTTGTGCCCAGTATGTTACAAGATGGTCATCCATTGGTTGGATTTGGTTTTCTATCACATTCAAAAGATGCTCAATCGGATTGAAATCTTGGGAATTTAGAGGTCAAGTCAACACCTAGAGCTCTTTGTCATGTTCCTCAAACCATTCCTGATCAATTTTTGTAGTGTTGTAAGGTGCATTATCCAGCTGAATATGACCATTGCCAAGAAGGAATGTTCATAGTCTGCAAAAATATTTAAGTAGGTGGTATGTGACACAGTAACATCCACATGAATTCCAACAGAATATTGCCCAGAGCATCATACTGCCTCTGCTGGCTTGCCTCCTTCCCATAGTGCACCCTGCTGCCATCTATTCCTCAGGAAAGCAACACAATCGCACCTGGCCATTCATATGAGCTGAAGGAAAAAGTAATTCATCAGACCAGGCCACCTTTTTCCATCGCTCTATGGCAGGGATATCCATCCATCCATCCATTATCCAACCCGCTGAATCCGAACACAGGGTCACGGGGGTCTGCTGGAGCCAATCCCAGCCAACACAGGGCACAAGGCAGGAACCAATCCTGGGCAGGGTGCCAACCCACCGCAGGACTGGCAGGGATATTCAATTACAAATTCATTTGGGCCAGATTTTCAAACCAAAAAATTTAGCTGAACCTGACATTTTCAGTGGCTGATAAGCAGCAGGTAATGACAAATTTTAAATCAACACAAATGAATGTATTTAAAAACAAGAAATGTTTATTCATTGTTTCCATTTTAAACATGGTCACATCTAATACAGGCACATCAAAAAATGTATAAAAAAAACAAAAAAGTTATAACTGAACCGAATCTGAGGTAGTAGCAATAATTTTTTTCCACTTTTGAAATAAACAAACATTTTGCTAACATCTGACCCAGGCACATCTCAAAGTGTATAAAAATCAAAAAAGTGCAAAGCATTAGCAATAACATTTGTTTCCCTTCTGAAATATGAGATCCTCATCCGATTTAAAGGGGTGGTCATGACAGGCAAGGAATTTTTGTTTTCAATGAACTTAAATTATTTCATTCACACGGTTTTAATTACTCATATGACAGAGGTTAAATTTGAATTCCACAACAACGCCTTTCCCATGGAATTTTTTTTACCCCAGAAAAAAAACTACCTGAGTAAATGTTTAAGAGCAAGGATGCACATATGGCGTGAAAGTGGATTGGTACATTTATTTTAAAATGTCTTTGTACAGAGTTCCTGGGTGTCAAGTAATGAATCATTAATTATAATTATTACTATTATTATTTTTACTAAATTATTTTCTATGTTTCTTTGTTGATTAATTCCCATTGAAGAATTTATTGGTAATAGAACATGTTGTGTGCACGCCAAAACGACTGAAGTAATAACTAACAACGTGGCATTTTTGGATACCATTTTAATAAAGTTTACTGTCTTCCGTCAATCACAGAGCAGCCCAGTAAAGCAAGAGTAATACACCTGCAACCTTACAACACAGACTTCATCACATCACAGTGTATAACAGTGGGCAGGCAACTGCTCATACTTGTTTACTGACGGACAGGCTGACATTTTGAATGGAGCATGCCTTAAATGAAAAGAGAAACGGCATGCCAACACAAGGAGATTGGTGAAAATCACACCTTACTGTAGTGTGCCTGTGTGAAATCAGAAGGGACAATTTGAATTCCATGGGGCAAAGATATCTTCATAACCTATATGATGGGCAGAGGAATTTCAAACATTTTGCTTGCCTAACTTTTGTTTTGATGATCAGTTGCGTCATATTTTGCCCTTTGTTCATTATTCCTACACAAGTGTAACCAGCCTCTCGTTGAAATTCATGGCAGTCTCCTCAGCAGAGCTGTGTACTCTGAGATACTTTCCCGCGCAGGTCTCCACCTCTGATGTCATTTTCACTGCGAGTCCCTCACACCCAGTGTAGGATATAAACCAGCCTTTCTGCGGCTCAGGGATATGCAAGGGGAGCCCGTACTGTTAAGAAAAAAAAAAAAAAAAAGAGGCCTTTTGCATCTGTTACAATATAATTAGTTTAAAGTTTCAATTATTTAATTCAACACTGGTGAACTAAGTAGAAATGATAATTGCCAAACCTATTTTTGTTCGCATTTGCTATCATTTTAGTTGCTGCCTGGAGCCCTGGCAGGACCATAGGCTGGGCCACATGGAGGATGCTTCTGGACAGCATGTGGCTCATGGGCTGCCATTTGAATAGGCCTGATCTATGGTCCAGTTCTAACACTCATGTACCCATTGTGGGAGCTTTAGTCACTGAATTGGGTTCAGCATGGGCACTAACCTGATCTGCACCTATGCAGCCCCAGAACAGCAAGCTGAGATGCACTATGCCTTCTGATACCTTTCTCAGCAATTTGTGCTACAGCAGTTCTTCTGTAGGATCAAACCAGATGGGCTTGTCTACTCCCACAATGTGCATCAATGAGACTTGGGCACCCATGACCCTGTTGGCGGTTCACCGATTGTCCTTCCTTGGACCACTTTTGGTAGGTACTAACCAAGATAGCATTAACCTTAAATGGTGTGAGGCTAAAAGTTGCCAGAAGTGTAGTAAAAAAGGTATCACACAAAAATATCAACAATGGTTTAATGTCACAGTTTGCTCCTCATCCTTAAAACTGTTTTTTTTACTCTTTCTCCAGAAATATATGCCCCAGAAAATCACTGGAAGTTCTGGGTTGAAGAACCACCCAGTAATGGCAGTCAGGAGGTGGACAGAACCTACCTCTTCTTGTCACATGACTTGGGAACAACAAATGGAGGCAGACTAGACTAGTCACTTTTAGCTTGCCTCCAGGGAAACAGAGGGACTGAACTCCATGCTGGTCACAATGTGATTACTGCATACAAAGAATTGGTACTCATCTCTTAAGAGAAAGTAGGAGTCCAGAAAATGCTCAGGAAAGCTAACTGCCAGAAAGAGAAAAAAAAAGGCTGTGTTGTGTATGACTGCAAAAAACGGATGAAAGTGCCTTCTGTTCTTGCTGCTACATTTGAAAAGAAGCCTTAAGCCTATAAACTTTTCTAAAAGCAAAGAAGTTTTATTTTACCCAGATAAACAGATTGAAAGGTGAGTTTCAACCAATTTTGAGTTTCCTAAACTGAATGTGAGCAATCAAAAATAAGAAGATAGAAAATAATTTGTGATTGGATGAGACTAAAATAAAAACTATGACCAAAATTGTTATTAGTGGTGCCAACCTATCACTGCCCATGATCCTCATAACCTCTTATCAATAATGAAGCATTCAGGTTGGTGATATTACACTTTGGGAATGTTCCACTTCAACAGAAACCAGATACGTAGTCAGGAATGTGTAAAAAAAATCTGTTCTAGGTTGCAAAAAGCAAGTAAGCTAAAAGATAGAACTGCTATTAGTCCTGCTGAGAATCTGTGGTACTGTACGAAGTGTTGTTTAAGCTACTGGTTTAACTCATAACCCTGATTCACTTTGTGGCCCTGAATACAGGTGCCCATTAAGTATACAGCTTGAGGATTTTTCGTATATACTAGGGGGCTTTGCCCTCTACTTGCTTGGTTCGCCAAACCCCCCCTTCTGAATGCCACTTCGTGTCTCTGCTGCTCACGTTGTGAAGAGGGGGGCTGAACGCACTCCAAGGAGACGCGGTCGCTCCTCCGAAACACCCTCTTAAACGGTAATACAATGGGAAACGCTCATTGCTGGCTTGCTGCTGCTATGCCGCATGATCTGCATTTCATGCTGCGCTTTGAACATTTAAAAGCCTGTACAGCAGCTGTCCTTTTGTCTCACTGCCTTGTCTCTCTTCACCCCCAGACATCCTCTGCTCCTGTTGATGGGTCCCGCTCCTGAGGAATGCGCCTATGAAGAGGAAGATTTTCTATTCTTTTCATTGAGAGATGGAACTGTCCCCTCCGAATACACACGGAGCTCAGTTCAATGCTGAAAGAGACTTATGTTTGTTTGAAGTGTATGAATAACGTTTCTGTCTCTAAAATCTCCTGTGTATCTGTGCAACTCTGTGACCTAACCATGACAGTGTATGTGGATTTGGCACAAAGTCTCATCTAGCGGGATGGAAAAGTCTCTCTCTGAGAAAATGACGTCTCATCCCAGGCTAAAAAGTCTCGTCTCGTCCCAGGATTTTTTTATTATAATAGAGAGAAATTATCTTTAAGAAAGCAGAAGACTTTTTTTTTTTTAATTTATTAACAAAGCGATGGAGATCAAAATGAAAATGTGTACAAATCTGGAATACACACACAAAGACCTAACTGTGTAGTGAAAGGTGCTTATACTGATATTAATGTAAGGGCTACGAATATACAGTACTGTACATACAGGCAGCAGACTTTTATTATCCTTTAAACAACTTGCTGACATGCACCCAATTTTTGTTGTTACAGACATACAGCCGCTGAATCATTGATTAATCCTTCAGTATAGTAATTATTTGAAAATTTCATGTTTTTTCCATTTTCTGATGGATTTTCAGGAAATATCCCCTCCAATGCCCAAGACATCCAGGAAAGGATATGTGTAGACTTTAAACTCGCAGTTTGAATTCGTGTGGGTGTGAACATGTGCCACTCTGAGAATTTCCTTTTTCGTCCAAATAGGTCTATAAAGCAGATATGTCAGGAGGCTCAGTTCAACTTCTGTCAGAGTTACCTTAAACAAATCCCTGCCTCAACTTTCACTTCTCTTGGATGGAGATGGGAGTTACCGTATTATGTCATCCCAGGACAGGATTAACAACTAAACTGTTGGGAGGAAAAAAAAAATTCAAAATATTCAGTTTATGCAATACCCCTCAATTTAACCATTTTAATCACCAAAAATGTAATTTTTACCTCTCATTGCCTTAATTTCTCAATATACAGTACATTGGTGGGAATTTCTCTAACTCTGCTGGACCCAGACTAAGACTGACTGTATTGAATTAACAAGATAGAATTACCGTTGGATAATGTGTTCAAATGTGTATAATTTAAACACAGGAAACAACAATGTGAACAACTTTTATTAACTAATAATATTGTTCATTTTCTACTCTTATTAATATTTTACACCAATACAAGATCAATTATCTAAAAACGTAGATTAACATTACCATATAGATAATGAAATAAGAAAACAATGAGCAACAATGCAAAGTATCAAATGGGTGGTAAAAATACATAAAATATTTACAAACAGCATTGGAAGGTTCCCTACGGTGGTGATTATGATTAAAGGAGGCATGGTAAATAAAGATCACTTTTGTGCACGAGTTGTTAGGCTACGGATAAATAGTGTAGCAGTAGACTATTACTAATTAATGTGTACAAACATGTACAGTTAGGTCCATAAATATTTGGACAGAGACAACTTTTTTCTAATTTTGGTTCTGTACATTTCCACAATGAATTTTAAATGAAACAACTCAGATGCAGTTGAAGTGCAGACTTTCAGCTTTAATTCAGTGGGGTGAACAAAACGATTGCATAAAAATGTGAGGCAACTAAAGCATTTTTTTTTTAACACAATCCCTTCATTTCAGGAGCTCAAAAGTAATTGGACAATTGACTCAAAGGCTATTTCATGGGCAGGTGTGGGCAAGTCTGTTGTTATGTCATTATCAATTAAGCAGACATGTATATGATCAGAGATTTGTAATTTTAAGATTTATGACTTTGAATTGTTCCCATATGATTATGAATTTGTGTATTTGAGCACTGAAATGGACTGCCGCTCTGTATGCGGGCATTTCCTTGCATTTGCTCATATTGCTAAAAAAGGCTCTGGACCCCTACAACCCTGAATTGGATTAAGAGGATTTCACAGGATTGATACAAAAGTACACAGGAACTCCTCAGAACATAAAACTGCAGCTAATGAAAAGTATGTCACCTAAATTAACTATTTTGTTAGACTAAGTAAAAGAGAAAATGCATTAACTACTGCAGAGAATGTTTTTGCATACAACTCTTAATAAGCATCACAATAGGTACAAATCCATGGACTGAACAACCGCCTTGTTAAAAATGGCATTGCCCGATTCTGAGACAGTAAATTGTCAAGTGCTTGTATTAAGGCAGAAGTAATTGTTAATGCAGTGACAGCAACACATTCTGTTCACACAGCTCTGAAAGCACTAGAAGACATACCTTACTCCACTGATCAGAGAAACACAGTTCCATGAAAATTAGGGAATAACCTGTAAGGTTTGTTAATGGCTGATACTGACCACCAATTTCATGACTAAATTGGACAATTAAGATCCTGACTTAGATTTTTTTATTATCTCAAAAAAAAAAAAAAAAAAAAAACACACTTTTTTACACACAGCTTCTGCATGACCAGATGCGGCGAAGCCGTGTGTTCTGTATTAAACTGTAACTTTTGTATTTCTTTTCCAATTAAACTATAGACAAAAATGAAAATCTGTAAGCTTATTGTGATCATAAAAATACTAAAATAAAATTCCCTTAAAACAAACAATTTTAACTAATAAAATGTGTACAGAAAATATTTCATCCATCCATCCATCCATCATCCAACCTGCTATATCCTAACACAGGGTCGCGAGGGGTCTGCTGGAGCCAATCCCAGCCAACACAGGGCGCAAGGCAGGAAACAAACCCTGGGCAGAGCGCCAGCCCACCGCAGGGTACACACATACCAAGCATACACTAGGGACAATTTAGGATCGCCAATGCACCTACCCTGCATGTCTTTGAACTACATAATGAGAAATTTGACAGACAACCTGTCTACAGACCCACATTGTTTTGATAAAACTCATTACAAACTTCAAAAGACTTTGTTGGACAGTTATCTTATCCAGAGATCTTGACAATACATTGTTCTTTTCTCTCTTGTTAAATTAACCCTAGCCTGAATGAATCTATTAATTTTTTACATTTAAAATTTCTCATTTAAATATTTACCAATGTTGTTTCTTGTCCTAGAGTGTGTATATAAACATAGGGAACTCCAGTTTCTGCATTACATCTTGCCTGAAGAAGGGGCCTGAGTTGCCTCGAAAGCTTGCATATTGTAATCTTTTTAGTTAGCCAATAAAAGGTGTCATTTTGCTTGGCTTTTCTCTACAAAGAAAAAGTGAAAATTTTAATGGAATACTTTTTTTTTCATGCAGACAGCATCACAATTACTGCAACACTGATCATTTAACACACTGCTAATGAACTGTAAAAACTATTTAAAAAAACTACTGGAACAATATGTACAAGGTGCAACTAATGCCATTCATGAAATTCAGTAAATCACTGAGCCAGCTGCGCTCAAATTGGCTGCAGGCAAACACACAGAGGTAAACGCTGACGCTTGCAGGCTAGTCTAGTGCAGCGTCTCAATCCCAGAGACAGTGAGGCTGTGGTCATAAGCTGGCTGCTCAGCGAATGTATGGCACTGACTGATCAGCTCCGACGTGCTGGTAAATTGCACTGGGAACCGACAATAGCTAGTTGCGGCAGTTTAAGGATTAAGAAGAACAAAATGGAAAACACGAGAACACTCAGCTGGAGATGCGTCACAGGGCAGCAGTAAGGAGAAATGAATAACGCTATAGTGGTCCGGTGCCACTAAGATTCACACCGTTGCGAAAGACGGTGATTTATTTATTTTTATGGTGGAGATTCCAGGGATGCACCCAGCCTTGACCCGACCTGCACACACTCACAAACAGAGACAAGAACAAAGCAAACCAGTAATCAAACAGCAAATAAAAGAATGAAATGAAAACAATGATACCACCCTTGTTCCCCTTACGCCAATTATACATTAACAACAACAAAGCACCAACAAAACACACATAGTCCATGAAAAACGGCAACAGATGAAATGTAATGATGAAAATAGATAGTCCAATGGATAGTTCCTGAATGGTGAAGACGAGTGGACGGGTTCAGGAGAGCTCCTTTCTTCGCAGGATGGCAATGAATCCATCAGTCCTCATGTACACAGGCAGAAGGAAGACAATCCAGACCCCAACCACGAAACGAACCAGGACAAAACGAATAAGTACAGGTAACCCAACAGAAGGCAGGCAGAGAGACAGGAACTTGAAACACAAATTACAAAAACTTTTTTTTTCCCTTTTGGTCACCGGCCCCCTTTTTAAAAGCCGCGCTGACATCCTTTGACCCCAACAGCACCTGCACCCTCAGCAGAGGACCAATCAGAGCCACTGCAGGGACTGCTGGGAGTTACAGTTTTAAATTCTAGTAGAGTACAACGCTCTCGGATTGGCTACTTTCACCATCCCAAGCCATGTTTTCCTCTACGGTTGCTTCCTGTTCTCTCTACAGTGCAGTATTACCATGAAAAAAGCCATAAAAAATTGCGGAGGATATTTGCGGTTTCCGCTAACAATTATTAGTTAGTTTCTAAGGACAAATCCGCAAACGACTGAGGCCGCGAACCCTGAACCGTGTCTTTGCGGGAGTTTACTGTACAACTAAATCACTGTGAAGATTAGAAAAGCAGGCTGAAAAAATAATTTTTCATGTTCAGCCAGTTTACCAAACACAGATTGAGTATTTTGTAGTGAAATCAGTCTATTTAGATTGGTGATCGATCGGAGCATCACTAGTGAAAATGTTCCTTGTATTTACTCAGTATTTTGACTGGAAGGACAATGTGCATTGTAAGTTAATCAAAGTTAAAATACACCAAATATGCCAGTGAATGCTAACGTAATACATTTTTTTACAGCTTTATTGATTTTTATTTATAAGGAATATGTAAAGACTTAAACTGAAAGCAAGAAGACTATTTGCCTATATAGGCTATTAAGTCACTTGTTATCTGTCCATTTTCTAAACTCACTAATTCAGGGCAAGGTCATGAAGCAGCTGGTGCATATGCCAGCAAGTACAAGACATAAGGCAAGGACAATCCCTAGAGAGAGCGCCAGACTATCACAAGGTGAACACACATATGTCCAGGTGTCAGTTTTACCACTTCACATAACTAGTTGGGAGAAAATACATGTGCACACAGGGAGAACATGCAAATTCCACACGGGGAGCACCCATGTTACAAACAATGTTGTCTTGTTATGAGACAGCACTGTTTGTTAAAGGCTGTTTACGTATTAAAGTTCATTAATACTGTTGGATGGCACCAGATACATTTGCCAACCATCTATCCCACATCCACCCACATAATTACAAATCACCAAAGTGCCTCTACTTGGTTCAACCCCGCAGTCCCAACCTCCCGCTGCTGCTTTAATTCTCCTCTTTTTTTGAAAATCAAAATATGGTAACCCGCTATTACAGTCGAGTTGCTATGTGTTTTCTGAAATGTTGTGCCTCATGTGTATATTCTTCCTGGAGAGTTCACTTGAACACATGACCAGTTGTAGCTTGTTTTGCCTAAGACTGCAGTCAATAATACCAAACAGTGGAGTGGTGGAGGTGGTATTCCCCCTTGTAGTTTCAATCCTGCTGCAATAAATAACAAGAATCGAAGAGGGTTTACAGTACCATCTACAGTACTAAGAATAATTCCACTGACATGCCAAGCTGATGAATTTCTTCACTGTAAATAATTTGAAGTCAGCATGTAGCTCATTATCTATCTATCCTTCCATCTTCAAAACTCACTTATTTAGAGCAGAATCATGAGGAAGTGGGAGCCTATCTCAGCAGGATTCAGGTTTAAGACTGGAACGATCTGTGGATAGGGCAGCAGCCCATCACAGGTTGACCACATGCATACACACACACACACCCCCCGGGGCCAATTTACCATCTCCAGTCCACCTAACCTGCATGTCTTTAGATTGTGGGAGAACACCTGCGATGAAACCCATGTGAATATTTGGAGAACATGCTGTTCTTGTGTATCAACTTTGATGTTGCATTCTAGTTTTCTGTGGTTTTCTCACAGGCTCAAAACCCCAAGTCCACCTCTCTCCCCACCATTTGTGAAGTGGTATTACTCACATTCTGAACTGAATGGAATCGGCCTAAAGCTTCACCACCCCTACACCTTCACATGAGCACTTTTTTATAGTTGAACATTCTTAATGCAATGAAAAGCCAGAGGGAACGTATCTTACATTCCTTACATTGGATGCACGGTGGACATGATGAAGGAACAAGATGGGGACAAAATGCAAAGAGGTTTGGGCAGCACTTTGACAAATTCATAAAGGCAGAGGTTCAATAATTTATGTTATTATCTATCTGTAAAAATGTGCTTATTAGGAGTGACACTTCAGAAAACAAGTGGAAAACTGAGTAACTAAGCTATATTGGCAGGCGCCAGTCATATAGCATCACTAGTATTTGAAGTCTGTAGAATTTTTTTTTGCATTTCATATTTCTGTAAAAGACAGAATTTGTACTTGATTTTTTTGTAATATATACATTCTATTTACAAAACACAAGATATAACACAAAACCAGAAACGTTTCAAATCCTTGGTCTCTCCCAGTATCACTGTTAATGACAGAAAAAAAAAAAACTTTTATGCAAGTTATTTTGGAGTTGTACTCCATATTGTCTGCAGTTTAAGAAGTAGTTTACAAGTGAGGATGATAATACAATTTTAAATTACACCAAGACAGTCTTCTAAACATAAACATATAAAATTAATTTAAGTCACTGACTGGCTTAATGAAATCGCAAAATTCAATGAAGACAAAGCATAAAAATTATCTGTAAATGTTTTAAGAGTTCCATTTACTGTGTGCTTTGCAATTTATTCAAATAAAGTAATGTCACCATTCAATCAGAGTCTGTCTATGAGGAGCCTAAAAGCAAACAAGGAACAAATGTGAAGGGTATCATTAATCAAGCCATAGATGTGAGAAAATATTGTAGCACAGTGCTGATAGTGCTTTACATGAAGAATTGAAAATGAAAGATGGTTTTGTGAGCACTTCACACATGATGTTTGAGTGGCAGGTGTTTGACTGCTGAACAAATGACATATAATGTGTTGGTGAGAGAACATGGAGTGAAGCAGGTTTACAATAAAATGCAAACAGCCACATCATTGCAGCAAACTATATAATGAATAATATTCAATCTGTCATTTGTAATTATTTCACTTTTAGATATGATGCACGGCCCTCAATGCTTTAATCTTTCATCCATCCATTTTCTGATCTCACATTAAAAATCTTCATGTTGCAGAAAACAGGAGCTCATTCTTGACATCAAGTGCAAATGACGAAAGCAGCCGGCCTCTGACGGAGCAAAGGGCACAAGAAAATCTTAAAATTATATTATTCCCTAAGTATTACTGTTTTTAGTGAAGTGGAGGAAAAAAAAAAAGAAAAAAAGAGGGGGGGGGGGGGGGGGGGGGGAATCACAAAACTAGACATTTTCCAGTCAATGCCTGCCTGTGTGACAGTTATGATTCATCCATTTTTCACTTCATCAGCTTCTCCAAATAATGATGAAACTGTAAGTCTGAATAATCATTATTCCTGAGAGGCAGACAGAAGTCAAGAGTAATATACATGTAACAAACAAAATTTCCACAAGTGTATTATGCACGAGTATAGTACCTATACAAGGGTGGGGGAAGTAAACAAGATGAGCAGCCAAAGGAAAAATAAAAAAAGAAAGAAAAAAGAAAACATACAATTGCATAAGCATATGCAACCACTGAAGAAAATTAAACTCTAGAAAATAGACTGTAGAAAAGAAGTAGTAAAATAAATAAATAAATCAATCAATCAAAGGCACTCCTTATTTTTAGCATGGTAGTCAACATTTTGCTCCATATTGATCAGTGGAGTACTATTGCTGATTGGTTTATAAAGCCTGAGATATGAAAGTAATTGTATGGTATATTCAAATTGTGAGAGAGTACTACAAAAGTCACTACAATATGCAAAATGTGTTATCCACATTATATTTACTATAGATTTTAGTGTTTTTTCTGAATATTAGCATTGCTTAAGATGAAAAGCAATATACACCTTTCCACCACAATATTAAAACCACTTGCCTAATATTGTGTAAGTACCCCTTCATGCTCCCAAAACATTGACCCATTAAGACATGGACTCTAAAAGACCTCTGAAGGTGTCCTGCGGTATCTTCCACCAAGTTGTTAGCAGCAGCTTCTTTATGTCCTGTAAATTCGCAGGTTGGTGGAGTACGATGAATCTCTATGCATTTGGACGTGTTTTTCCAGGACATCCTCCAGATGCTTGCTTGATCAGATTTAGATATGGGGAAATTGGAGGCCAAGTCATCATTATAAAACCTTTTATTCCTGAACAATTTTTGCAGTGTGGCAAGATGCATTATCCTGCTGAAAGTGGTCACTGCTATCAGTTGCCATGAAGGGGTATACATGATATTCAATAATGTTTAGGCAGATGTAGAGCATCAGATTGCCTCTGGTGGTTTGTCTCCTCCCCATGTAAATGACATACATGCACCCAGTAATCCATATGATCTAAAAGAAAATGTGATTCATCATACTCAGCAACCTTCTCCTGTTGCTCCATGGTCCACTTCTGACCCTTACATGCTACTTGTAAGCCCTTTCGACAGTGGACAGGGTTTAGCAACGGCACTATGACCAGCCTGCGGCTACGCAGCTCCATTAACAGCCAGCTGTAATGCACTGTGTATTCTGACACCCATTTCTTTCTCATGGCCATTATTAAGTTTTTGAGCAATTTGTGTTGCAGTAGCTCTTCTTTCTAATCAGATCAGATGGGCTAGCTTTTGTTCCTCACGCGCATCAATGAGCCATGGGCATTCACGCCCTAGTTGATGGTTCACCAGTTGTCCTACCTCGGACCACTTTTGGTAGGTTCTAACCACTGCATACCTGGAACAACCCAAAAGAGCTCAGTTTTGGAGATCCTCAGACGCTGTGATCTAACTATCACAATTTGGTCCTTACGCTTACACATTTTTCCTGCTTCTAGCCCTTCAAGAACTGACTGTTCACCTGGTGCCTAATAAATCCCACCCCTTGACAGTATGCTTGGCACTATGCCAATATCATCAAAGCAATATGTCTAGTTTTGACCCACAATACTTTTTTGCTTTAAGATGATTATTGTCAAAAGCTTAGGAAAAAAAACAGCAAAACAGAATAACTTCCAGCTATTGCAAGATGTCAGATTTCGGTGCAAAGTAGAAAAATAGTGCAGCAAGGGAAGCCGGCAATTTTAAATAAACAGAATTTTCATCAAGTAGCACACGGTGTAGAATTTGGCTTTTGGATTGTATGCTGTGCTGAATGCATAGAATACTGAAGAAAAATTCATAGCTTGTCTTACAACAAATAATGCAACATATGTAACTGCAGCTACAGGACAGTTGGGCTGGTCTTGGCTTCATTGATTCTCCATAATCTTAATGTTATTGTGTGAATCTCTCCAAGTGCAGCCAATGTTAAATGTAGCACAAACTGCACTTTTATTGTATGTCCCAACCTGACAAGTATTTTTTTTCAAATAGCTGACAAAAGGGGAGAAATCTTCAAAATACTCAAGTTGAACTTGGCCTGGTGGATAAATCTCTCATTATGGTAAACTAAGAATAAACGTATCATAACCATGAAGCAAGAACATCATCACGCAGGGTGGAACAAAGATGACAAGTTCATGCTAGGATAGGAAGATGAGATGTCCTGGAACAGGCACCAGCCATCAAATGTGTTATAGTGGATGAGAGGTGGGCATTTGTTCCCATGTGATATAACAGAATAGTGTATTTCAGCCCATGAATGCTGCTCTGAAGCACGTGCTATGTAGACAGATGTTTACTTAATAGCCTTGTGCTGATGGACGTTCTACTGTGGATGTGTTATCTCTAAATAGTGATATATTGAAATGTCATTTCATAGTGGATACATATTGACCAAGATGTACTAACCTGCCAAAATTTAGCTCTTTAGCTAAATGGTAAATATGATTCCTGTCGATAAGTGAGTGAGTGAACTTTGCATACACATAATATATATCACCTCTCGCTTCACTGGCTTCAGGAACAGCTTCAGGCCATAAGATCACTGAATTCCCAGTACCCTGGTCCTCCCTTCCTTGCACTGTGTACTGTACCCTCCTGTAGGTTAATCTTATTATCTTATCTACTGAATGTATTTATTTATGCGTTTATTTACCTTCTACTACTCTTGTTTACTGTATTTATTTATACATCACTGAAACTCTGGCACAAAAATTTCACTATGCTCTTGCAATGTATGTGATAATAAAGATCTCTAATCTAATATAGATTAAACAGATACGTAAGAATGATTAGCCTAATTTATGAGAAAACTTATCATGAAAATAAAGATTTGTAAATGCTTAGTTTTAAAAGGAATTGTAAAAAAATATTGATTGGTAATACTATATGTGCTATAAAATACTATGTACAGTATTGATAAAATCTAATAAATCTTACCCTGGTAGCTGCTAGATTAAAAATTGATTTGTGCCAGAGCTAACAATGAAAGGCACTATATACAACAATGTATTTCTTGTATAGTTTAAAAATTACACAAGCAATGTCACAATAGGCTTTTGCTAATCCTGTCTTGGCAAGTCACCACTTTAAGTGAACACTAATTTATGAGAGTAAATCAGGCAGCAGTGTATTAGGTTTGTAGCTGGCATTTCCTTCCTGTGTTCATGTGATCTTATTTCCATTGTCCAAAAACATGTTTTTAGGTCAAATCACAAATCTTACTGCTGTAATATGACTCTTACTGAGTTTAGCTGTGCCCTGAAATGGATTGCGATTCTGCTTGCCCATTATAAACTCCTGTTTTGTTCTAGTCACTGCTGAGGGGTATTAAAAAATGAAGCAAATTAAGATGATGCACTGATAGCTGCTATAGTAAATCTGCATCATCTTAGTCATTTTTCTCACCCCTGAATTAAGTACAAAAAACACCTGTTTATTAAAAATTGATTTGTGTAAATGAACATTTTGAAACACACCATACAAAACACTGGACTCAGGGATAGCTAACTTTAAAGGAACTATATCGGATAAAGTCTATTTTCAGTTTCAACTTCTTTGCTTGGCAGGGCCGGCCTATATTTGGGGGTTCTTCCAGCTGCGCTCAACAGGTTTTCTCCACAGTCCAAAGATGAGCTCAGTGTTACCAGATCAGGTTTTGTTTTAGCATTAAAAAGTATTTCAAAAGGCAAGTATTTAGATTGAAGTGATGCCCTATTTGTAATTTTTATTAAAACCTCATACCATTTTCTGTCCCATCAAAGAGCTAGTTAAAGTTTGCAATATGAAACTCCAATTGTTTTTCTTGCCTGTATCTGGGTCTTTTTGATGCCACTGCATTCAAGGAAATTTGTTGTGAAACTCTGAGTTTTGTTGAGATATCTCAAATGATGTACACATTTGTGAAATTCCAAAATCTCCCATTGTAAAAACTGGTGAATTTGAAAACTTGTGCAGAATTTTTCTATGTTTTAAAACAATGGCAACTATGGATTACCAGTAGTTTACTATTTTGGTTTTACCCTGAGAGCAATTACATCAACTTTTGCAAATTTTCTTCTTTTACTTGTCTGAAACATGTGTACATGACAAATATGTACTCAGTGTTTACAGTTACACCTTGAAAACATCATAATATCTGCATTATTTACACATTATAATGATTCAGTATTTCCTGGGCACTATAATTTATTTGCAAAACTCCAGATCTGCTCTTGATCATGGTTCGATACAGATAACAATTTAACCTTGAGACTTCAACAGATTTTATCTATTCAGTATATTTTTCAAAAATGTAAAAATGTCATGAACAGGAAATTTGAATTACAATTAGTCATAGACCCGCCACAAGTACCTAACAGCAGGACATCAATCAATGCCATTTTTAAATTACCTGAATTGGACTCTGCTCTCTATGAAAGCCACTGAGTCACCAAAAGCCGACTATTACAAAAATATTTAAAAAACAGAAGTCTGATAACTGACTCATTGAAGTACCTAAAAGTAAAATAATTCAAGTTTGAAATCAGTTAACTAAATCATTGAATGTACCTCGATATTATGCGATTTGTAGATTTAAAAATTTTTTTTTTATTATTTATCTATTTAAATCTATTTAAATCCTGATCAAATATGGACAGCCAGTGCTGAAATTGAATTCGCTAACACATACAAAAGAGACCTGTCTCAGATTTCCAAAAAAACAAAATATTGAATATCGTAATTATTTTTCCTTTTTACATAAAATACAAATTATGTCAGATATATGAAAATAGGAATTGGAATGGTAGTGTGGTAGTGTAAATGGATTTTTAAAATACTTATTATGAAACAAGCTGTATTAAATAAGCACTGGGTAGCAAAAAAGCTCCTTATGGAAAGCTTAAAACAAAAGAATCCCTTCCAGACAGCATATTTAAAATGGCTGTAAATATTCAACTGTGCATATGTTGAAAGATTTTATACAGGATTAAAACTGACTGACTGATCAGTCACTCTTCATGAAAGTGTTCATTTTATTTACACCATTTTCCTGCTGTTTCAAGTCACTGAAAAGTGACTCACCATGTTCAACTGCAGTGACAAATCGTGTTGCGGGCCAGCTGTCTGACTTGTGTTTCATAAAAAAAATAATTCAACCACAAATAACAAAAGTGAAAAAGCATGGCATTTCATGTCCATTTCTCTCATTTATTTAAACTACAGAAAACATGACATGAAGTTGCTTTTTTAAATTATTATTTAAGTAAAGCCATTTTATAAGTGGTTGGCTGTAGGTGTCTTTCCTTCGTATGTTGGTCAGAAAGAGTGTTTGACAAGGATACATACAACATAACAATGATATATCATATATATTTCTCTTCTGGTTTGTCCTGCTTCCACTTCAAAACCGGTGCTGCCCACACGCAGCCGACACGGCATTTCTCGCTTCGTATTTGTACTCTTCCAAACCCATCCCCACGCTGCCTGTGGCTCTTCTTCAAAACTGGTCCCACCCACATGCAGCTGACACGGTATTTCTCGATTCCTATTTGTCCTCTTCCAAACCCTTTCCCATGCTGCCTGCGGTTCCTGTGTCTTTACAACAGCTTCTTACACAGCAAACATCAGAAGCAAAAATTATCGTGAACACATTCGAGAATACAACTCTTCTCTAGCGTTTGCTTCCATGGGTGCACAGATAACTCAACCTCCTGGCCACAGACCATACGGTTTTAAAATACAAGGGCAAATCTATCACCAAATCTCTCCACTATACGCTAACACTTCTACCTCTCCAGGATATGGACAGTTGTATGTTTGTGACACAGTGCAAGCTACTGAAGTACGCTTACAAAATAAAGCAAACTCTGTATGCAGCGAAAACTTACTTCTCCAGCTAGACTCCATGTTCAGAACCATCAACCCCTTCGCTAAATCATACAAACATGAGCATGAAATCGCTCAGTCCAATCCAACAGCATCTGTACGAATGGTTTTCAAGGAAAACCCTAGGCAGGATTTACGACGATACAATGCCCCAACATGTCACACCGATGTTGCAGCGATTTTCGTCGGAGAAGATGGTGAACCGCCTGCCGAAAGGGACATTTGCGTCTATCCCATAGGCAACTCCTGTAAACAGATTTCCACGCTCAATATGAATTGCAATCCTATGGTTTACCCACTTTTATTCCCTTACGGAGACATTGGCTGGCACAAAGATTTACAACATGTTCCCGATAAAAGAACCACCAAGCGAATAAGGCTTACTCAATGCCAATTTTACTCGTACAGATTAGCAATGAGGAATATATTTAGTATTTTGCACTCCAGCGGCAAACTATTCCAACAGTACGTCGTAGATGCGTATGTTAAAACAGTGGTTGCGCGTCTCAACTATCTCAGATTACATCAACAAGATCTGCGCGTGGAACAATACAAAGGACTATCAGACGCACTGCAGGCAAATGCTGAAAATAACGTATGTGTAGGCAAAATGATCATATTACCGTCCACATTTCCAGGAAGTCCAAGATACATGCAACAAAACTATCAGGATGCCATGGCCATAGTACGTAAATTCGGAAAGCCGGATTTATTTATCACTTTCACATGTAATCCTGCTTGGCTGGAAATTTTACATGCACTGTCGGATACCCAAAGACCAGAGCACAGACCTGATACCATTCTTCAGCCACGGTCAGTTGTACGTGGCTTTTTCTAGGGTTAGATCTTTCGACTCATTATCTGTCTTCTCCACCAAAACACCTATGCACAACTTCGTCTTTCAAGAAGTATTTATTTCTTCTTGATTTATGAATTCCTTTCTCACCGTTTTCCATTCCTATTCTTACACCGCCGTATGCTATGGCGGGCGTCGGCTAGTTACAATATAAATAAGTATTACCCATGTACCAGGTTAAAAAGAACTACATATAATGAGTCAGTGGCTAAAGCTGCTCCAGGACATTAATATCCTTTCAAATCGAAATAATACCTTTAATGTAAAATAGGCTAGTTTTCACAACATAACTTCTGTTTCTTTCTAAAATGGCAAGGATAGACAAAGTACTCCACTTCTCCCAACAATTCGCAAATAAGTAAGGAGAACAACAGCTTATTTTCAGACCAACTGAAATGGTTTGGTATATTGGAAATATAAGAAGATGGAAACCATAGACCAAACACAAATGTATATAAAATAAATAACGGGGCATATATTGAAGTAGAAGGATATTTTGAAACTAATCAAAAATGCTACGGTATAGCAATATAGCTAAATAAAATATCTATATAAAAATACCATTAATATCTCCACCAAAATAAAATAATGTTCCAATCTTTACTGGTGTAATGTGTCATTGTAACAAGCAATTAACATTCACCATACCTAAATACAGTAACCAATCAGCTCTTATTCCAAATTACATTAGCCTACTGTAGCTAAGCCCTCTGGTTTTACTCAGTTGGGCAGATGAATAGGAAAATAAAGGCACTACATCATGGTTTCTTCCCATGGAGCATATCTGCAGATTCAGACTTCCACTGAGCATTCCAGTGTATGTCCTGCAACTCCTAGCCACTTTGGTATGGAGGACTACATATCTTGCTTTGCCAGGAAACACTGAAGTTGCTTCTGCTCCAGACCCATATGCCCTGACCTATTCAGTTTTCGAGAGATGCAAGTTCCTCACTTATCAACCTAGTAACATCTGCCAGATGAGCTTTAAATTGGATAAGTGTACATTCATGGATATTTAAAGTTAATGAAAAAAAAAATAAAAAAGAGAATGACTGTTGCATACAATAGGCTTCTTCTTTATGTAATTGACATGCCTATTACAAGAAATCAGAGACCATAACGATAGAAGAAGCACTTCAAACTCCTTTGGGATTGGTATAACTTTCAGAAGTGCAGCTGACCACAATTGAATGTGTTACATGTTTCGATCATTATCTGTATTTTCATAACTAAATGTGCATGTAGTAATAAAGTGCATGACTGGAATGTGAAAACTGCAAGCACAGCAGTAATAAATGGTAATTGTGCTTTTAAAAATAACTTTTAGGACTGGCAGCATACAGGTTTTTTCTTTTAATCTGTGCACAGCAACAAAGATTAATCATCATTTTGCACCAGCACTGGGCAAGCAGAATTTCTAAGTGTATATAGTTTATTACACATAACCTAAACCATCTTGCCTACATAGTAAACTTGGTAGAGCTGAAGCAACAAAAAGAAAGGATGAAAGCAATTGGTTTTTCAGATTCCAGTACTAGGAGTAGAAAAATTTTTTAATTTTTATTGTATTTAATGAAAAACACATTGATTGTTATTTACAGTTTCGATTTTTCGAACAGGTCAGAGGCTGAAACTCCCTTTATGCATTCTTTATAGTTC
The DNA here is from genome assembly GCF_900747795.2 of Erpetoichthys calabaricus. NCBI lineage: Eukaryota > Metazoa > Chordata > Cladistia > Polypteriformes > Polypteridae > Erpetoichthys > Erpetoichthys calabaricus. Next base: position 174,838,310 of record NC_041401.2, read on the forward strand.
ACATATCACTTGTGTGCATTTCCAAATGTGAAAAAGTGGGGTAGCACAGTAGACTTCTATCATTTTGCATTGTTCCTTAGTGACCTTACTGCATCACTGCAACAGGTTCACAATTCACCTCTGCTGAAATAATAAAACAAATTCAAAACATAAAACATAATAGTCAGTCTATCAACCTTATATGTTTTGCTAAGAGCTAGGTTGTCCCTAAGGAACATTCAGGCACTGTTTAAAAGCTAATAAGTTTTTCATTTAAACCGCAAGAAGCTTTGATTTTTCCAAAGAAAATGTACAGAGCAATTATTTTTTAAAATGTTACAAATATTTTGTGTACTAAATAATTAATAAATGCACTTTTTACATGTCATTTTGCACACAAGGAGACCAGCATTCATGTGTTGTGTGCTCTCTGTGGGTAGTTTTCATACTCTCCCTGTGTCTACAGGGTTTACTCCATATGCACCAATTTCCTTCCACAGTCCAAAGACATTCAGGTTAGCAGGGCTGGCAATGCTAGACTGGCCCTAGTGTGTGTTTGTGTGTCTGTATTAACCCTGCGATGGCCAGGCACCCTGTTCAGAAACTGTTTTTGCTTGTGCCTGATGTTTGCTGGGATAAACAGGTTTGGAGAATCGCCAAATTGATGGATAATGCATTATTATTTGGAAAGAGAACAACTGAAAGAAATAATGTTCTAAAGTGACTTTTTACATTTAGCAAATCATAATAAAATAAAAAAGCTCTATATCTTAATGTTTAAACTGATTATGTACATTTTACAATTGTGTTACTCCCCAGGTTCTGCTCTCTGGTTTTATTTTTTCAGCACATCTGAAGATCATATCTTCAAGTGTACAAATCAAACTAATAGTTTCACAAAATAATATCTGTTTTACAAGATGAAATAAAAAACTGGGAGGAAATATTAGCACATTGACAAATGTTTACTGCAAATAAATGCCCTCTCCAACTCCAGCACTTGAGCGTCAATTTATTTAATAAGCAGGGCTAGAACTACTGTTTTACATCTGTCAGCTTTTAGTGGCTAACATATTAAAGAAACAAACACACTGATAAGCCAATTGGAAATGTGATTTGGTTTAAAATTTGAAGGGGACATCCCATAATTTAGGCTATAGCACAAACTAGACCTGCAACTTAAGTATTGGGGAGAGTGTGTGCCAATGCACCTCAAGGGTATACATACTGTATGTTCTACACACATTAGAGCTGCTCCCATAGACAATCAACTCTCCAACTTGCCAAATAACATCAAATTCCTTGTCCATTCGGTATTCTGGTATTTCCTGTTCAGACTGTGATTAAGCTAGACATATCTTAATAGGGATGCCTCTACTTCAGGAGGGAATGTATTCACAAGATCTTAAAAAGCAGTAAACATCTCCCCACAAGGCATCATCAGGAATATGAACCTCATATTTCATGTTACCAAATGGGAGAAACTGCTGTGCTCACCACTCTATATTTATGTTTGTTTGTACTTTTCATATATCATTGTTATACTGATTGGAATCAACTACTTTTAATTCAGTGCTGATACATTTTAAGGTAAATATTACTTAATGTTTAAAATGTGTTACATTATTTACATATAATGATATATATGATTCATAGGGTTGTTTGCTGCCTTCTGCTGGATAGTGCGAACAATTTTTGCAGCTTCTCACAACAGTGAAAGTGAGTTAAGTATGTCCAGTCAATTACTTCATGAACGGTTTACATTTTTAAGTGGAGTGTGTACTTATAACCATGATAGTTTAATGTAACAAATTATTGTATGCCAACAATACTCATTCATTAAGAAAACCAATACTATACTAAAAAGACATCTGGCTCAGGTGCAGTGTATTACTGATGGTCTCCACCTATATATAGAAATGGGTAGATCACTGATCTTAATTAATTAATGAGAATAAATCTCTCCTCTCCTGTTGAGGTCCAACAAGATGGTAGAGATATAAATCAAAGTAAACAAAAATTAAGGCAAAATGGCATTCAAAACAAGTCAGGAAAATTACAGAGGGACACAAATAAAGGAAAGGAAACAAGATCATCTTAAATCCACTGAACATGTAAAGGAGCTCAGTGCAGTCTATCATACAGAACTAAAAAAAACATGAAACTATAAGCACACTGCCTGGTTCAGGCTGCACCTCAAACTTTAGCTGCTGAACAAAAATGGCACTTTCTATAGAGACGACTGTGATGTCAACTGTCACTATGACCGAGTTGCAGAAGTCAGTGACTGCCACTGGTCATGGATTAACAACCACCAAAGCATTGCACAAAAAGGGCCTTTATGGAAGAGAGGCCAGAAGAAGCCTAGCCAGAAAAAACAATGTCTGCTCATAAAGAATTTGAACAAATTCTACTGGAAGATGCTGCAAAGACACAGCAGAATTTCTTGCTGTTTGGTGAGAATGAAGTTGAAATTTTGGTTTGAACACTAAGTGGGGTGTCTGGTGCAAATCTAACACTGCACAATAGCCAGATAACACCACTCCCACTACAAAATTTGGTGATGGCAGCAACATGTTGAAGGGATGTTTTTTTCAGCAGCACAGACAGGCAATCTGTTCAGGATGGACAGGAAGATGAATGCTGCACAATGCAGACAGATCCTGGAGGAATACTTGAACCCTCTGAATGAAAGCTTAAACTGAGAGGAACTTTGTAAGATGACAATGAGTTAAGGTGTACCTCTGGAGTAGCAATGGAGGCCGAAAATGAAGTAAATTGTCCTTGAGTGGCCCAGTTAGAGCCCGGACCTTAACCACCACTCATCTCTCTTTAACTAACTTGACACATTTTCAGCAACTTTGCAAGGTGGAATGCGAAAATCTTGTTGCATAACATTGTGCAATGTTAACAGAGACTTAAAAGACTTGCTGTAATAGCTGTGAGAGGTGGTTCAACCAAATATTGAAGGAGGGGTTATGAATACTTACAAATTTTGGAACTCTGGAAATGAAACAAAAAAATGTAAAAAAAAAATAATACTTTCATTTCAATGTGGAAAATTACCACACTTGGGGAAAATGGATTCCAGTTATACAGCAAGTTCAATCCTATGTTTTAAATGCAAAAATTATGGGCACCATGAAATGCTGAAAAAATACATCTAAAGTATTTAAACAAATATGAGTTCATGATTTTTCATGAGTATATGAGGGTGACAATATATAAGGAAGTATGTGACTAAACGCGTAGTTTAAGCAAGGGCAATTGCTTCTCACAAGCTAGTTGGTCACTTATATGAAAAAAATGTTTGTTAAATGACAAGTGACAATCAGTCAATCAAGCTTATTTGGTTAACTATATGTAGGTTTTTCCAATTTTCTCATCCAGACAGACGCTTTCTGAAAGCTGTCAAGTTTTCTGCCTCAATGAAAAAGCTTGACAATATGCTCCACATTTCCACAAATCTTTGAGTAAAGAATTGCATCCTGCATTCCTTCTTGTGTAACTGGGCTTTAATCATATGGGTAAAGCTGCAGGAGCAAGATGAACTCACTGCATCTCTGGGACGCAAACTTGTGTACAGCTCTGAATATGCAGATTGAAAAGAAGACAAAACAAGGCAACTGAGAAAAAGAACAACTATATCGGGTCAACTGGGACAAAGAAAAACTACATTTGGTCAAATGATTCTTGGGCATTTGTCATCAAGGATGTATTTTTTTCTGCAGTATTCTCACTGCACTTGAGCTCTGTTACATACTCTCCTTTGTGTACCTAGTCTTCTGGTGTCTCTCACACTGCTATTACAACAATTTTGTGTCATGGCACCAATATAACCAAGTTGCTCTTGCATGGTAGTACTCAAACCAGGAGTTGCTCTCACTGAGCACTTGCGACACAAACCCAATGCCTTCATGCCTTGAGGAAACCCAACAGTGACTATCCAATTCAATTGAGCCAAAGGAAAATTGGTAGGCTCAAGTGACTACTTAGACTCTTTGACAGAAAATGTGCCTCTCCCCATAGGCGTATCACTCCACTTGATCTTTTCTACAAATGCATTTCCTGTTTATGTTCATCTGTCTCTCTGACTATTTATTATTTAAATAAAAGAATTTTGCTAGGTCAACTTTGATGATATATTTGAGTCATTCAATAATTTAGTACCTTTTATTTCCCATGCATGTACAAGTTCTTTATTGAAAAATAACATTTTAAATGCAACAAATTAATCTCTTTTTCAGTAATCTATTTTCATTGTGAGGTGTTCAAACATGAGGACTATTACCAAGTAAGTTATAAACCAGCAAAGAAATATAAAAAAAAGACAATTTTTAAATTATCCTCTGTGGCGGACAGCCAGGTCCCATGACCGGCCAGGACACCCCTTCAATGTATGTCCCGGGAGACCAACCATGGACTACTCAATACCTCCCCCAGGACGCTTGGTGGCAGCCTCCCTGGCTGACGAGGGTGCTTCAGTTTCCCGCAGGGCTCCATTGGAGATGGAGTCCTCCACAGCCCAGTTGGGATCTAGATGGATCCCGGAGCCCTGCTGTACAAATCTTCAGCCCCACCCGAAGTGTGATTGGAACCAGGTGGTCAAGCACCTGGAACACTTCCGGGCAGGCTATAAAAGGGGCCAGCCACCACTACTCAGTGGCCAGAGTCGGGAGGAGAGGACGAAGCTTCAAGGGAGGAGTGGTGATGCCAGAAGGGCGTGTTACTTTGTGTGTTTAGTGCTTTATTTGGGACTGTGTTGTGGCTGGAGGGATTACGGGAAAGACGTGCCCTCCAGCTGAAGAAAAATAAACATTTATTTGATTTTTATATGTGCCTCCATGTGAGTTTATGTCGGGTCGGGCGCAAGAAGGCGCTATTGTTACACCACCCAGACATATACAATTTAAATGCAGTGTAGATATAAAAAAAACTTGTGTGATGTTCCATGGGTGAAAAATAGTATCCCAAAAAAACAAAAATGTGTCTTTTTTGAAATTCTAAGGTAATGGGAAACTCTTTTAGAAGACAAAACCTAACTTCAACATTTAATAAATGATACTTTTGCATTTCATTGGTGTACTGTTTGAAATGGACTATTTTCATTATATTTATTTTTCTTGTGAGCTGTTTTCTACCTTGGAAATCCTATGTATTGGCAGAGGCTCTAGCTCCTCCTAACCATGACTTAAAATATTTGAGTGAATACTTGTTATGGCTTAAGGATAAAAGACTGACTTAAGGACACATAAGAAGTTATTCTGATGCTATTGATTGCCTCAGATCTATGTCATAGTGAAACCTCTTTAAACAAATTATCCAAATTAACCACCCCAAGTGAGTTGCATTACCATAACCACAGCTACTATAGTGCTTCACAGTGTTACACGGTAAATAAAAAGAAAAGCAGTGTGAACAGTAAAAGCTGAAACAGGTGAGGTGCAGATTCACGTGACACTGTTGAGCTTTTCCAGTAAGTATGATTCAACAGACAGGAAAAGATGATGCACAGAAAATGAAAATGTCCCATAAGGTTGTTATTATTATTACTTTATTACTTATTATTTGACTGATCCCTTTATTCAAGGTAACATATAACATTTAAGATACAACTGGTTACATTTATTTTGCTTATAAAATTGGAGAACAGGTAGTTGAAGTGACTTGCTCATGGTTGCACAGTGTCAATAGCAGGATCTGAACCCACAACCTCAGGGTATGTAGTCCTACATTCAAACAGTTATGCAACAGAGTAGACGAACTTGTACTGGTGAATTTAGAACTTCAAAAGAGTTTCACCTTATGGATGTATGATTCACAACTAAGAACTACTGTTCTCTCTGCTTGTTTCACTCTCATATTTTACTGATAATGATGGATAAATATGAACAGGATTGTTCAGTCAAGCAAAATGTATAATACTGCAAATGTAACTACATACACATACACACACTGTATCAATGAATATCATACCTTCTACTGCATATAGTCTATAACAATATATAGATATAATGGCAACAACTTAGGAAATGGTATAATATTTACGTGAGATTGAGGACTTCAAATCAGTTAACTGATCTGAAATTTGGGCCATTTAAATTTTTTACCTACTTAAACAAAGACTCATTTATCACATTTTTGTAACGATAAGTCATATTCAAAAACAACTGCAATAGCAGAATGCAATTACATGCATTAGAAGGCATTAGATAAATGCTTTTTAACAACAATTTATCATGTCATGTAGTTAAAAAGCTGTAGAAAACTGGCTTGTGGTGGCTCAGTAGTTTTCACTGACAGCATATTCTAACTCAAGTGTTGTAAAAAGAGGGAATGCTTGACTTGCTATGGTTAGTTGTTGGATGTGGAGGGTCTGTGACTAATTTTAGTTCAAATTTCTTAAATAATATATTTTTGAAAGACATAACTAATTGGGAGTTAAACTTGTTGAAGTCTCAGGGTAAAATTGTTGGCTGCTTCAAACCATGAAGGTGAGCAAATCTGAAGCTTTGCCAGTAAATTAGCTTCAGAGAAATTCTGAGTCTTTATAATGTAGCCATGAGGTTGCATATACATATACACACACACACACATACTATATATATATATATATATATATATATATATATATATATATATATATATATATATATATATATATATATATATATATATATATACATACATACATATATACATACTAGCCATGTGTGCCCAACTACGTTGCGCGTGTTAAAGTTGTCTGTGAAGGGCTCCCTGTTTAAACGCGGCTGCCAGTCGTGAACTGGGCCCTTCGTCGCACAGCATTATGATTTTTTATAAGGGAAACAAAATTACAAAACAAAACCCTTGGACATTGATTCGATAGGAACGGCCTACTCGGAATCACTGTCCGAATAGTAATTATGTGGTGCTGTAGGAGCATTTCTGCTTCTCTCCTTTCACAGTCCATCTCGTTTTCACGAGACGTCCGTCTCGTTTTCACGACGCTGTCGTTTCCTCTCACGATCTCTTCTCAACCTTTCTCCAATCTCGCAGGTTGCTTTGTGGCAATCCAAAGAGTAAGGCAATATACACGGAGCAATGGTTACAAAAGGGGAACACATAGGTATCCAGGCTCTTTAAAGCATAAATAGGGATCACTTCACTGACATGTGAGCAAGCCAGGGTACAACTGTGAGACGCGCAGCACTCGCCGGCTACAACGTAACAATAATAATTTCCGGAACGTGCTGTTACGTTGTCATTCATTTTACCCACTGTCTTTCTTTCATTCATATGTTACGTAGGCACATACCTTTTATCTTCGGCAATCTCATTCTCTAACCAGGCCTCAGGAGCTAACCAGCGTAACACTGTCCATCACCCCTTTCGTTATTCTGGCACATTGTTGACATCCGTGAGTAACAACAACGTACTAAACTGGAAGGTGGTCTACGCATGCGTGGAATTCGCGGACAAACAAAGATCAAGATCCAAATGAAGATTATATATAAAGACTAGTTAATTTAAAGCACAACAATTTGTTTAGTTTGAATGTCTGTGTTTTGAGGTGTGACTGGAGTACTACAGTCTTCAGTAGTATAAGCCTGGAGGAGATTCTTAATGCAATGCCTATGTTTTAGCTGTCTCTCTACTGCCATCTAGTGCTTCTTCTTCTAATTCATTTGCGAACAAACAAAGATCAAGATCCAAAGAAGATTATATATAGAGATATATATATATACACACACATATATATATATAATTCACTAACAGATATGCAAACTGCAGTAGGTGCTTTTCACCTTATATGCGAACACACATTAAAAAAAAAAAAAAGCATAAAAATATTGTAATATGTTGTGTTATTACCAAATGTATAGTTATATATCATATAGTTGGCAGTACTAGGGTGTTGTACCGTGTTAGCCATTATGAATGTAGAGAAAAGCCAAGCAAAATGACACCTTTTATTGGCTAACTAAAAAGATTACAATATGCAAGCTTTCGAGGCAACTCAGGCCCCTTCTTCAGGCAAGATGTCAATCTTGTCAATATAGTTGGCATGAATATATATAAGGTGTTTAAATATAGTTCACACTAACGTATAATATTATATGTGTATATGTATACATACAAATATAATAAAAATGTTAACAAAATGAGTGAAACACACTATGCAACAGTGAATATTGTCATGGCTCAGGCTTAACCAAGTTACAGTTCCTACTTCTTTTCCTCGTCTTTTTATTCCTGCCATGTCCTATATCTTGTTGACAACCTCTTCCTTATTCTCCTTCTCCGCTGAAGTTGAGCCTTATTGCTCTATTGCTGACCTGGCTGAGGGACTGGAGATCCTTTTAAAGAACGGCCCAAGAATGCTCTACTCTAGGGTCATGCCCTGACCATTTCCCAGACAGAAAAAAAAAACTCTAAACTTACATCGCCATGCCCTGCTTTCCTTGACCATACACGTTATACAGCATAACTTGGAAATATAAGTAATTCATTTTTTTAGATCAATATTCATATACTAATTACCATATTTAACAAACAAACTTTCGAAATGCTACATTAAAAAAAACTACTTTTAACTGTTTTTTCCATATAATCTGTTCTATGTGATATAGGTATATGAGTAATTAATGTTACTTACTGTAGCCCTCCATTTACAGTGAAAACAAAGCACACACTGATCACAACTGGATCATTTTTACCAGATTTTCTTCATGTTTGTCTATTTCATATTTCTTAAAATAAGAATGGTACTTTGCCAGATTTATTTGCATTTTCCCATTTTGTGCTTTTTTTGCTAAGCTGCCTGTGCATGTGTACAATGTTTTTCCAATTCATACAAAATAAAACTGTTAAAAAACAGCTTAAATTTCTCCTTAATATCTCCAGAAGCCCCAACCAAGTGCCTATTCCAAACAAATAATACAATGTACAACTGTAAACTGCATTTCAATTAAAGAAATAAAAATCAGCAGGAAAACGCCAAAAACATTGCATTGTGTTTACATGTTTGACACATGGAAATACTGCAGTTAACATGTACAGTATACATTCATTGACTCATTCATTTTTAAAATCTGCTTATTCTAATATAGTGTCACTGGAGGACCAGAACCTATTTTTGCAGCACAAGGCACAATACAGGAATCAACTGTGTAAAGGATGTTAATACTAAAGTAATGGTTTTGTACAGTACTCCTTGTATTTCTCTGTAACTTGGAGCAGTGAAATGATCAAAAAGCAGAAAATATCAATAAACATAAGCTGTCAAAATATAAAATGAACTGTAAATATATGCAGCACATGATACAAGCCTAGAGGCAAAATGAAAATTGTTTCAAATTATTCAGTTAAAACAATAAGTGTTCAGCTGCAAAATATTAACAATCATGAATCTTGTTTAAAAAAAAGAAAAAAAAAAAAAAAACATTCATTGTAATTGTTTAATGTATATACACTCCAAAGAAGCGGTTTACAGTCATCTGGCAAAAAACCTCAAAACTTTAATTTGTATAAGTGTAACACATTTGTTTTTTTTTCCAAATAACATGGCCTTTTTAAATAAGTAGTCTTTAAAAACCTTTGCTATTAGTGCTAAAAATAAAAGAAAAATAGTATGTATATTTCATTGTATACAATTATTTATGTATTTATTTTTGATATCATTTATACATACCTTTAATATAAAACTAACATCTACTACCACAATCTGAACAACAGAATAACAAAGTAGATCTACTGAAAAAATTCTAATTCAGAATGATCCTGTAATTAACACTAAAGGTAATCAAATACCAAATGACAAAAACAAAAAAGGGGCTAAAATAGTGAACCATATTGGTAACGTACCATTCTCTGTATTATTATTGTTACAAACCTTGCTGATTGTTGTTCTTCTTAATTTAAAGTTGGCCTAGGACACGAGAGCTGTAACTGTGTTGGACAACCGTGGACCTCCCAGAGGTTTATCTTGTCTAGTAAAGCTTCAATTTGATTAAGTTGAAATTCTGTTTTACTGTGTTTTTAATCTTATTAGTACTTTCACATATACATATCATGTTCCATTCTTCTATTATTACTGGGAAAATTCACTGGCCAGGTGTTTCTTACTGGTTGAGAATTTCCTGTTGCAAGATTCAGGCTTCCCACCGGTATCAAAATGTGAAAGGCCCAGACAGCGAGACAGACAGACAGACTGATAGACAGACAGACAGATAAAAATGAAGAAGATGAGAAAAGTGTTACATGCAGAAGAGACACATATAAATATCTGCTAAAGTTCTGGCAATGTGAAGGTATGGAAAAGTGACCAAATTGCTGATGATCCAAAGAGTACCACTTCACCACTTGAAAAATAGTAAACATTTTGCTTTGGCTTGAGTTTGTATAGCTCATGTGGAACTAACAAATTTATTCTTGAAAGATAAGAATGTTAACTTGTGCATCAGTAGAATAATTTCCAAAGAAAACATATCTATACTAATTAATAAAAGGCAAAGCCCTCACTGACTCACTGACTGACTGACTCATCACTAATTCTGCAACTTCCCGTGTAGGTGGAAGGCTGAAATTTGGCAGGCTGATTCCTTACAGCTTACTTACAAAAGTTAGGCAGGTTTCATTTCGAAATTCAACGCGTAATGGTCATAACTGGAACCTCTTTTTTCACAATATACTGTAATGGACGGCAGCTCGATGGCCGTGGGAGGAGGAGTTGAGTGTCACGTCATCACGCCTCCCACGTAATCACGTGAAAAGACTGTGAACGCAGTAGGGAGAAATGAAGGATGAGCCGCAAATAGCGAAGAACAAAAAATTCATTAAACAATTCAGAAGGGAGCGAAACAATAAGAAGCGAGCGAGTGAAGCATACAAGCATCTTCATAAGGGAAAAAAGCACGGTGTAAAACGGAAGTTTAAATTAAGTTTATAGAAACGCTCCCGCTGCGGATTGCAATAACATATTCGTGAGATAAAAGTTTAATGAGAAGACACGAGGTATAAACAAACCACACGCCGGAGCGCAACGTTAGGGGCTTCACCTACTGGCGCTGACGTTGGAGATTCGATTCCCGAGAGCGGATGCAGTGAGTGTGTACGCCTGATGAGTCCAGAATTAGGGAGAAACACGTGTCGCATACTCTTTGCATTATTTGAAAGTAAACTATTAAAACCATTCTATGATCTGCTTCTCGCAACTGAAAGATGGCGGATGTTAGCTGACTTGCTGACCGCAACGTTAGGGGCTTCAACTCTGGCGCCGCAAACAGCGAAGAACAAAAAATTAATTAAACAATTGAGAAGGGAGCGAAACAATAAGAAGCGAGCGAGTGAACCATACAAGCATCTTCATAAGGGAAACAAAGCACGGTATAAAACGTAAGTTTAAATTAAGTTTATAGAAACGCTCCCGCTGCAGATTGCAATAACATATTCGCAAGATAAAAGAACGCAGTAGGGAGAAATGAAGGAAGAGCCGCAAACCGCGAAGAACAAAAAATAACAGAAAGAGGGCACGTGGCGGACGTAAGGCGACTTGCTGACAAACCACAAGCGTGACCTGGCAGGTAACCACCCATACAATCAGATTGTGATTCAGAAAACGAATGCCATGAATGTAATTACCACGATCTACATACTGTCAAATAAATGAAATACACGCCGTAGCGCGACAGCTGTGAAAAGGGAGCTTCACAAAAAAACAGATCCTTAACAAATTGTTATTGGTATATTTTCGATCCGTTTAAAAAGGTTTTCTTTTCTTCTTAATAAAAAATTAAAAGCAGTACTTCGCCGCAACGAAGCGCGAGAATTTGGCTATATATATATCTGCTTCTCGCAATTAAAAGAGGGCACGTCGATCTACATACAAGGCGAAAGTCTTGCAGCATTCAAAGATGATGGTTTGGGATAAGTACACCATGGAACATAAAAGAGCTTATGAAGCCTTGAACCGAAAAAAGCAAGATCTCAGAGATCGTAAAAAAAAAAAAAAAGGAGGTAATGTCGTTTTACTCGCTGTAGATTTTAGTCAAACATTACCAGTTATTCCACGAGGGAGACCAGCAGATGAACTCAACGCGTATTTAAAATCCATGCTTCTCCCACGGTCGATTATATGTCGCGTGTTCTCGGGTAGGTACACCAAAAAATGTATACATTTAAGCATGTAATGGGCAAAGAAAAAATGAGTTATACCCGAAGGCACTGCAGTAGTACTCAATGTAACTTTACTTCTTAAATGTTAATGTTTTACTGTTTAATAATTTATACGCTTCTTATATGTTGTTCAAATTCTTTTATCAAAATACCAGTGACAGCGCAATGCACGATAACATGGAGTGAATACACCATACGCATCCGCCCACGGCCGCCCTGGTGTGCGCAGATAGGAGTTGATTCTACAGTAAAATAAAATAAAGATAAAAAGAGTAATACAATCATCACCCATAAAGCGGATAGCAGACGTGACGTACTATATGTGTACCAAATTTCAAGTCAATACGTGAAACGGTTTGCGAGCTACAGGTGATTTAAAATCCTGGACAGACAAACAAATAGCCACGGTAGCAAATTATAGAAGAAGATTTTACTGTTTAATAATTTATATTTATATGAAATGTGCTTCTTATATATTACTTCATATTCTCATATGATAATGATGTTAATGTTGTTTATATTGATTTCTATGTTATTGTAAGTGCGTGTATGTATATATATATATACACACATACATACATACATACATACATACATACATACATACATACATACATATATATGTGGAAACATTTTAAAAATAACGTAACATGATTGTCAATGTAATTATAATATATGTGTATATGTATATGTGTATATATATATATATATATATATATATATATATATATATATATATATATATATATATATATATATATGACAGCAACACTCATAACAATGACAACACAATTACATTGACAATCATGTTACGTTATTTTTAAAATGTTTCCTTTACTTTTTCATAACCTCTTTAACACACTACTTCTCCGCTGCGAAGCGCGGGTATTTTGCTAGTTGTCTCAATTTAATAGTTAGATTCATTGGCTAGAATATCTTCTTTTAACAAGGCAATAACCCTCAAACAAAGTACTGTACTTTATTGACATATTCTTTAAGTTAACTTGCCCTGGTACTGTCAGCATACTCCCTTGAAAAAGTAATTATGGAACAAATGTGCTATTAATTTAATTAATTAATTAATTCCACTAATATAAATTGAGTGCTCCAAATAAAAACTAGCCTTCTTAATTAAATATGCTTTGAGAATTTAAAAGAACAATTTTTAAAATTCCAAAAAAAATGCTATTGCAGGTCAGTACAAAAAATAAAATCAGTGGGATTAATAACATCTGCAAGTTATTTTTATAAGCAGGCATCTACAGCTCTATGAAGAACATAAGGTAAAGTAAGATTAGACATATCTGGCACGTGCCTTTTCAAGGGGGCTAGGTAAACTGACTGAATTGAACCATAAAAGCACAAGCTTGTATTTCTTAGACCGATTCCTTACACTTTCCCCAACTTGAAAATGACAATAATGCCAGACAGTACGGCGTAGTGACTAAAGCAATGGATTGTAAGCCACTCTACATTTCATTTGCCCTGACCACTGACTCACTGTACGATTCTGAGAATGGCACTTGCAGTAATTTGCTAGTAAACTATTTACAAAACCAGATATATTTTTAGCAGGCTCTTGTGTTCAGATCATCTTAAAAATACATGTGAAATATAGGAGTACATACAAAGCTCTGCAAAAGAGTTTTTTGCAGCATTTGCAAATGTTGCTTACCACATAAATGAAGACTAAGCACAGAAGCACTGTTCCCCTGATTCAGAAGCTTGGATGTCTGCTCCCCTCTTTTAGACGGACAGTCTAAATTGAGGGCAGTGTTGACGGTTAGTCTGGCTACAGTACTTCTCACCATTAAACAGGAGGAAGGCAGCCCACAAAGCAAGAGACAACAGCCCAACTGCAGGACACCGAGATACTTAATAATTGGCCTAGTCAAATGCAAAAGAACTGAAAACTGGTCTCAAAGGCCCATAGCTCCCAGTGTATGCATGTGATTTTCTCAAGGAACTCCAGTTTTTTTTTTTCCCACATTGAAAAGACTTGTGTTTTAGCTTAACTTCACTGATTGTGGGTAAAAGTGTAGGTGCTCCCTTATTAAACAGACAAGTGATAAATTAAGAGACTGAGCACCCCCAATCCTGAAATTAAGCTGGTATGAAAGTTAACAGACGGATCTAGAATTACTATATCTGCTACTTTCATTCTAATAAGGCATATTATGAACAGATTTAAGTAGCTAAATAAATTCCATTGCTTACAGACACATAACCTTTTTTTTTGTTATTTTTTTGCCTTATACAATTTCTTATACAGTGGAACCTCGGTTCACGACCATAATTCGTTCCAAACCTCTGGTCGTAAACCGATTTGGTCGTGAACCGAAGCAATTTCCCCCCCATAAGATTGTATGTAAATACAATTAATCTGTTCCAGACCGTACGAACTGTATGTAAATATATTTTTTAAAGATTATTTTAAGCACAAATATAGTCAATTACACCATAGAATGCACAGTGTAATAGTAAACTAATGTAAAAACATTGAATAACACTGACACAAACACCCAAGCTCCCTGCTCAGCTGTACGTGCAGTCTCTCTCTCTCTCTCTCTCTCTCTCTCTCTGCAGCAGTTCGCAAAATAGCCTTGCAAGCCAATCGCTGTATAAACACTTTTTTTAATGAGTTTTAAGCACAGGGGGAGAAAAAGGAACATTTGAACAAATTCGAACTTTATTTAAAAACCAACCACAAGCAACCAATAAAGTAACATTGCAGCAGTTCGCGCTATAGCCTTGCAAGCCGAGTTTTAAGCACAGGGGAAAAAAAGGAACATTTGAAAAATCTGTAATTTAATAAACCACCAAGAAAAGTAACATTGCAACAAATCACGCTATGAACCACTCGCTGTAAACACTTTTTTAAAATGAGTTTTAAGCACAGGGAAAAAAAATGAACATTTGAAAAAAAGAGAAAAGTAACACTGCAACAATTCACACTACAAACCGAAAAATGAACATTTGAAAAATCCGTAATACGAAAGCTAACCATAAACCACCAAGAAAACTAACCTTGCATGAGTCGAGGTCTGGCATGAAGTGAGGAGGAACTGGGTGGAGAGGAGGTTACAGTTTTGAGGGAGAGTCTGGCTCCACGATGGAGGGATGTTTTCCTTCAGGTGTTTTCTCTCTTGTGATTTCTTGGGTTTCTGGTGTTTTTAGCTGTTTAGCTGGTGGGAGCGAAAGCCTCGTGCAGCCATTCCAAAAACAAAGTCCTTGTGACCCAACCCTTTGTGTTTGCCCTCCACATCACTGGCAGTCTGGCTTTGTTTACATTGTGCTGCTTGAAAGCACAAGGGTTCTCAAATTGGTAAATGAGTAAACTGGTAAACAGTTTTTCTACCTCTTCCAGCACTTGAGGCCTCTGCCTGGTTAACGCTGTAACTCCTTTTGCAACATTAGCTGCTTTAATTGATTCTTTCTGCTTTGGAATAGTCGAAATCGTAGGTTTTGACTTCTTGTACTCGGCGGCAAGATCAGTAACACGAACGCCACGCTCATACTTTTCAATAATTTCTTTCTTTACTTCGATTTCAATTTTCTGCAAAACATTCTTCTCACCACTCTTCACTTGCTTAGAAGCCATGGTTAACTGCAAAAGCACACAAAATACAGTAGAGCACAAAGAGTTAACAGGTAAAGCACGCACGTCTGACTGAGAACAATGAACACGGAGAGGCTGAACACGAGCTTAAATACAGTAATCGGAGCATACGAACCGGAAGGGAAATGACATAGAGCACAAAGAGTTCACAGCGAAAGCACGCACGCATGTGCAAGCACGCACGTTTGACCGAGCACAATGCGACACGTGCGGAAATCATCGGCGCGCACAAACCGAAATGGAAACTGGCTTGTTTGTATACCGAGTGTATGGTCGTGAACTGAGGCAAAAGTTTGGCGAACTTTTTGGTCGTAAACCGAGTAGTACGTGTACCGAGATGTTTGTGAACCGAGGTTCCACTGTATTAGGAATTTGTTTTTTTTTCAAATATATCTGGTGGAGTCAACGCACATGGTCAGCCATTGCAGAGCGCCCCTGGAGCAATTGCAGATTAAAGGCCTTGCTCAAGGGCCCAGTGGAGTAGGATCCCTTTTGGCAGTAACAGGATTCAAACTGGCAACCTTCTGGATACTGGTGCAGATCCTCAGCCTCAGAACCACCAAGTGCTGGTAGGCATCTTAAGTTTCAGTTTCAATTGAACAATATACTTTTAAGTGACATGATTGTTAAATAAAGATCTCCTTAATGTGACTTGAAATTTCATTTTTGTTAAGGAGTTGATCAGCTTGTACAAAGACTAAGAAAAAAACATGCAAAACAATGTGCACAGAAAAATTCAGATATATAAAAATAGAGTTAAATGTCATCCAGAATTCACTTTGTGGACATTTGATATGCTCTCTTACATCCACTTATATTAGTACAAGGGTTTTTTCGCTTTTTTTTCTCCCCCAATTTAAAATATTGAGACTCATAAAGTTACCAACATTATTGTGGTTTGCCATTAATGACAAGTTTATATTTCCTTTTAGTACTGCCTTCTTTTTAAGCTTCTGATGACTGTGACTACAGTGAAAACATCCCTGACATGTGGTATGCAATTAATCATTCCAGATGTACATTGGGATATCCGGCTTCACTCATCAACGCCTCCAGGCACTGATCTTGTTTGCATTTAATTTAGTAGCCAATCCAGATGTTTACAACTGCAACAAAATACAACTCCTTCATCTGACTGTACTCATTTAAAGATCAACCAATACATTTTTTCTTACACAATTCACCTGTAAAACATTTTTTGCTGACTCACAGAAGCAACATATTTTCTAAGAAAAGTAATATGAAGATCAGGAATGCTACTCAGGAGTAACCTCTTCAATTAAAAAATGGTTTATTTTGAAACATTCTTAAATATAATTTATCTTACTTTAGACTTCTTTACTCATTATGATGTTTGTGATTAAAACAGCAGCACTGAAGGATATAGTTGTATTAAAAGTTTTCAAATGGTAGCTTAAATGAACTCCACACCTTTAAACACAAAAACATTAGACCATGTTAACGTAATATAATATCTCATGCTCTGGAATGGATAAAAAAATGTTTTGAGGTCCTGTTTCTCTATATTTTGTTCTATTCCTCTTTCCAAAAACCCATTCAAGACTTTTCAGCCCCTTCTTATGAAATGTATCTCCATAACATAATGCTACAGAAAACACTGCTTATGGCTGTGATTGTATGGCTATCCTCTTTTGATATGTTTGATGAGTGCCACAGATATTATACGATATTCAGGGCAAAATGTTCCACTTTAAACTAAGTAGACCACAAGACTTTCCACCACATTTCTGTAGCTCCCACTAAGTAAGGTTTTGAAAACATTTTACTTAGTATACCATACTTTATTTTAAAGCATGTACCATAGTCACAGGGGGGTGTATACTCAAAGCTTAATTTAAAGCTGGAAATCCACTAATTTTTCACTCAGGTGATGGCCACCAATTAAACTATATGACTCATTGAGGTAATGCATTATATTTGAGTAAATCAAGCTTTCAAATTACAAAAGCAATATATCTTTAAAGTGATGTGTTTTGTTTTTCATATTTTACAAATTATTGAACAAAAGCATGATAAACAGAACTATAATAATAAGCATATGAAATTCTGCTATAATAAAAAACTCATGAATAGATAACACAAAATGTCATATGACTGGCAATGGCCATTAACAAAATGACCATAGCAATGCAAAGATGGCCACAATTCACAGGGCCTTACTGTATCCAATTATTTAAAAAAAAGAGAGAATAACTGTACTATACCTCCAGATGTGTAAAGTACACTGGGATGATGTTCACCATGCAACTCTAATTTATACAACAAAGGCTGTTTATTTAGGTTTTATTTCTGCAGTACACTTCTGAGCTAAGCTATCTCTCAAATTTAAGACATTACTATGTTAGTGTTTTTGGTGGCTTCCTATACTTCTGACAGCAACAGACTAGTCACTGAAATATTTTATTAAAACTTGCAAAATGGGTAACAGACAAACATTGCCTAGTGGCTTGATCTTGTGGGTGTATTATATCACTAAAATCAATAATTATATTTACCACACATTATTTGTTTAGCCGACACTTCTACGCAAAGTAACAACTAACAAAACAAAATTTTAAAAATCGGTAATTAATAATTACAGTTGAAATTCATTTTAGCAACAGGACTGTATTATTTACCTCATTCATTTTTTAAAAATTCCTTTTAAAAATACATAGCATCAGAGGACCCTGCAATTTCAGTTGCCTGACTATTTTGAGTGTAACAATACACTCTAAGGCAAAACTAAAATTATTTTATTAAAAATAAATGATAGTAGTACAATTACAAATTCACTGGATTATTTTACAGTATATTCCATGAATTCTAAATAATGAATAATAATAATAATTATTAATGATTAATAATAATTGTAATGGTAACATGTCCTTTAAAGAAGTTTTAAACATGCTCATTATACAAAAAATACAATGTCAAACTGAGAGATACTGTGAAAATATATTTTAATCCAGAGCACGCATCCTATATTTTCCATTTTCTATAATGTAATCATATCAGAGAAAACAGGATACATAATCTTGAGTACTTTTTTCATAGTATATTCGTTTACATAATGTTTACATTGTCTCTTTTAATCAAGCAATATTTCAGTATATTCTATAAAGACGGTTCTTTCAGTGCTTTATATTAAAAGGCACACATACACATTTAAGGTACTTTAAGAACAGTATATTTTTATTAACATTTCTTTCACTGAAAGGACCTAAAATCTCCGGTTAATGATAGGAAACAACTATCAATGTGAGTACCACATTAAGTGCTTTACATGAGCAGTACAAGCAGATTTCCAATAACACATATTTATAGAATTTGAGCACATGCATATTAAGCCCTTGCTCAGAGGATCACAGTGAACAAGTAATGGGATTTAAACCTGCAACTTTAACCTCCTGGCAACAGTTAATATCTCTAGATTAGTAAGAGGAAAAGTACAAAAGAGAAGGGTATTTGGGCTACCATTTTTCTACTTATTGCAATGGACACCAAGTGTAGATTGTTTGATCATGAAATGTAACATTCATATTTTCCATACAACATTAGAAATACTGACATACCTCATTTTCTGTTACGAATCTTCAGATCCCATATTTAATTATTTTGTCATTTAGTGATTTAATCCTTCATTAAATGTAGTAACATGCAAATCATGGAATGAAATCATTAAATGTTAAAATTAAGTTTGTAACTAGGCGAAGGAGTGATTTATATAGATTCAATAAATCACATTAAATATTTATATTAGGAATACTCTAAAATCTTCATCTTCTTTTGGCTGTTCCCGCTAGGGGTCGCCACAGCGGATCATCTTTTTCCATATCTTCCTGTTCTCTACGTCTTGCTCTGTTACACCCATCACCTGCATGTCCTCTCTCAGCACATCCATAAACCTTCTCTTAGGCCTTCCTCTTTTCCTCTTCCCTGGCTGCTCTATCCTTAGCATCCTTCTCCCAATATACTACGTATCTCTCTTCTGCACATGTCCAAACCAACGCAGTCTTGCCTCTCTGACTTTGTCTCCCAACCATCCCACTTGAGCTGACCCTCTAATCTACTCATTTCTAATCCTGTCTATCCTCGTCACACTCAGTGCAAATCTTAGCATCTTCAACTTTACTACCTCCAGCTCTGTCTCCTGCTTTCTGGTCAGTGCCACCGTCTCCAGCCTATATAACATAGCTGGTCTTGCTACCATCCTGTAGACCTTCCTTTCACTCTTGCTGATACCTTGAAACTTACCTGTGTCACAAATCACTCCTGACACTCTTCTCCACCCATTCCAACCTGCCTGCACTCTCTTTTTCACCTCTCTTCCACAATCCCCAACACTCTAAAACCTGTTTAATTCAATTCAAATGGTGGTTTAAAAATGTTATTACTTTATATTTAAAAAACAAATGCCTAAGCAAAGTACAAAATTTACAAAAATGCATGTGTGTTACAAAAAAAAAACAATTATATCAAAACTCTTTACCATATGAAAAACTTAAAATTAGACTTTAGTTTGTCAACTTAAGAGTTCCAAGTTAAAACTCTCTACAAAAAGAAAATTCAGACAAGCGACAAAGCAAACACACACCCGAGAGTACATTTAATGGGCTATAAGAGAAGAGAGACTTAAGAATTAGGCTTCATTTGACATAGCACTTGTCATGTTGGGCAAAAAGCCAACAAGAACACAACAACAAATAAGCCAAAATAAGAAAATTAGGACTAAAGATGATTTAAACCCAGGATAAATGGTTAACATGGTTCTGAGACATGGTTAGAGCCTGCACATATCTTAGTATAAAAGATAAAGAACAATAAACTGAAAAGTACTTGGACATTGACAGTTTAAAAGTGATTTCAGCAATACCATGGCATGTATAAAATGGAAATATTTCACCTTTAGTACCCCAACCCTTTAACAAAAAGGTCTATGTCATTTGTTAAAAATCTGACAAGATTCAAATACAATTTCCATTAAGTTGCTGCACACTTTCATGGAAAAATATTTCAAGATTTCATGCTTGTCTTTTACTAATTAACCCGGCGGTGGAAAAAAGTAGGTTTATAGTTGCGAGTACGCAAAACACATGACTTTTTCTTCTATTATTATTAATTATTGTGTCGACTTCTTCTTATTTTGTATCCTTTCATATACTTCCTTATCATAACCTGCTTGTCTTTTTCCATACAAACAACTGTAAACTTTCTTTTGCTCACCCCTGAATTAACCAATAATGTATGTGGACACCTCTGTGGTACCTAGTCATGTATGCAGGGAACCAGGTAATCTTAAATTTATAGCACAATTTTCCTACATTTTCACACTTTTACAAATGTACTTGGCATTTTAGTGCAAATATGAAGTTTTTTTATGTGAAATGATTAGGCAAAACATCTTCTCCAACTTCAGCTCCTCTTCTTAACCTGCTGTTGTGGGGGAGGCAAGGGGTGGCTTGCTAATATTGATGCTTTTCTAATGTGACTAGACTGTGTCTATAAATAAACATGGGGTTATTTATCTTGCTTCTTGCTGCATTTACATTGCTTATTTCAAAGAGAATGAAGAAAAAAAAAAAACTTTGTAGTTGAAACAGCAAACAAGCAACTCGTTAGAAGAGCCACTGTATCCTTTCCAGTCTTTGTTGCTTACAAATCAAGCAGCTGCCATTTTTCCATTTTATCTCATGGAACATTGCTGGTCAAGGAAAATATAAGAGACAAAAAAAACATGCAGCCCACAAATAATCAGCCAGAATCTTTTAGTATCAACACTTTCCACAGAATGCTGATTTTTCCACCTTCTCTTAGTTACAGCAGATTGACCTTACTAAAAGCTGTGCTGGCAAAGGTCTGGTTACAGTACTCCACAAACAACGTTGCAAGTGACTCTTCTGCTTAGTTTACAATGTAAAGTGGAATTCTGTCCCTCAAAGCACAAAAACCAAAAAGTGGGGAGGAAAAAGAGCACAAAGATGAAGCATGTCTTCACTGGGTCAGCAGAAGCACAAACACCACGTAGATGAAGACATGTCGTTCAATTTTTACAGTAGGATTTATAATATAAGACATTGTGTGTTATATAGACTACTGTATTGCATTGTGCAATATAATATAGACTATTGCATTTAGGTAAAAGACAATCAAAAGAAAAGAACAATGCATCAAACTGCAGAGAATTTTTATACCATGTAACAAAGACCTACATGATTGAATCAATAGAAAAATGTTCAATAGATAAAGAAATAAACACTGCTTCTCACAATTGTCATTTTGCAGCAATATTTTTTTTCTGTTATTTTCAGATACACTCAGGATGAGGGACACCTAATGATGAATCACTTGATCTGATCTCAATATTCAGTTACAAGTAAGGCTTTGATCATAAAAATCGGTTTGATTAAAACAAAAGGACTAGAGGTCCAAACAACGAGAGCTACTGAAAAATGGTCATTAGTTAGTAAAGTTGTGACTGGGATTTAACTTTTTACAAACCAGTACTTAATGATAGTTATTTTTTATTAAGTGTTTTCATTTTGTATAAATAAGACAGTTAATTACGTTAATAAATGTTCTTTAATAATTCTTCCTGAAGAAAATCAATTACATAGACATTTGAACACAGTTGAGAAAATAAATACCCTTATTGATAAATCATAATATTACATTATGGTTATAAATGCCATGAAGAGGCAACTATTTAGCCCCAAGATGTACTGGTATCCCATCAAGAGCATGTTCCAGCCTTTTACCTAATGCTAACTGGACGGACACCTAAACTCCATGACCTGAACTACACAAATAGAATAAACAGTACGACCCCACATGTTGGGTTTATTTCTTTAACGGATAAGAGCTGCAAAGTAACCCACTTACTCAGCAACACAGAATGTGAGATAGTTGTCAATCTTACTCTCAAATTGACAGGTGTAACTGTCTACTAAAAATCTACTGAGTCAGTTTTTCCCAAAGCGCCCTTACCCAAGACTTTATATACTTTATTAAACCAACCAAAAATCTCATGGAAAAATACAGCTAGCCAAATAAAACCAAAGAAGCAAACAATGACCGACTTGCTAAATATAATGGAACAGGATGCAGTGGAACAAACTACATAAAAATAAACTTTGGAAGATGACCACGCTACAGAAAGAAGAGTTTTTAATTACATAGACATATATTTTAGCCTTGTGATAATGACAGGACCCTACTGCTTGAGTGCTAAGACTACAGTAATATGTTGGGTTCACTGAAGTGCTTGAGAAAATAATTTTACATAATGTGCAGTATTTCCCCTGCACAGCTCTACAATAATTATTATTTAAATTTACTTAGAGGACACCTCAAAGAGAAAATACTAAATAAGTAATTTTTATGTGTGCTTGGCAAAAAAAAAAAAAAAAAATGAAACATTGTAAGTGAGCTGTGAAAAACTGTTACTAACGGCATTAAAAATCAAGGGTTAATGGGATTGCAAAATCTGTTATTTTCTAAAAGTTTAGGGACACAGGGATCTATATACCACAGCAGCACTTAATTGCAATGAGCAAACCAACGCTGGACTGAATACTAGTCCATTCCATGGCACACTAGCATACATTTGGAGTGTTGGAGGATATTCAGAGCAGCTGATGTAAAACTCATAGATAGTCACAAATATACCTGTATAAACTGGGCCATAGGTAGTCCCGGGATCACATTAAAAATTCAGGACTTAAAGCTGGGAGGCAACATTGCTAGCCACGGCAGCACCACCATGCCACTCTTGTTTGAAAAATGTTATTAGAAAATCCAAAGCAGATCTGAGTAGTACAAAGTTTAAGTAATTCCAAAATGAGTTTAAATGTTGATATTTATGAGTTAGCGGAGCATGACTGAGAGCTTTTTACCTTAATTTAGGGAAGAGCAAGTAATAACACTGAGTGGCTCTGTCTGGTCTGTCAGAGAGAGGAGAAATAATAAAAAGGTAGCTGGGAGCATTATGAATTTTAAACACTGGTCCTTTTCCCCCTTTCACTCTTTCCCTTTTGGGCTTTAACAAACTAAACTCTTTGTTTAAACTGGAACCAAGAAACATTTTTTTTTTTTTTAAATCAAGGTAATGACGAGAGACTTAAATCCAACACCTCTGAGCCCTCCCTCTCTCCTCCCACCTTCAAATTCCATAATACATACACATGTGAGGGAAGTCCTCCTGGACTCAGGAGTGGTAGCGAACTGTAGTCTGGCTAGTCCCTCCTACACATCGTGCCCTCAAAGTAGAGACAAAAGGGCAGCAAAGGAGAATTTAACAACGTTAAGGAATGAAAAAACAGTGCCTGGTCTTACCTCACCATATTGGCCGCAGCTTGTCAGTCTCCAGCGCTGTCAAACTCAAAGCCGTTAATCCTCAAAAACCACAGAACAGTTAAGAGCTAGAGGTCGGGGGAGGGTGGGGTGAGTAGGAAGAAGAGGGGGGTTGTTTGAGGAGGGGGCCGCAGTTTAATCTGGGATTAAGAAGGAGTGCAGCCCAGCTGATAGTAGTTTCTGCAATCAGTCTGACTGCAACTAGCAAGCTAAATGTAAAGCGACAGAGACACACCACCTCACTTACTTCTGACAGTAATGTGTAGGAACAGGAAGTCTCATTAATGTACTATCTCAGCAAGCTGGGGTATGATGGCAAGACAGACAAAAAAAGAAAATGCTCTATTTTCAAATGGTGGGGTGGAAGGGGGGGGAACAAATGAAAATTTTCTGTAAAGTAAGGAGAACAAAATCATGATTCACTTGAAAGCAATAGGTCAAATAAACTCATTCAACCATCTTGCTGCCAAACCATTTAAGAGAGTCCTCTTTTATAAACTCAGATATTTTGTGCTAACAAATATCTGGAATAAGGTCTATTTATTAACATGGTATTTAAAATAATGATTGTTTTAAAAAATGTAATGCATGCCTGAACAGTAAAATGTCTATTGGCTTCTACTGAAGATGTGCTAACAAGCACAGAAACGGCTTCAAGTGCTGAGTGAAAGTGGGAGGCATGCTGTTGTCTATGCATTCAAAGGGACAGAACTGTGCTTTCAAGAAGAAGTCTAAATGTTGGCAAATGGCAACGTGAATGAGACCATGTTAGTTCACTTAATGCGCTCACCTGCATAAAATGTATAGCTAAGTATCAGCAGGATTTGTTTCTCAAATACTTCTGCAGAGACTCCTTCTTGCTACTTTACCAATACGGGGTATCCTACTCAAGCATTGTATCAGCACTGTAGCTCTGCTCTTTGATATTATGGCTATAACATAGACATTATAGATATTTTAGTACAAACGTCTTCTCTTTCTGCTATGGGACATTACATGCAGAGTAATATTTTAGCAGTGTCACTAATATTTTTGTCAAAAATACAATAGTGCCACAAGGCCCTCATTTTTGCTATTTTAGCAGTGTTTGACTTCTTTCCACTTACTGGCCTTTAATTTAGAGAATGGGCCTCAATCAAATTATACCTCTGTGTAATCTAGATTGCACCTTTTATTTTTAAAGCACTAAGGTATTTTCAATTGGTAGCATCACTTGTATATTCTTTTATGATCATTTAGCTATGATGAAGTCTCATTACTAATGTTTTACTAGTTTGAGTCATTGGTATATTTGTTACTGATAAGAGCTCTAAACTAAAGGTCACAGTATTTTTTTCTTTTCTAGTAGTGTTGGGGGCTCTTTCCCTTATATTTTAGTAGCAATGGGACTTCCCATTTGTGGATTCTGTATTAACCGTACATCTTGTTGATATTTATTTCATATCTGGTTCCATTCCAGATGTATGAATTTAACATAAGTTCCATTTCTTATTTTGGAGGTGCTAAGGGCTTTTTTAAAGCATTTTAACACCTCTTGTGCCAATATCTATCTATATATAAAATTCTTTTCGCGTTTGAAACGGAAATTACGTATGACCACAGAGGAAAAGGAAAAACATTCTTAATAAACCTGATTCTTGCCGAGAGAGCGAATGGTGACATAGCTCTGGCTGTAGCCTCATGGGGAATCGCTTCTACATTATTAGTTGGCGGCCGTACAGCACATTCGGCATTGCAATTATCATTAAACCTTGCTCACGATGAAAATCCAATTTGCAACATACGCAACTGCTCTGGAAAGGCAAAAGTCTTGCAACATTCAAAGATAATAGTTTGGGATGAGTGCACCATGGCACATAAAAGAGCTTATGAAGCCTTGAACCGAACAATGCAAGATCTCAGAGATCCTACCAAAATAATGGGAGGTACTGTCATTTTACTCTCAGGAGATTTTCGTCAAACATTACCAGTTATTCCACATGGGACACCAGTGGATGAACTCAACGCGTGTTTAAAATCCATGCTTCTCCCATGGTCAGTTATGTCACGTGTTCTCGGGTAGGTACACCAAAAAATGTATACATTTATGCATGTAATGGGCAAACAAAAAATGTAGTTTACCCGAAAGCACTGCAGTAGTACTCAATGTATCTTTATTTCTTAAATGTTAATGTTTTACTGTTTAATAATTTATATGCTTCTTATATGTTGTTCAAATTCTTTTATCAAAATACCAGTAACAGCGCACTGCACGATAACGTGCAGTGAATACACTTGACTTGAGCATTCATAGTATTCATCCTCTTTCTCTGTACATTTAGCATTCATTTGCTCAGAGCTTGATGTGCTTGCTGCTTCCTGAGAAGCTCTTCTTTACTCCACCCTAGCGGCCCGCTGCTTCTCTTTCGTCGGCATCTTTTCACGTTAAAACTGATTATGTTAGTTTTTGTGTTGCAATTACTTAGTATGTTTTCTTTAACCTTTCACTTAATCTGGCACTTAAGTCTTCAATCTACCTCAAGAATGATAAGCAGAGGTGGTAGGGAATGAGAACGGCTGCCCTGCTGCGCGCTGCCGAGAGTTGATTCTACAATAAAATAAAATAAAGATAAAAAGAGTAATAAAATCATCACCCCGAAAGCGGATAGTGGATATCACGTAGTATATGTGTACCAAATTTCAAGTCAATAGGTAGTACTAGGGTGCTGTACCGTGTTAGCCATTATGAATGTAGAGAAAAGCCAAGCAAAATGACACCTTTTATTGGCTAACTAGAAAGATTACAATATGCAAGCTTTCGAGGCAACTCAGGCCCCTTCTTCAGGCAAGATGTAATACAGAAACTGAAGTTTCCTATGTTTATATACACACTCTAGGACAAGAAACAACATTGGTAAAAATTTAAATGAGAGATTTTGAATGTAAAAAATTAATAGATTCATTCAGGCTAGGGTTAATTTAGCAAGAGAGAAAAGAACAATGTATTATCAAGATCTCTGTATAAGATAACTGTCCAACAAAGTCTTTTGAAATTTGTAATGAGTTTTTTCAAAACAATGTGGGTCTGTAGACAGGTTGTCTGTTATTCTGAGAGATGTAAACAATCCTCATATCTGGCCATAAAACTCTGGTCTTTATTCAATCCATGTTGTAAAGTATTAAATTTTAGCATGAGTTTAACTTCCCATTCTTTTCTCTCTTGCTGTGTTTTGAAGTTGCCCATAAGCACTGTGACCTTAAAGTCCTTCTCACAGTGTCCATGGCTGTTGAAGTGGGCCGCCACAGGAACATCTGTGTTGCCATGTTTAATGTGGAACCTGTGTAAGTTCATTCTCTGGCGGAGTGTTTGTCCAGTTTCTCCCACATAGAGTGCAGTGTCAGGACATTTCATGCAGAAAATTAGGTAGACTACATTAGATGATCTGCAGGAAAATGATCCCTTGATGTGATGTTCAAGTCGGCAGTGTGGTATAACTATACGGTCTGTATCATAGATGTGGGCACATGTTTTGCATCTTTTCTGTAGGCATGGAGATGTGCCATTTTCTGTTGTTTCACTTAGGGAGCCTCGGACAATTAATTGTTGAAGGTTTGGTGGTTGTCTGTATGCCAGGAGGGGAGGTTCAGGAAATACATTTTTCAGTGTTTGGTCATTGTTTAGTATTGGCTGAAGTCAACAGGTGAAATGGTTTGCGAGCTACAGGTGATTTAAAATCCTGGACAGACAAACGAACAGCCACGGTAGCGTATTATAGAAGATTTTACTGTTTAATAATTTATATTTATATGCAATGTGCTTCTTATATATTACTTCATATTCCCATATGATAATGATGTTAATAATGTTGTTTATACTGATTTCTATGTTATTGTAAGTGCTCTTTATTTGTTGAAAAATAAAATTGGCAATTAACAAACTTATTTTATAAATACTATACTTATTTTTTTCCCTTGCCCTCAGTGAGCGAAGCCACTGGGTAATCAGCTAGTTCCTGATAGTATTACCTGCTCTGAAGATGTCTTAATAGCTGAAAAGATACTCCTTAGAAAGAAAATTCTGACAAGAGCCGAATGTAAAGATCTAAGGCCCAAGAATCACGCAAGAGATAAAAAAATATTATTATTACTATTTTTAACTTCTTTAACTTCTTATGTGAACAAATAGGCACAGGAAATGTCACATTAAAAATAACATGATAATAAACAGAAGCAGGAAACACCTTTTTAAGTTACTGCAGTCAATTTAAACAGAAGTTAAGGTAAAACCGATACAACATATTTGTCTATTTTCTTCAGTAATAAGAGCCTGAGAGTGCAGGACCAACATTCACGTGTGAAATCCTGAAAATGTGAAGTGTGATACAGTTAAAACAGAGAAGGATGAATATGCGGGCATCCAGACTCTGTGCGAACTTTCTGCTGAAACAGGAATCAATAACTGCTTTAATATTGCCTATATTAGCAGTATCTCCCAAAACAAGGCAGACAGATGTGTGAGCTTACTTATTTACAGAAATGTAACCAACAAAATAAGCAACATTACAACGTCAAGAGAATATCCTGTTGAATCAGAGTTGTTATACAGGAGTACATAAAAAAGACAGGCCATTCAAATTTAAAGAAATAAATGGAAGAAGAGCATGTGTGGTAAAAAAGCCTGAACAAGGATGGCTTTCAGATTTGTACAGTGTGGAACCTGTAGAAATACAACTGAAGCAGAGGAATGAGAACAACAGTCAAGTTTATATCTTTAAATAAGATTTTCTTTTTCACAGAGTATGATAAAGTATAAGCAGCAGATGCAGATCATACGCTTGAAAGAAATCGCCTGCTGTACACCAGCATGCCTTTCACTCTTACATAACACGGTGCTAAGTACAGTCAGGTTATTTTAAGCACAACCGAGGGGAATATATGGGGAATATGGTCTTTCTGCTTTGAAGATATGCCAGCTCTATAATTATTGTGGACAGATTACAGCAAATGAATCTCAGAGATGCTACAGTTATTTTTAGCGTACACAAAGCAGCTAAATCTTGATTTGTCTTTGGATCAAATAGTTTGAATAAACTCTGTGTAATGCCTTAGCCATGGGAAGGGGTGGATTTCATCCTGGCATGTCTGGAGAGCCAAACAGAGATACTGTAATCATCAACTAAAGAGTACTCTTTAAAGAATAGCAATAAAGATTAATAAATAAATAAATGACAATCATAATGTGTCCTTTTAAAGAGTGGCAATCAATCAATCAAGATATTCTTTAAAGTTATACAGATTATTTGTTTATGTTTCAGAACAACTTACATAATATTTATTCGTCAAGTTTTCTTAGGAGAAAGCTTAAGAATAATCAATGCCACATCCACACTGAATACGGAAGTTCTGAAGACATGCATAAGAAACTAAACTAAGTGAAACTAACACATAAAATGTGTTACTGGCAAAAACTCCACCAATGTCATCAAATGACAAAATATTAATATTAATGTGAAAAGACCCATACTATCATCTAATTACTTATGTACATACATCTCGAGTGTGACATATGAAGGAGACTCCTGGTACATATTTGACTGCACAAGAATAAATTTCTGAAATTATGTTCCACTCAACTTGATTTTGTTTTCCAGCACTCATGTAACATGCGATTTTGAAACAAAAATCAAACAGTATAAACTACAAATGCTGGGAAATTGGTAATTCACATATTTTATGCAAAGGAGCTAATTTATGGTTACTTTCAAAATAGCACATACAATACCCCCTTCAAGACTTTACTCTCAAAACATACAGACATAAATACAAACAGTACATACCGGAAGACAGAGAGAGAAAGCATATATTCAAGTGAACATAGTCACAAAAATCATGAAAAACAAAAAATAATGGCTGAAAACTATTAAGCAATACAAATTACAGCAGTATACAACAATATAAAAACAATATAGGACACATGTAAGAGCTTTAAAATATGAAAATTATCCATGTAAATAATGAAGATGCTTTGTTAATAAATACTCCACCAAAACAGCAGTGTAGCAAAGTACAAGTGATTTCTTAAAATTATAAAATAATAATGAAGACCATTATGTAACACTGTAAATGCATCGGCACTGAAAATTCAAATGAATTCTAAGCATAATGAAGCAGTGCCACAAACACTTTAAATTAGCACTTAAAATTAGAAAGCCTGTGTACAAAGACACTGTGCTGTCAACTGTCAAACAACACCGAAAAATCATTAAACAACACAAAAAAAAATATTCAATGATCATAGAAAACAATGAGAGTAATCTGATGATGTTCAACCAAAACACTAAAACACTAAATACATCCAATGAACAGTAAAAATTATTAACCACTTCACTAAAAACTGCCAAGCAATACAAGACTACATACAGAAAAATGTTCAATAACACTGAAAATAATGAGGCATGATCAACAGTGGTGTTATTGGTATGAAAAGTCTGGTATGGCCATAGAAGAATTTTCCTTTGTATTAGCAGATGTATCTAACATTAACATTAATAATCTGTCCCACTTTTGCTAATGACTAGAAATGTTCATAAAATATATGCCTCACAAAAAAAAAAAAAACAATTGGATGCTGCTGCATGGTCTGTCTGAATTAGCAATAGATCATTGTAATTCCTTCTGACATTTCAAGCACTTCTCAAAATTCTGCAATACAGATTCAAACATTAAGTAAACTAAGAGCTATACAACGACTCTCTGCCCACGAAAATATATTGCCATAAACTGAAATGGCAACACCATAAGCTAGTAACAAGCTACACGTGTAGCTCCTAAGACAAAGATTTTCACACACAAAAGCAGTATTTTTCTAGATAAAAAATTACACTAAAGCATATGATGGAACACTGGAAAAAACTGCTTAAGAAGGCAAAGTGGAAGGTGGCATTAAACATTTTAATAATAAGTTTAATTACATAGGGAAGAGTATTACTCACTTTGTGCAACATCTGGTGGATCTATGCACCACTGGCCCCATACTTCACAAATACCACTGAATATCACACAAAAATATTAATGAACACTAACGTTTATGAATTAGTGTCACAAAATGTCAGGCTACAGCATAAAATGTGGTTGAAAACTGTCAGGTGACACTGAAAAACATGAAGCATCCATATTTATAATGAATATTTAAATTAAGTAGGTACTCTGGTTTTCAGACCACATTCCAAAAACATGCAGATAGGTTAATTCATAGCTAAAAACAGGCCTGATACATGAGTAAGTGGGAAAGACTACCTTGCAAAGAACTGGTTCCTGGGCCAGGTTTTGCTCTAAGCCAGTGCTTCCTGACTTCGGTCCTGGGGGCAAAGAGTACGCGACACGTGTTTAGCCCTAATTCTGGGCTCATCAGGCGTACACACTCACTGTACTCCCTCTCGGGAATCGAACCTCGGACGTCAGCGCTAGAGGCGAAGCCCCTAACGTTGCGCCACGGCGTGTGGTTCGTTCATTTGACAGCATGTAGATCGGGATAATTACATTAATGGCATTCATAGTCTGAATTACAATCTGATTGTATGGGTGGTTACCTACCAGGTAACGCTTGTGGTTGGTCAGCAAGTCGGCTAACATCCGCCACGGTGCCCTCTTTCAGTTGTGAGAAGCAGATCATAGAATGGTTGAAAATTGTTTTACTGTCAAATAATGCAAAGAGTACGCGACACGTGTTTCGCCCTGTTTTTTTCCTGCCTTGCGTGTGAAATTACTGGGATAGGATATGGTCTATTGCCATTCTGAATTGTGAATCCTAAAATGGATGGATTGATACTTCCATCAATGCAACTTCTACTTAGCACTCCTTTTGAAAAATATGCAACAAGCATCAAAGAACATTTACAAAGTAAAGTGTTCTGTTTCTTCTATGCAATACATGACATGATAGTATGAAAGCATAGTGCTACATCATGCAGAAGTGCACTGTACAATTTTCTTACTGAATTGTTGCATTTAATCATTCTGTAAATACTGCCTGACATAGTTCATTTCAATGACAACACAGCTGTGCCTACAAACTTTTCATTTAATTTCTTAATTGGAAAATGATGAATGTGGTTAATGGAACATGCTATTAAATGTTTGCATATTTTAGTTGCTGGAAAAAGTAACAAAATGTGCTGTGTTCCAGAACGTACAGAACAAGTAGAGTAAACTCCTTTGCAGAAAGAAATATTTCTATAAAATGCATCTGAAAATTATACTATTGAAACCGATCACAACAAACTACAAGCCATTAAATTAAATAATAAATGCCAGCAATAAAAAGATACTGTTAAATTAAACAAAATCTCTGAGTTTCTAGCAAAGAAAAAAAAACAGCAAATAATTTGGAATGAAATCCTGCAAACTAGTCACTGCTACCATTGATAAACAGCTATGGCAACTGCTTCTCTTCTCTAATAAGATGTCTAGATTCTAATGGAAAAAAGCTATGAAAGATTTATGGAGCTCTTAATTAAGCTGGATAACCTCTTGATATTTTACTTTTTAAGGACAGAAAAGGCAGGTATGTTAAAAAACATATACATATCTTCCAGTAGGGCTGGAGGATGTACCGGCTCCTCTTGCTGCCCTTCCCACGGACTTGCTTGTGAAGATGGCCGCTGTTGACAACCCTGAGATTTTCCTCTTCTTCTTTGAAAGACAGCTACATTGACATGCTGGGACAGACAAAACTGGGCTGCCATCGTCTCCCCGTTTTTGTCCAGAGATGCCCTGCAGATTATGAAAAACTTCCCTCGAGAGATTTGATGATTATGATTTTCTGAAGCAGCAGATTTTTCATCATACTGCCAGGAGCTCCCTAGCCAAGGGGCGTAAGTTCCAGTTCTGGCATATCGATCCTAATCAGCCCATCTGAGGACAGCTGCAGGACCTGCTGCACCTTATCAAAAGCTGGTTCCATGGAGACTCCATCAAACACATAGCAGAAAAGGTTGCTGTTGATGCAGTGTTGTCTGAGAGAGGTGAAGACCCCTGTGATGAGATGCTTCAGAACAACGTTGACTCGCTGATTGGAAGGCGCCCAAGCCGCCGATATAAAAAATATAATAAATATATAAAACCAATATAAACCCTATCAAAACTTATTTCACCTATTACAAAATTGCAATCTATACAAAGAAGCTGAAAACAAATCAGAAACTGTTTTAGTGAAAAGAGGGGGGAAAAAAAAA
Organism: Erpetoichthys calabaricus; assembly: GCF_900747795.2. NCBI lineage: Eukaryota > Metazoa > Chordata > Cladistia > Polypteriformes > Polypteridae > Erpetoichthys > Erpetoichthys calabaricus. The sequence continues at coordinate 174,871,631 of NC_041401.2, forward strand.
TCATACAAAAACCTGATTGCATTAGTGTTTACACCCCTTAAACTAATGCTCAGTTGAAGCACCTTTTGATTTTTATTACAGCCTCTGCCTGGTCTGGATTACTGCAGCGTGGCATGGAGTCGATCAGTCTGTGGCACGGCTCAGGTGTTAGGAGAGCCCATGTTGCTCTGATAGTGGCCTTCAGCTCTTCTGAATTGTTGGGTCTGGCGTATTGCATCTTCCTCTTCACAATACCCCATAGATTTTCTATGGGGTTAAGGTCAGGCGAGTTTGCTGGCCAATCAAGAACAGGGATACCATGGTCCTTAAACCAGGTACTGGTAGCTTTGGCACTGTGTGCAGGTGCCAGGTCCTGTTGGAAAATGAAATCTGCATCGCCATAGAAGTTTGTCAGCAGCAGGAAGCAAGAAGTGCTCTAAAACTTCCTGGTAGACGGCTGCGTTGACCTTGGACCTCAGAAAACACAATGAACCAACACCAGCAGATGACATGGCAACCCAAACCATCACTGACTGTGGAAACTTTACACTGGACCTCACGCAACGTGGATTCTGTGCCTCTCCTCTCTTCCTCCAGACTCTGGGACCTTGATTTCCAAAGGAAATGCAAAATTTACTTTCATCAGAAAGCAGCAGTCCAGCCCTTTTTGTCTTTAGCCCAGGCGAGACGCTTCTGACGCTGTCTCTTTTTCAAGAGTGGCTTGACACAAGGAATGCGACAGCTGAAACCCATGTCTTGCATACGTCTGTGCGTGGTGGTTCTTGAAGCACTGACTCCAGCTGCAGTCCACTCTTTGTGACTCTCCCCCACATTTTTTGAATGGGTTTTGTTTCACAATCCTCTCCAGGGTGCGGTTATCCTTATTGCTTGTACACTTTTTTCTACCACATCTTGTCCTTCCCTTCGCCTCTCTATTAATGTGCTTGGACACAGAGCTCTGTGAACAGCCAGCCTCTTTAGCAATGACCTTTTGTGTCTTGCCCTCCTTGTGCAAGGTGTCAATGGTCGTCTTTTGGACAACTGTCAAGTCAGCAGTCTTCCCCATGATTGTGTAGCCTACAGAACTAGACTGAAAGACCATTTAAAGGCTTTTGCAGGTGTTTTGAGTTAATTAGCTGATTAGAGTGGCACCAGGTGTCTTCAATATTGAACCTTTTCACAATATTCTGATTTTCCGAGATACTGAATTTTGGACTTTCATTAGTTGTCAGTTATAATCACCAACATTAAAAGAAATAAACATTTGAAATACATCAGTCTGTGTGTAATGAATGAATCTAATATACAAGTTTCACTTTTTGAATGGAATTACTGAAATAAATCAACTTTGTCATGATATTCTAATTTTATGACCAGCACCTGTATAATATATATATATATATATATATATATATATATATACACACACACACACACACACACACACACACACACACACACACACACACACACACAGAGAGAGAGAGAGAGAGAGAGAGAGAAAAAAGCCAAGCAATAGAAGGTGTCATTTTGCTTGGCTTTTCTCTACATTCATAATGGCTAACACGGTACAACACCCTAGTACTACTTATATATATATATATATATATATATATATATATATATATATATATATATATATATATATAAGATTAGCGAAATTGTGCAATCTTTTCATGTAACATTTATTTTTCTTCAAAACCATACATGATACTGTATAAATCTATGTATCATTTTTTCATCTTCATTAGGAGAATACAACAATGATACTCTCATGTCAATACATCCAATTTAACGTGCATACGTCAAACAATGCGGTTCACTCCTACAAGTACTTAGGGGTCCACATTAATGACAAGTTGGATTGGTCTCAGAACACAGAGGAATTATGTATGAATGGGTAGAGAAGGCTCGTTTTCCTTGGGTGATTATGTTCCTTTGACATGGGAAGAGACATCAACAACTCGCCAGTGCGATTTTCTAAGCTGTGGTGTACTGGGTTGGTACCATCAAATCAAGAGAGGCCCACCAAATCAACAAGTTAATTAAAAAGGCAAGGTCAGCTATGGTGTGCACTCTGGACCCTAGTAGCACAGGTAGTAGCAAAAGAGGAGAATTAAAACAAAACTGAGTACCTTTATAAACAATATTGCATGTTGTCTATCTGATACACAAACACTGTGGGCTTTCAGCCAATAAGTCATTTTGCAGACGTGTGTCAAGAAACGCTACTAGGGCTCCTTTATACCAACAACAATATGTCTGCATAATGCCTCACTGTAACCATGACTGCCAAGTCAGAAGTGTTCTTTCTTTTCAATTTTCTTGCTTTTTAGTCATTCTGGTGTATGTTCAGCACATAGATAGATTCACACACACTATCGAGCTTCTGTAAAAAGCCAAATTTACCTCTGGGGACAAATGAAGTTTTATCTATCTATCTATCTTTATTATTCTGATACTCTGGTCACGATATCGAATTACAATTTTGTAATGGTTACATTTATTAATTATTAAAATTCAATTCAGTGGTATAAGGCAATGCACTTTTCTCCTTTTATTTGACTGCAGGTTAAAAGGTGAAATAAAATTCTTAGACTGACAAAAAATACTTCTTTTATCTAGTAAGAAACTATTAAGACTAAATTCCACCTAATTAAATATATACACATTTTGTAAGTGTATTTTGAGTGTCTCAGCAATTTTGAAAGGCTGAGAGAACAGTGTTATGTTACACGATACAAACACACACATTAGTACACTGTGCAATTTTCATAATCTGAAAACTATTCAGTACTTGAATACTGATAAAAGTTTCATGTACAGTAATCCCTCCTAAATCGCGGGGGTTGCGTTCCAGAGCCACCCGCGAAATAAGAAAATCCGCGAAGTAGAAACCATATGTTTATATGGTTATTTTTATATTGTCATGCTTGGGTCACAGATTTGCGCAGAAACACAGGAGGTTGTAGAGAGACAGGAACGTTATTCAAACACTGCAAACAAACATTTGTCTCTTTTTCAAAAGTTTAAACTGTGCTCCATGACAAGACAGAGATGACAGTTCAGTCTCACAATTAAAAGAATGCAAACATATCTTCCTCTTCAAAGGAGTGCATGTCAGGAGCACAGGCTGTCACAGAGATAGAGAAAAGAGCAAACAAATCAATAGGGCTGCTTTTAAGTATGCGAAGCACCGCGGCACAAAGCTGTTGAAGGCGGCAGCTCACACCCCCTCCGTCAGGAGCAGACAAAGAGAGAGAGAGAGACAGAGTTTGTTTTTCAATCAAAAATCAATACGTGCCCTTCGAGCTTTTAAGTATGCGAAGCACCGTGCAGCATGTGTTTCAGGAAGCAGCTGCACAAAAGATAGCAACGTGAAGATAATCGTTCAGCATTTTTAGACGAGCGTCCGTATCGTCTAGGTGTGCGAACAGCCCCCCTGCTCACACCCCCTACGTCAGGATCAGAGAAAGTCAGTGCAAGAGAGATAGAGAAAAGTAAGCTGGGTAGCTTCTCAGCCATCTGCCAATAGCGTCCCTTGTATGAAATCAACTGGGCAAACCAACTGAGGAAGCATGTACCAGAAATTAAAAGACCCATTGTCCGCAGAAACCCGCAAAGCAGCGAAAAATCCACGATATATATTTAAATATGCTTACATATAAAATCCGCGATGGAGTGAAGCCGCGAAAGGCGAAGCGCGGTATAGCGAGGGATTACTGTAAATTAACCACATGAGAAAAGCAAACATCTTATGACTGTTTATATCTCCTTACTTTTCTACTTTAAGGATTTAAAATAAAGTTTTCTTTTTTCCTCACAGAGTTTTGTTGGAGCTCACATAAAATGAACTTTGGAGAGTAGGAAGGGAGTAAACAAAGAATGCAGATGAGCATGCCAACAATACAGCTGAATTTGACAAGTGATTTTAGCAGCAACTTATTCCCTTTCTGCCTTCTTTTTAATCACATTAGTTTACAAATAGTATACTAGATTCAGTATATACTGTATCAGCCATCAAACACTCCTGTTAGTTGGAGTTGAAGAGAAATCTTAGTATGTAGTGTGCTGGAAAAGTTGACCTTAATATGATAATACATGTGAAATGCACATTTCATCCATCCATCCATTCTCCAACCCGCTGAATCCGAACACAGGGTCACGGGGGTCTGCTGGAGCCAATCCCAGCCAACACAGGGCACAAGGCAGGAACCAATCCCGGGCAGGGTGCCAACCCACCACAGGACACACACAAACACACCCACACACCAAGCACACACCAGGGCCAATTTAGAATTGCCAATCCACCTAACCTGCATGTCTTTGGACTGTGGTAGGAAACCGGAGCGCCCAGAGAAAACCCACGCATGACACGAGGAGAACATCTACGAGGCAGCAGCGCTACCCACTGTGCCACCGTGCCGCCCTGCAGATTTCATATTGAGCTGAATTCTCTCTGTTATATTATGAAAACCAAAACACAGGGACTGCATTTGGCACAGGAATCTCTCTGTGCAACAGTGCTAACATTTGTGGTATTCCATCGAATGAAACAAGTTTACTTATGCATATACCCATGCAAAGCATTGATTTTACATTTCAACAAATGGCACACTGCAGATATTAGAACTGCTACATAGGTCTAGGTCTGAATATCTTTTAATGCTGCAAAATATACCTGTCCTCAGTGTATAAAGTTATATCAAAATGAAAAATACTATAAAACTAAATTGTACTGATTATTTCTCATCTTTATGCTCACTTTGAAACAATACCAAAAAAATGCCAAATAATAATGACAATATAAAAAGTGCAAATGAAACATGAAAAATAATGAAGGAGCACTAAAAATAGTTTTATAATTTCCTTAAACAATTCTAATATGCTGGGATGGATAGATGGATAGATAGATGGATGGATAGATGGATGGATGGATAGATGGATGGATACTTTATTAATCCCAAGGGGAAATTCACATGTTAATTAGAATTACCATGATCACATACAAAAGCAAACAGCTGAATATTTCTGAAAGGTGTCCTAATTACTATATATTACTTAACTAGAAGTTTTGCTGACTAGTTTTCTTACTGTCCAAGAACCACCTGAGAAAGCTGAACCCAGGAAACAGGCAAAGAATCATATGTTCAAATGGTACTTCAGAGGCTATCCCAAGGCTAGAAATTAATACTAATTAAGAGTCCAGTTACAACAGCCAAGTTATTATATTGACAAATGGTACCATGTTCTTCTGTCTCAATTACTAATGACCTACAACAAATATAATTAATCTCCCCTAGTCATGAGCGACAACATGAATTACTCCAGGCCCGAGGGAAGGCAGCTAAAGAGCCAGGCACAGAATACTTTGTCATGTGTGCTCTTTTCCAGTATTATCCCTGACAAAAACCAAGCTGTCCATCCAATACATCTCTATCCACCAACTAAAAATTGATAAGAAAACGCCTGGAAGACTGAATTTCACATAAGTATTATTTTAAAGAATAATGCTGATCCTTTTTATGCAGCCCACACAAATAATTAAGGTTGGGTAACAACTCAAGAGTATGGTATATTTATTAGCAATTTTTACCCTTGATTGCTCTACCAAAAGTCGTTTATATACAGTACTGTGCAAAAGTTTTATGTCCCTATCTCGTACGTAACCCAGGGACTGCCTGTATATATATATATATATATATATATATATATATATATATATATATAATTAGTACTGTGCAAAAGTTTCAGGCAGGTGTGAAAAAATGCTGTAAACAAAGAATGCTTTCAAAAATGGAAGTGTTAACCATTTATTTTAATCAATCAACAAAATGCAGTGAATGAACAAAAGAGAAATCTAAATCAAATCAATATTTGGTGTGACCACCCTTTGCCTTCAAAACAGCATCAATTCTTCTAGGTACACTTGCACACAGTTTTTGAAGGAACTCGGCTGGTAGGTTGTTCCAAACATCTTGGAGAACTAACCACAGATCTTCTGTGGATGTAGGCTTCCTCACATCTTTCCGTCTCTTCATGTAATCCCAGACACACTCGATGATGTTGAGATCAGGGCTCTGTGGGGGCCATACCATCACTTCCAGGACTTCTTGTTCTTCTTTACGCTGAAGATAGTCCTTAATGACTTTGGCTGTATGTTTGGGGTCGTTGTCCTGCTGCAGAATAAATTTGGGGCCAATCATACGCCTCCCTGATGGTATTGCATGATGGATAAGTATCTGCCTGTATTTCTCAGCATTGACCTGACCAAATCTCCAACTCCATTTGCAGAAATGCAGCCCCAAATGTTCAAGGAACCTCCACCATGTTTCACTGTTGCCTGCGGACACTCATTATTGTACCGCTCTCCAGCCCTTCGACGAACAAACTGCCTTCTGCTACAGCCAAATATTTCAAATTTTGACTCATCAGTCCAGAGCACCTGCTGCCATTTTTCTGCACCCCAGTTCCTATGTTTTTGTGCATACTTGAGTCGCTTGGCCTTGTTTCCATGTCGGAGGTATGGCACATCTTGAAACCCCAGTCTGCTTTGAAATCTTTGTCTGGGAGAGACCTTGCTGACGCAGTATAACTACCTTGTGTCTTGTTGCTGTGCTCAATCTTGCCATGACATGAAACTTCCACAACCTCACCTTGGTAGCAGAGTTTGTCTGTTCCTCACCCAGTTTTAAGCCTCCTACACAGCTGTTTCTGTTTCAGTGAATGACTGTTTCAACCTACGTGTGACATTGATGATCATTAGCACCCGTTTGGTACAATTGGTTGATCAAACACCTGACTATAATCCTACAAAATCCCTGACTTTGTGCAAGTGTACCTATAAGAATTGATGCTGGTTTGAAGGCAAAAGTTAGTAACACCAAATATTGATTTGATTTAGATTTTTCTTTTGTTTGCTCACTTTGCATTTTGTAAATTGATAACAATAAACAATCATTATTTATATTTCTGAAAGCATTCTTTGTTTACAGCGTTTTTTCACACCTGCCTAAAACTTTTGCACAGTACTGTATATTTTACTCTGAAATGGTCTAGGAATATAAATACTGCTGTATTATTCTTCTGGAGCAGTGATTCTTAACCTTTTTTGAGTCATGGACCCCTTTAAGAATCTGATTAAAGCCATGGACCCCCTTCCCCTATAAATATTCACATAAACACAACTTTGCATGCAATGAATATAATGTACTTTATTTATCGAGATTTGATTGTCTCAGACATATATGACATACACAAAGTATTATTAAACTTTAAAGTAAACAATCAAAAACAAAAAAAAAAACATTCCCTTTATATAAAAAGTAATGGCCACTCATTATTATTATGAAATACAATTCTCTTGTACAAAGTAAAACAGATCTACTACTACGTTTTCTATTACCATTACTACTGTACTCTAAAACAACAGTACCAGACTGTATAGTGAATATAAATGTTAATTTTTATGTGACCCTCATGAACCCCCTGAAACACATCAATGGACCCCCTAGCAGCCTACAGACCTCAGGTTAAGAACCCCTGTTCTAAAGTATGGTGGTCAGCACTGCTGCCTGAAAGCTCCAGAAAGGCTCAAATCAAAGCTGGGTCATTGTCTAGGCAGAGTTTCCATGTTCTTTCAGCCTCTCCCAAGGTTTTCCTTCCATACAAATTACAGATTAGGCTATATGGTGAGGGTAAATTGATTGTGCAACATGGAGTATGTGTGTGTGAGTGAGGGTGCCCAATACAGAAATTATTTCATTCTTATAATTTATGTCTCAGGGAGAGACTTGGTCTTCTGGCAGCCCTAAATAATCCTAGATAAATTAAATCCTAGATAAAATTTGTAGATAAATTAATCCTTTAAAATTTGTTACTAAAAGTATTTTGTTAACAATACAAAATATATAAGGTGCTAAATAAAACTGAAAATGTTCATTGACATTTTAAAGTTATATGGTACAGAGTCCCTTCATATTAGTGACTTTCAGAGTAAGTCCAGATTAAATGTTTGACTGACTTTTTTTAAACAAGGACTATTAAAACCATGCATCATCTAAAAACATTACAAAGCAAACAAGATCACAGAACAGTATTAAACAGAAAATATAGGAGTTCAAAATAAATGAAAAGTTATTTGAGTAGAAATAGCAATTAAGTGTTTACAAACTTTAGAAGAAATTTAGAAAAGACATGATGACAAGAATGGAGACAAGTAGACTTTGGAAATCAGTTTTAATACAAAGTATATAGTTAAATGAAGAACAGACATTTTTGGAATTCTTCCTCAATGCAAGGGTCAAAGTTTCATGAATCCTCATCAACAGTTTTATCATGAAACTTTGGGACAGCAAGAATACTGGAATAAAAATATCTTAACAGTAATAATTTCTGTACTTTACAAATGGAAAAAGTAGTGTATACAGTCATTCTGGGATTGTGATGGCGACAGCTTTTTAAATAATAGCAGTTCTATAACTGCTCTATGATGAACTGGTGCCCTGTCCAGTATAAAGCTCTAGTAGGATCTGCTAAAACCAATATTTTAATTGGATTAAGTGGACTTTAGAATGTTACAGATTTTTAATTATGATTTTGTAACCAACAGTCAAGAAAGCTGAGCTGTAATATGATCACTGCTTTATACCAACTCAGTACTTGATGGACTTTTTTAGAACTGCGTATGATCAGTTAATTTAATTCAAATAAAGAAAGAATTAAAGAAAAGGAATTTCAGCATTTGACAAGGAGAGGTATAGATTGAGTTTTTTTAAGCTACTGGTAGCATGAAGTCAAATCCAACCAAGATGTGCTACTGAAAATTCAGAGTACTGTTAAAGCACATCACATAGGATTTTTTACTGCAACAAGCATTATGCTTTTCAACGGCCAGCTCACTGCCAAGTGCGATTCTGAAGTACTGCTTTGTATCATTGATGAACAAGTGGAAAGTGAAAGTGAAACTACTTTGATCTTTGATAGATGAGTAAGCGTGGTGGAAGTATATAAGCAGAGAAGCACCACAGAACATGTACAGAACCATGAGGGACACCAAAACCAACAGAAGTATAAAATGAATCCTCACTACATAAAACAAATTATGGGCACTGGGATAGCCAAGAACCAGATCAGTTAGTTCAACAGTGTTGTGATCAGCCTTACTACAACAAGCAGTTGGAGATGGTTATTCTTTAAAAAAATAAGAGTAATGTTCATGCTATGATTGGCTTGAATTGCAGATTATAATGATTCAAAAGGGATTAACAGATATTAAGTAAGCATAAAACAAAGAAGGCAATTAAATCCAGGGTTTCTTTAGGCACTATTGCTTTTGATTGCTTTTAATAGTGAATTGTGATCATAATTGAAGATACTATATAAAAATATACAAATATTCACTTCTTAATTACTTTTAATTTTGTTAGACTAATATTCCTTTGCATTTTCTTTCCCTTTGGGGTGTTTATGAGAACAACACCTAATTCAAGAATGGTCTGCTTTTCAACACAAGTTGGGAGGGAGTAGAACTCATAAATTATGTAAAGGGTTTGCTAGGCTCAGCAGTGACCTAAGCTCGTGACACTGACTTCTAATTTTCACCTTGGTGGTTATAGTTTTTTATAAGAAAATACAGCAGTCAATTAAAACCCAGTTATTTTTTCTGAAACGAGCAATAGATTTAATGGTGTTTAAAATTATTTTAATGTTATTTGAATAAATGGTTTTAAGCATGTGTTATTTAGGAAGCATGTGAACTTGCAATCATCTTGAACTAACTGCTGTTTTCCATGGACCAATTCTGGTAGCCATTCCTTACACTTTTAACACAGTACAATATTCAAAATGTACTTATGAGTAAAGATTGCAGATGTTTACCCACTGTTTTGTTACTGAATGTGTAAAGGAACTTACTTAAAGAAAAGAACAAAAACACTGTTCTTCAAAAACAAAGTCCCCATTTTTAACAGTGATAAGAAAAATGTCCAAGTTTCGTCTGTTATGGAAAAGCTAAAAAGGAGAACAGTGAACAAAAATGTTGATGTCACTCTTTCAGAATAACTCTTACATTAATACAGCATGTAATAAATTAAACAGTGGGCACACATATTATATTTGTTGGTTATACATGCATGTGAGCATTGTATTGTACTCTTTGTGTATGACAATAAACTTGAACTAGCATGACGCAAAGCTGTGTTTGTAATACCATGTGAAAATTATGCAAAGGTCAAAACATGCCCAAAAAGGGACACTGCTAAAATTAGTTCAGAAATATGATCAGTAGAAGATGGAAAGAATGAAAGCATATAATGGTGTACATATAGAAAACCTGCAAAAAAATGCACAAGGTACTGTACACAGAATTTACCCAAAGTGTGATTTACCCAAAATACCATTTTATTATCAGGAAGTAATTTTACAAAGAAAATGCACCTTAATGCCTGGGGAAAGAAAACAAGGTAAAAAATGTCTGCCAGGAATGGAGCTGAATAGCCTGCTCACTGAGAAGGGCATTAAATGAACAAAGTAAATTAAAGCTTTTATCCCAAGTAACTAAAAAAAACAAAGTATCTATTTTATCTACAATTGCTTATAAAAAGCTGAACATTGATATAATTAAATATTTAACCCATACACTTAACTTGCATTTTTATTTACATATAAAAGTATTTAGCTTGTACAAGTAAAAGAATTAGGGCAGGGTTGCAGGGCAGCTGGAGCCTACGCCAGCAATTATCGGGCATACATCATGGACAGTGTGGCAATCCATCACAGACCACCCTTATTTCAGCCACTTGAGCAGTACCAATTTGCTACTTTATTATTTGGGCATGCATTTTTTTTGCTGTCATAAGCCATGGTCAGAACAGAAGTGAAGAGACAAAAGTAGGATTATAAGCAGAAAATAGCTTGACACTGGGGGCTTTTGGGTTGTCATAACTCCACCCCATGACTGAGGCTGTGAATAGACAAGAGATCAGGAAATGTATTCTTACCTCAAGAAAACTAGTTCTTGAATCTGTGACAAAATAACTATTTCTAGTTTCCTTTTAATAATAATTCTTTACATTTATATAGCACTTTTCTCACTACTCAAAGCGCTCTCCACACAGGGAGGACCCGGGAAGCGAACCCACAGCAGCACTGCCACTGCGCCACCTGTGAGGATTATTATCACAAGGATGCCTCATAAACATTGAAGTAGTTCTCTTAAATCAAAACTGTTGCTGCTTCAAAGTGGATATATTTGGTAAGTTTTAACCTGTTTTCATTCTTTGATTGTGAGAAATAACTTTTGACTTAAAACATACCCAATTTATCTTTTAACCTGAACAGCACAAATCAAACCTGCCATCGATCTGGTTTCCAGAGAGATTCTTGCATTGATGATGTGCTGCCTTATGCCTGATTCACTCATGTTTTTTCAATATACTTTCTGTATAATTGTATTTAAGAATTTTTTTTTATTTTAAATCACTGGGTTTATTTCATATCCTGTGGAGACATTTTGATGACTTTGTAAACTACCTTATGGTTCCTGCTTTGCCATGATGGTGATTATGGAAATTGCAATCCTAAAGATGCAACGGAGATGGAGATAACATGAGAACATCCTTCCATGATGCTTGCAGCATGTATGTATGTATTCAGAACTCCTGCATGAAACAGGAACAGTGGCTGCTATGCAATGAGGAGGATCAGCCTTCCTGTATTATGCATTTTCCTATACTGTAGAAGAAAGATATACTACTTTGTACAATGATGCAATTTCAAGCATCTATGTATTCAAAATAAACATTTTTAAAAGCACTACACTCCTCAGCAGTAATATAAATAGTGACAATAGAATATAATTGATTTAACTGGTGTGACACAGATAACCTGTGCAATGTTGGAATGAAAATAACAAAGAGAAAAGCCAAAATATGAACATGCCCCTACTTGTCTTAATAGCTATGCATTTAATATTTTTAACGTTCACATGTCTTTCTGTCACTGAGGTGTGTGTGTTCTATGAAAGTATTAGGCTATTCGAGAAGGCCATGAGATAAACATGAACCTATTTTCAAAGGAATGTGTGTGCCTGGCAAAATACATTCCCAAATTGCACTACTGTATCATACTATAAAATCCATCCACCCATTTTCAAACTGTCTTATGTAGTTCAGGATCACATTGTCTCTACTAATTTACCTTCATAGACTGGTGCTAAAAGATAACTATGTGCCAATTAAAATCATCTGCTTCATGGCAGTTCTCTAACCTTTTATATATTGATAGGGTTTAGTTCCTTGAGGCTGATGTTGAGAGAAAACAATGCAGGGAAAGAAATCTATCATTTTAGTAGAGCACAGTTAAATGTTAGTGATTATAGTTTTATTTTAACTGTCTCTACACAGAGTGTATTTGAAATGTTTGTATGTGGTTTTCTTCTTTTGTAGATGAGGTGGATAGGTCTTGCCATTTTCATACAAACAAGTTTCTTCCCTACTCCCAACCTTTCTTTCTCCAAAACACTGCCCTACTTCTAATTGGTATGATTTCTCAGTCATCACTCAAAAAGCTCATCTGAAATCTAAGTGGAGTAGGTACTGTGTGGCATTTTATAGGTAATTCCTAGAATGAAGAAATGTCATCAGAGTCAAGCATAACAGAATGGACTGCTGAACCAAGAAATTTATACAATTTTCTCTGGTTTGCCAACACTCAGTTGAAACACCACGCAGCAGAAGTCCCTTCTGAGGAAATGTAAGGAAAAGTGCATGCAGCATAAATTAACTTGTAAGAAATGAAGATACTCCGTGTACTTTTATACACTGTAAAATTTAAACAATCGTCAACATTTCAGGCACAGATAAATATACAGAGCACATATCAGGGAGACTTCACTGCCTGTCAGATTCCTGGAGTATTCAGATATAGTGATGCATAAAAGCACTCGATTATATGACAAGTATGCATGAAACATATTCAGACCTTAAGAAACAATAGCTGCTAAGGGTGCTTTTACTATTCACTAACCTATAGAGGTGAACATTTAAAACACCTAGTATATTCAAATTATTTATGGTAGAACTTCAACTTATGCACACTTTGATTATATGAATTCAATGTTTGACAAATTGAAAATAGACTATTAAAACAATATGGAAGGGAAAAAAACAGAAATAATGCTTTTCCCTTATATTGAGCAAAAAGAGCCTCTCGTCTTGTTGATCTGTCTCAGGCACCGCTGAATATTCTTACACATATTCTTACACTTTCAGACAGCAACACCAGGAAGATGGAAACATTCACCAAGTATTTTCACTACCCCTTATTCCCAGCAGTGCTAACACAATCTCATGCTCTTGTGCTACGATACTGAATATGGGACATAGGGCAGCACAAAACCAAGTAAAACATGCGTCCTGTACCACTAATATACTCTCACGCTCACTTTGTCTCCATCTACATAGAGATAAAAACCACAAGATGCACTTCTTTATATACTGTACTCTCACACTCTCTCTCCCAACCTCACATGAAGTGGTGCACATACAAATACCTGCTGTATTCTCCCTTCCTCGATCTCATTCATACTGCTGTGAAAGTTGCTGGTAGAATGAACGATACCACGGTATTCTGGGGCTGGTGCAGCCACAGAGAGAAAACACTTTCAGAAAACAGGCACATATATGTAAGAGACACACTTTCAAACAACTTAAAGTTTACCCATGTAGGATCAGATGCTGTTCAATAGCATGCAATTCATTTATCACACAGTGTTAAGAGGACCAAAGCCAGCTCACTTATGTGACAGTTTTTTCTCTGTCTTGTGTAGACCACCCATGGCTCTGTTCTAGCTACCTCTACTGCCTCCCTTGAACTGAACGCTCCCAAGGAAGATGCCATAGAGTTCTTTTAATCTGAAGGAACCACCGTTGGAGCAAGACAGCTAAGAAATTGTCAAGGTTGCTGTGTGTTTGAATAAAGCTCCAATATTGTTCCTTCAAGAATAAAGGTCTTTTAGGCCAGTTTTCTCCTGCTTGTCTTTTTATGCAACTCAGATTCCCCCATGGGACAATACGACTGCTTTGTCTTACTCACTGTATCCATCTTCTCATGTCTAGATGGCCAACTAACTGTTTTTTTTTTTTGTCAAACAATGCTCTGAAGCAAGGTGCTATGCTTGCCTCAGTTCTAGCTTCCTGCATGCAGCTTGAGTCACCTGCAAAATAATGCTATTGTACACAGGAGATTGTATTTGAAACTACTGCTATGAAAATCAACTGATATATACAGTACCTACTGTAAATACATAATGTACATACTAATGGACAGAAGTTAAAGAAATAAACTGTTTAATTTTGCATGTTGAAATTTCCACTCATTAGGTAGAAAGCAAGGATAGCAAAATATTTTCAGAACGTAAAATAAAATATTCTGAGAAAAATACATTTTTAAAAATATTTTCATCCATACTACACTGTTTTTCCTGTATAAATTTCTGTAGTTTAAAGGCAGTTGGGCAGTCAACATTAGACTATAAGTATGAACGCAGTTAATGTTTAAATTAAAATACAGCTAGTATGTCCTTAGCTTAGGTAGCACAGTAGTGCAGACTGATCAGAACTGCCACTTTACAAAGCAGAGTTTTCAGTTCAAATCCAGCACCTATGTGGATTTTGAATGTTTCCCCTCTGTCTTGTGTTGTTTTTTCTGGGTTTTGCAGGTTTGGTTAAATATTCCCAGTGTGAATATCAGTGTGTACATGAGTGGACCCTGCAATGGACTAGTACTCTGACCAGGCCCTTTTCCAACATTGTGCCCAGTACTGCCAGGCCAGGCTCTCACTCTCTAGTTTTCTGTGCTGGACTTAACTGGATTTGAGAATGACTATGACATTATTATTTATCAATAAACATTTTTGCTTTGAAATTACCACATACCATTGCCAAAACCAAAGGACATTTCTAAAAGGCGATAATAGAATGTAAAGGTGAATTGTAGTATCACAGAGAAAACCATCCTACATTTTTGTTGGATTGTTCTTCTTTTCAGAGTTAGAGACATGGCAACTGATGACACAGTGGATTTTCTTGAAAATTATCCATGAGCATTGTTCATCTTTTTGTGTTTTACTTTTCAGTTTCAGTTTTAAAGGCAGTCTGTCCACCACAGAAATTTAAAAAAAATGACAATTCCGGGTGTCTTTAAGTTTAGTCACAATGTGGCCATGAATTGGCAGCTGTCAGTTTGTCAAATCAAAAGTAGTGAAACTGAATACTAATTCACTAAACAATTCAAATCAATTTCCTGAAAGATTGCATTGTTTTCTGCACAAAAATATACTTCAGTCTGTTTTTAGCTTTCACCTTAAGGAAGTTTAGTGTGGGATTCTTCTAAAGTGCACTTTAAACAAAGGGCACCATGCAGCTCATCGTTGACTACAGCTGTGCACTTGTGTAGCTCCACTGAACAGATGATTGCCAAACCCCGCAGCTCCATAGTGTAATCAATACCAACTCTATCCTATACATGCAAACTTAACAAAATGTATACAATGGGGAAAAAAGGTAATTCCCAAAGTAATAAATAAGGCACAATAAGGCACAATTATAAAAGAGTAATAAAAAAATCACAAGGAAGAAATTTGCTTACCAAATAAATATGTCCATTAAAATTGAAATTCGGCAGGAATTGCTACATTTGTGTGGAACACCCATAATCAAAAACTGAATTTCAAGCCCTGATGTAACATTTAAAATGTACACCACTTTCTCTAATTGGATCACTCTATTCCATATGCATTTACGTGAATGTTTTCAATTGAAGTCTTTCAGTCAATTCATAAGGTTGAATGTAAACGTAGCATCTTTTAAGACTTGTGCTAGCAATTAGAATGAACAAAATATACTGGATGGATGGATCACTGGCTGCAATAAACGGTACAGACACACTGGTACATACATCAGGACAATACATGTACAGTCACTTACCATGGCACATAGCAATAAACCCAGATTTGAATGGGATTCTTTTACACCAGTAGATGGGGTAAAATAATTATTACTTTAAAAGGCTTCATAATCTTTTCTAGACATGAGTATGCAATCCATAAAAATGTTACTGACATGAGCAATTTGGGCACTAGATGCCCAAGCAGGCATGATTACATCATACATTATACAGTTACACTGATAATTAAAATATGAAGTGGTGTAATGATCGTCATGAATTTCAACATGGTTAATTATAAAAAACGATAATTATCCCATCCCTAGCAACTGCATTTTGAATCACATACAACAGCTTGATACTCCTGCCAACTAAATTACATTTTAGAAAGAGTTATATATTGTCATACATTTCTTAAATTTCTATTTTAAAGTTTTAAGGATGAAAGGATGATTGCAAAGCTTGTTTTCTTATCGGAGACATTTATAGTTTTAGATTTTTTTTTTTCCTAATTCACACATCTATTCTAACTTTTAAGTATTACTGTAATTACAGAAAGAAATTAAATGTTAAAAATATGTTCAATATAACATCTATATCATCTAGCGAATAATATAAATCAAATATTGCATCTTAAATAGTAAATGCTGTTCAATAACCTATTCGTGTGTTATGAATTTCAATATAGACACCCTTCAACTAAACTGTTAGCCAAATTTATTCCCCTATTGGACATTTAAAATAATCTTGAATTAGTCAAAATTAAAGGCAGAACAAGAAGACTCATGTCTTCAGCTGCTCACTTGCAGCAGTTCATCAGTCTCAAAAATGTGTCCCGACAGTCCTCAGACAAAAATGAAGCATTTTAAAACTAGGCTCTAGAGCTGATGCTTGTTGAAAGCGGCACTGAATGAATGGAACATACAGTAAAAGAAAAAGAACCAGCCATCATGACTGATAATGCCACTATTATTCAGCTACTTCAGGTCAGCTGCTTTGAGCACAAGCCCACTTTGTATCACAAGCTGCTCTGAAAATTCCAACAATTGCCCGCTTGCCTTGCCAGGTGAAGCACGTTGTAAGGTTTCTTACTTTTACAGATAAAAGCTGTTATATATTTTGTTAATTTTTGGGCACAAGGTGACTTAAACGGAAGCTTGGAGTTAAACGCCATCTCCAGAACAGATTGTTTAACCACCACTTTGGATGACAACAGAGATTACGTTTATGATTGACGTCAGGATAAATGATTTCTCAAATTTGTTGTGTTACAACTAGGGCTGCAACTAATGATTATTTTGGTAGTCGACTAATCGTTCAATTTTTTTTTTTCGATTAGTCACGATTATTTCATGCCTGACTATTTTGAAGCCGGTGACCTGTGGTCGCACATCCTGTTCTGCGCTCTAGTGCATGTCTTACCTCATCTGCTCATGTCTGTCCACCTGTGAATGTCACCCTGATGTCTCTGTATTAACACGATTAAAATTAATAATAATCAAATTAAAATAACCAGTGAAACATATGAATTTAAAAATAATCAGATGTTTTTATATTAGTGTGACCATCACAATAAAAAAGAAATACATTAAACAATACAAACTAAAGTGCACGTAATCTTTAAACAAAAAAAGTGCATTGTTAAAACAGAAACATTTTTCATATTTTAGTAATAAATGACAAAATGTAGATATAAACTATATAATGTGTAAAACCTGAAGTACAAAGATCAAATAAACACTTTCACAAAATGTTCAAGGATGATACAATAGCTTCCGTGGCGGAGTGGTAGGAATTGCTGACTTATAATCAAGAGTCCCCCAGTTGATCCTGACTGCCTCGTATATTTGCTGTTTTGAGTAGTGAGTTGCTCTTATTGTTAATATTATACAGTACAATAAACACATACATTTGATTTACGTCTGTAACAGCCACTGTATAGTACTTGTAAAAGTTATTTTTTTTTCCACTTTTATTCTCTCAGTCACGAACACGATACATACTACCGCCCCCCAGGGATCTGACACTGTTACTTTTTATCTGAAACTGGGGATAACTGTAGATGTGAGTGGTGTTTTGAGACAATCGAACTGGAAATTCTCTGATCTGGATTAAAGCTGACACACAAATGCTGGCGAAGCTGCCTTATTCGTATCTCATTGTCACTTGATTTTTTTTATTCAATGTTATTGAGTGTTCTTGCTTGTGCTGAATTAGTATGCACCTTATGGCCCATGATGTGAAAGCCACACTGACAAAAAAAACAGAGACATGGGTATATATGATATTTGGAATTATTCATTTTATGACCTTACAGTACATTTCGGAAAACATTGTGGCACGGATGCAACATTATTCATATTATTCATATTCATTCGCGCACCTTCTTGCGGTTGTAATCAGTGCCAATGAATTATTCACCAAAAGTGTGTCACTACTTAACAGACCCCAATACACACACAACACAAAAAATGTCAATAAAAAAACAATACTTCTCAGTTAGGTTAATCCTAATGGAAATATTAGAATAATCTACTGTACAGATTTTTCCTTTACCTTTAATTAGAGGCCTGCCAAGCATCTATCACTCCGTGCTTTTCATAAGGTTTCACACTTTCATTTCTACTCACATGTTAATTATCAAAATAAATTTCTGCAAAAAGAATTTCTGCAAAAAGAATTAAAATGCACAGGCATATATAAAGACACAAGTAAATGCAAATGAGCAGAATACTGAAATGGAGAACATAATGTTGAATATCTTGTATGCCACTTCAAATTATTTATTTCTAAAACCACCAAACCTCTACCATGGTGCAGAGTCTACAGGCCCACACATGCCAAGCCAGTCTGTTCAAACTGGCATGAAGATCAACAGACCACAAATATACACTTCATGAGGAACACTGCAACAGATTATACATTGCAGCTTAAACAGGAAAACTTCTGTTTTTATGTTTAAAATGTATTTAAATATACAAAAAATATTCTGTATATATCCTCAGTACAAATTCAAGCAGCTTTCAAATGTAAACAAAGCAGAACATAAACAAATTTTACATATTCACTTAATTGTTGTTAGCTTATGCTCCAAGGCAAAAAAAGAAAGGCACAAGAAATCCCTATTAGTTCAGCACTTGCTTGGGTCAGATGACACTACTTCAGATGGTAGCACAAAAAACATTAGTGGTATTACCTGTGTTTGTGGAAACATGCTTTCGACGCAATTTGTAGTGCATGCTACTCTGCATCTTAACTAGCCAAAATATCTCCAACTAGAGGTGGGCGGTATGACCAAAATTCTATATCACGGTATTTTTCTAAATTCTGCCGGTTTCACGGTATTAGACGGTATTTTTTTCCCCATGCACGAGTGGATGTTAACCACATTTTCCACTGCAATTACTGCAGTAGACTGGCTAAGAATAACCTATTAGACTGTTATGAGAATTGTACATCGTACAAAAAGACATTTTAATGTGCACATAAGTATTAATCCAGGTTTGCATGGCCCCATAAAGTGATAGTTTTCAAGGGGGTGGCACTAAAGAGAAGGAATCACATTGCATGACAGATGCAGTCAAAATATAGAACCTTTAATTGAACAAATTTTGCAAAAGCTTAAACTATGATTTTGACAACATATTTTCAACCATCCAAAGAGGCATTTAGACTTAGTAAAATATCCAGAGGTGTTTGTCAAAAGTTGGATTGCACTGAACACGTCTTAGAAAAGGAATAAATAGTAAATATTTTTTGTAAACCAACTACACTTTCTGTTAATGTTAACAGTCTCTGTCCACTGACACGTTAAAGTGACTTTTTAAACAATTTTACCATCATTAAACTGCATAATATTTAAACTAATAAATAATAACAATAAAATAAATAATAGTAGTATTACTGATAGTTGCACCATTACTTCAAGGCTTCAAGCCCAGGTGCATTACACAGTATTCACCAAAATTAAAATAAAATAAAATAAAACAAGTGCAACTTGGTGATGACATCTTACCAACTGTACCATCATTTAGGCAAACTGCATTAATATGGACCTTGCTTCAAGCTAAGCTATATACATAAATAGTAAAAACTGCAACTTGCATTTATAATGCTGTTTGTGGTATAGCCCTATGGAAGTGCATTAGGGCCACTGTGAAGAAAAAAAAATATGGACACGGAAGAAAAAAACAAACTATATGTCGAGAATAAATTCGACATGTTGACTATGTCAAGATTAAAGTCGACATTTCCACTTTATTCTCATAGTTTATTTTATAATTAAAGTAGAATGTTGTAAACTAAACTTCATCCTAAAATCAATGTTTAATTTACTAGATTTTCTCAAACCCCGTCACAAGTTAACCCTTTGCAGTCGTATTTAATTTTCAACGTCACGCTACATTAGTCGTAATTAATTATTGAAAAAACGCCAATAATTACAGCAGTTATTTTTTTCAAGCACGTAGGAATAACACAGGCCACTTTTCTTAACCAGGCGACTGTGCAAATCGGTCAGAAACTTGCAGGGCCACCAGCGGTGGCCTGACAACCTATAGCGCACTTTTTACTAAGGCCAGTTTTCTGGCCTAACGACCGCAAAGGGTTAATGCAGCACATCAAATACTTTGTGTTAAGTGTTCCCCGACCCAGTCGTTAATCACACTTCTTAAACTGACTTCCTCCGCACTAAGACCAGGCCCCTGCAGCAATCACCGCACAGATAAACGTCTTTGTGAAATTAAAACTAGTTATTAACTTAGCCGACGGAGTGTTCAGAACTTTAAAAATATCTTCGTTATACATGTTTAATTATGCCATCCATTCAGAGTTGCGCCCATCTCTGAACGAGTTGCCACCACATCGCAGGATCAATACAAGCAAAACATACACTAGCAAGTACAAAAACAAGTACAACTTGGCTTGCAGTATTATCCAGTAGTATAGAAACAGTATTTACACATCTGACCTTTTAAAACTAAAGCATCTCCAGGCGACAGACGTGACTGTTTTTTTTCGGCTCTCTGTCCATTTTCACCGCACTGCATACCTATGCTACCGCCCACTATTTGGTGGTGTAGCAGTGAAAAAGAGCCCTAGTGCAACAAATCGGTGTTTAGCGGTGTAGCAGTGAAAAAGGTCCCCACTTGAACAGTTTCCCGCTGCGCCACGTTCCGAACGTCGTTTAGGCAATTTAAACCGGTGTTGCGGAATAAGAAAAATCCATGTCATAAAAAAAAAAAAACGGTTTTCGGTATGAACCGGTATACCGCCCAGCACTATCTCCAACAATACCGAATTCCTTAGACCCTTCTTTTCAACAATGTCCTTGTCTTTTGAGCATTGGGCTGTGTCTGCTGGGATGTCTTCTTTGGTATTGTTGATTTTTTTCCCCCCCAGAGTTTTCATTAACAAGGTCTGTCATCATTTTCTGTTTTATCTCACTCCCACTCCTGACGTACTGGCATGCGTGGCTGCTGCTATAGCATGTACTATATCCTGTTGCCAGCTGCTACACTCCATGCTGTGTGTGTCAGCCTAACCTCACATGGCTGTAACTATTCCAGCCACGACTGGTTTGGTTCGGTGCTATTCTCATTATCATTGGCTTTTCATGTTGTCTGTCAAAACATGGATGGAATGAGTTATGTCGACTTTCCATCAACCATGTTTTATGTTTCCACTGAAAAGATATTTCGCAATAATTATCTTAATTATTTTATCACCCAGCCCTACACACACTTGCAAAAATAAATAAATAAATAAAAAGGTATTAAAATCTTACATATGAGCTATGATATCTGAGCATTTAACATCAGACTAGAAGTAAGTTAGTTTTAAAACAAAAGCAGAATTTTGTAAGGACATGGCAAGTAAATTGTGAAACTCTTTGTGCTACAAACTCGCTACCATTTAAACTGAAAGATTTAATAGTACAAAGTAGTTTTTTAATTCTAAGTTTGTTGAGCCTTTTGTTAATTCAAACAAATTCTGTTTAATAAGCAGTCCTAAATTTTGCTTACTGCTAATCAATTTCACAGGGTTTTAAAGGTTTTAAACAAAAAAAAAAAAAAAAAACACAATGTCTTAGATATTTATAAGAGGTCAAGAAGTAATGCCCATAAACACAAATATTATCAAGCATAGGGGTGTGGTTGGGTCTTATACAGTAACTAGCCAACCCGCGGCGTAGCATACGCCGCATAATTATGTATTGATGGGTGAACACTTCCTGAAAGACACAGTTGTCCAAATGGGGTGGGTTTGAGGATACGACTGTAGGCGAATGAAAAGATGGAACTCTGGAGAGGGCAACATACAATTGTCTGTGACTCAAAACTGGAGGACCACCGTCGCGGCTCCACCTCCCAGAGCGAGGGACAGGGCTGGGACAGCGCTCGGGCGCGGAGGGCGGAACGGGGGGAGATGGGAAGGACGCCCATTCCGCCCCAGCCCCCCGCCATTCTAGTCTGCTGATTTCTTAGTCATCTCTTAGTCATTGTTCAGTACGCACTGCCTGCTTATGTGCCCGCCCCCAACTCCTCACCTGAGTCGCTTTCATCTGTGTACAGTCCACATGCACCTGTCACATTGACTGTTCATTTTCCAAACACCGCCTCAGTCGCTTTCGTCTCTGCTACAGTCCAAGTGCACCTCTGAGCCACATTAGACTTATCATTGTTCTTTGCAGTTCCGGCTGCTTTTCTATATATAATCCACCAAGTCACCCGACCATGGTAGTAGCGACAGGGGGTGTGTACAAAGGGCAGGGACTTAATCAGTGCAAGCGTATGGCCCGCACTTACTGGGAATTCCTCGTTCATGGGGAACAATTGCAAGCCCCGGTCTCCATCACGAATGGGGTTCAATGGCTTAGCCACGCCTCTCGGCGCCCGGTAGACATATGTTGATCCATTCAGTGTAGCGCGCGTGCAGCACCTGTCATCTACGGGCATCACAGACCTGTTATTGCTCAATCTCACATGGCTGAAAGCCACTTGTCCCTCTAAGAAGTTGCATGCCGACCACTCTCTTGTCGCGTAACTATTTAGCAGGAGGGAGTCTCGTTCATTATCGGAATTACTCAGACAAATCGCTCCACCAACTAAGAACGGCCATGCACCACCACCCACAGAATCGAGAAAGAGCTATCAATCTGTTAATCCTCTCCGTGTCCGGGCCGGGTGAGGTTTCCCATGTTGAGTATAATTAAGCGAAAGGCTCCACACCTGGTGGTGCCCTTCCATCAATTCCTTTAAGTTTCAGCTTTGCAATCATACTCCCCCCGGAACCGAAAGACTTTGGTTACCCAGTTGGCTGCCCGGCAGGTCATGGGAATAATGCCGCCGGATTTCCAGTCGGCATCGTTTATGGTCGGAACTATGACGGTATGTGATTGTCTTCGAACCTCCGACTTTCGTTCTTGATTAATGAAAACATTCTTGGCAAATGCTTTTGCTCTTGCTCGAATTGTTGGTGGGTGTGGCTCTGTCATGCATGTGCCATGGTCGGCTGCTTAGTGAATTGTTGGCGGACGGGGCTCTGTGAGTTGGCGGGCGTGGCTCTGTCTTGCTTGCCATGGACTTCGTGAATTCTTAGAGTTGGTGGGCGGGACTCTGCGAGTTGTCGTTGTATCCCATGGTCTTAGAGTTGGTGGGCGGGGTGCTGGTAACAGTCAGGTAGGCGTGCGTTCTTGTCTCATGCTCTTAGAGTTGGTGGGCGGGTCTCTGTGAGTTGGCGGGCTATGTCGTGTGTATCCCATGGTTGTCTTGCGTGCCCTGTCGGCTGCTTAGTGAATTATATATATATATATATATATATATATATATATATATATATATATATATAAAGCATCTTGGTGTCTAGGCCTGTTTCTGTAATAACAAAGGCAGGTAATACAATGGGTTGCCCATAGCCATACTTTTACAAAGTAGACATTAGCAAAACTTCAGCAGCCTGTAAAATGAGATTATGTACAGAAATATCACATCATATCAGCCTCACATCTCATTTATTTGTTACATTATTTATTAAAGGCCGACACTTATCTTATAATCTAGGACGCCTGTTTAATGTAATATATTCACCAGCAAAGTCAAACACCCCAGAGACATTACTATCATTAGATGCAGAAAAAGCGTTTGATATGATTGAATGGAACTACCTTTTCACTGCATTGGAGAAATTGGGGTTTGGCCCGAATATTTGTGCATGGATCAAACTACTGTATACCAATCCAGAAGCTTCAGTTTGCATTAACAACATTTGTTCAGACTACTTTAAGCTAGAACGTGGCACCAGACAAGGATGCCCCTTGTCACCACTGCTGTTTGCAATCGCCATTGAACCACTGGCGGTTCACTGTCGAAATTCTTATCAGATAAAGGGGATTATCAGAGAAGGACTGGAACAGAAAATTTCTCTATATGCAGATGATATGGTTTTATATATATCAGACCCAGAAAACACTGTGCCTGCAGTTTTAACAGCACCCACAGAATTTCAAAAGATATCTGGTCTCAGAATTAATCTGAATAAATTCACAAGCATATAATATTAGATTGGATACCCTACCTTTTACCATAGAAGATCAGTTTAAATACCTAGGGGTAAATATCACAAGTAAACATAAAGCTCTTTATCAACAAAATTTTTCCGTCTGTATGGAAAAAATTAAACAAGACTTGCATAGAGGGTCAACCCTTCATCTCACTCTAGCTGGAAGAATTAACGTTAAGATGAATATCCTTCCTAAACTTCTTTTTTTTTATTTCAAAACATTCCAATATATATCAATAAATCATTTTTAAGCAATTAGATTCAACTATAACCTCATTTATTTGGAACTCAAAACACTCACGTATCCGAAGAGAGACCCTACAAAGACCTCAGTCAGAAGGTGGCATGGCTTTACCTAATTTCCAGTTTTATTACTGGGCAGCAAACATACAAGCCATAAAAACCTGGACACAAAAAAATGAACATACACAGGCTTGGCCTGCAATAGAAATAAAATCCTGTAGTACTTCTTTATACTCCCTGCTCTGCGCTCCAATAAATGCAAGTTATCGCAAATATACTAATAACCCAATTGTGCTTTACTCACTCAGAATATGGAACCAACTTAGAAAGCATTTTAAGATGGAAAATCTTTTATCTGTGGCACCTCTGCAAGAGAACCACCTCTTTCAACCCTCGCAAACATATCCAGTTTTTAATACCTGGAAAAGATTTGGGATTAAATTGCTCAGAGATCTTTATATAGACAATATCTTTGCATCCTTTGAACAATTACGTTCCAAATTCAACCTCCCAGCTACACATTTCTTTCACTATCTTCAAATTAGAAACTTTGTTAAACAGAAACTGCCCAATTTTCCTCATCTTGTACCCTCCGCCATGCTGGAAAAAATACTGCTCAATTTCGAGGAATTAGACACCATTTCCACATTTATATAAAATCTTATTAGAATCCCTTCCTTTCAAAGATCCAAGAGGACATTGGGAAAAAGATCTCTTAATCAATATATCAGAAAAGGAGTGGAAGGTAGCATTGCAGAGAATTCACTCGAGCTCCATATGTGCAAAGCATAGAATTATTCAACTAAAAATTATATATCCAGCTCATCTGTCTCGCATAAAACTGTCCAAAATGTTTCCAGGGCAAGATCCAACCTGCGAACGCTGCAACCAAGCTCCTTACTCACTGGGTCACATGTTTTGGGCCTGCACCAAATTAACATCATTTTGGACCAAAATTTTAAGTGCCTTTCAGACAGCCTTGGTATCACAATCCCTCCTAACCCATTAACAGCTGTGTTCGGTGTTCTTCCAGACGGATTTGAAGTGGAGAAGGACAAGCAAACTGTGATTGCATTCACTACACTTTTGGCACGCAGACTTATTTTGTTAAACTGGAAGAATCCTAACTCTCCTCTGATAAGTCAGTGGGAAACCGATGTTTTATATTATTTGAAATTGGAAAAAATCAAATTCTCAGTTAGAGGATCTGTATGTAATTTTTTCAAAACCTGGCAGGATCTAATCAATAATATTTTAGAATAAGAAGAAATAATTATTTCCGCATTTCTTTCCCTTCTCCATTTTTTATTTACCTACAGTATATATATTTTTTCCTTTCTTTTGTTTATTTTTGCCCTATTAAAAAGCCCTAAGCAATTCCCCTTTGGCCATGCTCTCCTTCTCAAGGGTTGGGTTTGATTTGTCTTCAATTCTTTTTTGTATAAATTGATCTATTTATATGGAATGATTACAATAAAATTAATAAACATTATAGATAAAGGTCCTATTACTTCTGTAAGAATATGGATGGATTCATGGGACTGACACATAAAAACAGATTTCATAGAGTATATTAACATGAAAATGCACAGAATAAAGAAGTGTGGGAGAGATTATTACAAATTTTCTGAACATTAGACATTTTGTATAGTCTCTTCTTTTATCATCCATAAAAATGATTCACATTTCATGTTCTTTTACCAAATGCTGTTCTTTGCAAACGACCTGTTGCTCCTTGGAGTATGTACAGGTTTGTTATACATTAGTAAAGGTTTGTGTGTTAGCTAGTGGCTTGGGACTAATGGAGGAATATACTGAAAACTACTAGCACATGAACCTGACAATGTTCAAGAAACTAAGATAAACAATCTTAAACTGTAAAATGCACGGCATGTCAATGTCTTAGCGATTTTTATGAATCAAGGAGACAGTTTTTCAGGAGCATATCTATAATGTACCTCAAATGAAGTCCTCTCTGTTTCTTTGGACAGGAATTTCCAACGGTTGCAGAGATAGCATTACCCTAAATATAATGCCCAGTGAATCAACTCTCACAATTACGCAATTTAATGGGAATGTGAGTCGGAGACAGAAATAAGCCAAATAAGCACAGCTCCAAGTTAAAACAAATTGCACTAATTAAGGGCTTTAAAATGTAAGGACTTCTAGCTTGGAGAATTCCAATGCTGTAAGTTCAAAAGTACACTTTTATTTAGAGATATACAATGTATTTAAAATAATACTGTAAGCTTTAACTCTAGTTAGGTGAATTCCTATGTTGTAAGTTGAAAGTACACTTTTATTTAGAGACATAAATTGTATTTAAAATAATACTGCAAGGTTTAATTCATTATTCACTCATTTATGAATTTAATTTATGCTTTGAATATAGAGTTGTTACTGAATATGAAAGTCTAATTTGAAATCAATGCAACGTGCCATTTCACTAATGTTTGTGCTATAGTAGTTGATTATACATACCATACAGGAAAAAGTGGTAACAAAACATAATTTAGAAAACATAAATAGATTTTCATTGGGCCCTATTATAAATTTATAGTTTGGCTACAGTCCAGTCACTTAATGAGCAAGTCTACATAAAAATCAGCAATCATCAAATCATGAAACCAAACACTTCCACAACACACTAATGCTCAGAACAAAAACAAATTCTTTTTTACGAAATTCTATTTAAAAAAAAAAAAAAAAAAAAAGCTACAAAAATTAGAACTGAATATAGAAATAATTTTGATCAAAGTTGCATTATATAAAGTAGAATGCAAACTTGACTGAGTCGTTCACTCACTCACCAACAAAAACACTATCTCCAATTAAGTTAAAATGCTGACATTTAGAAGGATGGTACATCTAGGGAACAAGGTATTTGCTAAGAAAGGACATTTCTATTTTTCAATATTTTGGGGTAAAAAAACTTGACAATAGAAAAACTAAATACTCCAAAATCTCAAAAACACTTTGACTGATTTTGTTGAAAAAGGAAAATTAGCCAGAATGTATATTTTTTTATTTGATCATATTTATCAATAATAATGTTATAGTGAGTGGGCTGTTTTTAAGACACCCTGTCTTTTTTCCCGTTCAGCGGAGACATGCTGCCAATTGAACTATGCCAGTTGAATGCCACCAGCATAACAGCCGCACCTGCCGTTAGCGTAGACGGACAAAAGAATAAACGGAGATATTTTGAGAAGGGAAAACAAACAGGATGATATGTGATGCGACCTCTGAAGTGGAAGATGGAATGATCACCAAAGTTGAAATAAAATGTTACACACTCAAGGAGCGCGATACACTTAAAGTTCAGCTGCCAAGGAGGGAAAGTACAGGAGAAGTTGCATTCCTCACACCCAAAACAAGCCCAGACTGATGGTGCTTAATGCAGCTCAGAAGAGACAGCGGATGGACACCGTGTACAGTGCATTCACGTAACACCAAGTTCCCCCCCCTCTATTTAATATTCCCTAAACTACACGCATGGAACATTGTCACTCCTATGTAAGGGCATGATTTTTACACCATTGCCTGGGGTACCAAAAATTTTGGCACCTACACTAACTGTTCATTAAGTTCATGATATTATTTCTTTTCTATATACAGTATATTGTTGTTTATGTCTTAACTCTTTGAGGGATGAATATTTTTTCCAAAAAACAGTTTTCTGAAAAGCAATGGCTTCACACAGAAATCAAAATAAAACATCTGTTGCTGCATGTTGTGGCTGACTGTTTGACATGAATATGTAGCAAGCTTGCTGCCAGGCTGTCTTTGTGTGGCTGGGGCAGCAGCAGCGGTCACGGTCACAATGCATTGCAATCTGGTTTCTACCACTTATCATTGTAAGTGGCAGTCCTCCCAGCTGAACATTCCTCTAGGCATGTCAGCTACATGAACCTGTTCAGCACCACAATTGGTGACCAATCAGCTGAAGCTGGAACCTCACATTCATTTTCGATCACTTGCGTCAAAATCAGAGTCCGACACAAGTCATAGTCCAATTCAGAGATAATAGGCAAAACGTTGTCCACAGAGTATTTTGCTTTACGCATTTACTTTGATCTCTCGCCAGATGTCAGTGCCATTTTTGCTATTGCTTGCACCTTGCTACTCATGCGAGCACAGGAAATCTTGGTCAAAACCAATTAAGCTAACTTTCCTTCTAGCAACGAGAGTCCAACTAAAACATAACGGTTGGTTTTATGACAGTTTACAGATAATTACCATCTTTAACTCTCCTTTTGACAAGAGTTGACATCAGCCCTGAAAGAGTTAATTCATTCTTCACAGTACATACACCAAATACTGAAATGCTTACACAGTATACTGAAACAAATCTATCTGTGGTGTTAATAAATAGTCAGTGAATTTTATTCACTTTGCCAGTGTTTTTTTTTTTTCTCAGACCGTTACAATAAATATAATGTATTTTGATGTTTTTTTTTTCTCACATATTATATTCATGACTTGAAAGAAAGAAAGGAAAAAAAAAAAAACAATCGAGAAGGAAGGTTGTGAATTTGTGTGTTTTATACTGTTAACTTCCTGGCAAGCAGCATCCAGGTGTGAGCATTATATATGACTCACGCTGTGGTGAGATGTTCTTCTGAAAATCTCATAACACATATTATTCTCCTGATAACACAGAAAAATCTGTTCATTGCTGTTTTATAGAAAGGTTCTGTTAAAACACAGATTTATATTCCATTCCCTTTTTACATGCAATTCCATTCTTAAAACAACCTAATCCAATTCCTGGATAGGGGGTGCATTTCAGTATCCCGTGTAAGCATTTTAGTATGTAATATACTTATTTCAAACATTTAATTGCATGGATCGCCTAAATATGCAGCCTGTAAAAAAATCATTACTTTCTCTAAAAGTAAAACATGATTCAGTGTTACACTTTATTGCATGGCTGTATAAAAAAAAAAAAAAAAGCTTCAATGTACAACTGACAAAAACGCAAAAAGTAGTGCTTCCCATTATTCAAGTTATTACATATTTAAATTTCTTATATTACAGTTTCCTCTAATGTGTTTCACATTAATCATCAACAGAAGCCAAAGTCAGTCTATAGGAAAAGCAGAAACTGATGTATGGTAGGAATGTTTTACTTATGGCCAATTGTATGTAACATATTTAAAGGTAAGTGAACTAATAACATTAGCCCCTAGTTTAAAAAAAGCAAATATTGTAATATTGTATACAAAAAAGTACTTACCGTATTTTTCGCACCATAAGACGCACTTTTTTTTTCCCCAAAAGAAGGTTGGAAATGTCTGTGCGTCTTATGGTGCGAATATTGCATCACAGACCATGATGTGTAATACCTGACAAAAGTCGACATCCAGGGCTAGAGGGCGACAAAACTCACTGTTACGTTACAGGCATTCCCTCTGTGCTTGGAGGAATGTTAGACTCATTGACTCGGCATCTAATCCTTGCGTGTGCGTGAGTTGCGAAATCTAAACAAATATAAACAAAGGCAAGATAGCGTCTACATCTCATGAGGGAGCGAAGCGCATTATCACTGAGTTGGACTCTGGACTCGATAGATTACCAGCCGCTGGACTACTTCAGACTGTTCTTTCCTGAAGCTGCCTTTCAGCTACTGTCAGACGAGACAAACAGGTATGCAGAGCAATTTTTTGAATCGAGGGCTGTGCTTGCACCGCATTCTCATTTTTCAAACTGGAAACCCACAACAAAACACGAGATGAAGGGCTTTGTGGCATTACAAATATAGATGGGACTAGACTGGCGATATAACTTCAGGGAGCATTGGTCCAAACGTGCTTTGTCCCCTGGTGGTTTTGGACAGGTTATGTCGCGTGATGATAGGTACGTGGTGCTGCAAAGTGATTGTGAGCAACTGAGCTTAATAAATTCTGACACTAGCGATGAGGAGTTCTTGGGGTTTCCATAAAACTAGAAGAATGCTTGAACCTTAAAGTCTCTCCTTATTTGTTAATGACAGTGATGATGTTTCGTAATACCGCTGTTGAATTTACATGGTTGAAATATTATTCTGCTATATTTTATTAAACATATTAGTGCACCATTTGGTTCAGAATATTTTTTTTCTTGTTTTCCTCCTCTAAACCTAGGTGCGTCTAATGGTCAGGTGCGTCTTATGGTGCAAAAAATACGGTAGTTACTTACATGGTACTTCTGATATATCTGATTAACCAAGAGCACTATAACTGAGGCCTGTTATCTTGGGAAATTTCACAGGGAAGCTGGGTAACAGAGCTAGTCTTAAGAAGAAAGATTGTGACTTGATGGTATTACTTTTCTTTATTTCAAATAATGATGAGGGATATGCTAAATTAAACAGTACTGGTTAGTCAAACACATACAAAGAACAGACAAAACTAAACTCATCACCATATAGTCAAATTAAGTGAAAAGTGACATACCTCTTAGTCATACCAGTGTGACGAACAGAAGTGGGCGATTTTGCTTTAATCACAGGTGAAACACAAAAACATGAGTGTGCTACATTATTTTAATACATTCTAACTATGAATCTGCGATGCCATAACTGTTTTTGTACATCACTGCACAGACGAAAATCAGACTAAACACCATTGCATAATATAAAGGGGAACATTGATTTTGATATAGCTAATATGCGATTTCCATATTATGACAGCGTGGTAAAAATTAAAGAAGAATATGCTGGGACTGAATCTTGTATTCTAAAGGATAATTTACATGGTCAGTTATATGCTATTATTCGTTTAAAAATGTGCCAAATTTCCATTGTAAACCACAAATTGACAAAATGACCACATTTAACTGAAAAACATGATGTTTCTTAATTAGTATGGACATGTATCCAAACTAGAAACCCGAGTACTCTCAACCTAACAAGATAGAGCTGCTAAATGTATGGATACACCAAATAAAACCACAGGAATTACAACGGTGATTCATGTTTTATTTCTTTATCTGCCTATTCATTGACTTCTCTTTAGTGTAAATTAAAATCAATCATATTTAATATTATAAACTGTTCATCTGATGGCGGCACGGTGGCGCAGTGGGTAGCGCTGCTGCCTCGCAGTTGGGAGATCTGGGGACCTGGGTTCGCGTCCCAGGTCCTCCCTCCCTGCGTGGAGTTTGCATGTTCTCCCCAGGTCTGCGTGGGTTTCCTCCGGGCGCTCCAGTTTCCTCCCACAGTCCAAAGACATGCAGGTTAGGTGGATTGGCGATTCTAAACTGGCCCTAGTGTGTGCTTGTTGTGTGGGTGTGTTTGTGTGTGTGTCCTGCGGTGGGTTGGCACCCTGCCCGGGATTGGTTCCTGCCTTGTGCCCTGTGTTGGCTGGGATTGGCTCCAACAGACCCCCGTGACCCTGTGTTCAGATTCAGCGGGTTGGAAAATGGATGGATGGATGGATGTTCATCTGATAAACAACTGATACTGTATCTGGCACAATCAAAGCAGTGCAGGCTATGAGAGCCTTTCTAAAGAACCACAAGCACAACACAATTATAAAATTACACACATTATCCATGGAAAAGGTGTAGCACTGTAAACATTATGAGCATATAGGAGACTGAAGTGACCAATGGCTATTATAAGGAAATGCATTTAATAATATTTTGCTAAACAATTGATGAGATCTGATAATAGCTTAAGTAAAATAACAAATGAATAAAAAATATATAACTGACCCGAAATACATTCAAACAAGCACTGAAACAAAAGAAATGCTATAACTTGCCATTTTTACAAAATTAACCCAGAGGATTTAAGCTGAGGACTAAACAATGACTATTCAATGCAATGTTGAAAAGGTATCCCAAATAATTCTGTCAGTAAATGACCAGAGCTTTTCAAAGATGGAATTCTTGTCTAAACCAAAAAAAAAAATACAACAAACCACTTTTCATAATTTGTAAGTCACCATGTACTATGCTTCAAGCAAAAATATTTTTTTCTTGATTTCACTGTTAAATAAAAGACAAAAACAAACAAAAAAAATACTACAAGTAAACATAAGGTAAGAGAATTTCTACTATAGTAATAACTGCTAAAAAGACAGACATCTTAATTGAACAGGTGCAGATTTTTGAAGATTTACAATGACTTTTATGTCTTAAACAGCTCCAATGGAAAACATACAGCACCTCACTTCATTATTAATATTTAATAAATGATATTTGCCTCCTCCTTTAACCACCACCTTATCGTGGTGGAGGGGTTTGCGTGTCCCAATGATCCCAGGAGCTCTGTTGTCCGGGGCTTTATGCCCCTGGTAGGGCCACCCAAGGCAAACTGGTCCTAGGTGAGGGATGAGACAAAGAGCGGTTAAACAAACCTCCTATGATGGAAAACAATTTTGGACGGCATTTTCCCTTGCCCGGACGCGGGTCACCGGGGCCCCACTCTGGAGCCAGGCCTGGAGGTGGGGCTCGATGGCGAGCGCCTGGTGGCCGGGCCTGCACCCATGGGGCTCGGCCGGGCACAGCCCGAAGAGGCAACGTGGGTCCCCCTTCCCATGGGCTCACCACCTATGGGAGGGGCCAAGGAGGTCGGGTGCAGTGTGAGTTGGGTGGTGGCCGAAGGCGGGGACCTTGGCGGTCCGATCCTCGGCTACAGAAGCTGGCTCTTGGGACGTGGAATGTCACCTCTCTGAAGGGGAAGGAGCCTGAGCTAGTGCGCGAAGTTGAGAGGTTCCGGCTAGATATAGTCGGACTCACCTCGACGCACAGCTTGGACTCTGGAACCAATCTCCTTGAGAGGGGCTGGACTCTGTACCACTCTGCAGTTGCCCCCGGTGAGAGGCGCCGAGCGGGTGTGGGTATACTTATTGCCCCCCTGACTTGGAGCCTGTACATTGGGGTTTACCCCGGTGGACGAGAGGGTAGCCTCCCTTCGCCTTCGGGTGGGGGGACGGGTCCTAACTGTTGTTTGTGCGTATGCACCAAACAGCAGTTCGGAGTACCCACCCTTTTTGGAGTCCCTGGAGGGGGTGCTAGAGGGCATACCTTCTGGGGACTCCCTCGTTCTGCTGGGAGACTTCAATGCTCACGTGGGCAATGACAGTGAGACCTGGAAGGGCGTGATTGGGAGGAATGGCCTCCCCGATCTGAACCCGAGCGGTGTTTTGTTATTGAACTTCTGTGCTCGTCACGGATTGTCCATAACGAACACCATGTTCAAGCATAGGGGTGTTCATATGTGCACTTGGCACCAGGACACCCTAGGCCTCAGTTCGATGATCGACTTTGTGGTCGTGTCGTCGGACTTGCGGCCACATGTCTTGGACACTCAGGTGAAGAGAGGGGCGGAGCTGTCAACTGATCACCACCTGGTGGTGAGTTGGCTTCGATGGTGGGGGAGGATGCCGGTCAGGCGTGGTAGGCCCAAACGTGTTGTGAGAGTCTGCTGGGAACGTCTGGCAGAGCCCCCTGTCAGAAGTAGCTTCAACTCCCACCTCCGGCAGAACTTCGATTACATCCCGAGGGAGGTGGGGGACATTGAGTCCGAATGGGCCATGTTCCGTGCCTCTATTGTTGAGGCAGCTGACCGGAGCTGTGGCCGTAAGGTGGTCGGTGCCTGTCGTGGCGGCAATCCCCGAACCCGTTGGTGGACACCGGCGGGGAAGGATGCCGTCAAGCTGAAGAAGGAGTCCTACAGGACCCTTTTGTCCTGTGGGACCCTGGAGGCAGCTGATAGGTACCGGCAGGCCAAGCGGAATGCGGCTTTGGTGGTTGCTGAGGCAAAAACTCGGGCGTGGGAGGAGTTTGGGGAGGCCATGGAGAATGACTTTCGGACGGCTTCGAGGAGATTCTGGTCCACCATCTGGCGTTTCAGGAGGGGGAAGCAGTGCAGTGTCAACACTGTATATGGTGGGGATGGTGCGCTGCTGACCTCGACTCGGGACGTTGTGGGTCGGTGGGGGGAGTACTTCGAAGACCTCCTCAATCCCATTAACATGCCTTCCAATGAGTAAGCAGAGCCTGGGGACTCAGAGGTGGGCTCCCCCATCTCTGGGACTGAGGTCACCGAGGTGGTCAAAAAACTCCTTGGTGGCAGGGCCCCGGGGGTGGATGAGATACGCCCGGAGTTCCTCAAGGCTCTGGATGTTGTAGGACTGTCTTGGTTGACACGCCTCTGCAACATCGCATGGACATCAGGGACAGTGCCTCTGGATTGGCAGACCGGGGTGGTGGTCCCCCTCTTTAAGAAGGGGGATCGGAGGGTGTGTTCCAACTATAGAGGGATCACACTCCTCAG
Source organism: Erpetoichthys calabaricus (assembly GCF_900747795.2). NCBI lineage: Eukaryota > Metazoa > Chordata > Cladistia > Polypteriformes > Polypteridae > Erpetoichthys > Erpetoichthys calabaricus. The sequence goes on from NC_041401.2 coordinate 174,906,624, forward strand.
CCTCCCTGGAAAAGTCTATTCAGGGGTCCTGGAGAGGAGGGTCCATCGGATAGTCGAGCCTCGGATTCAGGAGGAACAGTGTCCTGGTCGCGGAACAGTGGACCAGCTCTATACCCTTAGCAGGGTCCTGGAGGGTGCATGGGAGTTTGCCCAACCAGTCTACATGTGTTTTGTGGACTTGGAAAAGGCATTTGACCGTGTCCCTCGGGGAATCCTGTGGGGGGTACTCCGAGAGTATGGGGTACCGGCCCCCCTGATAAGGGCTGTTCGGTCCCTGTACGATCGGTGCCAGAGCTTGGTCCGCATTGCCGGCAGTAAGTCGAACCCTTTTCCAGTGAGAGTTGGACTCCGCCAGGGCTGCCCTTTGTCACCGATTCTGTTCATAACTTTTATGGACAGAATTTCTAGGCGCAGCCAGGGCGTTGAGGGGGTCCGGTTTGGTGGGCTCAGGATTGGGTCACTGCTTTTTGCAGATGATGTTGTCTTGTTTGCTTCATCAGGCCGTGATCTTAAGCTCTCTCTGGTTCGGTTCGCAGCCGAGTGTGAAGCGGCTGGGATGAGAATCAGCACCTCCAAATCCGAGACCATGGTCCTCAGCCGGAAAAGGGTGGAGTGCCCTCTCAGGGTTGGTAGCGAGATCCTGCCCCAAGTGGAGGAGTTCAAGTATCTCGGGGTCTTGTTCACGAGTGAGGGAAGAATGGAGCGTGAGATCGACAGGCGGATCGGTGCGGCATCCGCAGTAATGCGGGCGCTGCATCGGTCTGTCGTGGTGAAAAAGGAGCTGAGCCGCAAGGCGAAGCTCTCAATTTACCAGTCGATCTATGTTCCTACCCTCACCTATGGTCATGAACTATGGGTAGTGACCGAAAGAACGAGATCTCGAATACAAGCGGCTGAAATGAGTTTCCTCCGCAGGGTGTCTGGGCTTTCCCTTAAAGATAGGGTGAGAAACTCAGTCATCCGGGAGGGGCTCAGAGTAGAGCCGCTGCTCCTCCGCATCGAGAGGAGTCAGATGAGGTGGCTCGGGCATCTGATCAGGATGCCTCCTGGACGCCTCCCTGGTGAGGTGTTCCGGGCATGTCTAACTGGGAGGAGGCCCCGCTGGAGGGACTATGTCTCTCGACTGGCCTGGGAACACCTTGGGATTCTCCCGGAAGAGCTAGAAGAAGTGGCCGGGGAGAGGGAAGTCTGGGCATCTCTGCTCAAGCTGCTGCCCCCGCGACCCGACCTCGGATAAGCGGGAGACAATGGATCAATTATAAATTAATCTGAAACTAATAACAGCTGTTATGTCATAAAATTGCCAAGCAACTATTCTTACACCTCTTAATATCACCACCAAAATGCTACATTGTACAATATTAGTTTAACCCAGTATTTTCAGATGGACAAGTACCTCTGTGACTTTATTTGTCAGAGGCACAGTGCATTAGATAACTGCACTTCTATTGAACTGTAGGACTTACTTTTACACTCAATATGAAGAAAGAAAATTATTTGTTTTCATAATAATTATTTTCTCAATCCCCTATTTATCTCGTTACCTAATCAAAGCATCTTGAAATGTTTCATTTTAATACATTTTTTTTAGCTTATTATTATGAAATATATGTACAGTACAATACTTCTTAAAAGTAAATATTAATTTTGCGTCACTTAAACTACACTAGTATAAACCTAGGGCTGTGGAGTCGGAGACAATTTTGGCAATGTGGAGTCGGGGTCAGAGTCGGCAAAAATGTACCTACTCCGACTCCTAATAAATTTAAATTGTAATGAAAAAACAATACAGCAAGTTCAAATGTCCCATTTCATAAACAATAGTCATAACTAAGTACTTCTCTGGTGTAACAATAAAGCCCAGTGCATAGTTGTGTTACTACTAGTGTGAAGTTCGGATGAGCAATTATACAACCCGACATTCACATATTGTTATCTGGATTATGGTACATTACAAGAAGTGTTTTCATTTTATTGCGTTTAACAAGTTCATTTGAGTGTAAACAAGTGTAATGATGTAGGTGGAGGTGTGTGCTATGGCCTGATGTGTTCAGGGGTTCTTGGCTTTTGTTTAAACTGGCCAATATGGTAGAGAGTCAGCTTCCCAGCCAGTAGTTCTGTGGTTAAATGACGTGTATGTTGCCTTCCTTCAATCAACATGGAAAATACATTAGCATATTAAATACAGAGGAGTCGGAGTCAGAAGTACTGGAAACTAAGGAGTCGGAGTCGCAGGATTTATCTACCGACTCCACAGTCCTGGTATAAACATTATCAAAAAGGGTCTTAAACAGTTTTGATATATTTTGGGTGGACGATGCTACAAGTTCAGGACTAGTATTGTTTCATAGTAGTTTTTTTTTTCCCACCTTTGACACATTAAAATTTGTCACTCTACACTTATGTATACATACATATATCTGGATTACTCTTTTAACCATTTATTATTCTGAAATTTTTAATTATTTATAAATTTAACTTTAAAAGTTTAATTAACATTATAATTAACGTTACCTTTTATTATAAAGAAATGTTACCTTTTTTAAAAAGGTAAAAAAAACTACTATAACAGATATTTAGACAATATGTGTTTAAGAGATGTCCCAGTTGTTACTGATTAACAACAGATTTCAATTATTAACTAATAATACATCAAAGGCACAAATTTTGATCCTTACAAGCATATTCAAAATATTGGCTGTAAATAGTAACATTTTAAATGTGTTGCTTTTGCACTCTTTGCCGGTCACTTAGATTGTCATCTACCACCTGCCAAACATTCATTTGGACCCCTACACCTCTTAAGCTGTCATTTCATTATTCAATTTGCTTCCAACAGACAGCATTAATGAATCAGCTTCTAGAAAGTAATGCTGACCTAATTCCTATCCTATCATATCAGTTTAGTCAACTGGATCACAGTGACATATCTAGAGCAAAACTAGTGTTCTCTCTTTTCTGCTAATAAATCAACAAAGAGATCAACACTTGGCAGCAAGGAAGGAATTAAAACTTTTATTTCAAAATATTATCAACATTCAATCCAGCCAAACAACAAAAGCACAATTCAGTCATACTGTCTGAAAAAGGAAAGTTTGCTTGTATTGATAGTCTTAATAGTCAAAGTAACAGATGTAGCAGAAACCTTTTAACTTCCTCTGGTACCAGTTCACCTGATTAAAAAACCTACAACTATCTGCAGTGAATCTTAACCACAGCAAGGTGGTGAAAAGGGGATTCAATTATCATTTCCCATGTTAAAACTTATTGAACATTTGACCTGACCCTGAATAAAATTATTACTTAAACACTTACCTATACAAGTGTCAAGAAATGTCAACTTTAAATGGTCCATAAAATAGCTAACAATCACAGTACAGTGTAAAAATATCTCAAACTTAAATTCAAGGGTGCCAATTCAGTGCCCATCTCTTACTCACTGTGTTACCCTCGGCAATCAGCTGTAAAAATATACTGTACATCTAAGCAATTGTACTTTCTCTGTCATTAAAAAGTGTTCACTAAAGAAAGGTGCTATATGAAATAAAAGTTCTATTAAAAGACCATATTAATTTCTAATATGAGCTTTACAGACTACATGACAGCATCAAAGCTATAAAAAATTTAACGTTAAAACCATAAATATTAGAACAATTTTGACAAGAATAGGCCATTTAACCCTTTCAAAATCTGAAGTTTATTAAAGTCCTACTTTCTAAAACACTAAAAGGGCAAGGAAACTTCAGTCTTCAGCTGATGTCATGCATGTAGGTTTTGCCTCATTTGTATTACACTGTTATTGTTTTACAACTAACTATAGAGATCATTTTTACACGGTACATTTTACAGACTACTTTATACAAAATTTATAACAGGCAAAGAAAAACGGATACTAAAATATATGTCCAATTATTATATTACTCATTTGTACTAGACTTCAAAAATATTAATAGCACTTATGTATATACAGTAAATTCTATTATATCAGTACAATATATTCTATCATACTATTAAACTGCAGTGGTAACAAAATTCATACAAAAATCCTTTAACAAGTATCTTGGCTTATGAAGCTGTCCATCATACATTTCACACAGAAATCCTTTTATTTCTTAAAAAAGTATCAGTGTCAGTGGCATGGTTGATTTTGTTTTCTCTAAGAAAGTTACTTTACAAATTCCCATCTAAAACTTTCTAAAGCAACTTTGTGTGCAGAGCTTAGCTCCTTTCAATGGAATGCCTTGATTTGTCTACTGTTTTTAGTCCTGAAAGACCTTCACATCAATTTTTTTTTTTCATGAGAACTCATATTCGTGGCTTACTCTCTGCAAGAGTAAAATGTTATGAATACATATAGGATACATTTCTGTACACAGTTTTCTTTCCTGTACTTGGGAAATGCTGCAGGTTTGGTTTGCCCTCTGGTGGAGCTTCATTATCTACTTCTCGTGTTGTTAAGAGATAAATTCTCATCTGAATTGCTTTGAAACAAGATCTGCATGTCTTTTTTCCATTTAAATTTCAAATCTGCATGTACCTTTGTATAAATGAATTACCTAGTAGCCAAACTACATATTTTAAATATCCATTTGACTGTCTTATTGGAAATGTGGATTGCCCACTGTAAAAGGTGTTGAGACTTGCTGTTGTCATTGCTGACCTGCAATTTTATTGAGGAAGTTTGGGCGCAGTTGTGTGTCCAGGATCAAGTCAAAGTTAGCTTCATAATTATTTAACTGTTTTTTCCCTTTTAACATTAGCAAATCCACATGCCTAATTTTGTGTCTTGAATGCCTTCTGGCAGAGTTGTGTGCCATATTCACCCATTAGCAAACCCTCATTTTCCAGCTCCTTCTTGGATTACATACATTCTCCCTATTTCCCCACAGCATATTCACTTGGATTATTAGATTTCGCATACGCAAAAATGTGTGCCTGTATTCTTAACTGGGGGGGGGGGGGGGGGTTGTTTTTGTGTGTCACTTCATTTGCAGTTATATCTGCATACCTTACTTCATGCTTAAAAAGAACTATGTCTGCCATCTCATTTCTAAAAGGCTGCATGTGCACTTGCAAATCTACCACAGAGCTGTATGTCCCTTTCATTTCCTGTCATACCTGCATGATTCACAGTCTATTTGGATTACTTAACATCTTGCCCTACTTGCCCATATTACTCAGCTGTGAGCCAAAGTTCATTAATGTGTATTATTTTATAAACTTGTATTTGCATGTCCAGTTTTGTGCATGGACTGATTTCTAAGAAACCTATATGCCCTGACCATTATTTATCAGCAAAATTGTATGCTGCACTGCATGCTGGGTTATTCTTCATCTACCACATTTACTTTGTGAAGACCAGTTTACTCAGTTCTGTGTTTGGATTAAAACAGAAATGTTTGTTGCACTATGTTTTTACTTCTTACTGAAGACCTGTGAATCTAAATTACAGCAGATCTGTCCAAACTGCCAAATTTGCATCCTTCACAGTGAGCTTGGATTATCCATAATTTTTGTGCCTTATTACTCTATAAATTTACCCATGTTACCAGATTTATAATTAGCAAAATACTGTATTCTCTCTCTCTCTCACACACAAGCTCACCTACATGTACTGCTGCATACTTGGGCTGTCTTTTGACAGAGCTTTGTTGCTGTCCAGTTGATGACCGAAATCTTGCTTCGGGACTATTTTAATTATGTACTTTTGTTCTGTGAATTAATTTGTATTGTCTACATTACCACAATGTGATGAACCCCTGTCACTTTCTTTCACATCCAAATATCGTATCATGACTTTAGATTATTCACTAACCTGTAAAAGTGCTATATAAATGTAAAGAATGATTATTATTAGTAGTATCCTGTTTAAACAACTGTGTGTCCAGAATTCCCACTGACGGGGCTTTATGTCCATTTAACCCATAAACCCACCTACAAGTTCTGTCGTGTGTCTGGACTGACTTCTGACAGACCTGTGTGTCACTTTCACTTACTGACAAAACTGCATGCCCCACTATGCTTGAAACGGTACCATCTTTCACATTTCCCACTAAAGACATAATTTACTCAGTTGTTTTCCTGGATTACCACAGATCTGTGTATCTCAGTTTCTTGTTTTACTTGCTAAAGACTTTTGTACAACTGAATTACCACAGAAATATGCCATTCCAAACATCCATTTGTTATTTAGTCATCTTATGTAGTTCATGATCATTGCAAGTTGGACAGCAAAATGTGTTCCTTTCTTTTCTTGTCAAGCTGAATGGTCTACTGCAGTGGTTCACAAACTCGGTCCTGGGGACCCACTGTGGCTGCAGGTTTTTGTTCCAACCAACTTCCATTTTTCATTGGACTCTTAGTCTAATTAAGTGAGCCATTATTTCCAAGTTTCTGTGTTTTGGAGTCAATGTAGAAATTACAAACCAAGTTTGGAAGATTTTTACTAAAATGTAATAAGCAGTTATATGGGGAATTTATAGATTTTTTAGTCGTTACCAGTATTTTCAACCTAAATTTCATTCTGCTTTTCCAGGTAGTCTGCTTATTGGTAAGCAGAAATAAATGGAAAATTTTAAATGGAATAAAAGCATTTTAAATGGAAAAAAGCAAACGACGGGCGCTCAGCAGGCTCCTATCAATTATTGAAAATCCACTGCATCCACTAAACAGTGTCATCTCTAGACAGAGGTGCAGCTAAAGCGACAGACTGCTGTCACTGTCCTGCTCCACTGACACACTGAGGAGATCGTTCCTCCCCCAAACTATGCGACTTTTCAATTCCACCCGGGGGGGTAAACATTAACATTATATAAAGTTATTGTCTGTTTTTACCTGCATTATTATCAATCTTTAATTTAATATTGTTTTTTTGTATCAGTAAGGTGCAGCTGGAGTATGTGAATTTCCCTTTGGGATTAATAAAGTATCTATCTATCTATATTTAATTGATTATTTACTAATTAGTGGGTCTAACACTGAAGTCATTGCAGCTTTCATCATCCTGGGTGTCTGCTATGCTGTTGTCTCTATTAGGGTTAAATGAAGGGAGCAAACTACACAGGAAAAGGGGAAAATAATAGGAAAACAACAAAAGAGTGTTAAGCATTTATAGCTTTAGAAAAAAATAGAAATATTTATAAATGTAAAAACCACACTGTTGTGTTTTTTTAAACGCACAATAAGAGAAGAGTAAAAAAGACCAGCTAACTAAATGAGATCAGTTGTTATCGATTATTATCGCTGATTGTGAATCTGGTTGGAACAAAAACCTGCAGCCACAGTGGGTCCCCAGGACCAAGTTTGGGTACCACTACTCTACTGTGTTCTTGAACGGCCTACTACCTTAATTTATTACCAAACTAATACAGTGTATGTGCCCAGATTCCTAATGGGCAGAAGTGTACATCTGTTTGTTTTTGTTTTTAAAACACACTGGCAATTTCATATGCCTACTTACTTACACGCGTTACGGTTGATAATACAGTGTCTGAATTGCTCTTTACTGTTTACTTATTCGGCCGTCACCTTTATCCAATGGGACTTTCAACATTTCACAGGCACTTCACACGATCTCAGTAACGGGATCTGAACCAGCATCCTCTAGTTTTGAACTCCAAAGTCTTAAACCTGCTTTACTGGTACCCGGATTCCTAACTGAGTGACGGTCTTGTTTATTTGGCCACATCTGCATGCTATGTTACATATCTAGGCTGGCATCTGACACAGCCGACCCCCTTACATTTGCTAAACTGAATGCTCCTCTGTGTTCTTGATTACCCATAATCTGTTTCTTTTTCAGCGTGATTACGCCCAAGTCTATGTAGTCCACTAATTTCTTCCTTTTCTCCACTACAGCACCACTGCTAAACAGTTTTGTAACAAGGTTACCTGTTGTCCCCCAGGCAGGAAGGCACAATCAGCTAATGCCTATTGGTATCTGAGAAGTTCCGAAACACTCTTTCTGAGGCGCGTGTACGCGCAAACTTGTGCACGACTGACCCCAAATAAGCGGGCCGACGGGCTCGCGCGCTATTTTGTAGCATTCCGGGCTATGCTCGTCAAAGAATTCCTCGGCGTCACGTAAATTGATTAGACAGCCACCTCGTCTTTTGCACCACAAAACCGGACGCAGCCAGTCTATCCTTCATGTGTGGCGTTAGCACCTTTCCACCCAGTATGTAAATCACAGCGCCCCGTCACCGGCGAGCGCAAAGACACACGCGTGTCCCTCGGATCGGGCCAGGCAGAGCAAAGACGGCCCGAGAGCACACAGCAAGGTCGAGTGTGAAAAAGCCGCGTGTGCGTTAGCTTACCTGCGGGACGTCATGTCGCTACTGGGAACGACACCGCCGCTGACGCCGCCAATCCCTCGGATGGCAGCGCTGCACTGGCTGTGCGCTCGAGGCCGCTGGCTGAGTCGGTCGGTCGCTCACCGCCGCCGCACCACCACCACTCCTCCTCCTGCTGCCCGTCAGTGCCTCAGTCCGCTCTCTCTCTCTCTCACTCGCTCTCTGCGCCGTGCGCGCCTTCTCTTAAAAAGACAGCACGCCTTCATCTCGAAGTCATCCCGCTCAAATCCGTGCGCCAAGGTGACACGCCTGTTTACTTCAAAGATTCTTAGCGTCTTTGCAACAACAAGTTCGCTTTTTCAAGTTTTCATGTTTGAAGTCTCCAGTGTCTATGAGCCGGAGAATCTGTGGGTCGCTTATTCAGGGTTGCCCACCGTTTGCGAACCTGTGGTGACCACTGTTTGCCCGCGTCCTCGGGGTAATGCAGTGTCGTACTTTCCATTTTTCGTCCTCTCGCAGGCAGTTTTTTTTACCATGTGGCTAACAAGACCGACATTAAATTACAGGATTTATGTTTAAAACCTTGTTAGACAGTGTCTCGATAACAATTTACAGATGACGTTTCTGGACAGAGAGTGGGACTTCTGTAATACTGGAGCACTTGGTTTAGGGTGAGCGGACTCCCCAATTTTTGACTGGGACAACTCCAACTTCCATAAGTGAACTCTTGACAAATTTAAGGAAACTGCAAGAACATCCTGGTGGAGAATGAAGCCAAACCAACAGCCACATGATCTTTTCCGTGGGTCGCCATGCGTGGCTCGACAGATTTGTCATTTTCATAAGGTATGTGCCAGAAGTGCAGCACGTTTCAAACATGTTCAGTACATAGCAGGATTACAGAGTGGCTCCAAGCCACAGTGTATCTGCAGTTATCCCAGCTAGGCATTTTTTAAATGTACTTATCATACCCAAGTCCAAATTTAAATCAAGGGTGTGAGATTCAGAGGCCATCGGCCCTGCACTTGGAGACCCAGGGGTTTCCCCAGACTATTTTGTATGGCAAAATTATGTCACAAATTTCCAATGGCATTTTTGGTATGAAAATTGTGGTGGGGCCATACCAGCATTTTCCTATATGTGCACATATTTCTCTAATCTAAATATTAACATACCTAACTAATAATATCTGACCTTCTTTTGACTACCAAAACATGGAAGTTCATGAAGAACTTTCATTTCACAAAAAGTGAATCAGTTTTCATACAGTGGGATTCTGGTCCCTGTGTTATCTTGATTGGCATCAGATCATTGTTACACCCAATGACAATGTCATTATCTGACAAATACATTTAAACGTGAAGTAATAAGAGAGTCTCACAACCACCTGTTGCTCAGAAAAATCTGTTGGTTATGAATTGCCCAGATTAAAACAGCAACAGCTTGAGTTTAGAATCATATGGCTTTGAGGGGGAAAAAGGACAAGCCACTAGGGAATCCATTCCCGGACGGGTTTATTCATTCCCGGGAATTTGGGAATCCTGCATTTCATTCCCAGGAATCCTGGGCGCCCGGTGATGACACTGTGCACGGGCATCTCACGTGAACGGTTTTAGAACGACCGATCATTAATTTTTCATAAAATAATGAAATATGTTGACACAAATAAAAGACTAACCTTATCTACAAGCAGTTCTTGCTGTCATATAAGTACATGTATCTGGTTAGTTGCAGTAACAAGAGCGTAGAAAGCACAACGTCTCCAGTGTGCGGTCGTCCAGGCTAGAGCACACCTTCATGCAGAAGTACGCCAGCCGCTAAGAAAGCACGCTCTGCCTCCACTGAAGTAGGCGGCACAATCATCAAATACTGATACACTTGTTCTAAACAACACCCGCAGTTGTTGTTGCTCTGAAACACCGCCATTCCAGCTTTTACTGATGCATCCAGTTTCTTGTCATCATTCTGTGATGGCAAGTTTCTTGGCACAGATAATGCGGATGCAACAGACTGACGCATTGCAATTTCAAGTTGCTGTTCAAAGCTGTTGTCTGATAAAGTGCAAGCTGCAGCAATGGCGCCACCTTAATTATTTTCAACTATAACTCTGTTATTTCTTGATCGATTTTTACACTTTTACATGTATATATATGCGAGCTTGGCCGTTCCCATTTTCCTGGGAATTACAGCAGTTTTATTCCCGGGATTCCCTACAAGCCACAATAACACAGACTGAACACTCAAACTACACACTGCACATCTGGTAGCTGCACTGACTTCCATGCAGCCAGGGGTTGGCTGGTCAACACAAGGCCAACAGACATTTGACAAACAGATTTTCAGATTACATACCTGTTCTTTCTGCACCAGGACTCCTTGCTTTTTTAAGATGAATGGAGCATGTTTAAGGTTTCATCAGTGACTTTTTAAAACTTTAGTACAGTCTTGCATAGTGGTGCATGATGTGACAGTAGAGGGCACTGTCGCTCCTCTAACCCAACAGACAGATGCTCAGGACACCAGGTAAAAGTACTAAGAAGTATTTTAATTCTTTTTCTTCTTATAAACAGTGCCCTAAGTGCCAGACCCACAATACACAGGCAAGTAAATACAATAATTATAACACACAATTCTCTCTTTATCTCCTCCACACCTTCCAGCAAGCATTGTCTACTACCTCCCTACTCTGACTCACTTGCTGGGTTCACAAAAGTCCTTTATATAGTCCTTGATCCGGATGGAGAACTTGACTTTACTTCAACCCGGAAGTACTTTGGGGTTTCTGTCCTCGTGACTTGGGAGTACTTCCAGGCTATGGATGAGACAGGACTCCTCCGATTCTCTAGCACTGGCACCCACAATATCCAGCAGGGCTATGTTGCCGAATTCCATGTCCAATAGTGCCCTGTGGGAATCTGGGGCACTGCTACACTGTAGGGAAGTTGCCATCTAACATCATAAGAGAAGTAATGTCCCAAAAAGGTTGCCTTCCTCCATCCTTCCACACTGTGGGCATCCTGGCCGGGTTAAACTGCTGGCCGTCTATCACAATGAAAATCACAATAAGACATAATGTCTTGAGGACAACGCCTTTGTGATACTGATTTGCTTGTTTGTTTGTTTTTTTCAAATTGCTGTAGCTATCTTTCAGGGAGAAAATGGTACTATTACTACTAATAATATGACATTTTATTTATATAACACCTTTCCCATGCTCAGTGCACTTCACATAAATTCAAAATGAACAACAGGGCATATATAGCATTGGATTCAAATAAAATATGCATAAAACACTTAATGAACATAAGTATAGGAAACTCAAAGCTTTGAATTAGAACAACAGAAAATAAACTAGAATAAAAATACAAATATAACAAGAAGACCCTAAACAAATAGCATATATAGTGATACAAATGCAAATCATCTTGAGCTCCTGGACTGAGAGGGTAAACTGAAAGAAAGGTCAGAATTTGAAAAGTTAAATGCCTTCCTGAATAAATGAGTTTGAAATTGTTTTTGCACTATTTGAGTCAGCTGATCAAATTAATTTAGGGTGGTCTTTACGAAGTCTGGACACTATAAAGCTGAAGGTTCTGTCACCCAAAGAGCACAGCACAGTTTGGGGCATTGAGATTGTCAGTATTGGTGGACCTTAGTGCGTGGACAGAATCGTAGTGATGGAGCAGGCTATTGGTGTATTTTGGTGTTGTAATAAAATGCACAGTGTCAGAAAATTACTTTTGTACTGTTTCACTGACATGTACTGCATGGCCTCCTCTGGGAAAAGCTCAAGCCGTGAAAAATTCGTGAAAAAAAAACAGCATCAACAAAAAGTACATTTTTTATTCTAATTGTATATTTTCGTATAAGCCTATATGCAGTCATATGAAAAAGTTTGGGAACCGCTCTCGGCCTGCATAATAATTTACTTTCAACAAAAAAGATAACAGTGCTATTTCTTTAATTTCCTAGGAACATCTGAGTACTGGGGTGTTTTCCGAACAAAGATTTTTAGTGAAGCAGTATTTACCGGTAGTTGTATGAAATTAAATCAAATGTGAAAAACTGGCTGTGCAAAAATTTGGGTACCCTTGTAATTTTGCTGATTTGAATGCAGGTAACTGCTCAATGCTGATTACCTGCAATACCAAATTGGTTGGATTAGCTCGTTAAGCCCTGAACTTCATTGACAGGTGTGTCCAATCATGAGAAAAGGTATTTAAGGTGGTCAATTGCGAGTTGTGCTTCCCTTTCACTCTCCTCTGAAGAATGACAGCATGGGATCCTCAAAGCAACTCTCATAAGATCTGAAAACAAAGATTGTTCAGTATCATGGTTTAGGGCAGGGGTCGGCAACCCGCGGCTCTGGAGCCTCATGCGGCTCTTCAGCCTCCTTGTAATGGCTCCTTTTGGCCTTGACAAAAAAAAAAAAAAACATGAAAATGAATAACGGCAATTTCTTAATTTAATTTGTATATAATATATGTAATATATATAATGTTTATTTACTACTACTACTGTTATACACTTTAACATCTAATTTTTATTTTTTATTTATAATTTGTCAACTAAAATATGCGTCACATCTACGTCTATAGCCCTCGCCTTTACCTGCAGGTGGCTTCTGGAGTGTGCGACCCCTGCACTAACCATGAATAAATCCCAAAAATGAAAAATCCCAGAAGAGAACAGAGAGTTTAATTCTGCGTGGACAGAAGCATTTGCCTTCACCGCCAACGACGCTGGCTTACCGGTGTGCTTAATATGTGGCGATAAATTATCGAACAACAAAAAATGTAACGTTGAAAGACATTTTCGAAACAAGCACTCAGCATTCACTGAAAAATACCCAAGTGAAAATGAGCGAAAGAGAGCAATTTGGGAACTGCAACGGAAAGCTGAACAGAGCAAACATACTTTCAAAAAGTGGATCACTTCTCCACAATCAACTACAGCTGCTAGTTTTGTGGCAGCTCAAAAGATCGTAAGGAGGGGTAAGCCGTTCACAGACGGAGAATACATGAAAGAATCGTTCATAAAAATATCAGAGCATCTATTCTCTGACTTTAAATGTTTTGGCGTAGGATGTTTTGGTGTTTGAGCGCATGATGACAGTGTTTGCCAGAGATGTACAGAAAGGTACACTCTCTCACTTCCCCTCCTTGAGAGAGTTCAAAGCAGTGAACATTCACATAAATTGTGATTATTTCCACCGTACAATTATTGCAATGCAAGCTGCATTTAGAGAAAGATTCAGTGAGTTCAGAAAGAAAAAAAACACTCTCTCCTTCCCTGGACATCGACCCATCCCTGCTGAACACATCCGCATTCACAGGAGTAAGTAAGCCCGATCTAGAAATTGAACTGGCCGCATAGCGGATAAAGATTTATGGGTGTCCAAGTTCAAATGCCTGACAGCGGATCTTGAAGAAGTCGCCCGTCAGAAGGCTACTCTCGCTAAAGAGCACAAATGGACTGATATTGAAAACCTCCCCAAACCCGACAAACTTGTTTTCAATACATGGAGTGCCATTCCCGAAACATATATGAACATGAAAAAATATGCATTTGGAGTCCTGTCCATCTTTGGCTCAACATACTTATGTGAGCAAGTTTTCTCAAGCATGAACTTCATAAAGTCCAAATATCTCTCCCACCTCACACATGAGCCTGCAGTCCTGTGTGAAGGTCAAAGTCACATCGTATAGCCCCGACATAGAACAACAACAACATTTATTTATATAGCACATTTTCATACAAAAAGTAGCTCAAAGTGCTAGAGATGATCTGCAGCGAACTTCAGAAACAGAAGTCACATTAAACAGGTGAGAACAATAGCATTTAATAGGCTAATATTTAAAAAAAAAAAAAAAAAACACATTTATTTCAGACCCGGAGCTGATGTTGGTTTTTTTTGTATGTTCAGGTGCTTCAGTTGATTGCTGGCTGAGAGGGAAACCTGAAGAGGATGAGAGCACACTGAAATGGAATTTTATGTTTACTTTTTTAAAGCTGCTAAGCTACAGCTAAATGTTTTATTTATATTAAAGTGGGCTAGTTTTTATTTTAATTTTATACAGGTATAGGAAGGACTCAAATAGGCCTGCAGAGTTCAGTTAAATTTATTTCAAAGTAGGCCTACACATGCACACTGCACTTCTGTTTGTTGTATTCTGTGGTTGTAACATGTAAAATCTAAAAAAAGATTAAAACTTTTAAAAGTTTATAAGCTGTGTTATGTTTTGCGGCTCCAGACTATTTTTCTTTGGAGGAAGAGGGGGCAAAATGGCTCTTTTGATAGTGAAGGTTGCAGACCCCTGGTTTAGGGGAAGGCTACAAAAAGCTATCTCAGAGTTTTAAATTGTCAGTTGCAATTGTAAGGAATGGAATCAGGAAAAGGAAGGCCACAGGCACAGTTGCTGTTAAACCCAGCAGGTCTGGCAGGCCAAGTAAAATATAGGAGCAGCAGACAGTATGTGCAGGATTGTGAGAGTGGTTACAGACAACCTACAGATCACCTCCAAAGACCTGCAAGAACATCCTGCTGCAGATGGTGTATCTGTACATCATTCTACAATTCAGCGCAATTTGCACAAAGAACATCTGTATGGCAGGGTAATGAGAAAGAAGCCCTTTCTGCACTCATGCCACAAACAGAGTTGCTTGTTGTATGCAAATGCTCATTTAGACAAGCCAGGTTAATTTTGGAACAAAGTGCTTTGGACTGATGAGAAAAAAATTGAGTTATTTAGTCATAACAAAAAGTGCTTTGAATGGCGGAAGAAAAACACCTGCCACCTACTGTCAAATTTGGTGGAGGTTCCATCATGCTGTGGGGCCCTTTTTAAAGTCAAGGGTCGTATGAATTCAACCCAATATCAACAAATTCTTCAGGATAATGTTCAAGCATCAGTCACTGATAATACTGATGCTCTGTGCAAGAAAGGACAGAGCTGACTATACTTCCTTAGAAGGCTGGCGTCCTTCAACATCTGCAATAAGATGCTGCAGATGTTCTATCAGACGGTTATGGCGAGCGCCCTCTTCTACGCGGTGGTGTGCTGGGGAGGCAGCATTAAGAAGAAAGACGCCTCACGCCTGGACAAACTGGTGAGGAAGGCAGGCTCTATTGTTGGCATGGAGCTGGACAGCTTGACATCTGTGGCAGAGCGACGGGCGCTCAGCAGGCTCCTATCAATTATGGAGAATCCACTGCATCCACTAAACAGTGTCATCTCCAGACAGAGGAGCAGCTTCAGCAACAGACTGCTGTCACTGTCCTGCTCCACTGATAGACAGAGTAGATCGTTACTCCCCCAAACTATGTGACTCTTCAATTCCACCCGGGGCAGGGATAAACGTTAACATTTAACATTATACAAAGTTATTGTCTGTTTTTTACCTGCATTATTATCAATCTTTAATTTAATATTGTTTTATTGTATCAGTATGCTGCTGCTGGAGAATGTGAATTTCCCCTTGGGATTAATATTAATAAAGTATCTATCTATCTATCTATCTATCTATCTATCTATCTATCTATCTATCTATCTATCTATCTATCTATCTATCTATCTATCTATCTATCTATCTATCTATCTATCTATCTATCACAAAGTTGAAGTTACGCAGAGGTTGGACATTCCAACAAGACAATGACCCAAAACACAGTTCGAAATCTACAAAGGCATTCATGCAGAGGGAGAAGTACAATTTTCTGGAATGGCCGTCACAGTCCCCTGACTTGAATATCATCGAAAATCTATGGGATGATTTAAAACAGGCTGTCCATGCTCGGCAGCCATCAAATTTAACTGAACTGGAGAGATTTTATATTGAAGAATGGTCAAAAATTCCTCCATCCAGAATCCAGACTCTCATCAAAGGCTATAGGAGGTGTCTAGAGGCGGTTATATTTGCAAAAGGAGGCTCAACTAAGTATTGATGTCATATCTCTGTTAGGGTGCCCAAATTTATTCACCTGTCTGATTTTGTTATGATGCATATTACATATTTTCTGTTAATCCAATAAACTTAATGTCACTGCTGAAATTCTACTGTTTCTATAAGGCATGTCATATATTAAAAGGAAGTTGCTACTTTGAAAGCTCAGCTAATGATAAACAAAAATCCAAAGAATTAAGAGGGGTTCCCAAACTTTTTCATATGACTGTAATTAAGCTGCAAAGATTGTCTTTGATGTATTTTTTTACTGGCATTTATTAGGTCATTTAGAGACTAATTTAAATTACAACACTTTATTTAAATCAACCATAAAACATTTCTAACTCCTTTTCCCTATGTATACATAATGAGCATATGCCTGGGTTTGTCACTTCTTTAAACTACATTGTCTTGGAAAAAAATCTTCCTTTACATTCCCTCAGCTTCTTTAGAAGCACTTTCTTATTAGTGTTTTTTCTCATTCCCCTTTGCTCCTGACTTCTGTCTTTCTCACTTTTTTATATGTTGGTGTACTCACTCGCATGTACTGTATGCATGTATATACAGTGGTGTGAAAAACTATTTGCCCCCTTCCTGATTTCTTATTCTTTTGCATGTTTGTCACACAAAATGTTTCTGATCATCAAACACATTTAATCATTAGTCAAATATAACATAAGTAAACACAAAATGCAGTTTTTAAATGATGGTTTTTATTATTTAGGGAGAAAAAAAATCCAAACCTACATGGCCCTGTGTGAAAAAGTAATTGCCCCCTTGTTAAAAAATAACCTAACTGTGGTGTATCACACCTGAGTTCAATTTCCGTAGCCACCCCCAGGCCTGATATCACTGCCACATCTGTTTCAATCAAGAAATCACTTAAATAGGAGCTGCCTGACACAGAGAAGTAGACCAAAAGCACCTCAAAAGCTAGACATCATGCCAAGATCCAAAGAAATTCAGGAACAAATGAGAACAGAAGTAATTGAGATCTATCAGTCTGGTAAAGGTTATAAAGCCATTTCTAAAGCTTTGGGACTCCAGTGAACCACAGTGAGAGCCATTATCCACAAATGGCAAAAACATGGAACAGTGGTGAACCTTCCCAGGAGTGGCCGGCCGACCAAAATTACCCCAAGAGCGCAGAGACGACTCATCCGAGAGGTCACAAAAGACCCCAGGACAACGTCTAAAGAACTGCAGGCCTCACTTGC
The DNA here is from genome assembly GCF_900747795.2 of Erpetoichthys calabaricus. Classification (NCBI taxonomy): domain Eukaryota; kingdom Metazoa; phylum Chordata; class Cladistia; order Polypteriformes; family Polypteridae; genus Erpetoichthys; species Erpetoichthys calabaricus. The sequence continues at coordinate 174,924,076 of NC_041401.2, forward strand.
CTCAATTAAGGTCAGTGTTCACGACTCCACCATAAGAAAGAGACTGGGCAAAAACGGCCTGCATGGCATATTTCCAAGACGCAAACCACTGTTAAGCAAAAAGAACATTAGGGCTCGTCTCAATTTTGCTAAGAAACATCTCAATGATTGCCAAGACTTTTGGGAAAATACCTTGTGGACTGATGAGTCAAAAGTTGAACTTTTTGGAAGGCAAATGTCCCGTTACATCTGGCGTAAAAGGAACACAGCATTTCAGAAAAAGAACATCATACCAACAGTAAAATATGGTGGTGGTAGTGTGATGGTCTGGGGTTGTTTTGCTGCTTCACGACCTGGAAGGCTTGCTGTGATAGATGGAACCATGAATTCTACTGTCTACCAAAAAAACCTGAAGGAGAATGTCCGGCCATCTGTTCGTCAACTCAAGCTGAAGCGATCTTGGGTGCTGCAACAGGACAATGACCCAAAACACACCAGCAAATCCACCTCTGAATGGCTGAAGAAAAACAAAATGAAGACTTTGGAGTGGCCTAGTCAAAGTCCTGACCTGAATCCAATTGAGATGCTATGGCATGACCTTAAAAAGGCGGTTCATGCTAGAAAACCCTCAAATAAAGCTGAATTACAACAATTTTGCAAAGATGAGTGGGCCAAAATTCCTCCAGAGCGCTGTAAAAGACTCATTGCAAGTTATCGCAAACGCTTGATTGCAGTTATTGCTGCTAAGGGTGGCCCAACCAGTTATTAGGTTCAGGGGGCAATTACTTTTTCACACAGGGCCATGTAGGTTTGGATTTTTTTTTCTCCCTAAATAATAAAAACCACCATTTACAAACTGCATTTTGTGTTTACGTGTGTTATATTTGACTAATGGTTAAATGTGTTTGATGATCAGAAACATTTTGTGTGACAAACATGCAAAAGAATAAGAAATCAGGAAGGGGGCAAATAGTTTTTCACACCACTGTATTTGTGTGTGTGTGTGTGTGTGTTTGTAAAAGAATGGAGACTTGAGCTCCAATTCAGGAAAAAAGATACAAAGTATCAATTGGTAAAATAAATTCATCATTTCTCATAGGGTCATTATATAAATAAAGGCAACATACCAGTGGCCTCATTCGTCTTTGTTGACACCAGGAGTGCACAATAGGTTGAAAATTGAACTGGTAATTTTTTTTTACCCTAAGGACAAAGGATGTATGAAGAATTTGAAGCCAGCAGGAGCATTAAAACACATTAGTATAGACAGCGTGACCTAGAAGTTAAAAAGATGGACAGCAAACCTAAGAGTTGTTATAATTCATCTATTTCTAAACTAAATAAAACCTGTTCAGGGTAGGTACAACCAAATTTAACTGCAATTTTTATTCTATATTTGGAGGATATATTCACTATTTTCACACACATTTACAAAAATGTTTATGATAACAGTATTACATTTTAAAAGAATATACATTCCTAAACACATATTTCAAGAAAAAAAACAGCTCCAGTAGAAATGAATCACAATTATTTAATTTAACAAACTCTTATCAATATGAAGTTGACTAAAAAGGACAAGATGAACAACTTGGCAGCATTCCTAGATAAAATAAACCTGCTAGGAGTGTGTCTATTGTCATTTATAACAAGCAAAGTCAAAGTTTTGACGATTTTAGGCCAATTGTACTCTCCCCAGGAATACTTTTGTGGAAGCTACCCTAAAGAAGCAGTCCTGGCTTCAATGGTACAACATTTTCTCTTTAATTCCATTGGAATGCTCACCATTTAGCTGAAAGAATTTTGATGATGCGGACTGTAAAGGGCGTTCTTGTGTCGACTCCAAACCCAAATGATTACCATAAGAACTATGGAACCAAATGCAAAGATGGTTTATTATCAAAATACTGAATTAACAATGGAGGGGAACAACAAAGAACTTCAAAATAAACAAACAAACAAAAAAAAAACGCAAATACCCATACTCTCTTAGCCTATCTTAGCAGTAATAACCCCTGGATACTCTTCTACCTGCTCACCTTCCAGTACTCTGGTTTTAAACTGAGCCTTTGTTACCAGCTGCTTCATAAATCTAAGATCACTGGACCAGAGGAATTAGGGCTTTTTTATACTATGCCCCAGTATTCTTTCTGGTGCCCCACCCATAAGCACTTCCAGGGTCCTGGCTGATGTCATATGTGTAGAACTTGCTCTAGTGGTACCAAGTGTCCTTCCAAGTTAGCCACACTACAGAGATGTATTGGAGAGGACCAGATTAGTTTTCCTACTCAGTACCCTTTTGAGGCTACAACTCGTTGCCCCCTAGGGAATATGTGAACCTTGAACCCCACAACAGGGTTTATGTTACAAGCTACATGGTCTTGAATGACTCCCTGCCTTGATGGGAGTGTCCCCTGGTGGCACAGAATGATATTGCCACCAAGATTAACTTCACAATGGATTAATATCATAAATAGATAGATAGATAAATACTTTATTAATCCCAAGGGGAAATTCACATACTCCAGCAGCAGCATACTGATAAAGAACAATATTAAATTAAAGAGTGATAACAATGCAGGTATAACAGACAGACAATAACTTTGTATAATATTAATGTTATTGTGTTAAATGTCTTACAGAAATATAAAGACGTGATTATTTTCCTCTGTTAAGTGTCAAGAGCTGCAATATTTTTTGTATTGTCGCAACCATAGCTGCACCCAACACTCCAGATGCTGGGTGACGACTAAGCTTACAGTCTGTACATAATGTCCCTTGTTTTATATTCAACAATTTTTACAATATAACCTAAGCATTAGGTCTGGACATTGAGGATGTTGTGCTTTGTAAACCCCTAAGTTCTATGTTTCCTAAACAAAAAAAAAAATAAAACAGGAATTCACAAAAGTACTTACAAAACAAATGTTCTCCAATTACTAACAATACTGACCCTTTGCCTAGAAATATATAGACAGAGGACATCTTTTTATGCCAAAGTCACCTCATCCCTGAAACTCAATCTTAAGGGAACAGAGTACATTTAACTAAACACATTAACAAAATAAAATAGTATATGCATGAACAACAAACAATACAATGTAGACCATAAACACAAAATACAGTACATAATTACTAATAGTCAGTCAGTCAGTCATTGCTCAACCCGCTATATCCTAACACAGGGTCACGGGGGTCAATATATTGCACAAACTATATAACAAAATACAGTATAAACATAACACATCAAATGAAAATTTATATTTGAGCCAGTGATAAAACCATAAAAATAGCTTATATAATTTTGCACAGGACAGAAGTGGGGTATACTGTCCTATAATTATTGGGATTTGTTTTGTCCCATTGATGTGGATTAAAATCACATTGGCAACTTTCTGTTTATCATGTACTTCTGCCATATTATGTCATTGCTGGAATACATTTAACTGTTTATTAATAATCTATATAACTTCTTTCAATACGAAAAACCAATCAGGTGCAGGGGTTTCATTAATTAAGAAAACAGACAAAATGCTTCTTCTTCGATGTTACAGTATTAGACTTACATATTTTATCATATTATGTTTATTACATTACATCCATCCATCCATTTTCCAACCCGCTGAATCCAAACACAGGGTCACGGGGGTCCGCTGGAGCCAATCCCAGCCAACACAGGGCACAAGGCAGGAACCAATCCTGGGCAGGGTGCCAACCCACTGCAGTATTACATTACATGTTTTATGTATTTGTTTTATTCTCAGAAATCTGCATGGACGTGTACCTTCCTATTCACAAAGGAAGCAGAGATTTCTTTGCTTGTTTCAGTAAGATAGTACGCTGGACTAGGCCATTCCACTTACTTGGAGGTGAACTGTACTGAACTATCAGTAATAACAGTTTGTACTTATGTGTTTATATTATAAAGTCATACATTTCTATCAGAACTAAGCAACTAGTTACAGTATGTGAAGATAGCATGAATATTAGTTTACCAAGAATGCTCTGTACACTTTCTGCAGTTTCAAGTATTCCTGTAGGATTTGAATTTTACAATTTAAAAAAAATCCTATAGAGTGAGCTTTTAAGTTTAAAGTTTGTAATAGTGTCTTTATTCATCCATTTCTCTAATTGTTTTATTGTATTTGGTTTAGAATTTATTCTGGATCCTGGATCAGAATGTGTTTAATGTGACACCATCTATTATTTACAGTTTCTACTTTGTTCTAAGTCTCAAAAAGTCTGCGTTCAACAAATTACTTAATTATTAAGTCTTTGCTTTGGTGTGCACTAGTGTCTTTCCAAAATCTATTTTAGATATAACTGTTTTGTAATCTCTGTTGTGTTTCTTTTACTCTGTTATTATTGTTAGAAAAGGCAACATTTAGACAGGAATTTCTCTGTATTAGGCTTATGGCTAACTGGGTAAGGAAAAAGACATTTCAGTTTCCTTGTCCTTTTTTCCTAAAGAGTGGCTTCCAAGTCATTGAGTGGAATGTTGAAATCTTTAGTTATCAAGACATCTACGTTGTTGCACATGTGTGTTTTGATTTAATACAGTTCTGATGTTTGAAATAACATAATCTGATGAATCTGGTGCCCTGTTGCAAACTCTAGTCACTAAATTACTTAACACCTTCCTTAATATCTTAAACCTCAGATTTACTGCAGTACTGACATGTTCCCATCTTCTGGGTTACTTTTTTATTCCTACCATGTCTGTATGTCCTGAAGGATGTATACAGCATATCTGTAGGTCTCCGTCACACTCACTTAGGCTTTATTCCATTATTGCTGCAGTGTTAAAGTCTCAAGTCAAAACTATTGCCTTATTTTAAAAGAGGAATTTTTTGTTTTGTGTTTTTGGCAACATTTTAAATTGGTTGGTTGGTCCCGTGCTCTACAGTATGTCTTCATTTTGTTTTCCCTCTACACAGTGTGCTTTAGGGTTCTGTAAACTTCCCCAAAGAGTCTTGCTCCTAGCATGTTTGTACTTTTTCCTGTAGACATTGTTGTTTGTATCATCAGTTATTTTTAGTGAACAGCTTTGCAGTGGCTGAGAAACTAAACCCTCTTGTTCACTCCATGCAGTATGGCTGGATAATAAATTCTGAGTGTGCAGTTTTTTTGTCTATGCTATGAGAACTGCAGAAAAAAATAATAAAAATGGGTTTGAGCCTTATCTTTGGAAACAAATTCCCAGAATTTGTTCTGCAAGGCATATGTTCTACTGTTTCTAAAGTCATTTGTCTCAGCATGAACTACAACTAGAGTGTCTTTACCTTTACCAACAACTAATAATTTCCTTTTCTGTGTCACTGTAATTTTGAACTAATTTTAAGATGAGAGAAGTTTTTGTTTTTTTTGCAGTAGACTATATATATTCGCTATTTCAGTTGTATTTGTTGATGGTATGCTGGGAATCCTTATTTCTTCTTTGACAACCTGAACATAAACTTCACCTGTTGTAGTATGAGTTTTGTTACTGTTTTCAAATAGTTGAATACTTCAGGTATTGATGACGTTACTGATAATTCACTTTTGTGAAGAAATTTGAGTTTCTGGAGCTCTTTCTCAAAGGCACAGATCTTTCAAGTAAGATGGTGACAGTTGTCCATCAAGGGGGAATCCTAGGTGACAGTCTACATATTCCATGTGAACCTTTATTGTACGTGTACTCTCTAGAACACATCCATCCATCCATCCATTATCCAACCTTCTATATCCTAACAAAGGGTCACGGGGGTCTGCTGGAGCCAATCCCAGCCAACACAGGGCGGAAGGCAGGAAACAAACCCTGGGCAGGGCACACACACCCACACACCAAGCACACACCATGGACAATTTAGGATCACCAATGCATGTCTTTGGACTGTGGGAGGAAACCGGAGCACCTGGAGGAAACCCATGCAGACATGGGGCGAAGATGCAAACTCCATGCAGGGAGGACCCAGGAAGTGAACCCGGGTCTCCTTACTGCGAGGCAGCAGCGCTACCACTGCGCCACCGTGCCGCCCCCTCTAGAACACAATTGTTAATAAATTCTGTTGTGTAAGGGGGTGGGACATGGCTAAGCCATTTAAGGCTATATGTGTGAAAAGGAGAATTTTAATGTTAACAAGAAAGTAGTGTAGAGATTTAAGAAAAAGGTGTATATGTTCATATTTCTTAGTTCTAATTAAGATCCTTTCTGATGTGTTTTGTATTAACCACAGAGTAGTGTGCATTATCTTATAAGAAAGGTCCTGTATGAAATAAAAATGTTTTTTCTGTTTGATGAGTTGCACTGTTACCCGCAATATCAGATAATTGGCCTAATAGACGCTATCATCTGTGTATGTCTTTATGTGAGTTCATTGATGCCATTTAATAATTAAAATGCTCCTTACAGTTAAGTAGCACTCAGAACAATGCATAAATAAATAAATAAATGCAGATTGACTTCTAAGGATGTTTTTAATTGTGGAACCTAAAGATGTGATGTACTGGTGATGATAAAAATCTGCTGATATTCCATATTGTGGGGAATTGGCATGGAGTACTGAACTGAGGGCTCTCTTTTGTGGTTACAACAACCTGTCCCTCAGCAGGAAGGAAATGGCGAAAATTTAATAACAGGAGTCAAGGCAGCTCAACAAGAGGGCTGTAGCCAACACATAACACACAAGGATACAGAGGACAATGTCCTTGCCATTTTCATCTTATCACATTATCCAAAGATAAGACCCATCTTTTTTTCCAGTTGGACATTTAATTTACAGTATTTATTTTTTACAACTGCTGTCTTTGCTAATTTTGTAGTTTTATTCCTTTCTTGGCACTTGAGTGTGTGCATGAATGGACCCCAAGATGGGCTAGCTTTCTGTCCGAGGTGTTTGTGCAGCATTGCACCAATCACTCTTAACCAGTACTGGTTTTTACTGGTGTATTATAAATCTTGCTATAATTCTGTCTTTTAATAATTTGGGCATTATTTGTAATCATTTCAACATAGTTTTTATTTCTGTACATTTATAAAAAATTTTATGTCTTGTTTATCTGCCATTTTGGATTTTACAGAGGTCACCATTTTGTTTTGACTTTTACTTCTCCCCCGACTTTGATTTTGGATTGCCCCTTAAAGTATAAATGTAGAAGGATCTGTTTGTCTTCTGGTTTTGACTTATGCCTGTTTTTGTTTAAGCCTTCTCTTGCCTCTTTTGTACCTTCATCTCCTGGTATTTTTTCCTTCTACACAATAAATTTTGGTCTACTCTCTAATTCTATGTAAAATAATTATCATCAGTTTAAAGGGGTGTCCACTTAGAACTAAGGCTGCAGAGAGGGACTTCCAAAAGAAAAGGTGCAGAACTCATCGGGTCCTGATAATAAAAAATGGATAGACTGTAGCAGCCCAATCACTTGTTTTTATACCAGGCTAAGACACGGAATACTGCTGGAGGTAATAGTTGCCGTTTGCACTAGTGACTCCAAGGGATCGAATCTGAGAGATTGGCACTGTGGAGAGGCGAATAATTTATTGGAAATCCCACTGACAGTCAGAACGTCCTTTGGGTTACTGTGACCTCCAGCTGTACATTGGGGAGGACTGGTTACCTGGTCTTGCATCCCAGGGGGCTCATGTATAAACGATGCGTAGGCACAGAAATGTTGCATACGAACCTTTCCACGCTCAAATCGCGATGTATAAAACCTAAACTTGGCGTAAAGCCACACACATATCCACGGTACCTCATACCCTGGGGAGTGCCGGCGGAAGATTGTTGGGAGGCACCTGGAGCACATCCGGGTGACTATAGAAGGGGCCGCCTCCCTCCATTCGACGGCTGGAGTCGGGTGGAAGAGGACAGAGCTCGGAGGAGAGGAGTAGAGGCGGACCAGAAGAGAGAAAGGCATTGTATTGAGGGCCTGGACTTTGGGGTGCTTGGTGCTTGGTGCTATGGCACTGGGCTGTGCATGTTCACCTTTGTAAATATAGTGTACAATAAACGTGTTGTGGTGCATATACCGATGTCTGCCTATTCTGTGTCCGGCCTGCTTACCACACTGCATATTGTTTATTAGTGTAATGCATCTGATTGTAATTAACCTGTAACAATATAGTGGTCAAGGGAATAGCCATAGTATTCCAAATACCATAACTGCTTTAGCGTTATTACTCTCACTGCACCTTCTTTTTCTTCTTTCAGCTGCTCACGTTAAGGATTGCCACAGCGGATCATCTTTTTCAATATTACTCTCACTGCACCACTCGGAGTATTTATATCACTGTATCTGAGTTTGGAATCACAGCAGCAGCTGATTGGAAAGAGAATTATCAGTATACAGCATCAAGCACACGCTGCCTCAGCCACGGCAAAACGCTTCAGAGCCTTTCCTGTACGGACCTCGCAGTTCAGAAACAGTTTCATTCCAAGAACTTTAAATGCACTCAATCAGTCCATCAAGTGCTCCTTGTAGAACTGTTTGTACTTGTAAGTACAATCACCTCACTGTAAACTTACACTACAGTTATAATATTGCACAACCTGCGCCACTTTATAAAGCGCGTATTTACATATGATGACGATATAATTTTTAAGATGAAATGCAGCAAAATATGTTGATTATATTATACAGATAAAACTTTAGCTTTATTTAAATAATCTATATTGTTAATAATTAAACATGTGAGGACATGGTGCCGCAGCGCTAGCTAGTTCACGGATTGTTCCTGCATTGCGTTGTAATGTTGCTGGGCTGGCGTGACACTGGAAGGATAGATGGATAGAATAATTAAACACGTACTATGAAGATATTTCAGTGTTCCTTAAACATTTTGAGGAATCGTCATTCTGAGCTTACAGGTGGCTTAACGTCAATTACAGAGCTGATTGTGTGGCGATTGGGTATTTGGAGAAAGAAAAGTAAGGGCAGGAATTGGAGGTTAGTACATTTGAAAGAGACAGTACTGCTGCAATAAATTATTTCATCGAAGGTCGCGCATGGCGCAGCAAGCATCTTGCATGAGACGTGAACAATCACTGCGCCACCGTGTTCCCATGTTTAATAACATGCTTTCATTCCTATCAGCATGAAAAAGATATCACGTATACATCTCATTATTTTAATTATTCAGAGAGCTGTAATATTACGAATGTAATTGATTCTTTGTCCAGTCGGAGGAAGAGAAAGCCCAGAAGCACGTAGTGATTCACACACATAAAGCACATAGAAGATCAAATACAAAACAAAACATTTAACTGCTACTTTAGTTACGATGAGATTTGAGAAACTATTAAATTAAACGATTTTAAGATGAAGTTTATGATGTTCTACTTTAATGACAAAATAAACTACGTGATTAAAGTGGAAATTTCGAGATTAAAGTTGACATTTCGAGCTTTTTTCCCACTGTGTGCCTATTTTTTTTCTCTGTACCCTAATAAGCTTTCATATGACACTCAGACGGTGGGCTACAACTCACCTTTTCACGGTGACTTTGATGTGACAACTTCTTTTTTATTTCAGGCACTGTGCGACTTTGTGAACTTGAGCTTTCGAGTTTCTTCGACGCTGTGTCACTCGATGAACTTCCTTTTGTTGATTATATCACTATTCCAACAAGCGAATAGTAAGTTTTTCCTTGCCTCCACTTGGTATTTGCTGAAATTCTTCTATTTTCCCCTGTGCTTTTCCCATTGTCTTTTCACAGAACGCTGAGCTTAAGGGCTATTTATATTGATTTGCATATTCAAAGAGGCGTAATTCTGGGAGGAGTTGAGGTGGGGCAGCAGGCGCATGCACGTGCGTTAATTTTCACGCTGATCGGGATTTATGTAGCGGAAGAACGTGGAAGTTGGTGAACGCGCAGATTTATGCTTCTGGATTTTTCTGTGCGTACGCAAATTCCCGCTTTTGTGCTTACACCATGTTATAGTGTGAGTTCTACGCACGGCGTTATACATGAGTCCCCAGGAGAGCAGGGATTTACTAATATAGAAAGACTAGGAAGGGATGACCTATAGAGACCTGGCTAAAATGTAAAGTGAAGCCCCTGGGGCAGAGCAGTAGCAATGCTAAAGGTGGATTGAGAATCTCAAAAACAAGCTCAGAACAAGGAATCAATGTTGCAGTTATGGGGTGTAGCAGGAGAATCACAAACTAGTAAAGAACTTCATGAACTGAGTCAAAATGTGAATTTAATGGTGTAGCCAAAGAGAGAGAAAGTACATAACCAGAAATTCATATAAAACCCAAAGAAAATCAGTTGAGGGTATTAAGTACTCACAGACTAGAGCAACCTGGAATTGTATAGCGCTGGCTTTTATACTTTCAGCCATGTGATATAACATGCCTAGACTCCCTGATGACCTTACATAGCCACAGTCAATACAAAAGACTTAAAATGATAGAGCTGTAAGAGAAAAGAAAAAAGTGCTTGATACTGCCAGCCTGTTAAACTAGGACATCCTGAATTCATTTGTAGATGTATATTTAAATTAGGAAATGAGATCATAAATAACATTTTAGTTTATATTTTGTTCACTGAAAACAGTTTACATGTAAGAAATGTCATATCTTTTAACTAGGCATTCACCCATGACTCTTAACCGTTAACTGTTTTGAGACTTTACATAACACTTAGTAGCTGAACTGTGTTTCTGGACTGTACCATTTATCTGTATGCTGATTGGTCATTATATGTAAATGAACCAAGGTGAAAAAAAGGAAGCTTTCTGTTAGATTCCTTCAGTCTGAAGTGCTGCATTAACAAGAGCATGTGTGGCTCAACCGGTTAGTGTAAATAAAGGACTTCCAATGTTTGGATTTCACATATCACGATGGCTGAAGTCTCTTTTTTTATTTACTAAGTATTTTCTGCAACAAGATAATGCTGAGGGAAACATTGATAAAAGCACATTGAAACAAGAAATAAACATAATCATGGAATACTTGGCTTAAAAAATGCAAAATGGTGTTTCAAATATTTTTAAAGGACAAGAAAGGTTTTTAAAGTAATCCATGACTGGTATGACTTAACAAGGCAAAAATAAAGAGTGTGAAAGCAGACTGTTAATCCAAATCGTATCCTAAAACCAACCAAAATCCACCAACCAGAGAAACAAAACAAAGTACTGTACTTTCAATAGTCACAATTAGTCTGCTGGGCTAATTAGTAATTAATTAATTAATTAGTAATTAATTAATTAATTAATTAATTAGGATTGGGGCAGTTAACCAGCTGGTCTATCAGGGGGCCCTACTCCCTAAGCTCAACATACAAAGAACAATGAACAAGTAAATATTAACTAAAAGGATATGCAAAATAAAGACATAAACATAAATGCACAAAATACTTGTTACAAAATCGGTATGGAATGGAAGTAGTGTTCTTCCATGTAAATTAATATAACATTTATTTAATAACATTTATTATACACACAAGTAAATGTAGAATAAAATGAACAGGACATTAAATTAAATTAACTTAAATACTATTTCATTTGAAACTGAACATATTGGGTCAATTGAAATAAACAAGTTGCATAGATGGATTGGTACAAGGTGGCTTAATGCCTCTGTCCATGATGACCTTTACAGATCTAGGTGTGTGTGGGATTTTTGTGTGTTTAGTTCTTTCTCTTCATTATCCAGCACATGCTCTGGTATAGCAAACAAGCTATCAGCTATTTTTACTTATAAATTTCTTTGAGTGTGTGTGTATACCCACTTGTGTGTTCATACCAGTATATTTATATAAATTATGTATGTCAAAAACTACTTCTGCAAACCTATAGGCCTAGTCCCATGACTAAACAGACCAGAGTACAAAAATCCCTGTAAAATGAAACAATTTCTAAGGCAATTATCATTTTATCTATGTCAAACTGTTTTTGAAGGGTATAGAGATAAGTACTGGAACAAACTGAACCAGAAACAATAGGACTGTAACAAGGCAGACATTAAACCCCAGATATAGCATAACATTTACACAAATGTGAATTCCTTAGACCTTAATAACACTAAACACCCAACACTAGGCTAAGATGCTACTGTGCTCCACCATCTTATATAGGTGGAACATGATGACACATCACATCATATGATCTTCACATGACTGACAAAAGGGCATAGCAGCTACAAGTAATACAACAATGCAAAAATAGCCACAATATGATGATGAACATACAACAAAACAAAATACAAAATGGTGTCACTGGAATTATGGTATAATTGGAAACACTGAAATGAAACTAATTGTTTCAGGAAAGCCACAACAGAGATTTATTACAGTGCTCCTGTTATGAGAGAATACTTAATAGCCCTAGAAAAGAGGATGCATTTAAAATGCGACCAATACTATTATCTTTAGAGCATGCTCAGCAGTTTCTCATATTTGTAAATGAATACAGACCTGAGATAGAAATGGGGGGTGGAGGTGTTTGTGACAGCCCTCTGCACTCAGAATGAATCCAAGGAAGCTAAATGCATGCAGAGACTGATGACTTTATTTAAATGAAATGACAACAATGGAGTGACGAAAGCAGGGATAACACAAGGTAACAAAAACACTCACAAAGAAAAGTAAAACCGTGATACTTTTCAGAGTCTATCACAGTGCATCTTGAGTGCATGTTTATCTCATTAAGTGATTTGTCGACTCAGCCTGCTTAAAAACATTCTCTTTATCATCTCCCTCTTGCTCTCTGTCTCTCTTCTCCTTGGAATCTTTTGCTCTTGCCTTTACTGCAATTCACATCTCAGCCCTATCTTACTGCCACTTCTGAGGCCGGGGCTACCTAACTTTTGTTACAGAGACATCATCACAGTAGTTCTGTTTATATGTGTTGCTGGTGTACCTACAACCTGGATCCCTCAGTCTCACTTAAACTGCCTGGTCTTTTTAATAGCCTCTGAGTTGCCCTACATAAATAGACAACAAAGTCTCATTGATTACTACTTGAAAAATGTGTTACCACCTACAGTATATAGATTACAGTCAGTTTCTACATTTAAAACGGCAACATGGTTCTACTTCTTGTGACTTGGGATTATGTGCTACATTTTGCTACATCTTTCTAATCTACTGTGGTGTCAGTTTATTATTTTTTATTTTTAGTGTCAAGAAAATATTAGGTATTTTTTCCTAATTTTATAAATAATTTTTAGTTATTATTATTGTTAACTGTATTGTTCATATTGTTCTTTTACTAATTTTGTGAATTGATTCTAAACCCTGTAAGTAATTAGTCCATAGCCAGAGGCATTACTTATTACTGCCTGGAGGGTAACACATCTTTATAGATTGCTAAGAGTGTGTATATGTATATATATAGTACGACATATTCTGTCAGTCCTCCAGTGGTATAGTTTCTCTGCGCAACCCAGAGCCTTTACTATGAGAGTGAGCCCCTTCCAGCAATCATTGCAAGCAGCACTGTGCCATTGTTTCGTCTCTGCGTGTCACAGTACATTAGCCTGGCCACCTTAATAGCAACAGGTCAACCTCTATAAAATTCACCCAATTATTTGCACAGCATGGTGTGGTGTATTAGTGTTGCAATATTTCTAGGTCACTCCGATTACATTATCCCATGTTTCATCATAAGCATGACGCATGGCTTCCTAGTGGCAGTCATAGGTCTAAGAAACAAAAAGGTCTGAATAGTTGCTAACCTGAACATGCTGATCTTGGTTGCCCGTTTTCACAGAGTGTATATAATACAGCATATTTTATCCTGTTGTCTATTTGGGACATTTGTCAGACGCTATAACTTGAAACTGGCGTTCATGACCAATTCACTTTCATATACATTTTGTTTTTATCTCACTGCTTTTAAGTCTGTACTTCTTTGTTATCTGTATAGCAGTGCACATTTTCATATTTGATTTCATATTGATATTGTAATAATTAATATTACTTTTTTGTTTATTTTTTCTACTATTTATTTTTTTATTAAGGTATTTATGTTTTTCCCTTTTTTATATTTTGGCCACCCTAGATATATTATGAATTATTTTATTAATTATTTACCAATCACCTCAGCTTAATTCCTTGCAGAGTTTAAAGAGTTTCTCACAGTCAGTGATCTTCTGTCAGTGAGTCAGTTCCTCGTTTCTATGGGTCTTCCTTCCTTTGTTATATCAACTGTGTTTGTTGGCTCATTCTGGTAAATTAAAAGTCAATGTTTCCTTTTTGGCTCTTTTTTATTGCTCCCTCCATTCTCTGCCTGTTTTTGGTAGTTTTTTTTTACTAGTTTTATATAAATGTTTTGGTTTTTTTTTTCTAAATGTTGATAATGTTTTTTGACTTCCTGTCCATATCAATTTGCTACTTATCTTGCACCCTCAAATCCAAAATTAAATACAGTAATGTCACTAGCGATGCTGCGCTCTTCTGATACAAAGGGGGTCATGATTTAAAACAGTACCTGGATGTAAAAGGGAATCTGCACATATCAGTATGATCATAAATACGGTACATTTAACAATACTGACCCTATGATATACAGTACAGGCTGAGTATGTTGACTAAATAGTTATGTTTGTGCTACATGGCTTTCCTAATTTAACAAATTAAAGCTGCTGATTTGGGAAGGACATCACTTATCCTCATGACGTCTTTCAAAATATTACTAAATGTATGGCAATGTAGAAGTGTGGCACTGACACATACTCACGTGAGCTTTCTATTCACTGTAGGCCAAAGTCACAAGTCACCCTTAACTGCACATTTTTGGGATATGAAGGAATATCAGAAACCACATGGCTCTGCATTTGTTATTTGGAAAAGTTATAGGACTAACATTTTACAAATTGTTTAATATTTAATGGGTCTAATATCACCAAATGCAACTTAACTGGAATGGCAGCCTAAAGAAATGGCCATATGTGCAGGGATGTTTTTTATTACATTTTCCCTTCTTTGGAGTCAATCTGAAAAGCAGCAATCCTCACAGGTGGCGCAGTGGTAGTGCTGCTGCTTTGCAGTAAGGAGACTGTGGAAGATTGTGGGTTCGCTTCCCGGTTCCTCCCTGTGTGGATAGCGCTTTGAGTACTGAGAAAAGCGCTATATAAATGTAATGAATTATTATTATTATTAAGGAAATGCAAGACAAGTTCAAGTTCACATTTAGTTGGCATGTGTACAATGAAGCATATCATTGTCATTGCACCAATAAATTAGTTGGAGTTCTCCATAATTTGGATGGAATGTATTTTATGTTTTTGACTTAGAACCACATTGACTAAGCATATGTATTGTGAGAAGCAGCCCGGACACAGACAGACGGACATCGTGTTTTCACCCAACACATGTTTATTATACATTATTTACAGTACTTAAAGTTGCACAAACCCAGTGCCTCCAGCACCAATCCCCCAAAGTCCAGGCCTCTCTCTCCAGCGCCTGCCTTCTTCAGGCCGCCTCCACTCCTCTCCAGCAAGACTCTTGTTCACCTCCGCCCAACTCCAGTCTCTGTCTGGCGGCCCCTTTTATGCACACCTGGATGGGCTCCTGGTGCTTCACGACACTCCTCCGCCGACACTCCCCTGTGTGGCGGAAGTGCCAGCTGCGCACCCGGAAGCCCTCCAGGTGTCCCCGGTCTTCTTCCCCAAGCACTTCCGCCACACCCGGGTGGTCCAGGGCTCTCCAGGCACCGGGGCGCCCCCTGGCGGAGACCACAGGCCCCTACAGGATTGGGCTTCCAAGCCCTGCATCCGTGGTCCTCAACGCAACCAGGGCTGTCGCCCCCTCGTGGTCCGGAGGAGGTGCAAGCCCTCCTCCGGTCCTCTCGGGTGTCCCGGCTGGGTACCACCCCCAGCGGCATGCCACAGTATCCAATGACTGGGTGTTGTGGAAAGCCATTTATGATTAAGTGGAAGGCAATGCCATTTATTTGCAATTTTTCTTTCATGAAGCATATGTGCACATTTTATATATATACGTGTGTGTGTGTATAAGTAGATAACAATATAGCCTATTGATTATAATCGTTACACCATTTTTCTAACCTACCTCATTGTTTGCAGAAAAATGATGGAACTATCATGTTACTTTTGACTACAAAGTCATTTCATGTAAAAAATCATTCTTTGTGGGTTTGGTCATCTTTATGTACTCCTTGACAGCCTAAAACCTGTTTCATGCGTCTCTGAAGTAAATACAACTCAATTTATAATGACGAGAATCCTAGGCATGGAATGTGTACCACCAATGTCATCTTCTGAAATAGAGGAAAAATGTACATTTTGTGGATTTACATGTAAAACTGATGTTAGAAATACTTTAATCATCTTCTTTAATTTGCCTAAATCAGTGAACAGCACAACACAAGCTCACTACCTAGCAACTGTGACAAACATATTCTCAATATAACTAAAAGATTTTTTAAAAATTGGCTATCTTTAAACTCTTTTCTTTTTGCTGTACTAAGGCACAGAAGTATAGCGTTTGTCTTTGTACAGATCTCCATATCTCATGCCAGTCTGTTGATTCAAGGTCCTATGCGGAGTGGAGGGTCTCATAGTGTAAAGTGACAGCTCTGAGATATTAAGTGTTTCGGAAGAAAAGTTGGAGCTATTGGAATCACGGACGATTTCCTTATTTTTCATGGATTTCTTTTAAAATGTAAGTGAGAGGTAACAGTTTAAAAGACCAATTATTAACTTTACATAAATCACAAAGTAATAGGTCAATAATACCTTGTACATGGACATGTACACCAACAATATTCACAATCAGCCTGGCAGCAACTGTTGATCCTATTCAGTAATTGTTTATCCACAGCCCTTCTACTTTTTGCACTAACACTGTGATTTTTACAACAGGTATCTTGTACTTAACCAACTTAAATTTAAGGATCATCATTGGTTAGCTTCTCTTACCACAAAAAGTTAAAGGAAGACATGGATGCTTGGGTGTTTTGTTTTTTTAGCTTTAGCTTTACCAGTCACAGAAATGGTGCAGAATGATGCAATTTAAATTAGTGCTCCTTATCAAGCCCCAGTTGCTCATAACACTTGTGGTCAAAGTATTCCTGACAGATGACAGAATCGAATTTTTTTATTCCTATGACACTCAATAACAGGATAAATAATGTAGGGGATTTGGTAGTTCTTTGCTTGCTTCCACAATCTAACTTTGATTTTCACCAAGTATACCTTCAAGTCAGAAGTATAAACCCAGAATTTAAGAAAATGGAACACTCCTTTAAGATACTGAGAATCAGGTACATAGACAATTAGGGAAAGTGCACAGAATTTAAGCTGAAATTCGGTTGTGGTTTGGGTGTCTCTTGTGGAAGGGACTGTGGATGGGTTAGTTGCTAATGGCCTGTTTATTAGTTTTATTACATAGTTCAGTGTTTTATAAGGACAACAACATTTTGGGTCATGGGGCTTTACCAAGATGAAAATACAAATAACGTGTATGAGACATCCTCGTGAGCAGAAATTGAAGTACTATTCTGTGTCTATTTTTTTGTTGTTTTCTTTTTGTCTTTTAGGAACGTTATCACCTTTCCAAACCTTCTCCATCGGAATTAAGGCTGTAGTTGAACCAGATACAAGAAGCTACATTGAGGTGTGTCATTTATGTAATGTAATTATCTTCTGCAATATGAAGTCATATTACTTACTTTGGGAAGAATTTTAGTGTTTGATTAGAATGAAAGTATGTTGGCTGCTCTGACTGTAGGGGCAAGAATCATAAGTTGACTTCATGAATACTGTGTCTGAAGGAAGAAGTTTAAAAATCCACCCTGAAAACATTGACTGTGACAGCAGATTCTGAATTAAAGATTGAATTTTATAATATATACAATGCTTTGCATTATGAACATCATCACAATGGAAGATGGTGGCTGAGGTAGAGGGTGTGATTGGTGCACATCTGAGGCAAGGCAATCACTTAAATAAAAAGCAACATCCCTCGATTGTTAGGCAGCAATTGTTAAACAGTACAGTTTGTTTTTTGTATTCTGTTTGTAATTCATTGTGTTTGATTATTTTGCCAACTTCTATCTCTTGTTTAAATTAATAGTAAATTAGTACCTTTATTTGACCTTTTTATATTCAGGTTGGGCATATAAAATGACACTACCATAAGATTTTTGTACATATTTTATATCAACTAATCCATCTTTCTTTTCTAGTGTTCTGGCATCTCTAGATCCATATTAACAGATTTAAACAGACTAAAAACAGAAAGACCCCAAAGTGATTTATTGAAGTAGACACTGATTTATTCTGCTTAACCAGTAAGTACTGAGCTCTAAATTAGAGAATTTGAACTAAACGTCATCATGTCATATATAAGTGCTATGTCATTTTTCCCTAGAATATTAGTGATTTGTACAAATTAGCTGTCGGTTTTTCAGCCCCTTGTAAGACTTAATATTAACCATCAATAAGATTCATTTCCCTCATGGTGGCATATGGCTAGATATGACCTTGATTTATTAGATTAAAGATGATAGGTTAAAGACCTCTCTTCTGCAATATTTTACTTGCCAGCAATAATTCCACAGCTTATTATATAGTCTAAAGATGATTGAGCCAGTTGTGAAATGCACCACTTGTGCATCAATCCAAGACCAACAGCAGTGGGGAATAAACACTTTTATATTTATATACACTAGGGGGCTCTGCCCCCTGTTCGCTTCGCTTGCCAATCCCTGTGCGGGCGCCACACACTAGCCACTTCATGGCTCTGCCGCTCACGCATGGGGAAACAGGTGTACAATTTAAACAGATTGTTATTTTCATGGGAATTGTTACATATGCGTAATAGACCTAACTATTTTACATTACAGCGAGTAATTAACCATAGTAAAAATAGCAAAACATGATATATTAAAAGAAAATTATGTTTCATGTTGCATTAGAGGTATTTGTTGCGTTATACATTTTTGTTCTGTTTGGCTTTCAAATTAACACGCAAATGCTTTTTAAATTTACACTTTTACTGTAAAACTTCAGTTAAAACAATATTTGGAATTAACTTTTCGTCAATATCGCTTTGAATTTTGATTCCGTGTTTGGAGTTACATTGTGACAATGTAATGTATAACTGTCCCTTGAGTGAATATCATTTCTTTCTCTCTAATAAATAAACCGACTTTTTCAAATGTTTGTCCCTGTGATTTGTTAATTGTCATAGCAAAAGCTATTCTAACGGGAAACTGTAAACGTTTTAATATGAATGGCATATCAAGATCTCCTTTGGTGTCTAATGTTATCCCTTGAAGATGTACTTCATTACTTTTCTTGTCGCCTGTTAAAATTTTACATGTCAGAATTGTTCGACCAATTTTGAATGCAACTAATCTTGTACTATTGCATATCCCATCTCTCAGACATAAATTACGCAATAACATTATGATACATCCTTCTTTCAACAGTAATTCGGGCAGTAGAAGACTGGACAGTGTTAACAGTTGTAGATATTCTTCGTGATATTGTAAGCTGATGTTTTCATCTTCCGCACCATCACCACCAACTGTCTCAGCATTGTCTATTGATGCGCATTTAACCAAATTGCCGTGTAACCGATCGACAATTTTCGTGTTAATTCATTTCACTTCATCGTTTCTCGATGCTAGGATTGCCCATGTACTTGTTATTTCTGTTGATAACCCTTCGGGATGAAATTCTTCATTAAGATTTGGACAAAATAAGTCTTCTTTTATTCTTTTTATAAGAGCGGAGAGTACAGGAACTGTGTCTGACAAAAGCATTCACATGAATGGGAGGTGAGAGGACCGCCGGCGTGGGCCGGTAACCGTAAATGGTTGAGTGGAGGGCGGGACTTGAAAAAATCTCTTGGAAATAGCCTTGTCTCATCTCAAGATTTTCTTTTGTAATATGTATATTATATATATATATATATATATATATATATATATATATAAGATTTGTTTGGATTTCAAAAACAGTGTTTTTGAACTGAGATGTGTGAAAGGAAGTATAGAGAGTGGCGAAACTTAAATGAAGAGGTTACACAGTTGCTCAGTTACTGCAGCAGCCAATGAGCTGTCCCATTTTCTAAATGTTCTCTCTGATGATTGCTGACTACACATTGCACCAGCTCCATGTTTACTTGGCTTATGAATGAGTTAATTGCTATCATCTTCTTGTTGTTGAACATTTCATGATAAGACTAGGTAATCTATTGTACTAAGGAAATTTCCAGAAGATGATGGCACCACCTTTAAGGACTGTGATCAGCAGAGTTGTAACAGAAATTAATGTAAATGGATAGATGTTTGGCTTTTTGTGTTGTTTAAAAAAACTATAATGATACAGCTTGTAATAAACCCCAAGAAAAATAACAACATGAGATTGAACCAGGAAATGGAACCAACAAGCAGATATTAATCAAGGGAATTAGTTTTAAAAAAGACTGAAGTCTGAACAGACAAAGAATAATCTGGCAAAAAAAATTAAAACATAAGGCAAGAATCTATATAAAAAGATACAAGCGAACGTTTGGTTTCCTTTAAATCCTTTACTTAAGTTACCAAACAAAAAAGATCACTGAATTCTTTTAGGGAGGTCCATATACTTGAATGTTTCATTTACTGCTTCACCATCTTAAAGACTGGTGGTACACTGAT
Organism: Erpetoichthys calabaricus; assembly: GCF_900747795.2. NCBI lineage: Eukaryota > Metazoa > Chordata > Cladistia > Polypteriformes > Polypteridae > Erpetoichthys > Erpetoichthys calabaricus. The sequence goes on from NC_041401.2 coordinate 174,944,655, forward strand.
GTCATATGAAGCAACTTCCAGTGAGCACCCAGTAGCAACGAGAATCCATTGCCAACAGCAGTTAACAGTCATAGCTGTCCAAAAATAAACAAAATAGCAGCAAATGCAGATAACTAAACACAAAGAAAAGAGCGATGCAATTATGTCAACATAATAATCAACAACACAATATGAGCAAACCCAAAAGTAAACAAAATTAATTTGAATCATGTAAAAATGATTAATATATAGAAAATATTCACAAAGAATAATCTGAATAAAATCAAGACACAGCTGGGCATTTAAGTAAAAAAGGTATAATTTTTCTTTTTGCCTGCTTGGATCACTGATCTCTCATTTACATGGCAGTAATTAAATACCTGAGTGCTAAAAAAACATTTCTAATTAAGTAACAAAAGAAAGGGTCATAACCAGTGAATCAAACATGCATGGTTATTATTTTATAAGGGAGCAATCTGAATTTGGAACATTTCCATTAAGTCATAAATGGACCACTTCAATTAAATTGTCAGAAATTGTAGGCATGTTACAGAGATGGTGTTTGTTATATTTCAGTCAGGGTTTCACCCTCGGCTGGTGTTCAGTTCCTTGTTTTATTTCCTTTTTTGTTTTTTTGTGTCATTTATTTATGTTAATGTTACTTTTGTTAATTATCTGCTTGCTTTCTATGCCTGTGTTATGTGCCATGTGGGTGGTTCCTGCCTACCCATCACCAACTGGGACTGCCCGCAGTTCCTGGCAGTTCATTTAAATGCACTTGGGAGTCAGAGAGTTTGTTTGTATTTCTACTTTGCTTTTAGTACTAGGGTGTTGTACAGTGTTAGCCATTATGAATGTAGAGAAAAGCCAAGCAAAATGACACCTTTTATTGGCTAACTAAAAAGATTACAATATGCAAGCTTTCGAGGCAACTCAGGCCCCTTCTTCAGGCAAGAGCCAATACAAGGTGTCATTTTGCTTGGCTTTTCTCTACTTTGCTTTTGTGATTATTGGATTATTGCTTTGTCTTTTGACCACCCTTTGGATTCTTCTATTGGGACTTTGTGTCCATTGGATTGCCTTATTGTTTTAGGTAACCCCTTATTATCTTTTGTGCTCCAACTTAGCTTTATCTTGATGAAGAGCATTTTTGTGAAAGGTAATCTTTCATTTGATAGTGTGTTTGCTGTCATATTTAGCCAGGGTTTAACGGTAAATCCCCAAAGTGTGTGCACTTTAGAGAATTGTGAGACTAACTTTGTGGTGTTGTGTTATTTGTAGCCAGTGGTAAAACCTAGGAAGACAACTGTTAGATTAAAGGGAGTACACTAAGTTCAAAGTCAGAAATAAAACTACAGTCAAAACCAGGATTTTTCCAATAATAAAGGTGCCCAAAGACATTTTTTTGCAAAGTATTTCCTTTATATTGCTACAAAGTTTGGATACTTCTTTAACTGTGCAGTTAAGAGGTAGTGGCGTCAAATGGCATAGCAATGCCCATGAAAACCTGAAAATCAAGATGGAGGTGCCCATGCAAACACATATACAAGAAAAGAAGCACCCATGAAAAAACACCATTATGAAAACGTACCAATAAAGCTGACACCATCATAGTTTTAAAAATAATAAATAATCGATAAAAATGGAGCATTATTTACAACAGCAATAACAATTTATTTCTTGCATAGTCCAAAATCACACAAGGAATGCCTCAATGGCCTGAAAAAAAAAACCTCACAAAAACCTTATAGGAAAAAATGGAAGAAATCTTGTGAAGGGCAATTCAGAGAAAGAGACCCCCAAGTAAATTTACAATGTTTGACAGAGGGAAAGCATGAGTCAAGCCAGGAATGTACACTGGAATTGGGGCAACAAGCTGAAGACGTGCCATGATCAGAAGTGCGGATTTGGAATTGTAATAGTTGCTTATAAAGCCTAATGAAAGGACAGGCAAGACAGCTGCTGACTTTTAGCTGGATGACAGACAAAACAAAAAACAAAACAGATGCCATTAGGTTGTGAATCAGTTGGCTGTGTACACTACACAAAAGCAAGGCATCTGCTGCTTAAAATGATGCTTGACAACTGCCACAGGGCAGGACAAACACAACATAGTCACTTTCATGCTGAATGGGCTTAATGAAATGGGTACAAGACAGCCACGTATTGCTAAATTTGTTACACAGACTATACACGCTGCACAACTCGAACACAACATTCTAGGGCTATTGGGTAGCAGTGCTAAACACCGCTCAGCCAGGAGGCTGATAAACAATTGAAAAATGGTTTTCTATATACCAGTTCTTTTTGCACCAAGACCCTGAACTTCTTTGAATTATGCTACTGGCTTATTTTGCACAAAGTTGAAGGAATGTGCGAAAGGCTTCCTTTTGTAATATGTGTTATGTTATTATAATATAACGGTTACATCAGCCAGGGATTAGTCACCTTAGTATGAGCTGGCATGACCAGGATTAGCGGTATCGCCTGTATACAGTCATATGAAAAAGTTTGGGAACCCCTCTCAGCCTGCATAATAATTTACTTTCAACAAAAAAGATAACAGTGGTATGTCTTTCATTTCCTAGGAACATCTGAGTACTGCGGTGTTTTCCGAACAAAGATTTTTAGTGAAGCAGTATTTAGTTGTATGAAATTAAATCAAATGTGAAAAACTGGCTGTGCACAAATGTGGGCCACAATCACTTGTAGTTTGCTGATTTGAATGCCTGTCACTGCTCAATGCTGATTACTTGCAACACCAAATTGGTTGGATGAGCTCGTTAAGCCTTGAACTTCATAGACAGCTGTGTGCAGTCATGAGATATAAAGGTATTTAAGGTGGTCAATTGCAAGTTGTGCTTCCTTCCCTTTGACTCTCCTCTGAAGACTGACAGCATGGGATCCTCAAAGCAACTCTCAAAAGATCTAAAACCAAAGATTGTTCAGTCTCATGGTTTAGGGGAAGGCTATAAAAATCTATCTCAGAGGTTTAAACTGTTAGTTTCAACTGTAATGGAATGTAATCAGGAAAAGGAAGGCCACAGGCACAGTTGCTGTTAAACCCAGCAGGTCTGGCAGGCCAAGAAAAATACAGGAGCGGCATACAGTGCATCTGGAAAGTATTCACTGCGCATCACTTTTTCTACATTTTGTTTTGTTACAGCCTTATTCCAAAATGGATTAAATTCATTTTTGTCCTCAGAATTCTACACACAACACACCATATAATGACAATGTGATTGTGCTCTGACATGAACTGTCAACTGTGGAACCTTATATAGACAGGTGTGTGCCTTTCCAAATCATGTCCAATCAACTGAATTTACCACAGGTGGACTCCAATGAAGCTGCAGAAACATCTCAGGGATGATCAGGGGAAACAGGATGCACCTGAGCTCAATTTGAGCTTCATTTGCACAAAGAACATCTGTATGGCAGGGTGATGAGAAAGAAGCCCTTTCTGCACTCACGCCACAAACAGAGTCACTTGTTGTATGCAAATGCTCATTTAGACAAGCCAGATTCATTTTGGAACAAAGTGCTTTGGACTGATGAGACAAAAATTGAGTTATTTGGTCATAACAAAAAGTGCTTTGCATGGCAGAAGAAGAACACCACATTCCAAGAAAAACACCTGCTACCTACTGTCAAATTTGGTGGAGGTTCCATCATGCAGTGGGGCTGTGTGGCTAGTTCAGGGACTGGGGCCCTTGTTAAAGTCGAGGGTCATATGAATTCAACCCAATATCAACAAATTCTTCAGGATAATGTTCAAGCATCACTCACAAAGTTGACGTTACGCAGAGGTTGGATATTCCAACAAGACAATGACCCAAAACACAGTTCGAAATCTACAAAGGCATTCATGCAGAGGGAGAAGTACAATGTTCTGGAATGGCCATCAAAGTCCCCTGACTTGAATATCATTGTAAATCTAAGGGATGATTTGAAGCAGGCTGTCCATGCTTTGCAGCCATCAAATTGAACTGAACTGGAGAGATTTTGTATGGAAGAATGGTCAGAAATACCTCCATCCAGAATCCAGACACTCATCAAAGGCTATAGGAGGCGTCTAGAGGCTGTTAGATTTACAAAAGGAGGCTCAACTAATTATTGATGTAATATCTCTATTGGGGTGCACACATTTATACACCTGTCTAATTTTGTTATGATGCATATTGCATATTTTCTGTTAATCCAATAAACTTAATGTCACTGCTGAAATTCTACTGTTTCCATAAGGCATGTCATATGTTAAAAGGAAGTTGCTACTTTGAAAGCTCAGCCAATGATAAACAAAAATCCAAAGAATTAAGAGGGGTTCCCAAACTTTTTCATATGACTGTAAATGCTAAGTCTGACAAGTCAAATGGTTTTCCGTTTGGTGTGGAAAGAAGCAAGCAAGTCCTTAAAGGATAGTGAACCCCCTCAAAGAGCCATGTAAAGAGCAGAGCATCCATCCATTGAGGCACTTGGCACAGATGCTACAATAATGTTAACAGCTTCACCAGCAGCGCTAAGAAAATTATATTAGGCCAAAATAATGAGTTTTCAAACTTGATGCAAATGGTTTTACCAATGCCCTGGCACAAAAAGAGCTGTGTCTAAAATGAATGTACTGTATTCTATTTCTTTTTTAAGAAAAGTATGTAACTAAGAAATTAATTTCATCTTCCTCTTAAAAACAGGACTGTACATTTATAATACATAGAATCACTAAACCATGGAGGGAAAAGTGCTGAAAGCCAATTATGGCCCCCTTCAGTGCAATGAATACCCAAAGCAAATGTAATATTTAATAATTAAAACTTTTATGATAAATCACAAATGGAGAGCAAATTATTAAGAGTGTTGTGAGTTAGAGGTCACAATATTTTTTGGACTATATTTGGAATAGTGAGAGACAACCTCCTAAAGGTTAACTGTGACCTAATATTAAAAAAATAATTCTGAATCACAGCTAAAAGTAAAAGATAGCGGTTTATGTTTAGCACACATACACTGAGCACACAGTCAGTTATCAAGCAAAGACTCGTGCTGACCGAATAATAAAACTAAAAATAGCATTCACACAGCCAGCAGCCGCACTACGACACTGCAAGCACAAGGATCAGAAACAACACTGGAGAAGCTGAAGCACTTCTCAAGAGTGTATTTACAGCCAAGAAAGACCAGAGCATGTGTCAACAACCATAATGATGAGCTGTTATTGACGCAGTGTCATAGAGAAACTGGAAACATGATACAGACCAAATATTTACACACATCGATTTAGGCGATCAGAAAAAAGAAATTAATTTCAACTGGCATCTTGGTGCCAAGATCAATTGTTTTGTATGTACAGTATAAAGCAGATTCAATGATGGGTTTGCAATACAATACTCATATAGCACATTGTTGGTGTTCAGGAGTGTGCAGCTGGATGTTAAAGGTACACACATGCTAATATATATGAATGCACAAACAGTGAAATGCTTGTGGGCAGCCATATTTTACATGGAAATGCAATTATACTGCTACTTTAGAAAACTCAGACATGTACGTTTTTAAAATTGTGTTATCAGAGTGTAACACTGCCGGAGAGTTAAATGCAGTTATAGAAAAATATGCAAGTATTTCCACATAAATGACGCCATCTCTCTCTGAATGCACCATTCACATTGACCTTTATTCAAAGAATGTGCTGCACCGACCAAGACATCTTCTGTGGCACTCACACTGGGCATCTGTCTATTGATCAGCTGCATGACTGAGACGCCTGGCATCTTTCTGAAGTTTACTAAGCTAATTGTATGGCTGCACTTGGGTCATAATTTGGGATCCTGAGGTGGTTTGTCGTGTGGTGGTGCGGCAATGCGCTGTGTGAGGTATTGTGTCATTGCATTAATTCTGAATAATCGATGCCTAGCTAATTATAAAAACTCTTGCCTCACTCCTTACCAATATTTAACAACGTGTGGTCTGAATTCAGAGGAACATAATATTTCAGTGTCCTCCCAATCACATACAGTGCCTGTAGAACGTATTCACCCACTTTTGTGTAATATAGATAAATAAGTAAATAAATAATTTAGCCCACTTTATACAGATTACTTTTCACTTTGTGATTAAAGTCTTTTTCTCTTGGTCATTGCCACAAAAGCCAAAATAAATGCACTGTGTAACAATACAATGTGAAACTTCTAAGGGGTTGAATACTTTTTATAAGACCCACGTAAGATTGTGTCTGGACTCCCACCTTATAGCATTACTTCAGCTCAGGGTGAGTGGCAGCAGAAAAAAAATGCAAGCTATAACAATTAGTTTAGTTTACAAAACTGCACACAACTTTAGGAGCTGACTGCAAATTCAATGTTGTGTTATTTACAAAATACTGCGAAGGGGGACCGCTGTCTCCTCTGTGGCTCTGCAAGTGACAGGCATCATGGCCAGTGCTGGGTCCTGCCTTGTGTATTAGGTGGGCTCTCACCCAGTGAGGCTGGATTGGCTCTAAGAATGTTATAACGCACTCCTATTATAGAAGTGATTCGTTTGTTCTGAAGGTTACTTAAAGAATGTTTAGGCAGCTGAGAATATGACCAAGAAAATGGTACATGAGATAGAATTGAAAAACATACATCTCCATTAATAGGGGTAGAGACTACCCAGTTTATTAGGCCACCTTACTAGAAGCTATTTTATGGGTTTGGTTAGGTTTACCCCAACAAAAGTATTATGTTTGTTAAAAAGTAAGTTTAAGATTGACAATAAAATCTAAAAATTATGAAAAGTGCAGTTTTGCGATGTCAAGTTACTGTACATGAATAACACCGATATCAGTAGTGTCGTACATGCACATATTCAGATGATGAAGGCTGGTTGACATTTTGCAGGATGTAATGTTAGAGCGCTGTATCTGTATGTAGAGAACCTGTGGACAAGAGAGAGCAGTGAGGACGGGTGAAGGAAAAGTGTGGAGGGTTTTCATGCCAAACTGTGTCAGTAAGGACATATGACTACTTAGGTCAGGGTCTGTCATGTGCTTGAGGCATGTCATTCCTGTCATGTGGGCTGTACTGGGTGAGGACAGTTGCCCTAAATGCTTATGATAAGCCCACCACCTACTGTAGATATTGTCATTTTCAACACCAAGATTGACATCTGAAATTTTCCAGACCATTCAGATTCAAATTTAGGTGACCATCAAGTTGCCTATGTCTGTGTACTGGATTTAATACCAGATCAAAAAGTGGTCTAAATCCAGTCTGATAAGTTCTGATTCAAAGTGTCGTTGCTTTTCACACTTATAGAAATATCGAGTATAGTTAACCAATTGGAATTGAGCTGCAGGGTAGATTTAGCCTGTGTTTCTACAAAATACCTATGGGAATAAAGAGATTTTTGTATGATTGTTAAAGCTGAATGACAAAGTAGACACTCAGACATTTTCTTTACCAGGATTTGATGAGACTGTCTGGCTTAGAGGGACAGCAGGAGGCAGCAGAGAATTCATTTGCAGAGCGGCATGTCATCTGTTTAACTGTTTAATCTTTTTAAACCAACCACAAGATATGGCTCACAAAAGATTCTCTCAACTAAGAACACCTTTCAATATCTCTAAGACTAATATATTGTCCTTGAGAATTTCCTCAGATCTTTGTGGTCATGCGTATCCCACCAGACAATAATTGCAGACGTGTGGCTGATGCGCTTTATAATCATATAGAGGAGCTCCAGGGAATATTGGCATATTGTCTAAAAACTAACAATTTTAATGGATGTAGTTAAGATCTGTTCTTGTTGTTTATGAACTGTACATCAGAATGAATTAATCATTTTAATGCACTGCTATTTTTATCATAACTGCTCAAACAATAGGCTTTAAAGCATCAAACTATCATTTGTGGAATTTGGGACAGTGGTGACGAGCTTCCTGGGAATGTAAGCAGCTGGAGGTCTTCCCTCATAATTACAGACAAATAAATGAATACACCACTGGTACCTTCACTGTTTGTGTGGATGCTGTGATGTCTGCAAACTGTTTTAAAAGAAGCCTTAAATGATATTACAGATTAAACAGTTTAAAGAATATGTCTGATGGAGTAACCAAGTCTACAAAGAATGCACAGTAAATGAGAGGTAGAGCGGCTATGTGTCAGAGATGGCTTTGTTGAAAGGTTTATGTTCTTTGTCTGGTTGTTTGTTTGTTGCTTTGTCATGTTGTCACCAGCTGGCAACATACATGCCAATGTAAACACGAGAGGAAGTATTGTTGAATGGCACAGTCATGCCCACAAATGAGGAGTGGTAACGCAGCCATCTTGGCTAATGATCTCAAGTATGTAATATGGTTTTTTCCTGCCTGCAGTTCTTGATTTTAAGTTGAATTATTTGCAATCACAGTTAGAAATAAATGACGTCAATGTGTAAGTGTTCACTTTTTATTTTAATACAACATTAAATCACAGTGTATTTAATTTGGCTTTTTAGACATTCATCACAGAAAAGCCTCTTTAATGTCAAAGTGACAGATCTCTGCAAACTGCTCAAGCTCTGTCAGGATGCATGTGGATTGTGAGTGTGCAGGCTTTTTTAAAGTTCAACCACAAATTCTCCACTGGATTGAGATCTCGACTCTGACTCGGCCACTCTAGGACATTAACATTCCTGCTTTGAAGCCATTCCTTTGTAACTTTTTCTTTAAGCTTGGGGTCGTTGTCTTGCTGAACAAACAGTTCTTCTCCCAAAGTACATGTCATCTGCCTCTAAAGTCCCACAAGCTAACCAAGCTCAAAAGGACTCCTTCTTCAGTCTGTCCACTCCCTTTACCGCTGATGTCCACCACCAGGTTCCAGGATGCGTCCACTGCTCTGTGCAGCTGCCTAAGCAATAGAGTCATGGAACGCAGCCCTTTTGGGCTCAATGTCCCCTGAGGTGTAAGTTGAAGATCTCTTGCATGGAGGCATCTGCCAGACGTTCTCAGCACACCCTCAGTGTACATTTGGGTCTGCTTGGTCTGCCCAGGACCTCGGAAGGGAGAAGCAGTGCTTCACCCATGTGATTTATTGCAGAGATGCAGTGCTGCTGACCTTACCTGGGTATATAGTTGTGCAGTGGAAGGAGCACTTGGAGGACCTCCTAAATCCCACCGACATCCCTTCCTTTAAGGAAGCAGAGTCAGGGGACTCAGAGGAGGACTCACCCATCACTGGAGCTGAAGTCACTGAGGTAATTTAAAGAAACATCCTTGGTGGCAGGATTCTAGGGGTGAATGATATTCGCCTAAAGTTCTTAAAGGCTCTTCAACATTGCATGGAGGCTGGGGACAGTGCCTCTGGACTGGCAAACTGGGCTGGTAGACCCCATCTTTAAGAAAGAAATTGAGTGTGAGGTGGTCAGGATGATGATCAGCACCCCCAAGTCCCAAGTCAGGGTTCTCAGTTTGAAAAGGTTGACTTGCCCTCTCTGGGTTGGTGGAAGAGGTGCTACCTAAAGCGGAGTTGAAGTATCTGGGGATCGTCTTCACAAGTGGAGAAAAAAGGGAACAGGAGACTGACAGCTGGATCAGAGCAGTAGCCCCAGTCATGTGGATATTATACTGGTCGGTTGTGGTGAAGAGAGAGCTCAGCTGAAAGGAGATGTTCTTGATTTACTGTTCAGTCTGTGGCCAATAGCTGTGGAAAGTGACTGAAAGAACAAGATGGTGGATACAAGCTGCAGAAATGAGTTTCCTTTGTAGGGTGTCTGGGCACAGCCTTAGGATATATGGTGAGGAGAGCAGACATTCAAGTGGAGCTCAAAAGCAGAAATACTGCTCAGCATCAGAAGGAACCAGTTGAGGTGGATTTGGGCATGTGAATAGGATGCCTCCTGGACACCCCCCTGGGGAGGTATTTAGGGCAAGTCCAACTTGGGGGAGACCTTGGGGCAACCCCAGGACAGCTGTACAGATTCTATCTCTTGGCTGGCTTGGGAACACCTCAATAATCGCTCAGAGCAGTTGGAGGAGGTGGCGGGGAAAAGGAATGTCTGGATATCTTTGCTTAGACTGTAGCCTTTGTGACCAAAACCTGTATACAGCAGAACATGGATAGATGGATGGATGGATGGATAGAAAGAGATTTTCTTGTTTCCATTCCCTGAATTGTGCTTTTTAAACACCTTTTCACAGAGTTGCTTGATCGTTCTTTTGTCTTTATATCATGTTGTTTAGTCCACCATAATGACTCACCACAACTTGGACCTTCCAGATGAGGTGCATTTACATGACAATCAATGGAAACCCCAGACAGGTAATTAATTCTGAAACTTTTAAAACCAATTGGCTACACCGGAGATGGTTTAAGTGTGTCATAGTAATGGAGGTGAATACTTGTGTGTTCAGTGTTGTGTTTAATGTTTGCTTTTAATTTAGATCGCTTTGCAGAGATCTGTTTTCTCTTTGACATTAAAGAGGTCTTGTTTCTGTTGATCAGTGTCAACAAATTAAACCCAATCTGATTCAATGTTGTACAACAATAAAATGTGAAGAGTTCCAAGGGGGCTCTGTACATTCTTGCAGCTCATCATCTCTTTTTTGTAAATAAATTGAAAACTCATTGATGAGAGAATTTTAGATCATCCAGTAATTTTCCTTCTGGTTTTCGGTTTGATTTTTTTCTTGCTAATGGTTACTCATTTTTGTTCAGCCCTTTTGCTTCTGTTGCCAGTCTGTGTGTGTTTGGACAGTCCAGCTGTTCAAAGCAATCACCCTTTAAAGAGAGTCTGCATGTGGTGCTCAAGGGGGTACCGTCTAGTGACTCTCTAGTTCTACTGGGAGATTTGATGGCAGCAATACTCGGAATGGTAGGGACAGCCTGATTGGGAGAAACAGTCTCTCTGGCTAGACTCCGAGTGGTGAGTTATTACTAGATTTCTGTGGTAGTCCATAAAGAACATCATGTTGGAACACAGGGATGCTCCTAAATATTTCTGGTACTAGAGTACCTTGGTATAAAAGGGACATTCTGACAGAGCAAAATGGAGGAGAGAGTTGTGCCTGAGGCCAGCCTAAAGACAGAACACTTGATGATAACGATGAAACCTGATGGATATGCCAAACTCAAAGAAGGCTGTGCCTGAAGCATTGCTTTGGGTTGGGTTTATCCCTGTGGCTGAGGTTATGGCGGTGATTGAAATGCTATGTTGGGCCAAGGCCATAGAGGTGAAAGAGACCTGTTGGAAATGCTGAACACGCTACATATTGAGGGGGTATTCTGGCTAATGTGTGGAAGTGCTTTGGAACTGGACCAGGACTAAAGTGGCGGCCCTCAAGAACAAGACCATTTATGGTCAAAGGAGTAGATGCCTTAGGCTTCCTGGGAAAAGCAGCAATTCAATAGAAACTCTGTCAGATAGCAGAACCTCTGAGTCAGCAGGAGCAAAAGGAAGGCCAAAGGATAGAAGACCACTAATACTGCTCACCCTGAGCTGCTGGGCCTGCAATCTGTCAAACAGTAATTAGGAGCTAATCAGGAGAAGACATTTGTTAATGACTTAAAATGTGCATGTTAATTGCTATTTAGATCTTGTGTTTAGACAGTTTAAAAGACGAGAGGTCGGTTCACATCAATAAATCCAGTGCCTCGCTGTCTGAGCCAGTCTTTGATCCATTACTTTATCTGTGGGTCAATTTATCTGACTTTATTTAAAAAGAATTCTTCTAAGTGGCCAATAAAAAGGAAAATGAACTTGGCAGCAAATCAATAAATAATAGTGAGAAAAAAATGAACTAAACTCAAATCTTGGTAAAAGAAAATAAGGATTGCAGAAAATGAATGTGAATATGAAAGGAGAATACAAGTCTGGGAAGTGCTGAACTGTGATTGTACTTAATAAGTGGCAAAGCATGAAAATGTCTGAGTGACCTAATCACGCATTGTAACTAGCGCTCACTCAGCAGGCCATGTACACCTGCCTCCACCGAGGCCGCAAAGAAATGCTATTCCAGCACAGCGGTCCACAATTTGAAATAATTGTACTAAGAGTATGAATGGGCTTTGGGCTATTCATAGTAGACCCACTGCAGAGAGACTGCCATGTTATTTAACCTTAAAACATGGCGCATCTGTGCAGCTGGGCCTCTTGGGCCTTGGCACTAGCTATTGAAGAAGTAGCACCGTCTGGTAAGCCCTTTTTAGTCTAGTTAAATTAGCAAATATATAATAAGGTAAAGATTTTGAGTTAGTATTTGGAATTTTTACTTACTAAATTGTTAACCTCTGGATGTTGAGCAAATATAACATTCATGAAGGCTGGGCTTGATCCACCGCAGTTCACATGCAGGGCAAATCGCTCAGTGGAGGATTCAGTTAATTTATGCCTCCACCATATTCTTCACCACCTGGGCTTGTCTATCACCTGTGTGAGGGTCTTGTTTGCGGATTTCTTCTCAGCCTATGGTGCCTGTCTACATTATGAGTTGCTTGACAGGTAGGAAGCAGTATGTGAGATTGGGCCCCCATCTGTTGAATCCAATGTCAATTAGCTTAGGCTCCCCCCAAGGCTGGGCTCATTCACCCCTCCTGTCTTCACTCTATACAAATGACTGTAGGTCCATGGACAGATCTGTAAATAATCCTAATGTCTGCAGATGACACAACCTTACTGGGTCTCATCTCTCTCTCTATATATATATATAATCCAACATCTGCCTGTCTGTATGTCTGTCCACTTTTCATGAGCGAACTACTTCACGGATTTAAATTGTGTTTTTTTCTATAATTTGCTTGAACATTCCGGTTGATTTTGCAACTTCTCTCATCGCACTAAGAATCATAGTTTGCTTGCAGGAGCGATATATTCACGCTAATCTGTGACACAGGCTGCAGGCCGAGGGGCTGGGGAACCTGACATCAGGAGTGGGGAGCCGGGCTGGGCCCTCCTCACGGTCCTTTTTCACTAATACGTGGGCAGAGCCACGGGGCATGGCTAATTTCTAATACTGATGAGTCTTCCTATAAAAGCGAGGTGGGCCATCTAATAAAATGGTGTTCTTGTAACAACTTGGAGCTCAATGCTATTAAAACGGTGAAGATGAGGATTGACTTCCGCCGTCAAGTCGCTAACTGTTCATTAATACATTAAAATGGAACAAGCACATCACCTCCATCATCAAGAAAGTCAGGCAGAGATTGTTCATCCTTCACCAGCTTAAGAAGATTGGCTTGTCAAGGCATATATTGTTAAATTTTGACTCATTGAGAGCATTGTGACCACCTCCATAACCGTTTAGTTTCCCTCTGCCTCCACTCTTTGTAAGAGTTGGATGCAGTGGGTGATTTGTTCAGCTGAGAAAATCATTGGCTGCTGTCTCCCAACATTAAAGATCTGTTCATTGCCAGAGAGAAAAAAGAGAGCAGGAAAGATGGCAGCTGACTCCACCCATCCCAACAACCATCTGTTCACAGAGAAAGTACAGGTCTATTGTTCATCCTTGGACTACATGCCATCTCCGCAGCTTCTTTCCTCAAAGTATTCAGATCCTAAATAAACTTACATAGGGTTACTCCTACTGTAACTCCTTACAACATACAACTTGTAACTGTGCTGTTCGTCTATTCATAAATACGTCATACTTGTACTATCTGATATCTATATTATTTTGTATAGTTTTTCCATTTATTTCAGGGTACTATTGAAGTTTGTAAATGTTTTTGTCCAGTAAACGTTTGTATTTGTACAGTAGTTTGCATAGTGTCAGGTAAATGATGGGTTGAAATAGTGTTGTCTTGAGTTGGTAATGTCTTGTATTTCATGTTTCTGCGGTGTGTTTCACATGCTAGCAATACAGTGATTCTGATTCATTGGTGAGGGGATCTAAGTGTGAAAATATACAAACACCAAAAAAAAAATCAACGGATTAATAAAACTGATTAATAAAAGTGTCTGAGTGGGTAGCTGCTATCACCTGGCACATGTAATGATGTGACTGGTGTTACAATGCATTGAACAGACCATATGAGAAATGGACGCTTCATCCATTTTCCTTACCAACAAGGTATTCACTACGTACATTACAATCACGTCTGCCAAGTGTCTTTCCCTCACAATAAACAAACTGAATCAGGGCACAGAGACACAATGTTTGGCATCACGGATGGCTTGTGTGTTAATGGAATGTCACTACTTAGAGTTAACAAAAGCAGCTTCATTCTCGCTAGGTGCCCTTGTTGTATTATGAGTGCATTAAATTGCTCCAATTACATTAGAATAACCGGACACTTCTATAAAGTGTCATTTTGTCAGTTAACGGCTGAGGTATTCCTGACCCATCGGCCAGTTCCCTGAGAAGTGAAAACAACTAACCAAGATAAACAGACTAAAAACCAGAAAAGTTGTTCTGTGGAAGTAGCATTGGCCCTTGGCACTAAAACTGTGCATCATCTGTTTATCACTTTCCAGGTGTAATATGTTTGCCACATTCTATTAATAATAATGAATTACTTTGTGTGCGAGTCGACATTTGGATGCATTTCCCTACTTTATTAAGGGTGTCGTCCTCCCCCAGTTTATCCAAGATGTGACGTCCACTTGGTTCAGTCGCTGTAGATGTAAGCACGCTCACCCATCAACCTTTCTTATCTAAATCCTGAAGTTGCACACCCACATGTCAACCCTCTTATTTTTTTTGTGTGCAAGTTTTGCAAATGAGGCTCCTGGAATGCAGGAGTCATGATGGGGTCCTGTGAGCGGTCATATGTGACTACGCATTAAAATATGTGCAGAACCCCCGTGTGTTACACATAGTGAAAAACAAGACAGTCCATCATTAAGATTAAACACAAAAGTCACACATGAAGTCAAGCATGGCGATGCACTGACACCCATTAATGCGAACAGAAACATGTTGGTGCTGAGAAGCCTTGTGGCCTGTGGACAGATGTAGTTGCACAATCTGGCAGAACTGGCTAGAATACTCTGGTCCCTGATGGATTGAATGGTCTCCTCTCATGTCTCAAATTTCTTATGTTCTACAATTCCCATACAAGCAGCAGCCATACCACCTGCACTTCAGAACAGGTCATCCACTTGAAGATAAGCAGGCTCAGGCTCGGCCAGGAATTCAATGGGAGACCATCTAGGAAAAGCTTGGGTTGCTGCTGGAAGAGGTGTTGGTGTGTCCATCAGGGGGCACATACCTTGTGGTCTGAATGTGGAGCCCAATGCCCCAGTGATGGAGACACTGTGCTGTAAAAGTTGGCACTGTCCTTCACATGACATGTAAAATGGAGGTCCTGACTCTCTGTGGTCATAAAAGACCCCTGGGCATCTTGTGAAAAGAGTGGAGTATTTCCTGATGCCCTGGCTAAATTGCCCATCACGTCCTCATCCATTCTGACCCCCTTATCATCTCATGTCCCTTACTGGCTAACGGTCTCTCTCAGCCCTTCTCCACCTGATAGCTAACATGTGAAGAGCGTACTGGTGTGGCGTCTTGGTGGTGGTCGAAGTGGTACCCCTCTGTCTGTGTAAAGTGTTTTGAGTAGCAAGAAAAGTGTGATATAAATGTAATTAATTATAATTATTATGATGTACCAGACTCTTCAGGACACTCTCCTTGGTAGAAGGTGAAGGAGGAGACTTGTTCCCTACAGCCATTTTAAAGTCCAAGTTATTTCCTCACAAACATGGTGTATATGCATTTGCCACCCAAGATTGTGTTCTGAACTTAAGCAGTTTCTTTACACTTTAAAAATACACAGCCAGTCCTGGCGGTTCATAATGGAATCTACGGGACATTTGGAAAACAGAAGCCTAAAAACTTACCAAATACCAAATATGAAGCCGCACCTTGAGATTACACACACATTGTAAAATAGCTGGTATGTGTCATTTTCTAACAAAATAAAAATCCAGCATTTTTAACTAAGACCGACTGTACATATTAGAACAAGGGCAGGCCATTCAGACCAACCAAACTCACCAGTCCTGTCCACTTAATTCTTCCAGAATTACATCAATTCCAGTTCCGGAGGTCCCTAAAGTTCTACTGTCTTGGTCACTTATTCCATGTGTCTGTGGTCCTCTGTGTAAAGAAAAACCTCCAAATGTTTTTACCCGTAACAAGTTCTAAACTGTATCTGCCTGTGTGCCACCTCAGCGCTCGTCCTCCTTCGCAGCCCCCTTTCACCTTCGCGTCGTCGCATCTTCTCGAAAGCCCAAATCCCACTAAGCTGTTCGCTCCTCTTGTGCTGATTTACTTTTGTGTTTATGTGAGAACTCCTCACTGGCATCACACAAGCAAACAGAAAACACATCCTCCTCACCTCACCTCAAGGAAGACGGTATCAGGAGTACGCGAGCAATCGGTGATTTCCAGATCCCTTTGGTTATCACAAACACCCGCTGGAAACGCAGGAGGCTTGTTGTATCGAAACCTTTGCCCCTCGGTTCGTTTTTAGGTTTTGATTTTCCAGTGGTGCCCCGTGTCTCATAAGTTTCCATTATCAGATGCCAGGACTGGCTTTGTATTTTTTTTTTTAATTCATAGAAAACACTTATCGTATATATACTCACATATAAGTCGGGTCTTGAAACCCGAAAAATCAATCATAAAATCAGACCCCGACTTATACGCCCGTTCAAAAATACGACACTTAATTTTTTTTTTTTTTACATCTTCTCACCTCCTCCAATCTCAGATCAGTTTCTCAGACACATTGAATTTTGTTACAGCAGCGCAGTTGCCAATTTCTTTTGCTACTTCAAAGACATTTAACTTAAAAGCAGCTTCTTATTTTCTTCTGATCGAACGCTCCATCGTAGATAAGGGATGCTCTTATGATAAAGGTGTGTTAGGAGGTGAGGTACGAAAAACACAAATCAGTGCAAACGTCGCTTCAGAATAGTTCAGGTCTTACCGTGTGGTCACGTGGGCAAAACAGAGCGAGAGGTTAGGAGCGCACGCTGATACAGCACATTGCCGCACCCACAGAAAAAAGGCCGTGTGCTCCATGGTGACTCTCTCAGGAGGGCGTTAGCATATCGTAATCTCCAATGGACCACAAGGGTGAGTTTTCCGCATTTGAGGTATACGACCAACATTATAAAATACCAGAAATTATACAATAAAATCAAGTCCCGACTTATCCGCAAGTATATACGGTAACTTTAGAACACAATTTTGCGTGGCAAATGCATATATACCATGATGTGAAGAAATTTTGACTTGAAAAATACCAAAGTTACTCTTTATGAAGTGGAGCCTCAAAAGAGCTGGTGTTGGTAGACCAGGTGCTACTGAGCAGCTCCTCCACAGAGCCCTCAACACACGGTGGCAGTGAACAGCAAGTCGACAGTCCTCTCTTTTGTCTTTTCTAACAGATGGTTCTTGCACTAGATGTAAAAAAATAACCTAACTTTTTCATTAAGGTAAAGATTTTCTCTCAGTTCTGAGAGGATGCCAGGAGGGTAAACAGAGGAGATTGTTTTCTTAAGTGTCCACTATCACTGAACTGGGCGGCTCTTTCTCTCTGATTGCCCGTGTCCTGGGAGAGCACTGCACACGGAAGTCACTTACAGCTTTATCCTAACAGACCGCGACTATGCGCACCAATACAAGTGCACTGAAGGCCCTGCGGCCGCACTGAGCCCACCAGCTGGTTAAGCAGCTCCATGGAGGGAAAGCCAAGCTACAGCCCTGCATGACATCAGCATAGCGGAAAGCTGGAAGCAAAAGTCATGTTAGCAGCTTGGGGGAGATTGGGGAGTTCACATCAAGTCCTGTGCGGCTTCCCTTTCACTTGAAACTTTCCCAGTGCCTGGCTTCAGCAGGAAGCACTGTATGTGTCACTGATGTGATGTATGGCATATGTCACTCCGTACCTCCAAGCAGGAAGCGAGTGCACGAGCACATTGTTAAAGCTTCCTGAACGCTGCTGCAGGAAACAGGCGCTGAGCAAGAGTTACATGACGGGATTGCATCCCTGGGCAGCCATTCCTCTCAGCCACCAGCGCCAAAGGTGGAAGTTTGTGATTAAGGCTCCGTGTGCCTGGGGAGCCACCTGTGTGACCTCCAGAAACAGGCCTGAAGTGACTTGTAGTTGACACTTCCACCACAAGGGGGCACCCCTACACTCCATGTGCCTTCAGGGATCTCACTTCAGTCTCACCCCAGAAAGGCTGTAAGCAGTCAGTGTCTGAAGGGGCCATAGTGTAATAAAGACATGAAGGAACACTAGACAGACACGAAAGGTTATGGAGTGAGATCCATCCATCCATCCATCCAGTTTCCAACCCGCTGAATCCGAACACAGGGTCACGGGGGTCTGCTGGAGCCAATCCCAGCCAACACAGGGCACAAGGCAGGAAACAATCCCGGGCAGGGTGCCAACCCACCGCAGGACACACACAAACACACCCACACACCAAGCACACACTAGGGCCAATTTAGAATCGCCAATCCACCTCACCTGCATGTCTTTGGAATGTGGGAGGAAACCGGAGCACCCGGAGGAAACCCACGCAGACACGGGGAGAACATGCAAACTCCACGCAGGGAGGACCCGGGAATCGAACCCAGGTCCCCAGATCTCCCAACTGCGAGGCAGCAGCGCTACCCACTGCGCCACCGTGCCGCCCATTGGAGTGAGATGTCCAGATAAATACAAGAGGAGCTCCAAAAAGTACATTCATGTGGACTTTTGAATTTGTTCCCTATGGTTGATTTTTTCAGGGAATCTTATTCAACTATTTACAAAAATGTCCTGAAACCTTCAGGTTCATAGATCATCATGGATACCAGAAATGAAGGTAGAAGTGAACCCGCGACTGAAGTTCTCCAATGAGAACAAACAAGTGCTCATGCTCTACCACCTTTTTATTGGGGTTTAATGACAGAAGAAAGCTTCAAAAAGCTGGAAGCTCATCATGGTGGCCAAGCACTGATTTCAAGAACTCTCCTGAAGTGGTGTGCCAGGTTTCAGACGTCTACACAAAAGAAATGTTGGATTACAGTTTTCTAAAATCTCAAAAGGTTGCCTCCAAGGGCAAGTTGAGCAACTGGTTCCTTCACAGGACAATGCTCCTGTACATCGAGCCACCCAGACACCTTCCTCTTCTTCACTGGTGCCTCTGGGATCAGTCTTTTGGATGCCCCACCCTACTCCCCTGACCTGGCCCCTTGTGATTTCTGGCTCTTCCACAAAATCAAGGCCAACATGCATGGAAAAAGCTACAAAGATCAAGAAGACGTGAACGAGGCAGTGAATGAAGAGCAGGCAAAGCTGAAAAAAGACGATTCATTCTTCCTCCAGCGTCAAGAAAAATGCAGACACAGAGTGCAAAAGTACACCAAGGTTGGCGGTGATTATGTGGAGAAGTAGAGAATGAATAAAGTTTCTGAGGAAAAAAAATGGGGGTAATCACTTTTATTTTTATTAAAGTGGTTGGACTTTTGGAACCCCCCCCCCCCCCCAATATAACAGACGTGAAGCTGTAAACAACAATGTTCAGCATGTAATGGTGTGCAAGTTTCAAAGGAAGTCAGAACATGTGATGAGGTCCCAGATGAGACGCTGGGCATCAGACTAAAAGAGGTGGGAGTTCAGGGTGCGGGCACGTAGATGGGCACGGAATTGGCTCAGACACAGGAAGCAGAGGGCAATGGTGTGAGGGACCTTATTGGTATGTCTTGATGTTAAAGAGTGGTATCCAGCAGGGGTCCGTGCAGGGGCCGCTGCAGTTTTTAGTCAGGTCAAGTCAGGTGTCTTGATTGTCATACCATCCATACATCGTATTGTGGCATACAGTGGGACAAAGCAACGACCTCCAGGACCGCAATGTAACATAAACACATGACAAGTGCACAACAATTAAAGAACAACAGAGAAAGAAAGAAAGAAAGAAAGAAAGAAAGAAAGAAAGAAAGAAAGAAAGAAAGTGGTAAGTGAATACATAGTAATAAATAAGAACAACAACTAACACTAAAAAAGAATTGGAACAAATGTACTGCATATAAATAAACTACCTGGTGCAGATCTGAAGGCAGGGGGCAGCACAGAGTTCAGAGCCCGAACCTCCAAGGGGTAAAAACTGTTGCAGAACCTGTTAGAACTGGCTTTGATGCCACAGTACCTTCTGCCGTGGGAGGGGTGGGAGCAGTTCTCCAAAATGCAGTAGGCTTTGTGGATGCAATGCTTTATAAAGATGTGTTTAACAGAAGGCGGGAAGGTCCCAATGATCTCCTCTGCTGCAGTTCCTAAACCAGTCAATGATGCAGCTGGTCAGAACAGAGTCGCTGGTGCCCCTGTAGAATTGATGAGAATCGAGGGATTGGCTTGCCTTCTTTAGGAAGTGGAGACACAGCTGTACCTTCTTGGCTATAGAGGTGGTATTAATTGACCAAGCAAGATCAGCTGCCAGGTGCACACCAAGACATCTGGTGTTCTTGACCAATTGCCCCTACATGTGCAGCGGGGTGTGGACAGTATGGGCCTTCCTAAAGTCAACAATCCTCTCTTTCTTCTTGTCCACAAATTTGAAGTCTTCCTGGTTTCGACCTCGGCCAGGTTTCTGGCTTTATTCTCTCCCGTTTCTAATTCAGCTTTATACTGTTGTCTCCCTGTTCAGTCAGCACACCTGGAGGTGACACACAGTCAACAAACAAGCCAAAAAGGTGTAACTGAGAAATGTAGGAACCAAAGCCAAATCACTAAACCTGAATGCAAAACGGAACCAGAACTTCCAAAAATAACAAAGAGAGATTGAAAGTGTCCACAATCTCGGGCACACTGTCATGGCCAATGCCAGCTTTCATACGGGCACGCTGATGACGTCACCTGACACAAGCAAAGGGATGTCGCTACCCACAAAAGAATAATATGCTGTTGCTGGAAAATACAAAAATATTTTCAACTACTTTATGTGAAAAATAAAACCTAATAGAAGATCTGGAGTCAGTGCCCTAAAAAACCTTTAGAGACCCATAAAAGCTAAAAAAAAAAAAGAAAGGAACATACCAAAAAAACAATCATCATAAAAACAGGAGGCAAAGATGGTGGACGACACGCTTGGCTGCATTTCAAAGCCACTGCCCAATGACTGGCACTATGGGGGTCCCTGGTATTTATTGTTAAATATGGATGTTCCCAGGAGGATGTGTGTCCTGATTTTCACTGGTGCTTTTCACAATTTCATGTCTTTAGCTTCTCACTATAAACACTTTCATAAAAAGCACCTTTAGTTATATTATAGTTTGTTACGTTTTTTATGAAAGCTTAATACTTTATGGTCTCCTGGCAAAATCAGAACACCAGCCTGGCACGTACCCAAGCCCCAACCCTCTGAGGAGACCTATTGAAATTTTGGCTAAAGAGAAGGGCACCAGAGCCACCATCTGGTCAGCTCTATATGTCATGCCCATTACAGGTCAGCTCCAAGAACGCTAAACAGCAGACTGTTACTAGATTGTACGCTATCCTCCTTAGGTATACAAGATGGGCCTGTCTGTGGCAAAGTCCTATTGTGAATTTCCATAGCACCTTGCCTTCATATTTTAGCCTTTACTGGCATTTCCATCTTAACCCCTCATATTTTACTTTCAGCTGGCATTTCCACCTTAAATACCTGGGTACTGCTTTTAGGTGGGCCCCAGCTACTCTGCAGGTGGCAGACATTGGCCTGTACTCCAGGGACTTTGACTGATGAACTGAATCTGGACATCTCTTGGACATCAGAGATATGACTGGTAAAGAAAAGTGGCTAGTACACAAACTAGAGGGAATGGCCACTCGTATACAAAACACAAATCAAGTCTGCTTAGCACAGCCTGGACTTGAACCAGAAGAGACCAGAGAAGGACTCACGAAGAAAATTGTGCTTTACGATTTAAAAAATCCAAAATGAAACAAGAGTCCACACACAACTGTAGGTTTTTACACTTTAATCCATGGTGATTTGACAAAAGACACGAGTAATAAAGTTAGTAATGGTTACGTCATGCTGCTCATATACTGTGCACTGTCCTTCGGGTACTCAATACAGCAGTTTACAAAGGCCAAACCTACAAACCATGTGATGAAAACATAAATAAAACCAAAATGAGGGTACAAAAGAAAAAATCGACTTTTTATTAGAACACCCCAGCCTGGCCACTGATGCCATGTGGCGCTAACATGAGAGTGTCCGCTGGCCCTGATAGGACAGTGTGGTCTGGTCGTGCTCATGGGGTCACAAGTGCCTTCTATTGCTTTACAAACTAAAGCCATTCTGATTCAATTCATCTCCTAATTGGTTTGGTCAGTTTGAAGACAAACTCGAATCAACCGTCCGGATGTCTTAAAAGTCTGAGTGCAGCATAAGCATAAGACACAGAGTGAAAGTAAAGGGTTCAGAGGTTCAAATCTGTGCTGATGGACGTTTAACAGAGGTGCTGTCATTCCATATCCATCTAAGATTTCTCCAAAGCAGTGTGGTGTGGGAATCTTCTCTAATGCTAATGTTAAGTCTTAGTAAACACAATCCAAATGACCTCCTGGTTTTCTTTTTTGTTTGTAGTCATAAAACACGTTATATGCTATGGAGCCCTTGAGCTGAAGATGGTGAGATTTCACAGGACAGTATTTGGAAGAGGCACAGTCCAAAGATGACACACTGGGGGTACGTCTGCTTGGAGGCTCTGACTGAGCTTTGAAAATGAAACCTTCTCAGATAGAAAAGAAGGATGTCCTTGAACCTGGGCAGTGGGTCTCATTCCAAGGTAAGTCCTTCAAAGATCATCTCTACAGGCACAAGCAAGTGGGGTCAGTGAAGAGTCTGTTTGTGGAGTTTAAGATGTCTGCCTTAGTTAAAATATTAAAATGGGGGACATCCATTAGCACAGGGTTTGTGCCCACAGTAGCCCAATCACTAGCTGGCTGCTTTGTGCCTCTTCTGCTCCTATTTAGCTGCTGCTATATGTAGAGGTATCTGGCAGTGCCACAGACGGTCCTGAAATGAATGTCAGGACAGGCTTATCTCTAAACACAGCCCTGTGCTCCTAATGTTTATATATTAACAGCCAAGTAGTGGTACATACTGTATATTGTTATAAAGGGTTACTGGGGGAAGCAAGGCCATGAGATTTACAAAAGGGACAAGGACACACAGACACAGAGAGAAGAACCAACATGTATTGACTGGACATCATCTCTGTAAAGCCAACATGAGCAGGTGGGAGTCATTACACCCACTCTGTGTCCAGATAACCAAGAAGGTGTTGAGGTGTCCCAATGGATTAAGAAAACTATGGCCAGTTGGGAGGGAGTTCTCAGGCACAAGGGCAGCTTGCCCAGAAGCTGACATGGGTGTCTGCTGTTCCCCAGTCTTTATAGGCCTTCCCCTGATTTCAGAATTAGGTTGTCCTCAAATGTGCCACTGACTACATTTATGGATTTGAATGCCCCATTTACACTGCACTCCAATTAGGACATTATAGTTGACCATCACGATTGACCAAACATATTAATCACTCTCTCTATGCATATTTATATTAATAACATTTGTTAATTTTTTTGTGGAAACAACCATCCCGGGGCCAGGTTCTTTTACATATATGAACAGCTAATCAGTGAGAGCACTTAAACAAAGAGGTCAATTTTGAAAAAGGGCAAATCTAATGAAGGTGGCACCTAACAATCCGAGTGCTCGTCACATTCTTTAAATGTGGGCTGTGGGTTCAATGCTGACAGACAACACATTTTAGACACATACTGGTCACCGCTGTCTGGGGGCTGTAAACTCCTAACTGGTGGATGCTGGTTGACTTGTTACTTACATTGTTTCCAATGGGAATTAAGTGCAGAGAAATATTTGATGGTGTGGGGTGGGGGTGTTGTCACAATTCTAAAAACATTAAGGCAGTGTAGTAACAGAAACAAGTAAAGAACACAATGGAAAACAAAAAAGTCCAAAAGGAACCAGTGGCATGCCTGCCGCTCACCATGCACATAGAGTACAGCTCAACCGTGCAGTCCCTCTGCTTCCAAAGGCTGCGGATTTTTGTTAGAAAATGTATTGCTATATTCTGCAAATAGCAACTTGTTTGCCCGGTTCAAGTCCTTTTAGAACAAAGCGCCATGCAGGGTTAAACACACAGTAGCAGAGTTACGTACCTCCTAGAAAAAAATCAAACATACATTTCAATATAGTTGGCAAAATGAGAAAGACTCTCCTCGTTCCCACAGTTTCATTGCTGTGATTTTTTTTTAATGTGTCCTCCACCCCTCAGGATGGCTCAATCTGTAACTGCCTGGAATGTGACTTGTATTCACAGTTTGTTTTAATACAGAATTATAGCAAACCCCTTCAGTAGGCCAAGGAGAGAACATTGCTCTTTGAACAGTCTTGTTCCAGACTGTTACCCCAAACTTCCCCCACCCCACCCAACCAAGTAGTGCCCCCCGTTCACTCATACTTTATCTGATTACAGCAGTCAGAGCCAATGCCTCTTGGTTTGCCCTCGTCTACATACATACATACATACATACGTACACACACATACACCCCTTAACACATGTATCCCATCATCCTCTCTCGGTTGAGACAGTGAAGCTTGAGAGTCCACAAGGACAAGCAGCCGCATCTTGCTGTTTTAAATGCCATCTCTCCTGGGATGAAGCACAGAAGCAGAGGTTGAGCCAGACCGACAGGTAGGCCTGCTCGTCTTGTTTGCATCCAATTCCTCACCCTGCAATCATTATTCACATTGTCAAGTTTTATTTTTATAAACAGGAATGGGGCCAGAGACAGCCCGTGCCCAGGGTTTGGCAAAACAGGAGTTGGTGGAAAGCTGTAAATGGGCAAAATGTCACATACAGTGCTTGCATTTGTTCTCTTCCTGTATTAGATATTATGAGACATCCACCCATCTGATTCATGCGCTCCTTCTCCTGAGCTGAGTTTGCATGACTTGGGGAGGTGGGGGGCGTTTAGTTTGTATTCAAGAAAGTCCTTCCCGAAAGTGGATGTCTTGGCCTACTTCAGTAGAGGGGTTTATCTCACAGAAAAGAATGTGAGCAGCTAGAAATTAAAAGTCACAGATCCGTGGTTTTCATTCATTTTTGTTATACGGCTTAGTTAAAAAAAAAACAAACAAAAAAAAAACAGCTCTGGTTTGTGTTGGGTCCTTTTCAGGGATTCGTTACTGGAACCAAGTCGTTTTCTTTCCAGTTACCTGGGGCTTGTAGGTCAATGAGATGGCAAGGCAGAGAAAAAAAATGCGAAGGCAGTAATAAGACGCCAGCACCAGTGTCACTGTGAACCCTTCAAGTATGGCGATATAAGCTGTACAACTGCACACCGGGGATCTGGTGGATGGCGCTCCTCCAAACGGTAGGATCACTCAGGATGAAGTAGAGTGAGATTCTGCAAAAAAAATTTTAAAAGGGAACAAAAAAAAAAAGAAAAAAAAAAAAAGAAAATCACCCCAAAATGTATTTCCAATATAAAAAGCAATAAAAGTATACAAAAATAGAAAATAATTACAGCAGTAGACACGTGGGTGATGCCAGGTATTATTTGGCTGAACAGTGTAATATTTTGGGATTGTTTAAGGCGTCCCCAACGAGGTGCAGTTCCTGGTTGTCCACTTTTACGTCCTTAATGCAGCCAATAAATCCTGTGCTGTAGGCTTTGGGAAGCTTGCGAGCGATAGACAGTCGTTCAAGACCACCTGTTGGGTGTGGGTGGGGAAGGGGGTGTTGGAAGAAAGACAGGAAAAGACAGAGCCGTGATTAGAAATGGCCTTGAGGGAACAAAGCCTAGAACAGCCACAGCGTGTTTGTTACCTACGGATTAGCACAAGGAGGGCTGGTGCATTGCTTGGTGTGGCTGCTGTCCGAGCCGAGTTTGCTGCCCATGTGGTTTTTATCTGCGTTCTCTGGTTTCCTCCCACAACCCAACATTACACTTTCAGAATGCAGATCATGGGAGAAATCTGAATACATTGTGCTGAAACAGGTGTGGCTGTCCTTACCATATGTCTTTCAAGCTGTCCTCCTATCCTTATCAAACGTCATTCATGCTCGGTGGAGTCCTCTGTGCTCACTTAAACCCTTCTATTGTAAAGTGCTCACAAAGCAGGGAAGGCCTGCTGCTAGCCAGCAGTGACCCAACAGCACTTTTCATAGCCTTTATTTGCAGGGTGTGAATAAAACTGCTTGAGATAATTACAAATGTTAAAGGTGCAGGGCTGCTGAGGACACATCAACATGTCTTCCGCTGGTCAGACACTAAGCTTAACACCTACTGGGTCACTATTTTCCAAATATTCACTGAGGCTGATCAAATGGATGTTAACTCAGACCAAGAAAAAATGGTGTTAGGACTGTCAAAACAGACCTTTCTAGTAGTCACTATGCCCCAAAATACAAAACAAAAAGGATGAATAGGATAGCATGGTGGCACAATGGTCGTGCTGCTGCTTCACAACAAGAAGATCAGGGCTGAAGTCCTGGGTACTGCCTGGTCCCCATGTCCACTTGAGTGTCCCCCAAGTGCTCTGGTTTTCACAGTCCAAAGACACACAAGTTAGGTGAATTGACAATTAAAGTAACCATAGTGTAAGTGTGTGTTCATCCTGCCATGTGCTGGTGACATGTTCAGGGCTGCATGGTGTTAGTCTAGATAAGGAGGGTGAGAAAATGAATGGCTGGAGAGATGAATAAAGAAAAAAATAGAATATTGAATAAAACAACAACAACAAAGCAGAAAATGTGTCACACCTCTTGTCATGCCACAACCCCCCTGTTTGTCGAATAGACACCAGGGACAATTCAATCATCCATCCATCCATTATCCAACCCACTATATGCTAACTACAGGGTCACGGGGGTCTGCTGGAGCCAATCCCAGCCAACACAGGGCACAAGGCAGGAAACAAACCCCGGGCAGGGCGCCAGCCCACCGCAGGACCAATTCAATCATGATTACAACATTAAACAGAAACACACTGGAAAAACCTCCATTTCTGAGCCCAGTTATCTAAACTGTACTTTTCTTGAATTACTAAATTATGACTTGTTTTATGTTGCATTGTAATTTCTAGTATTTTTTCATTCATCCTACAGGATCCTCAACTTGTCTTTTTGTTTAAGCTTTTGCTCACCCGGCGTACAGACACATTCTACATTGGTCTTCATGTCTTCTCAGTAGTATAAATCATCAAATTAAGCCCACAGTATGTGACATCCTGTACAGGTCATGTCATTTTTAAAAGTCCACTCGTTTGTTCTATGTTCATGATTCATTGTGAGGTCACTTTTGGGGGTCTAGAAGCACAATCTACCATTATTGGACATCTATTCTCTAGTTGTTTACTCATGTTTATCAAACGGATGTTTATCCCAACCAGCATACAGTACACCAATGTTTAGATGTCTGGTGTTTACTTAGCTTAACATACGAAGAACTGCTTGCATTTACGTTTGGGATGGTAAGCACTAAAAAGTCATTGTCATGGAATCTGGCCAGTTAAAAAATAAAATGAAATGACAACTTCAATAGAAATGGAGCACCTTCATTTTGTGGGATTAGTATAAGTCATATTGTACAATCAAGGGGTGCCTTTACAGATTGCATAAACAATTAAATGTCTTTATGGTTGGAATTCTTTTTATAAATGAATCTGTTTTTGCTATACAGCAATGGGATGCTCTAGGAAATCATGGTGGCTCAGTAGCTGACAATGCTACCTCAAAACACCCCAAGACACCTGCACTGTCACCGTCTGTATGGTGTCTGCACGTCCTCTCCTTGTCCGTGTGGTTTCTCACGATGTTACATGCGTTAGGTTAATTGGCATTTCAAAGTTAGCCCAGGATAACTGCATATTGGAGAGCACGCAAGTGTGCCCATGGGTGGACTGGTATCCCATTAACGTGGGGCCTGTCTTACTTAAAATGTTGCCAGGTCAGGTCAGGATTTCTTTCATTTACCGCACACTGTGGTTTTCATTGAATGATTTATATTATATATAATCTCTATCTACGTCTTTAAGTCAACTGCCAGTGAAGTCCTTTGCCCAGTATGATATATTTTGTTTTCTATGGAACTTTTAAAAAAAAGCGACCATTTGTCAATGCATGCACAAATAAAGGGATAAATATCATTTAGCGCACGAGCACAGCAAAGCCTGAGATGAACAAACACAACATGGGCATAAGGCCAGCCAAAACGAACATATCAGGCTTTTTAGTAGGAAAGACGACCAAGGGAGAAATTCTTCAATCTGCTTGGAAGATGAGGGCAAGTGCTGGAGCAGCTGCTGCTGTCTTTAGATCGTTTGCCTCTTCTGTTGAGCTTGGTCAATTGAGAGCTCTTCTCGAAAATACTGTTGTGATTAAGTTAATAGACATTAAATGAGCAGGAACAATAAGATGGCCGTGAGGAATATTTATACTGCTTTTAAAGGATAACAATTAGACAGCTGCTCAAGGACAGCCAATTTTTACTAAATGCTTTCTGGAAAGCAGCCATGAAGGAACGGGTTCGAAGGTCAATTTGCTTCTAGCTGCCAGTGTCCACTGAAAACGTGTGGACTGATACTGGTAGATCAATTCAGTTGTGTCAATGCACAAACAATAAAGCACTGCAAGTTGCCTCACGTGAACATAAAGGATTTCCTAAACACACGAGTGATGCATGCTGTTCTCTACTGGTCCTTAGCTCATCTAAACACTAGATAAAAAAAACACAAAATCACACACCAGTAAATAGTTCTGAAGCTTTTTTGTACTGTAAATTTTCAAATGATGAATATAAAAGAATTGTTTACTCTTCAGGGTCTTAATAAATTGAGGTAGAGTAGTACCAAATATCAGACTGATTTGACATAGAAGCCCATGTTTATATCAGTTAGTATGGAGAGAAGAGAGGAGACCACAGTAAAGGTGAACCTTTGAATAAAAGACGTGATACTGTACCCAGCCAAAGGGCTCCATCTGTGTCCAACTGGGTTGAAGCAAGAGGGGACGATCCAGTGACAGGGGCTTCATTTCCCACCTGCAGTGAGCCGTCCCTCAGTTCCCTGTGGGAGACATATCAATTTTATTTATAGTTCTCCAAATAACAATAACCACAAACTTACTGAAGCCAAAGGTCACGCCACATTAGGCTAAATAAATGGCTGTGTGGAGAAGGAAAGCATTACAGCTGTAATGGGCAAAACAGTCACAATGAAAAATGCTGATGAAGAATACAGAATTATACTGCACTTACAGCATTTATGCTTTTTACTCTGTCCCAGTTGTTCACAGTACAATTATGCATAGACAGTCTCTATACTTGGCATGCAAACAAACTGCAGATGACACCCACAGTAAATATCGTCTACATCAAACACAAATGGAGAAAAATGCAGAACTGACTTGGATTTAAATATTCAATTCAGTTTATTCTTATTCAGCACACTTTAACTTAATAGCCCGACTCTCTATATAATATCTAGCAGGGGGACACAGTGCTGCCTGGGGTGTGGGCACCAACTGAACATGGAAATGAAAGGTAACCTACAGTATAGTGTTACCCTTTGGTTAGGTTCAGCAATGTTGACTTGCACACTGGACAAACACACACACACACAAACTTCTATTTAGCTTTAAATGTCATATTACCAATATAAGAAAAGCAAGCTGAAAATATAATGTGGAAACATAAATGGAGAACAATGGTTCAGTATATTGTATGTATGTGTTGTGATGGATGGCCAGCCAAATATTCCGGCCCACACCTCCAGGCCGCCAGATGGAGCCCTCCCAGCAGCATGGAGGTTCCCTGAGTTCCAGCAGGGCCTTATGGACCTTGTAGTTTTTATAAACAGCCCTGCTGGATACCATGGGGACCACCAGGAGCCGCTGTAGGGGAGTGCTACGTGCCCTATAACCTGGAAGTAGAAACAACGTGCTCCCGGTTGAAGAAAAGGACCTTTTATCCGACCCGGAAGTGTTCACGGTCACATGGACAGAGAGAGAGAAACGCTTCTGGGTCATGGACTATATAAAGGACTGAGAGAGACCAGAACACTGAGCTGAGCTGGGAGGAAGGGTTGCTGTGTCTGGGAGAGGAGGATTGGGAGTAAGAGTTGTATTATTATTGAGTATTGTATGAGTAGTGTGGAGTGGAGGGTGCTTGGTGCACAATATTATTATAAAATAAATAAGTATTACACTTTGACCTGGTGTTTGGCGTGGTACCTGAGGGTTCAAGAGGTCGATAGTGGCCTCTAGTGCTACAGTGTGTACAGTAATCCCTCACCTATCGCGGGGGTTACGTTCCAGAGCCCCCCGCGATAGGTGAAAATCCGCGAAGTAGCGACCTATATTTATTTTGTTATTTAAACATATTTTAAGGCTTTATAAACCTTTCTCACTCTCTTGTTAACCTTTCCCACACTCTTATAAACACTTCCTATGCTCTTAAACACTTTCTACATTCTTAAACACCGCAGGACCAACACTGCACACTGCACGCAGCGATCAGACG
Organism: Erpetoichthys calabaricus; assembly: GCF_900747795.2. NCBI lineage: Eukaryota > Metazoa > Chordata > Cladistia > Polypteriformes > Polypteridae > Erpetoichthys > Erpetoichthys calabaricus. The sequence continues at coordinate 174,975,114 of NC_041401.2, forward strand.
TCAATGTGTCTGCACTCGCCTTGTGAAGGGGGGCAGCTGAACTCACGCTGAGCAGAAATGGACTTTGTGCTGCTTCTGCCAAAATGCCTGCTTGCCGCTCTGCGCCGTTTGGAAGGAGGAGGAGTGTGTGTGTGTGGTTTTGTGAGGGCTGAACGCACGTTCGCTCAAAGCCCCCCTCCCTGGAGGCGCAGTTCGCATTGTCAAGGGGGTGGGGAGCTGAATGAAAGCTAAGGAGAAGTGGACTTTGAGCTGGCTTTGTGCTGCTTGTCGCTCTGCCTGTCAATAATTTAAAATCCTGTACATCACCAATTTTCCTGTCTCACTGTCTTGTCTTGCGTGAAGTTAAAATGTTTTATAATAGTGAGATGATACTAATATCCTTAGCCCGACATCCACATATCATATGTGTTAACAAAGTGTGTTTTATAAGTTTACATGTGTTTAAAGCATGTGGGATGGGTATTTTAAGGCTTAAACTATAAAAATGTTTATTTATATGGTCTTTCTATATCGCGGATTTTCTCCTGTTGCTGATGGGTCTGGAACATAACTTCCACGATAGGCGGGCAATCACTTGTATTTAAAAACCCGCAAAGTCGTGAATCCGTGAAAAGTGAATCCGCGAAGTAGCGAGGGATTACTGTATATACAATATGGTGGCCACAGACAATTGCCCTTGTCACTAGTGGTAGCATAAGGTGGTATCTGCCTACCGCATGGCAAGATGGTCTCAAGATCATGGAGGAGATACCAGGAGACTATCTAGAGTGGTTTTAAATCCAAGGCAAATAATGAATATTTAATCTGAATATTAGACATCTGAAGATGAGTCCATCATACGTGACAATGCATACATGTAGCCCACCATGGACACCAATAAAAACAATAATTTTAATTAACAATTCCTGCATTCTTTCCAAATGGGTTATTGCCAAAATAAACACTGTGTTCAGCAACTGCATCTGCCATGTTACTGCCTTCCAGAATATTCCTTCAGAAATGAGACTCTGTCCCCGTGAAAGTTTTTACACTTTTTTTTTTTCTTTCTTTTTTTTTTTTTACAAAAACTCACCAACAGGACTACTGAGAAAAATATCTTAGCCAATTTCCTAGGAACCTCAAATAACCAGAGTCGTGATAAGCCTTCCTTGTGGCTGTTGTGATTTAATGGCACTGAAACAACAGGCACATCTGTACTTTACCTTCTTGTAGACACCTGATGCAACGATCGTCATCCCGTTTTTAGGCTGTCTGTACGTTTTACCCCGTACGCAGCACAAGTTAATCTGGCAAGTGGCACAGCTGCTGTGGCCTTGCAGTACCATAGTGAGACCTGCAGGTTCAAATCCCACAACAAACAAACACTCAACACTAAGTTGCATTGTTGGGGAAAGCAGATTTCAGGGGGCAGATCAGAAGATGTGTCAAAAGACCCAAAGTGTCAGTGCTGGGAACATTGTGGTAATTAAGGCTTAAATCTCCTTAATCTCAGCTTGTCAAGCAACATGAACAGTTGAAGAAAGAAGTACAATGCAGGTGGAGGCCCATCTGGAGGTCCTACTGTCAGACCAGTATGCTGAACAGTAACCAGAGAAGAATGTTTGAAGATAATAACCTACAATAGCCGCAACAAAGTACCTGGAGTTCCCCTGAAGAAGGCAAATTATACCCACTGTCCAAAAGTGTAAACAAAACTGGTAAGTGAGGACCCTGTGAAGGGTACCATGTAAAAAAGGCATTACTGAATACCAAGCAATGTTGTACTGGTGGGTGACATGGCAGTGTGGTTTTCAGCGAGCCTGTCTCACAACTCTTGCCCTTATGTCCATGTACAGTCTGCATGTTTTCACTGTGGGTAATCTCAGTGTACTCTTATTCCTTCCACCGTCAGAAAGATTTGCACATTAAGTTGATTAACAACTACCCGATTGTGTATGCGGACATATCCATGTGATGGATTGACTTTCCATCCTTGTCCCCAGTGCTTCTATGGAAGGCTGGGATAACTCCCTATTGAAAATAACAGGTTCAGAAAATAAATGGACAAGCTATTTGGCTAGACATTTTAATATTTTTCACTATCACTTCAGTATTGCCTTTGGGACTTTGGGCATCCCAGTGACAGCTCACCTGTTCCGGTGCTTTCCAGTACCCCATTTTCTGTTGCTATTTATGTCTTTCCAAAGTAAAGTTTCAAGGAGACTCAGTGATATCACATTGCCACATTTTACAGTTGCCGTGGCAACAGCAGCCCTTTTAAGGGGGTTCCTGGCTCTGATGTGCGTTTGAACACACACAGACATCCGTCTAAGCAGAAGCAGGTTTTTTGAAAGAAAACTAAAATAGCTAGATAAACAGATTAAGTCCAGGCAATATAAATAAGAATGACCTAACATAAGCTGTTCTCGTAACTTGCGTTGCAATCTGTCTGTGGGCAATAAATCACAACCATGACGATCAGGAAGTGATAAAGATGGAAATAACACTTATTTATAGGTTGCTGAATAAACAGTGGCTTAGCCTGCAAGGAACAAAATCTTGTGAAATGAAACTGCATTCATCAGGAATCCTTCCATTCTTTGTTTCGTAAACAGACATGGGGTACCATTCACTTGAAAGCCTGCAACTCGTGTACCGTTCAAGGGTTTGCATGACCTGGCATTATGATCCCTCCTCAAGCAAAAACCCTAAATGCACTTATGTGTTTAGGATTATCTGGAGTTCCCTGTCCAGTTTTGGTTCCTACCAATGGCCCCCTTTTGGCCCTAAACTGAATAAGCATCCATCCATCCATCCATTTTCCAACCCGCTGAATCCGAACACAGGGGTCTGCTGGAGCCAATCCCAGCCAACACAGGGCACAAGGCAGGAACCAATCCCGGGCAGGGTGCCAACCCACCGCAGGACACACACAAACACACATCCACACACCAAGCACACACTAGGGCCAATTTAAGAATCGCCAATCCACCTAACCAGCATGTCTTTGGACTGTGGGAGGAAACCCACGCAGACACGGGGAGAACATGCAAACTCCATGCAGGGAGGGCCCGGGAAGTGAACCCGGGTCCTCAGGTCTCCCAACTGCGAGGCAGCAGCGCTACCCACTGTGCCGCCCCCTGAATAAGCAGATGCAGTAAATATAATAAGTAAATATTATAAGCAAATAAATATATGGATAGATGAAGCAAACAGGGGTGTGTGAGTAGGTATGCTCTGTGATGAAATGAGCTGGATGCTACCTTGTACCCAGTGCTGCTATTATGGGTTGCAGCCTCGCAAAGCCCTGAAAATGAATGAATGAAGTAGCAGGAGATAGCACTGTGCTGCAGTCATTAATACTGATGTCCCTTAGCCATTAGGGAACTGGATTTGATTCTTGCTTAGGTTTCTATATTAGTGCAGTCTGCACTTTGTACAAAGCCTTTTACCAAGTAATCCACTTTCTTCCCACATCCCAAAGATGAGCAAGTTAAGCTGATTAGTGACTGTAAGTTCACTCAGTGTAAGTAAATGTGATTACTGAAAGACTACTGTTCCAACCACGGCCAGTTAATGCATTGCAGCAAGTGATAACAAGACAAGCAACCATGTATTGCAATTGTTGAGTTACTGGCATGAGAAATTCCTCCAAACCCTAGTCTAATGTAGGGTCTTGAACCTAGGAGGCCACCAGCAGAGATTAAGCAAACTTATTCTCCTGAGATAAATATTAGTACTAGGAAATAAACAGACATTGTGAGGCAGTCACTCCACCTGGGTCCACATGGTCATTCCTGTATACTCGATTATATCAGCAACTGTCCTGGCAAAGTAAATGAACCTGCTGTCTTTACATCAGCTGTTCCAAAGTACTTTAGTATGACTTCATCACAGACACACACACACACTGGCAAAGGGGCTTGCGGGAAGGGAGTGCGGGCTGCATTTGGGTGTCAATTGGAGTGCTAGGTTTAGGTGGCTCAAGGGCCATCTTGGCTAACTTCTGACTCTCTTAACCCTAGGGAACTGTATAAAAATTCCCAAGGAGCTAGGAAGCAAAGCAGTGATATTACCAGGAGTGATACTGAATAATGCTACAAAAATCAAGGACAACCGAGACATTACATAATAGACAGCATCATATATACCAGGGGTGTGCAACTCAGATCCTGGAGGGCCGCAGTAACTAGTGCCTGCTGTTAATGGACCACACTTTGTTGTATTGATTTTAATTGACTTGCATTCTAGGATTTAGAAGCTTTGATTCTTTTTTTTTTTTTAATCAGAAGCTAAACTGATGACATTCAAAATGAGCCAACAGATGACCAGATAAACTGATCCCATATGGACCTATGTGACCACCACATGATACCTGTTTCAACAGAAGATTTGAACAGAAAAAAATGGTGCTACTCAGCAGTTTTGGAAATTTTTGAAGTGACAAAATGAGAGCTATAAAAATAAGTAACATGTTTCATTGACATTAAGATTTAGAAAGTGATTATAGAATTGGAGGGAACAAAAATGGTGGCCTTCAGGACTGTCTTGAGACCCCTGAATTAACCGGTAATCTGTCAGCTTGCTTTATATCTCTTTATTAATTTGCCTATATGTCAAGGAAAAAAGAAAGCAAGTTCTGCATCTTTAAAGGCAAAGTAATTAAACATAAAGCAAAAGAAGTCTGTTCTATTAGGAACAGGAATTGGTTAATAGTTAGAAAAGTGGCTAAAGTGAAAACCTGCAGCCGCCACAGCACTCCAGGATCTGAGTTTGACACTCCTGATTGATGCTACTCTGTATTTCAGTGGTTCTCAAACTCAGTCCTGGGGACCGAATGTGGCTACAGGTTTTCACTCCAACCAAACTCTGTTTTTAATTGGTTTTCCAGTCTAATTGAGCATGCTGTTATTTCCCAGTTTCTGTGTTTTGGGGGTCAGTGTTGAATTTTTGTATTAGAATGTATCAAGCATTTATGGGTGCCACATGGGGATAAGCTAGTGTTTTTTTATTACTTAATTTTAAACATTTCCATGATCATGATTATTTTCGGGTGGCCTCGCAGTTAGGAGACCTGGGTTCACTTCCCGGGTCCTCCCTGCATGCAGTTTGCATGTTCTCCCTGTGGTCTGCGTGGGTTTCCTCCGGGTGCTCTGGTTTCCTCCCACAGTCCAAAGACATGGAGGTTAGGTGCATTGGTAATCCTAAATTGTCCTTTGTGTGTGTGTGTGTGTGTGCCCTGCGGTGGGCTGGCACCCTGCCCGGGGTTTGTTTCCTGCCTTGTGCCCTGTGTTGGCTGGGATTGGCTCCAGTAGACCCCCGTGACCCTGTAGTTAGGATATAGCAGGTTGGATGTTAGATGGATGATTATATTCATTCCATTTTTCCAGATATTCTGTTTATTCATTATGTTATTTACTGATGACACATTAGTGGCTCTGAAACTGAAGTAGTTGCACCCTTTCTCTATCTATCTATCTATCTTTCAGCATTTAGTGTACAAATACTAGTATTTCTAAATGTCTTATAAATATAAAAATCACACTGCTGTACTTTTCTGAATGCATAAGAAAAAAAAGGACTAGCTAACTAAATGAGATCAAAAAGAGGTAACATGACACACTGATTGTGAAACGGGTTGGAATAAAAACCTGCAGCCACATGAGTTCTCCGGGACAGAATTTGACAACCATTGCTGTATTTGGTTGGGAATAATGGCAGGAGGTCACATGTCTGCTCATCAAACAATACCTGCTCCCGGTAATCATGTAACAGAAATGTAGCAGTACAGAACAGTATGTGTGAGTTTCTTTAACTTTAATCTTACATGTTTACATTGCCTTTCAGCCACAGTTATTTTGGTCATAGGGAGGCCTAACAGCACAATTGCTGTGAGAAACACCATCAGTGATTACAAAGGGGCAGTGCTACACCTGCACTGTCTGTCCACCCTGGCCATCGGACCTTACTCCTTTTCTATGTTAACTAATGTTGTCTTATTTTAATTTTCTATTTTGTCTGTTATTTTTCTTTTCTTCATTATGTAAAGCACTTTGAGCTACTTTTTGTATGAAAATGTGCTATATAAATAAATGTTGTTGTTGTTGGCCCTACATGCAAAAGACCTGCATATTATATTGACACCCTAGTGTGCTTTTACATTTCAAATACATGTTTAGGGTGTGCTGGTAAGGAGTACCACAGTACCCCTCTATAGTTATACCTCCTAATTTCAGCAGGCTTTGTCCAAGTCTGCCCCCTAGTGGACAGCGACCCACTACTTAACGTTCTGTCTCTTCCAGACCCCTCCAGGCCACATATTGCTGTCCTTATGTTATTTAGGGCAGAACCACACCAGCTGTAAGGCAGAGAATTTATTGAGTATACATTTACCACATTTACCTGGTGGCTTTGATCCGTATCCATTTATTTGTGTTGACTGGAATGGTAGACCTCAGGACTACTGGCTTAGACCCAAGGTCATAGGTCATCTGTACATGTCCATCCACTATGGCCAAAGCAATGTAGTCTGATCGTTCCACTCCCTTGCCGCTCCATAGGATGAGCCCTTGAGTGGCTTCCGTCTTGATGCTGATCTCAAACGCATTCACAAGCAGGGCTTTTTCACTGGGCAGAAGGCAGGAGATAAAAGGCGTTGTTAGTTTCAAGCATGGGAGCCTACAAACCCCTAAGCTTACTCAGATACAGCAAGACACTTCCAAATCCTAATAGCCCACATTCCTCTAAGCCTCTTGCACATCTGAAAAGACTTCATCCACGTAAGAATGGAATGTTACTTTGTAGTGAAACTCTACAAGTTTTGGCTACAAGGAGGTGGTGAGGTGTCATGGACTAGCTGGAATTTTAAACACCTTGTGGAGATTATTTCTTAGCGAAAGCATCCGACACGCAATAGGTGCAAGTCTCACATTCCAAACAATCATGGGACAGAAGCCGCACAGTGTTTTCCATGGAATGTAAACCCGACTCCCAACAAACAAAAAGATGCTTTGCATGAGTGGGATGTCACCAGGCCACTTCACTTTTCCACAAATACACTAGCATGGCCACCAAAGGTCATTCTGCATGGGGTGGACATGATAAAAAAAGGCAGATTATACTTGCATTAATAAAGGCCGAAGGCTATGAGATACAATCTGAACTTGTCTGCCTGTGTGTGTCCGGGCTTACTAAAAAGTGACTTTAAATTAATAGGTGAGGGCCAGATAGACAATTTGTGACTTAATCTATGTGTATACTTCTTTAGACATGTCCATGGTGTGTCCCTAAGCCTCTCTGGTCATTCAGCCATGAACTCGGTGACCCCTATGAGAATTGTAGAAGTGGCGCACTCCCTCAGCTAGCTTCCTCTCTTCCCAGAGCAGACCATCTCCACCTGTTCTTGAATGAAGTTTAAAGCCCTTGGTTGGCTAGCGTAACACATCAGGAAAATGTGATTCACACACAGATGTGCAAGTCATACACAATACACGAATGTTAAAAGACACCATGCAGAAACCTGCCATGCTTACGTCTACACTGTCACTTTCTCATTCCAGATGCTAGGAACTGCTTATCCTACTTTCTACTTTTGTTTAGCATTGTTTATGTTGTTTTTATGTTATGTAGATTAAGTATTTTTGTTCTACTTTAACAGATTCATGTAGTACCCCTGTTTGATCTGCTTGTCATCTTCATTTTCATATCCCACTACTTTGAATAAGAGTGCACCATTTCCTACTTGAAAGATTCTGGTGCTTTTACTTTAACTACTAAAACATGATCTGTTACTTTTTGTCCAGAAAGAATCTTAATATATAAATATATCAACTACATCAGCCCTGGAGAAGATAATCCGCAGATTTGTCTTCTACAGTATTCAGTGAGCCCGGAGGCTAGAAATTTAGAACATTAAAGTGCAAGGTTGTACATTCAATCCCTGCATCCATCACGCTGTGTGACCCTGAACAAGACATTTAACTTACTTTAATCTAATTATAAAAATATGTAAACAACTGTAATACGTTCTGATGTTCAGGTTGCCTTGGGTAAAGATGTCTGGTACATAAGCAGCAATCACAGTAATGACAATAGTAATTCAGAGTCAATTAGGCTTTCTTTGGCATAGTCATTTTTACAGTGTTGCAGTCAGCGAGCCTCATCCAGACATGAGAGAAAGGATATTATCTAGCAGTAGTGTGGTTTTTGCAAAGCATCTCTTTTTTGTCAGGGCCTCACTGGAGAACATGAATGGCTATCTGTTATCCGGGTAGACTGAGCACACTGAAACAAGGCACAAACAGTACAGACACAGCACCAAGGCACATATGGAGTCAGAATCACACAGACAAATAGACAGCAGTGCCAAGTCCAGCTCCAGTTCTCTCTCGGCTGCAACTCACAGAATACCAGGCAGGCTCTTTAATACAAATCATGACCCTGCTGGCTGATTTTAAGGTCTAAAGTACATGCAGAAATGTACTTCAGATAAACCTGGCCTTTAACTCCTTAAAGCACATCCAAAGTAATTTGATTATTCACCGGTTCTTTCTTTTCTTTTGCATATACACTAAAGATGGTGGAAGGTGAAAGCATATACTGTGACAAATTGTCCTTTTTTGTTTTAGAGATTAGTTTAGTTTGTGTAAGATACTGGCCAATAATGTGCTCCTGAAGAAACTTCTCTAATTTATGCTATATTTTTGAGTCAGTTTGCCTCCCATTCTTAGCAGCATCTTAACACTAATCAGTGATCAGTCAGGATGACCTGCTGGGGAAAGCCCCAAGTTACATCCATCCACCCATTTTCTGAACCGGGTGTTTCTGTGACAGGAAGTCATAGGCTTGCAAACCAGCTGTCACCCTTCTGGAAACTGAAAGATGATGTCTACTTTAAGTAATTAAAGACACCATTTGTTTCCAGTGGGGACTCATGAGGAGTCAAAATTAAACTCAATAGGCAATAGCATTTAGGAAAATCCCATGAAAGGAATTGAGCCTGCAAGTTTCTGCAAGTTGCTACCCCATACTTGTCATTTGCAGGGTAAACATTAGAAAAGGACTGGAGCTGAAGCAGAGAGTGAAGACACACCATGCAGGAAGGACTCACCTATGATCTGAGGGACTGTTGGCCAACTCAGGACTTAAGATGCACAGAAAAGGTGAAAGCATGCAAAAAGTGGCAGAGTGAGAGTCAGTGCACCCATCTTGAAACAAGGTCATAGGACACCGCTAAATTTCCTAGTGTAGTCCCCTAAGCCCTACTGACAGGGAAGGGCATTTTCTTTTCCCAGTCCACATCTTCACAAAGCCTATTATCAGCTGCGTTCTTAGACTACAGCCAGTGGAGTCAGCTTAAGTGGCACTGAATGTTCCACAATGCAATCCACATTCATTGGTTTTAATGGGGCACCTGACTTTCTATACACTACTTGTGCCCCGTTACACATTCTGCACAGCCAAGACAGGTTATTGGTGGCACCGGACTCCAATGACGTACACAAGTCACAGTGTGTAAAGGCTGTGTTTCACAGCTCTAGATGCCAATCAAATGTCAGCCTTCTGAGGCTCCATATCAGGCTTGAAATCAAATCTTTTATCAAATTGTTTAGGTCAACAAGTGGAAATAATAACACAGGCTGAGAATAAAGAAAAGTATAGCATTCTGATGGAAAGTAACAGGTAAGTGTCAGTTTTATAGATAGAAATCACGTATTGGGCTTTAACCAACTTGCCCACTCACGTTTTTTGATAATGGCTTGTTACTGCAGCACACCCATACAGATGTTCTCAGACATGCTCAAGACACTCCATCGTTAGTTTTAGAGACATTCAGGGATAAAAGAGTAATGTAACGAAGTATTTCCAAGGCAAAAATAAAACCACCCAGTCACCAACATGGAAAAATTGCATGTCCTTTGCACAGATTCATTTAGGAGGTTTAAGTTCACTAAAAGTCCTGGCATGGTGGGGTGTGCTGGGTTAAAAAAATGAATCCAGACTGTAACGGCACTAAACATATCTGGGCAACATGTTAAGAGGCAAAAAAAAAAAGAGGCACTTTTATTTTATAATTACTTTGGAACACATAGATTCTGCGCCCAGGTGGTCACCTCAGCTTGAAAGTGTAGATTAAGTAGCTAAGCTTATTACTTGGTAAAAAGTAACATTGTCTGCAACAAAAGCATACTGTTTTTATCTGCAGGGCATGTCAGGCTGCACATGCAAAGACATACAAAGGAGACGTGCATTGGATGCTTGTGGCCTATGAGCTGCAGATAGGTGATGACCAGCATAAAGTCATGCAATCATGCACCTGGATGGTGCCTCAGTACATTTTAACTATCAGGTAAAATGTGGAACAGTGGTGTGTAAGTAGGGTAATGTTACCTACCAGTAAGGCATTAGACAGCACTTCCACACGCAGTACAGCAATGGCAATGTGGCCTAATGGTTAAACTTCAGACTAAACTGCTATTCTGCCCACACATACTGAGCAGGTCACTTAATCTGTAGGACTTGTAATTTACTGTAGATAGATGGAAACAAATGCAGTGTGCCTATGTAGTATTGTCTTGGTGATTATTATGAAAGGCACTATATAAAATGTGTTACATTAATGTAAATGTATTGATATATCTAAATGATTTAAATGTTAACTTGATGAGCATTTGACTCATTCATATGGATCACAGGTGATAAATAGACCACAATGTTGAGAGGTTTTAAACATTGTTTGCTAATGCAAATGAAACTATTCATAAACCTTTATGGGAGAGATAAAGGGTCACTCACTGTAAGTGATGCTTGATAGGCTGGTGTTAGACAGCCACGTATTGTTTTGTTTTTCACTGCCCTTGATGAAATCAACAATGGCACTAGCGCTACTATCAGGGAAAGCTCATTAAGCTTTGCAATACAGTCGGGACATTTTTACTGCATGCATTTCTGTTTCAAATAAATGAATTGTGCGTGTACTGTACACATTACAATGGCTGTTCGATTAGCACATTTAAAATTTAGGAGAGTTGCACTGGTGGTGGTGTTATTGTGGTTTGAGTTTGAAGCATTATTCATAGTCATTTCTACAACCAATTGGTCCATTTCGTAAACAACAGCGTTGAACACTATAAATCTGTAGATCTAAGTTACCCTAAGAAAGTCACTTAACCTGCTAAACATAAGCCAGCATGATTATGTTGTCCAGCACTGTGTAAAAGAAATTTCATAATTAGTGGCATAGTTATGAATTTTCTTTCTTCCATTGATCCTTTAAGCATTGGTAATTATGGACCATCAAGCTGTCAAACTGGCACAGAATGGTGCTGTGACACTCTTTCCTGGTTTCTTTAGCTAGTACTGATGCAGTTCTCTGTCCTTCCTTTGCTCTTAGATAAGTCACAGCTATACCAGATCTCACCATCGTGGTCACAAAACCATGATCCTATTTTCAAAGCTCATAGTCTGTGTGGTGCAACACCCTTTTATTTCAAAACTGAAATTGTTAACGTGATCCTCTAGGTAGGATTGGTGTTGCAGTGACCTAATCATGAGAGTGATGCCAAGACAACGGCTGATGGTAATGAAAGAAGCTTCAGTAAAACTCTGATATTAGAGAAGAGAGATAGGTGGGAAGGTTGCTTTGTTATCCTGTAAGAAGTAGCGTAATGATGGCTCTGGCTGGGAACTGGTAGGTGCTTGCCAGTGAAATAAATGCATAACAATAGGGGGCGCTGTGACTCAAACTGATGGCTGATAAGAAGTCATGGTTCAGTGTGTAGCGGGTGCCACTTGTACTATTGTCCCTTTGTTAGTTTTTTACCTCAACAAATGGGTTGCTGAGGGTTCACCCAAAAATGGGGAACTGCACCTTTAAGGAGAAGACAGTGCGACTAGGAATGTTGGGCTGAAGACGATTTTAACTTGGAAAGGAAGGGAGAGAGGGAGAGACATTGAGCGGTGAAGCGAGGAGCTACAGCGTGTTAGTGTAGAGAATCCACTTGTGAGCCACCTGCTGGAAGAAGGTTAATTTACCCAGGGTTACAAGTGAGATGCATCTCTGAAGATGAACATTTTTGTAGTTGCTTTGGGCCGGTAGGACTGATGATTTATATTATTGGCATTGGCTGCCTGCATACTCCATTGTGCTTCCGGCATTTCATCATCCTCTTGTACTTAAAGGACTGTAAACCAAACCATGAACACCCCTTATAGAAACTGGTTATCTCTAGCGATAGCATCTTGCACCCTAATTTGTGAAATTTTTGTCTTTGTCTTTGTTATGTACATCATTGTTTGGAGAATTATGTTTAAATGGTCTTGCCTGTTGATATGTAAATATAGTTTCTCCTGCTGATCTGGGATGTGTGGTGAGAGGGTCAAATAAGACGAGTGCTGGTCACGTAACTCTGAAAGATTATTTATAAAGTACTGCTATTATTCTAGTGGTATCCTGATTGTATGGCTGCCCAGGGCTTGGTTGTTCTCCTGGGGTAGCGGTACAAGTGGAAAAGGCCATGCATGAGCTTCTCAGCAATGACTATAAGATTTCATTTTTCTTTTCCTAATGGATTCATCTTGAGGTTGATCCAAAGAAAATCCATTTAACAAACAAGCAGAATCTCCCCTGAGAGGTTTCTAATGGCTTGTGCTGCTTATCACACTGAGTTTGTATTCTTACAAGTAATTAAAGAAACAAGAGTTTTAGCAGTCTCATGTAATAATAAACATGCTGGCTATTGATTCTGCTTGTGCAGCTCACATATGCTGATGCCCAGGATTATCGACACTGATATTATCTTCAGCACTTGAAAGAAACCCTGCATGTGGTGTATAATACATTCTTTTTTTTAACATTTTATCGAATTTATTAAAAGCAAGTAACATTCCATACAAGCCAGTCAAACTTGACAAAACTAAATTCAATTCAAATCCCACCCATGAGAAACAGAGGCCAACAGCCAGAGTAAACTTTTAAGAGTAGAAAAGTGGGAAGAAAATCCTCTTCCCTAATTTAAGTGTTTATTCTAAAATGTTATTGATTAGATCCTGCCAGGTTTTAAAAAAAAGTTGTGAACAGATCCTCTGAGTGAGAATTTGATTGTTTCCAGAGGTGGGCTAGAATTCTTCCAGCTGAGCAAGATAAATCTACGTGTCGATAGTGAAGTAAAGGCAATTCCAGTTTGTTTGTCCTTCTCCTCTTTAAGCCCATTTGGGAGTCCACCAAACACGCTGTTAATGGATTAGGAAGGATTGTGACCCCAAGGCTGTCTGATAGGCATTTAAAGATTTTGGTCCAGAATGATGTTAATTTGGTGCAGGCCCAAAACATGTGGCCCAGTGAGGCTGGACCTCGATTGCAATGTTTGCAGGTTGGATCTTGCCCTGGAAATATTTTGTTCTTGATAAAAGATTTTAAGTTGAATAATTGAATGCTTTGCGCATATGTAGCTAGAGTGAATTCTGTGCATGGCTACCTTTCACTCTTTTTCTGAAATGTTGAGTAAGAGATCCTTTTCCCAGTGTACTCTGGGATCTTTGAAAAGAAGGGACTTTAAAATCTTTTTATATATTACAGAAATGCTGTCTGAGTCCCCAAGACTGATCAGTCTTTCTTCTGGAATAGAAGTAGGTGGGAGGTGAGGAAAACTGGACAGATTTTGTTTAGCTAAGTTTCTAATATGAAGGTAGTGGAAGAATTGTGTTGATGGAAAGTTAACGTTGGAGTGTAATTGTTCGTAGGATGCAAAGATGTTATCTATGTACAAATCTCTAAGTGATTTAATCCTGCATGTTTTCCAAACATTAAAAACTGCGTACGTTTGAGAAGGTGGAAAAAGGTGGTTATCGTGCAGAGGTGCCATACATTCTTGATGCACAGAAATAAAACCTAATTCACAGGTAGTCTCAGCATCTGAACCCTAAAAGAGGGTACATTTGTAGAAAGTGAAGTTACCCACAATGCCTTATAAAGTTTACTTACTCTGGGATCTCATTGTTCAGTTGGCTTGAAATCAAGGAGACAGACAACAAAGGCACAGGTGAGACAGAGACAGGAGACAGACATACGCAACAGCTAGAAGCAGAGCTTGGTCTGATAAGGATGAACAAGTCCATCACACAAAGGCTACAAAGAGACATTAAGGCACAAGCATGGGGGAACATAAACCTGACAAAAAATATGTGTTATAAAAACATGAAGGACTTTACATGAAAAAGATTCTGAACAGAAAAACATCTGATTGTTCTGCAACTAAATACTAAAGTGTTTGTGGCAGCAATCTGTTGTTGCCAGTTTATGATGTGAAATTACATACTGTATGTGAAAGCAAGCAACGCATTTCTGCTTAAGAGTATGAAATGAGAAACCGTGCTTCCACAACATAAGTGTATGAATAACAAATGGCACAGTAAATGGAGTGTATAATAAGCCAGACCTTTCAGAATGCACATATGAAAGGAAGGCACACACATGTAGATCTGATAAGCTACATGTCTGTAAATTGAAGGTGTTTTAATAAGCCTCACACTTCATGCTGCATGAGTGAAAGAAAAGAAGACCCATTTCCTTAACTGGAGGCATACGATAATTTATGCCCATAACTCTGACACATCCTCTATGGTAAACGTACTAAATAATAACCAATATTCTCATTATCCAAGTATGGGAAATAACAACTCCTGCCTTCATAAAGGGACTACACATGATAGCCAGACTTTATGTGACATACCACACCCTTGAGTGTGCATATACTCTCACATGAGTGTATGCAATAACAAGTTACACCCCCACAACCTGAATGGATATGATTATATCAGTACACCATCTTGTGTCACATTTGAAGTCAACTACACCCCAGATTTTCTATGTATATGGTGAACCTCCATCATGTGAATATGATCAGCCTCCCCTTAGAGAGTACACAGGTAAAGTGCTTCCACCCTTCAGTAAATGAACATATGCTATAATATGCATTGCCCTCATAACCTGTCAGTATGCAAGTCATACCCCTCAGAGTGCACAATACAGCAGGAAAACAAAACACGCTATGCACACTTAAGTAAATCATAACCCCATATTATGTGTATGCCATTGTGCAGTATTACGCTAGTAGTAATGTAATCACTGATTCTATTGTTGATTATTATTTTAAATAAGCATATTACTCCATATTTAAGTAGGAGATATGATGCCTCATTCTCTGTATACCTAAGATGCTGTGCCCTTCTGAAACAGTAAAGTGAAAACAAGGGGTGTTATCCTCCCCTTCTCAAAGTAAATGTGTGGAAACAGATGATATTTTGTTTAAGTATTTACTGTAAATAGGCCGGGTGACATATGCACACATTTCAGCTATTGAGAGTTGCTGCACATCTTGCAGTCTTCTTGAAATATTTAACTTATGACATTTTAATGCTTCTAAAATACTTCACTTCTGCTTCTCTCAAAATGCTACCAATGAAAGAAATAATAATACAGAAAAATCGGGCTATAGCTTACCTTTTTGACACTGCATTTTGGTACTCGATAAATGTGTGGCCATCAAATGCTAGGGCTTCTGCGTCTCCTGCTGACTTTTCAATTATTGCTGTCAAATTAAAAGAACATAAATAAATAAAACATTTTTACAGTGCTATGCTATAGTTAACACCAATTGCTTTTTCATTTTTTCTTCATGCAGACTCCCTACGCTCATCCCTTCCTTTCATAAAATGCATTTTGGAAACAGAGACACATCTTATTCTGCTGGAAATGTAGACTCAACATTACAATTCTATTCCCGAGACAGTCAGCAGGAGTCAATAAGCATGCTCAGGTGCATGGTGTCTTTATTATCCTGAGAGAGAAAATGTTGGACCAGCTCGGGTAGGGCTGCCAACCGTTCTCATTTTCCCGGACATGTCCTTAGTTTTAAAGTGCCATTGACTGTCCGGGAGGAATTTATAAAATTTTGAAAATGTCTGGAATTTTGGCTCCTAAAATTTGAAAATCTCCATATCCTTATCATTGGTAAAAATTGAAAGCTGTACACCAATCAGCATTTGCGGAAGTAATGCGCGAACTCTTTTCCCAGAATCTTCACTTCCATTCCGGTTGACAAGAATAGTCAATATCTGCCCAACTTGGCTTTTTCACTTCATCTTTTGAATCCACCTTTATCTTCTTGGCGTGTAGACAGTTCATTATAAATGTTGTTCCTTTCCTTAATTATTTGTAATCCTAATTCACTGTAACTAAGTGAATTTATTCAAAATCGAAATTACAATTTCACGTTTTCTATGTGAGATATTATTTTCAGCAGTTTGGTTAAACAAGAAATTTCATACATCCAGGTACAGTGCATTATATTAAGTGCGAGTAAGTACTGCTTTGAAATATTTTAATGGAAAATATTGTTATTACCACCTGTTGTTCCAAAATGGATTTATAATTGTAAATGAACGAGTCAACTATTAAAGTTTCAGGTAATTTAAAAAAACACTTTTATTCTGTCATAAAAATGCAATATCTTTTTAGATATCAAGTAATAAGTCACTTCTTCAAGTAATTTAATAATGTTTGCATAATTCTTTCATTTACATAAATTCACAAATACCCATTATGCCGAAAAGAAAATGCAAGTTCACAGACTACTTGAACAACAGATATCCTTGTTTTCGAAAGGGCAGAACAGATTCAATTAAAGGGCTAATACTCCCATGATTCAATTTCACTAGCATGCTATGTAAAGATTTCTATTCATATCCAAGAACCCAGATGTACTGATAAAAATAGCTTGAGTGGAAAAATATAAAAGAATGTAGATAAATACAAATAAGCTAAATTGAAAAGAGTAAAATTATTTTTATTTTACTAGAAGTGAACTTATCATGTGTATCATTTTTTACATGTTTATGACAGTTAAGCTATCCAAATAAGAATGGAAGGAATGAAGTCTATTAATTTAAGAGGCTTGACATTTTCAAAATATTTAATGAGTTATTAGTTTACCAGTGATGGTGATTGTGGCCATCATATCAAAATTATAGTGATAAACTGTTACTAAAGGTTTATAATGTTTTAAAAACCATAAGATAGTATAAAGTTGTATTATGGCATCCTTGGGAAAGGCGTCCTCAAAAGTCCTAATTTTTGACCCAGATGTCCTCATTTCCAGAGAAGGAAAGTTGGCAGCAGTATGCTTGGGGAAATGTGCATTTTTTGGTGTTTGATGTTCTCATCCCGTGACTCCTCTCCCAAATGCCATTCTATATTGTATCCTTGCTATTTATTAACCCTGAAGTTGCAGTCTAGGGTGAAGAACACCATACAGGGTGAGAGTTGATATAGAAGGCCTTGCTGTTTTGCAGATGTAAAGTTGCTTTCTGTGTTTCCTTTAGTCTTCTGCAAGCAGGTTGTGTGCATCTTCCATCCATCCATCCTCCTAACTCTCTTATTCAGGGCAGGGTCACGGGGCATCTGGAGCCTATATTTATATTCCTTGGTATAAAATTAAAAAATCAGATCTGAAGTGGTCCTGACCAAAACTAATGTAAACTCAGTTCATGGATCATTTTTTTGAAACTAGTTTATTGCAATACTGGACCATGAGGTGCCACAGCAGTAAAGGTCAAATGCCAAAATCAACACTGTACAGGAAGACAGGATACATTAGAAACGCTCACACACTTGCGGACAATCTAAGAGTCTCCATTCAGACTGACCACGTCTTTTTGTATGGAGAAAGCATGTATACTCTTCCAAGGACAAAACAACCACCACCAGCCAGTAATCTAATCTGGCACCTAGGACTATTAAGTAGCAGCATGACCTGCTTCACCACTGTGAACAAAATATACACTTTAAATAACATAGTAACACTACAAATGTTTCCTTACAACTATTCATCTCTTCATTATCTGACCTGACTCAGTTAACTTTAGGGTGGTGGAGAGTAGGAGCTTATGACAGTAGCATTAGACACAAGGCCAACATTAACTCTGGAGGGGACACCAATGTACTGCCAGGCACATTCACATTGACTCATACCAGGGAGATTTAGAATAGGCATTTAATGTAAAAACAGTAACTGGGGGGTAAGCTCTAATTTACTTTAAAATTCAGGAAGAAAACTGCATGTAATGCATATGCTGTTAGCCTGGATGATTTGTTTCATTTCCTTACATACCTGTATTGTTTATGATTGGTTAGTGCACATTTTTACAATACTGTAAATACTGAATCTGAAGATAATACATTAAATATTTAAAAGATAGCCTACTGCTGCTGACAGTCACTCAGTCTTCTTTTAAGAGAAAGCACAAATGTGCCACTGAAGTCTCCCATTGTATTTATGGAAGTGTGAGCTTACAACTTGAGAACTGTACTTCAGACAATCAAGTGACAGGTTCAAAACTCAGGGCTGGATTATTCCCAAAAGTATATAAAATTGACAGCACCATACCTGCAAGAATATTCATCTTGTGGTACAAATGCATGTGTAAAGAGCTTTAAGACTGTAATGTTCCAATTAGTGTTGCAGTGGTTATGTATAAGTTAGCACTGCTGTGTTACAGTACTAAAGATTTAGGTTTAATTTATGACGAGTTTTAACGTATAGTTGAAGCTTGCATGCACTCTTCAAGTGCAACATATTCGTCTATGCTCATGATTACTGTCTGCCATGCTCCCAGTGCCACTGAGAGAGGCTCTGGCTTTCTGTGAACGTGCAATATAAAACAGTGGGCTCAGAAAATAGTTGATCCAACTTCAGTTATTTTAGTTAAGAAACACAACATACACAGATGTAAGTTTTCTCCTAATCGCACCTTTTTGGTACAGAAATTCTGCAGGCTCACGCCACTCCATGATGACTGCTAAAGAGTACTTTTAGAAATGTAGATGGTGAAAAGAGATTACAAAATCAACATGCAATTAGATAGATACTTTTAAACTATATTCACAATGGGAACAAGAGGCCAAATTATAAGTAATGAGGCCCATTCCTATTTGCAAATACCTTGAATGACTTGGGGCAAAAATGAAAAAAGATACATTCCAAATGCTTACCATTTTCACAATGTTTGCCCAGGAATCCATGCTGGCATCGGCACTCATAATCATGAAGTTTTGGCAAACATTCTCCTCCATTAAGACAAACACTTGGACTTCTGGAGCAGCTGTGGCCCTCATAGATGGACACATCTATGGACTTCTTGGCATTGGATTCTTTCAGAACTGCAACACCATTTAATTTAATCTGAGAAGAAATGACAGCCAAGGTTAAAAAAACAAAATTGATTTGACTTTTAAAACTGTTTGTTCAGTAGACGTGTTTCTATCTAACTTGCACCTATCGACCCTCACTGCTAACATTACAAAGGGAAAAATCAACACCACCAATCGCCTTTTACTAACTGAAATAGCTAAAGGTAACATTATTGATTGTTTTGCAGAAAATCTCATAACTTAAAAAATGAAATATTATATGGGCAAATGAAAAAAGCAAATAATCATGAAGGACCTTAACCCTGAGAGACAAACAAAAAGCTAAAAAAGCCAGCATTTACACATGATTCAAGATTCACTAAATTCAAACTTTCTGAACAATACCAGAGTTCCACAAAGAACAAACAAGGCTGTACCTCTTGTACGGCTCCAGTAAAGCCCGTGTTAATGGAAGCAGCCCGGGCCAGTTTGCTGAAGTCAGGAGCTCCGCCCACATAGAGAGGTTCTTTCAGATTCAGCTCAGTGTGCTGGTCCTGGGCAAAGAAATAGAAGGGCAGAGAATCTGTTGAGTGGCATGCGAGTGGCACACTGTAGTGCCTCTCATCAGTCAGCGCCTTGAGGAACATAAAGTGAGCTACAAGAGAGGGCAGAATGCCTAATCAGATTCTGCATCAGTGTAAAACATTAATTGTGCAAGAAGTTCCTGGCTCACCATGGTGGCAGCCTCAGGCTGCCTGCTTTCCACTTTACAGCACCTGCATCAGAAGAGGCTCAGCTGCCAACAAGTTGGGTTCTGGTTTAGATTTCAAATCAAGATCTGGGAATCCTGCATTTAGATAGGTGGTGAATTGATTAATTTTGTAGGCTCATACCCTCCGAGGACCCTGGATCAACTGTCTGTGGGCTCTGATTTCTTCTCAAATCCCAAAGATATGACACATACCAGTTTAACCGCTGGGAAGGTATATTTGAATGTAAATATAGGTGTTTGGGGTGTCCTAGTTTCCACTTTACGATACAGAATACTCTTTTAATTGAGCAAGTTTTGAAAATCGATGGATAACATTGTCTGGCAGTTTAAGACTATGTATCACACATCATGTACTAATGTAGCATACTAGACTTGTCACTTACACTAGGAAGTAGGTGTTAATCATTACTTCTACACGATCATATGGACATAGGCAAAGGAAGGCCTTCTTATTAGTGTTACCCATAAGATACAGGATTCTTTTGCCACTGAAGAATCTGACATGTTTTAGAGTGGTTGTGATCCATATCTATATATTTACTGCACAGACAGCTACAGTGAGATATGATTCTGTACTGCTAAAACTATTCAGTCTAAGCCTTCAGTATATCTGCTGCTGAATAAGCACAGGACTGGCCACGTATTGTGTATTATCACTGCTGTCAAATCCAAATTCTACAGATTGCCTTGTGGAAAAATCTTGGTTTTGTTTTAGATTGATTCTGTCTTCTACATTGGACTGTATGTCACAAGTAGAAACAGGACATTTGTGTTGCCAGTTACAGTGTGGAAAGAGGAAAAACAACAGAAGATATACTGAACTAAGTCAACATATAAATGAGCAGTACAATCCAGCCCAACATGGGTTAAAAATTGAAGAGATTCCAAGTTCTCTGCTAGGTCATTAGAAACTATTTACTTGAATTTAATTGTTTTATGGTCATTATACCTTACTTTACAATGAAAAGTATTTGATCACAATGATCTCAACTGCTGTTTTTCAATGGATCATACTATAGCAAAGCCAGGAAGCTGGGGGGTAGCATACTGGGGCGGAATGGGAAGGGGTCTGCCTAGCCAGAGCTGGTGTTGCTAAGAACACTCTGCAAGATTACTTTTGGGACTAAGGGGAACTATGTGGAGAGAGCAGGGATTCTCCATATGTGAAATGTTGGAGGCAATTCCCAGCCAACAGAGATGTCAGACATATTTAAAGATTTCCATTCATGATTCCACACATCACATGTCTGACTGACAGGTAGTGTTGTCAAGGAACACAACAACAGGGTAGAGATGTAAAGTGTGAAGTGAAAGAACAAAGTCTTATGACTCTGAGAGGAGAAGGTGGCCAACTAAAATCCACCTTGTACACAGGGGAGATAGAGAACGATCACACAATGGATGGATGGATGGACACACTGTAGTTAAGACTGATGTCTCAGCTAGCTACCCAGCTACAGTATTTGTAAACCTTTCAGCTTATTGTATTGTCTGAACTCTGAGAGAATGTGGAATATAGTTCATAGGAGGTCATGCTGAATTCGGATTTATGACTAGAAAAAAAGAAAGTACATTTTGGGTGTTCAAGAATCTTCTCACTTGTATGTTAAGTTAAATTGTGTCTCAAACTGACCTGGCATAGATTTAAGTGTGACTGTACCTTGTGATTTACTACTGTGGTGTCCACATTTCATTCCTACCACAACCTTGATACTCCCTGTGACTTTGAAATTGGATTAAACCCATTTAGCAAACTGATAGGTGAATAAAAACTGAATCGATCACAACAGAGAGTGGACATATATTGTTTTACAGAGAAGTCAGTGGGCCTGTTTGCTTTCCCATCTATATATTTTTGGAGTAACATTAGCTGACGTTGGGAAGGACATGCTGCAAGTCTGCAGTTTAATCTTAAAGACTAAGGGGAATCCTATAGGGAACACAAGACTATCACAAAATATGGTTATGTACTTCTGGTTTGCTGGAAACACCCCTGGTTTTCAACTGTCAGATCTGGGCATAGTCTCCACTCTTTGCTTCTCACCCTACATGGCTGCTAGATAAGCAATGTTTCTTGCTCTCCCTCAACAATAGCTATATACAAAAGTGTTAGAGCCCACCTTTTTTACTTGTTGTTTGAGACATGCAGTGACACAGTGACGCTCTTCTACCCACAGGTCACAGGGACAACTCCCCTAGGGTGTACCTAAGGTCAAATTGGCAACCACTTTGTCAATCCAATTAAAATAAAGCCTAGCTTAACCCTGCCTTAGAAGCTGGATGTCAGTGCTTTCCAAATTTTCTCTCTATAATGAGTGTCATGAGCCAGCAAAGCAAAAATTGGACACAGGCTACTGTGATGAATGCCTGGATACAAATCCAGCAACCACTGGACCAAGGCAAGCATTGTGTTGTCATAAGGAAAAAAAAAATTAGAAAAGCAATGCACAAAATGAATGTGCAGCCTCAGGTGGCCCCCGCTTGGCAGGGATGGCTGGCTTTCCTCATTAGCAGAGCATCTGCTGCTTTATACCTCAAAGGCCAGAAACAAGCAGACTTGTGTCCACACACACACACACACACACAGGTTGGAGAACAAAACGGCACGAAAGAACATAACAATCCACTCGCCATAGCGAGACTAGCATGGAGATGGTGCACAACACAGGTTATGTCGAAATGGAATGAGTTCTGTGATCATAACACATGGGTGACCTGAAGCAGGTGACAGAATGACAATTTATTTTGGCCTTGCACTGGCCAGAAGCTTATATTATATTTCTGGAGGAGGCAGCAAGGCTGTGGTGGCAAGTGATCCTGAAGGACAGTGACAAACCAAGTATGCACCTAGCCGTATCAGCCTGTTTTCATTCCGACTGAGCTTTTAACCTCTGCAAAATACTCACATTAAAAATAGCAACTTGCCTTATTAGCCATGTGAACTGCTTTTAAAAGTACTGCCTCGAGGTGTGTCGAGATGCTCAGTTTGGTGAGGAGCATTATCATCGTTGATTATTAAATTAAATGCATGCCATTATTTCATGATGAAGACAAAAGTGGGAATGATGTCTTGTGGATGTGAAGAGAAGGGGAAGGGCAGCCACAAATAAACAGATCACCATGTTAAGGGGAACTTTTTCTCCGGTTTATCACATGTTTAACCACAATGAAACTGGATCACACTCATTGACTGATGACTGTTGGACGTGAGCTAATGCCTAGAGTGGGCACAATCCTGCAGAGCCAGTGCAAGTCCAAAACATATACAGTGTCTTACTATAACATGCAGATGTCTTGCTGAGATACAGATACAAACTTCTTGATAAATATGTCAGTTCATACATGGAATTACACAAACTGATCCAGCTACCAATTGAGAATGAGAGTAATGGAACTGGGATGTGGTTAAAATAACTTCAATAATGAATGAAATGACTGGTGAAAGTGAGAAAGTCAAATATGTTTTCTTTACCTTGCGTGATTTCTGAAATCCGTCCGGCACAAAACAGAGGTTTGAAAATAAAGAAGAGAAAACAATATATATATATATATATATGTATGTATACATGTGAAAGGGAAAAACCAAGATGTTAAAAAGAGAGAAAGACAGAGATGTAGCATTAACTAAATAGAGCACAGCATTACACTTCAGGGTTGATGTTAATTTTAAGTTAAAGCAAGTAAAATATATTTACTAGAAAATAAAGCAAATGTGGAAGTGAAAGCATGTATATATGTGGAGATTAATACAGAGTTTGTAGAGTATGCTGTTTAATGTAACAGCGAGCACATGGAGGCACTGCTTCATGCCAGTCTGCACTACTTAATGAATTGACTCTCTGCACCGTTAACAGTGGCCCGTCACTTGGATTGCAGTCCTATTTTTCATCCTAAATGTAATCCTTACTTTCACTCAGGCTGCAAAATTAAACTTCACAGAGCCCTACACTCTATTCACCCTGTACCCTGAACTATACACCCACTATACGCTTCCTCCCAAATGTTACACTAAACCTGACTTGGACACTAAATATCATACTCCTAATGCTAACTCCAAATATAATTAAGATTCAGAGTAAACTTGATTCAGACCATGAAGACCACTCAGAAAACATCACCAATTCAATCCCTGAGCTTCACACTCTTGATTGTAATCCTAAATTCCACCTAGGATGCATTCTTAAACATTTTCAAGTCCAAAATTTAATTCAGATTTCAACATTAGTCTTTACTGTAACCACACATTTCCCCCATCTGTATTCCTACACTGTATTAAAACCCTTAACCTCACCATGCTTACAACCTTAAACTCCACACAGACTCTAAATCAATAAACTTCATTCTGACCACACATTTTACTTAAATGGATCCTCACATAAAGTTTGACTTGAAACATACTGTAATCTTAGACCTCATAAGCCTAGACAGGAACTAATTATAGTGATTGTGCACCTGCTTGAGCGTTTTGTCACCTAACATCTCAAAACTGGCAGAGTACTGCTATTTGAATTCCTGCAGCCTTTCAGGAGATGCCAAAAAGTGAAAAATGAATTTTCATAGAGACAGGAAAAGGATTGTCTGCATGTCAAATCCACTCCTCACAGTTTGAGAGACATTGTAAGGTAATAAACCATCTGAAGAAAGCCGTATTGATACTGTAACTAAACCAAATCATTTTTTTTTATTCCAGAGAAAAGCCTAAAAATAGTGAAGCTAACTGGGACACAGATATGGAGCTGCAGGGGTGTAAAGCTGTATCATGCACCAAAAGCATCTGCTCACTGGGGGGCATTATTATAAGTTGTACATAGGGCTTAACTGGCTAATTTAGTTGTCTGCCTTTGGCACATGTATGTTTTCTTTCATAAGTAACTACAGTAATTACACAATAAAAACAAAGTAGTGTTCCATGGAAAATATGGAAATCACTTCAAAAGAGAAAATGTAGCCAAGTACAGTTAAAGAGACAATTAATGAAAATGAGTCCACAGGTTCAAAAGAGGAGCTGATGGCTTTAGCTAATCGAATTAGTTTGCCTTTGCTGAATATTAGCAGCCAGCAACGGAAATGAGAAATACAGGTATGTAAGGATGAGCTTGGAACAAGTCCAGGCTCACAAACACTGGCTGTGTGTTCTTATTTCATTCCACAAACCTGTCGCTTTTCAGTCAACCACATATGAAATTTAAATTTCTTACATTGTTCAAGATTTTTGGACCAGAAAAAAAGATATCTTACCGGTGATTCTCCCTTGGCTTGGATTCTGTTGTTGACTTTTATCTCCCCTTTTCGTCCGCTGCGCTCTACAGTCACAGCATTCCAGACATTTGGTTTAATCTTCTCTTTACTCCTGATTATCCGTAACATGAAATAAACATATATAAAAAGTCATGGAACATCTGGAATGGGTTACGCTATATGAACCCAGATCTTCATGAAAGGAAAAGAAACTTTCCAATTGTGAGTAAATGTTTCCAAGGTTCCACTTGTTCTGTTCTTGTCACTAAAACATGATCCATAAACTAGAGTAGTACCTGAGCAACTGTACTGTCAGGGTCTCCGAGAGCAGTGCTTCTCCACCCCTGAGTCACCACCCAATTTTGAGTTACTAAAGGTAGTGAGGTGCTGCGCCAATGATCAACTCATCACCAACTGAACACCCCTCAGCCCATGCCATCCTCCCCCTGCTTTGCTAATCAAGTTTGAAATGCATAAGGGGCTATCTGATGACTGTGCGCACTTCACAGCAAGCCAGTGGGTCACATAGACACTTGCATGGAAAAACGTCAGGAGCAACACCAGAACGGTTGAGAAACATTGTTCTAGAGAAAAGCTGAATTATGTGTCTATTAAGGCATTTTTTAATCATATGCCTTATCTAAAAACAAGGCTTGCACAGGAGGAGGGAATACAAATGTCAAACATATCCAAGTGCAAAATGATTACCACATTTAAAGCAAGGGTCTTCAGTTATAATGAAAAATGTTATAATAAAAAAGGATAATGTCATAAATACAAAAGCAAATTCTGTACTATCTCTGATAGTGTAAGTGTATGGACACCTGCTTGTTGTGGAGATTAAATAATGACGTTTTATGGGCTGCAAGAAAGCAAAATTGGCAATCTTTTTTTAAAAGATTTCCTGTGTTTGCACCTGTTTCAGCCTCTGCACTAATGAGAAGTCAAGCGTGAAGTCAAGCAAGACGACTCCTTTTATTGGCTAAATAAAAAGATTACAAGATGGAAGCTTGCCTCGCAGTTAGGAGACCCGGGGTCACTTCCCGGGTCCTCCCTGCGTGGAGTTTGCATGTTCTCCCCGTGTCTGCGTGGGTTTCCTCCGGGTGCTCTGGTTTCCTCCCACAGTCCAAAGACATGCAGGTTAGGTGGATTGGTGATTCTAAATTGGCCCTAGTGTGTGGGTGTGTTTGTGTGTGTCCTGTGGTGGGTTGGCACCCCGCCCAGGATTGGTTCCTGCCTTGTGCCCTGTGTTGGCTGGGATTGGCTCCAGCAGACCCCCGTGACCTTGTGTTCGGGTTCAGCGGGTTGGAAAATGGATGGATGAATATGGAAGCTTTCAAGGCAACTCTGGCCCCATCTTCAGGCAAGGAAGCCTTCACTCCATAAAATATAATATTAAATAAAACAGGGCCATGAGACAAATAACCAGGAGCCCAGCACCTCCAGCTAAGGTTGAATATTTTTAAATTCTGTTTTTGTAAATTTTTAGCAACTGTCGCTAACACTGCTATTATTAACATAAATGACTTTGTAGCTACTGGTTTGAATTATTTTCTTTCCTTTTTTTTGGTTATTTGTGAGTAACATGTTGTATACTATGCATTAAAATATAGTATGACAATATAGCATGCTCACCAAATTATTTCACCAACTAATTAAATTTAATTGATCAATAATACATTGTTAAATACTAACAAATTAATTAGATAATAGTAAGCCTTGTATCCCAAAGGTCAGTCTTCACCCTGCATTCTTACTAGGATCCCATCAGAGAATACAAACTCCCACCTGATGACGGCTGGTCCTTTTCCAAGGTCATATCTAAATTCCAGAATTCCATCATTGAGAGCCAGTGAAATGAAGTCACCCTTGCCATCGGTTTTCTGCCCATTGTAGAAAATCATTCCAGTAAGGTCTTTGGCCAGGAATGTCACTGTCACGGTAAGCTTTTCCCTACAACACCACAAATGACAACAGAGGATTATCATTTAGACCTCATGGTCCAAGTCTCGTATTTTGGTCTGTACTGACTGGCTTCACCAAGAGAGGCTTGTATGGCTGCCAGACAGTAAACAAAACAGACATCATAATAAACGTCCAAGACAGAGATAACAAAGAGCTGCCGCTGAGCTGAGGGTTAAATTGAATTTACACCATAAAAAGTACAAAGATACCACAAAGACAATAGAACATGGAATGCCCACTGAGAATTGACAGCGATGGAGAAACCTTAAAGAAAGAACTAATAATTGCTACCAGGTGATGATCTCATTGACCTGTTTGGACTTGCGACCATACAATCCCTGAAGTGCTAAGCCCTTAGCTTATCTTTCCCAAATGTGGCAGCATCTGCTATGAATGACTACCCATCAGAAAAATGTTAATGCCAGCTCGTCACTCACCGCAGTTCCACTCCGTATGTCTGCAGCCCTTTCAGCTCCAAGAACGAGTCCCCGGTGAACTGTGGGATGAAAGCTTTTGTACTGTCGTGTGGCATTACTAAACAGAAAAACAGAAAGCCAACCGCATTAAAAATATGAAAGCCACACAAAAGGTTGGTGAGAGTTTGTGATTAAATCGTAATATGTTTCCAAATGTTTCACTGCTGTGGCATTACACCACAGACTCTCTTAATTGTATAGCAACAACAACCACAGCCCAAAGGTCCGGCTATGAAGCACCACTGGTCCGATGAAGGGAGAAGATGGCACTTTCCTTTTTTGTAATTCCAGAGCTGCTATTCCTGCTGTCCGTGTGTGGGTGGCTCCTCTTTATATCAAAGTGATTTGCTTCACCATAAAGGTGTTTACATAAAAAATATTTTTTTTTTCAAATCGTCCTTATGATCTTCCTAATTACTGATATTTGTTGAATTGCCTCATAAGGCATCTTGTCATTTGCTTGATCGGAACTGCAATATACTCTTTAAAACAAAGCCTGCTCTTATAGATTTACCAGGTCACACACTCGCATGAAAGCTGACCCTGTTGAAAACTGTAGAAACATAACCTGGAGTCTAATTGGTTTTGTACAGTGATGTACCAAACCAAGAAAATATATTTGTTTATTGCCACATTATCATAAATTGGTTTGTATTACAATTAGTTTTATTAGTTAGATTTAGAGGTTTTGTAAAAAAGATCAACTGATTCAGGGAAAATTTTTATGAGTATTTGGACTCGAGGCTAAAAAGGAAGCGTGACTGGCCACTAAACCAGGAGACCCATATTCATTAAGTTTGTGGCCTGCAGCACTTGTATTCCAACCATCCATCCATTATCCAACCTGCTATATCCTAACACAGGGTCACGGGGGTCTGCTGGAGCCAAACCCAGCCAGCACAGGGCACAAGGCAGGAACAAACCCCGGGCAGGGTGCCAGCCCACCGCAGGGCACACACACACACAATGCCACTATTCCATTTTACAGCCTGTTTATCCTGTTCTGGGATGCAGGGAACCAGTGCCTCTGTTGAAAGCACTGGGGGAAGGTGGGATTCACCATTTATGGAGCTTTTCCTTTTGTCTTTTATACAATTTATTAATCATGAAACAGTTATTTAAACTTGGCAAGCAAAAGAGAATTAGACATCAAACATCCATCCATTTTTTTTCTAATAATGGACTGCAAAACCTAGATTCTCTTCTGACAGCATCAAACATAAAGAAGGAATCAACTCTGGATAGGACAGCAGTGTCACGCGCACTTGGCCAATTTAGAATCATCCAGCAACTAATCAAAGTTATTAGAGGAAACTGTCATGAGCATGAGGAGAACACAAAACTTCATACAGATGGCACCACAACGGCAAACTGAACCAGTATCCAAACATTGTAAAGCAGCAACTTGTGCTGCAGTGCTATCGAGACATCATGCAGATATACATAATTTGTATAATAATGAAGCAATACCTTTTTCACAATGTCTTCCTTCTCTACCCATTGGACATTCACATTTGTAGCCCCCTTCTGGTAAGACTACGCACTCTGAGGATGGATGGCATTTACTTGGCTCACATGGGTTGTGTTCATCGGCGCAGGTTGCACCTTTAAAAGAAAAATGGGTGAATGCAGTAAAACAAAGCAGGGGACATAAAGTGAATGAGAGTCACTGGGACAGAAGCCATGTTTTGCAAAAATCAGGTTCTCCAGCTATACTCAAATGACAGTGTTAAAAAGTCTTATCATTTAAAAATGACCCACACCAGAATGGCAGTGTTTTGGAGTTTGATGATTTAGATGATGTTGAGTTGGGTGTGCTTGAAAGCACACCCAGGCTACAGATCTGTGCTGATATCCCAATCACTGCCAAAAAGAGATCCTACTCTGCTGGGCCCTTGAGCAAGCCCCTTAACCTTCAATTGCTCCAGGGACACTGTACAATGGCTGACCCTATGCTCTGACCCCAAGGGGTATGCGAAAACTAACAAATTCCTAATTTGTGCTTCAAAGTCTAAGTGATCACATTTCAGCCATTCTTGGGACTGATGAATAACACCTATGAATATGATTTCAATCAGACTTTTGGAGTAACAAGGAGAGATATGAATATCAAAAAACCTGAACAGTAATGGCTTGCTCTGAATTAACATTTACAGTATTTGAAAAAATAAAGGCTTTGATTTGAATGAAACTAACTGAGATATAAACATTGATCAATGATATTTGAATCACAACAACATCATTTAAATGACCTTTGCTTGGATTTAAACATGGAATTAATAAATTCTAAAAGGGATGTGACTAACACTTGGTGATTAGGACTAAAATGGCAGTTCTTTGGACTTGTAAGCTCAATATTTACCCTTAAGACACTTTTCAACTGAAAAATGTAAATGTAAGTGACGAATGATCAACTGAAATATTGAAAACTGCACTTTTTGGTCACTTCTGCAGATCACATTTAAATGGCCTGTCACTGTCAGTTGGTTATGCAGATTCGACATAGAGGACATCGATCAGACCTAAATGATAGTCAGTTTGACTCAGCCATGGATGAACAACACTTGAATAATCAAAAATTAGATTTACACACTTGGGAAGATCACATTTAAACAGCATATAATCAGGAGTTGGTAAATAAAGCAAACGATCAGATATTAATGATATTCACTGATCAGACTTGAATGAAAACCAGTATCTCATATTTAAATAATGACTTACTGCACAATCGGACACGGACGACACGTAAGCAGCGTAACCAGATCTAAATGACAGTCTACAGGTATACTGTGTGAAAATGGAATGATGGAAGCTTATGCTGGGACATCTGTGTCGTGTGCTTCAAGGACTATTTGCTGTTCTTTACAAGTAACCATTGTTGTTTTGGGTTGTACAATTCATTTCTGACATTGACTTCCTTTTACAATGTTGTTTTCAAATATTTATTAATTATTTGTGTCTTTTTTGACACATGTGCACTAATTATTTTCAGAATTAAACCCTGTTTGAGTTTGTTGAAATATTTTTATATCTTTCAACCAACCATGCCACATTTATTTTTATGGGCACAGCCATCTTAGGATTTCTTGGACGGATGACGGGAACTGCAAATTGTTTGATGCTTCTATAAAGGTTGGCACTTAAACTTCATGATCATCCAAGTTTGCAGATAAAAACTGAAAGAATCTTTTGTAATAGTGTGCATTTGTTTGGCTAGTTTCTATATTAAAAACTCTATGCCTTGAAATTTAGACTAAGAGTTTTGTTTTCCTAATTTGGTTTTGATGAAAGACAGGCCAGATTTGGCAGTGCAGACCTTTGCTAGGAATTCTGACTGTGCCTAATTCTCTGTCAAATCACCTGTGCCTCATTCAGGCCTAATACATAAATGGTGGCGGTGTAATTACATCATGCAATGCACTGCTAATGATCATGTGACTAGCAAGACTTACTGTAGGTACTAACAACAATATGTCTGTGGCCATGTCAAAAGACATACAGAATTGTGGCTATTACGAGAAAAACAAATACAAAATGGCATTGTGAAGATGTCAGTAAAAAAAACCAAAACAATAAAAATTAGCAATGCCACTAAAAAATATCACATGTGCAAAACTCCTTGTAGAATAAATCAGCAAACTCACAAAACATGATTATGGTACATATGACCAAAAGTTGGTAATTATGATTTGAATGGTGGTTATTTGAACTAAGAGCACTGATCTTATTTTTATGATGGTTGCTTAGACTCAGATATGGATACATGGAATTTGAATCATAGAAGGTTGAATTGGGACACCAATGTCTATCATATCTGAATATCATTTAACCAGGTGCTAGAAATTAAGACTTGAAAGATTGTCGTCTTGAGTGATATCCAGAATGAGCATAGACAGACACAGATGAATAAGACCTGAATGTACCATAATACCATATTTGGTGATCTTCAATTCAATTATGCCCATTATTGACTGTCAGGTAGCACCACGTAGTACTTTATTGGACGAAATGGGCTTTGGATGCATGGTGATGTTTAGATAACTCTTAGACATTGTTGAAATGAGCAACAGTTGGTATACATGAACATAAACATGACAAAAGTAGTAATACAAAGCCAAATAAAAAAGGAGTAGCTAAAGTCAAGACTTTGGGAAGTCAATTAATAAAAGAAATCTGGGAAAAGATACTGAAAGGGACATCTAAAATCATGTAAGAGTTGGGATTAACATTGCTTTACATGGATATTACGTTTATGAGCCATGAATATTGTTAAGTAATAGGAGATGCTACTGTCTATAATGAGACATCACTAAATCAATTACAGACTGTCACAAATCCGTGATGAAGATCTGAGTGACAGTCAGCTAAAATCAAATAAGAACAGATCACATGAGAATGATGGCTACATCAGACCCTACAAATATAGTGCAGGATCTGAATGGCATATGACACTACTGTAGGTCACTTGGACGTGGATGTTCAAATTTTTGACTTTAATGACAAGACACATAAAAAGCATATCCAAATGGCCGTAAATTAGGACAATTACCAGCAAAGGCTTTGGCACCTGGTCTTTGAACATTCTGGGTGATTTATTAAATGACACCTACTCACCTACAAAGCCATTGACACACTCGCAGTGGAACATCTCAGCTTCCTTCACTTGGCACTTTGCACCATTCTTGCAGGGGTTAGGATGGCAGGGATTGTTGCCACACTCTCCCACCCCAGTGCCATACAGGACATCTTCGCCTTTCTCTTGCAGGTTGTAGAGCTGATTATTGACATCCAGCATACGAATGCAGCCCACAAGGCCAGAAGTAGCTGAAGTCCTCTCTGTTACACTGAAAGAAAAAAAGTGATCTATCAGAAGAATGCATCATTGTGCCCAGCTGTAAATTCACCCACTGCTCCATATAGCAGTATCAGATTGTGAAAACACATTAAATAAGTCTTTTAAATATGTATTTAATATATTTAAATATGTACCTGCCTGTATTTGTTCCCTATAATTTTCTCACCGTTTCTTTATAGCTACCATACATCTAAAACTAACTCAATTCCATATTTTGGTTAATATCTGATTTTGTTTTTGTTCTTTATTTTGCCTTATACAGTTTCTTGTATTAGGAATTTGTTAGTTTTCGCATACCCCTTGGGGTCAGAGCATAGGGTCAGCCATTGCACAGTGTCCCTGGAGCAATTGAAGGTTAAGGGGCTTGCTCAAGGGCCCAGCAGAGTAGGATCTCTTTTTGGCAGTGATTGGGATATCAGCACAGATCTGTAGCCTCAGAGCCACCACTCTGCCCTTGATTTGATTTGTGCCTGAAAGTTCAAATTAAGATTTGCATGAGACCCAACACCCAGTACAGACTTTTATGCTAAATGTGGCCCACATGATCAAAATTAATAAAAACAAATGCGACCTAACAGACCACCATGAATGCCAAGTACATGGTTGCTTTGCTAATTAGTAAAATTGTTTTTAGTGGAGACCGTCTGTGAATTCATCTACCAAGGGAGGGAAATCGAAAATGAAAGATTGTAGCTGTTGCTTTTAGTGTAATTATCACAGCCTCAGAGGAGAGAATCCAGGACTGGTGGGAGCAAGATGTGGAGGTTGCTGATGAAAAAGAGTGGTTTGACAATTTTAGAATATAACAATTTAAGGATGTTCGAGTACTTATGTCAAGGTCTGTCTGCATGACTTTCTTGGAAAAAGTCTTGCTTAAGGTATGCCATCTCCCTTAGAAAGCCTTTGGGCAAAGTAGTGCACAGTGTCTAACTTGTTTGACATTGGCAAGTTAACGGTGTGATTAATCATCGACTCACCATGCAAAACCTTATGCTATGCTGTAATGCTGGAATACATCACACCTCAAGGATATGATCTTGGGGATGTCTTAGAGCACTGGTGAACACATCTGGGAGTTTATCAGCATGCAGGAGCCATTGACAAATTCCCTTAATTATCTCCCTACTTCCCCACACCAGTAATCATACCACTTATGTTACTTAGAATGGCTGGGGTTCAATACTTTTATCATGTGTTGCACTTCATTTTCTTATTTAAAGTAATGACATACAATCAGCTGGCCCTGTAAATTACCATACAATTCCAATTTAAGTGTTAACATGGAAGTCACATATTTCTGAGGTGGATTTAGTACCACATACAAAACTGGAACTAAAGTGCTCTAAAAATTGTGATTCCATGTAGCTTTTTTCTGCTCTCACTCTCTGATCAGATCTTACGTCACACAGGAGTAATAACATCAGAACTGAGTCACTTTTACCTGTATTGTGAACACACAGCTATTACACATTCAAGAATCAACAGTATCAAAAAACAATACTAGCAGTGCATTACTAAGCACTCTGTAAATCTCTGAACTCTTTTACTGTATAGGCCCTGCATTATGTACGTCTATACAGTTTAGGTTGTGTTCTGCTCATGAAGTTTCTCTCTTGAAGCCAGCGCCCTGTTTACTCACATCAACGAGGTCCAGCTTGGCTCACAAAAAACTTCACCTTCCACACGCCATTGCAGGCAAAGTCACAAAACAGATTTTAAGCAACGGTATAAAACGTTGAAAGGGGACAATGGTTACTCACACAGCCATCTGGTCATCTGGTGCTCCTCCAATAAACAGGTCAGTGTCCAGATTGAGTCCATCTGTTCCTGTGGGGCTTTCTCCACTCACAAGTGGCTCCCCATCCACAGAGAGCATGCCAGTGCGTCTGTTGCGATTCACTACCACTTGGTGCCATTTTCCTGGTTCGATCCGCTGTTTGCTGGTAATGATGCCTGTCCCAGAGCCGGTGTTAAATCTTTGCAGTTAGGGTAGGGAAGAAAGAAACAAGACTTTGAGTAATTTCCTTACACTGTGAGGCCAGTACTTCAAAGTTAATTTGGCCTTACAGAAAACAAAATCTCTCTCTACAATGTAAGGTATGGTTATTTAAAACCCTAATTCTCCCTGTGCTGACATATGGCTTAGAGACCTGGATGATAAGGGAAAATTAAAAAAAAAAATCAACATTTGTTACTCTTCTTCAAATTTAAAGTACCGAGAAAACTTTTTGGTGCAGTATATGAAGATGGGGTTTAGTGCCATAGATACAACCATGAGCTCTATACAAAATATACAAACGTCACTGAAGGATAAGTCATGGTGCGCCTAATAAAAATAGCCAGTCTAAGATGGGCAGGAAACATTATGAAAGCAAATGGTTATTTCCCCCTAAAAAGATCTTGATTGGCAGTTGACAGGGAGAAGAAGCATTAGGAGACCAATGTTACAATGGAGGGATTGAGTGAGTGAAGACGCTATATTAGTGGGTTTAAAACACTGGCAAAGGGAGTCCACGAATAGGAAGGAATGTAAAAAGACTTCAGAAGGTCAGAGCCAAAACAGGGCTGTGGCATCGCTGAGGAGGAAGTTTCAGCAGACATGGCAACATTTAGTGAGCTCATCTCAGTTTTAATTAGCCTATAATAAATATCAGATTATACTGGAAATAAATGCAAAGTTTTGTAGAAATGGGCGTGGTACTTGAACAGACAAAAAAAGACAGAACTTCAGTTTTATATGTATATACAAATAAGAATAAGATAAGACAGATTCTAAATAAATGATGTGATGTTACTTGTGAGCAGTTTCAATAAGGCACTCTATTGAGGTGTTGGTGTCATTTAGTGGATATGCAGTGCTATTAATTTAGTATTATATAGTAGTGAACTTGGAGTCCCAAAATAAGTACCAAAAGTACTGCTAATAATGGCCACTAGGTGAGCACATCACTGTCAAACCGCTGCTAGTAATAAGGACAAGCCCTGAATCTTATTGAAATAAAAACATTTATATCACAAAAAAAGTTCTGTGAATACGTGAAGCTCCGTAAAGCACATTAAGCAAAAAGATCTTGCCAGCATGGGCAATCCAAGGTGAACAAGTCCCAAAACTGAAATCCAAAATAAAGTCAAAAACAGAACAGATAGGTCAAAAATCCAGTAATTCACAACAAGCACAGAAAACAGTTACACATAAACTCACCACTCCCAGGTACATCCGAAATGACCCACCAGGAACTGTAGGCAACCCTCCAGATTTATAGGGGGGGCAGTTCCTGGTAGTGATTGGGGAACCATCCACAAAATACGTGGGGCATAAGTATAGGTAGTTTACATACGTAATCAAAAACATAGAATAATGCAGGTAAACAACATAAATCAAAGAATCATAAATGAACAAAATAGACACAAAACATGAATCTGAACACAAGCCATATCTCATCTGATAATGGCAACTATCACTGAGGTTGTTTTAGCTTTTATTTGTTTCTCGATATTTATACACAGAAAATCTAAAATTTTATTAACCTATAGTCCAAATGATACTATACCAGAAAAAAAAGCAAAGTTTTGATGAAAGAGGTGTAGTGGTTTGTGTGTGACGCTCTAATATATACAGAGGATCAAGTACCCGAGGCGGGAACCAACCCAAGACCAGGTGAAAGTCTATGAGAGGGCACACAGCCACACTCATTTACTGCGGGTCACTTTATTCAATCAGTGCCCGTGTAGGATTTACATTAAAAGGCCCTTTTTCTAGAAGTCGCCATCCTTATTTAAATGGACTGCATTTGTGTTCACTATCCTTTTAGGATATGCACAAATATTTATACAGTTTATACAGTATTTATACAGCACTATGCCAATATAACACAAAAGCGGCTCTCAAATCAAATCTAGGGTGGGATTATCAAACCATATTAATCAGGGCATGGGCAGGAGAAACATTTTAAGGCATTTAAAATATCCAAAGCAGAGTGAAATTCATTACAAAGAAAAGATACTCTCTGTACAACCTGTTTGTATAAGAAGGGCACTACTCAGTAGGCTTAGAAATGACCACAATATTGGGTCACAGTGCCAATATACAGAGATGTTATCTTTTTATGATATAGCAAAAATAGCAATTTAATTCTTCTGCATATTAAAATGTATTATTCTGATTTTATTTGTCTTATGACAAAGTTGACATTTTACCCCAATAGATAAAAGTGTGTCAAACTACTGACTCAGTTCAGGCCATATAAATCTTGTTTTTTGACTGTGGAAATGGAAACCTATGGTAACCCTTGTGCCTTTCAAAAATGAGGACTATATGGAAGAATGACAACACTAAGACACTGTGATAAATTCAAGACATTTCTGCAAAAGTAGAACATTGCTGTTCATTCAATTTACAAAAGATTGAACAACTGACAAACTGACAAAAGGTACACTGTCCAGATGTTCAATGTTGTCAAACAGCTATTCTGTAAAGGTCAGTTATAATATAAAAGTAACTGGTCTTAGCCATATTGGTGACTCAGGGTTTTAATATGTATGAAATCATTCATTTTTCCATTTTTATTTACAGTTAATTTAAACGGATCTGTAGAGGTTTAGTTTCGCTTTCACATTTCCTTCTTTGCCTTCAGAAAAAAAAAATCCCAAATAAACATATTTACTCCATGCTGCAACACAAGAGCACAATTTCTTCAAGCTATTTGATCTATTATTTTTTGACAATTGTGTTAATGAATTTGGGATATTGGGAAAAAAACACCATGTGTGTTGGCACATGCTGAAAAAAAACTGAAAAGCATTTAGCAGACTGGATAGGCTATTAGGAAACAAAGCACACTAGCAGTCCCCAATATCAGCCAGGAGAAAGCATCCGTTCATAGACTTGGTGTTGTGCTTCTCCCCTGGCTCCCTCAGACTTGTAATAAGAAGCCAATACTGTTCATTGACTCACAGAAGGAAATCAGAAGGTGCAAAAAGGTCAGGTGATGTGACAACTTTGCATAGATTTTGGAAGACAGCAGATACCGTTGTGCATATTCTGCTACTGCACACTGGCCAAAGAGCCCATGATGTAGTTGAAGGGGTAGATTAACAGGGTGACATCCTTCCACCCCCTCTTACAGAAAACGTTTTATAGTACACATATGAATAGCTGCCTTTGAATCTACTGAAGTCAAATTAAGTTCAAAGATCAATCCACTTTGTTTAAAAAATACTGCAAGGGGTAAACAGTTGAAAACAACACTGACAGCCACTGAAAAATCATGTGAAAGAACAGCAAGGGGAACTGTGCAAGTGCAGCTAAGATTTGGCTTTTGTTTTTTCAGTAGTAATGATCTACTCAAATGCCCACATGCATATTAAGGGAAGCCAAGAGATCCACAACATGCAACAGTCATGAGCAGCCATAATAAATCTTATATTCAAATAGGAGTAGATAACAATAGACAAAACATCAAGGGCACTCTGATGAGAAAATGTTAAACTTAATACTCTAATTTACTTTATTTTGTATACTGTAGTTCCTTTTAACATAGGACACCACCTTCAGTTGTTGGCCATTTGTTACTAGCAAGGAATTGCACAAAGATGCTCCTACTCTCTCTCTTTAGTTGTCCTCCCTGATATGGCAGAAGTGGGATGCAAATATGGATCAGTGAAATCAAAGCCACCATCTTTACCATTGCATTCAAAAATATCTGCAAGGTAGCAGCAGATTTGTCCATTTAGCTGTGACAGTGCTTCTCTCGCACACCAGCAAGCCTCCCTAGGCCTGTGTGCAACAGTACACAAACACAGTATATTTTTTATATTTTTTTTTTGTCTAAATAACTAGAAATCAGAAATTTTAAATGATGTGCTCAGTGCCACACATCTTGCCAGAAGCAAGTCCTGAACTGGCAACCTAGTTCTTCACATTTTTATTTCTTAGCCCATATCAGAGAAAAGTAATCCACAAAAAAATAAAAACAAATCCCTAAACACTGGGGCCTTAACTTTAAGTTCTTATAAAGATGACTAAAAATAACTTTATGCAAACAAAGAAAGAAGGCTGTAAGGAAGCAAGCAAAGCAGACCTACCTGAGCTCCACAAAGCTATTGACAAGAGCCAAAGAGATGAAATCCTTCCCTTGATTCTGTCCATTGTAAAGAAGCAGGCCGTTTGCTTCTGATGAGCGGAACTCCATGGCAATGCGCACTGTGTGATAAGCTTTCATCATTTTAAAAGCCAGATAAGACTTTCCTCCAAATGCAGGTATATAATATTTAACCACTGTGTAAATACAGAGAGAAAAGTGTCTGAGTAAATAAAAAAAAAACAGAAAAGTGAGAAAACTGGCAACATTCTGCTGCCAACTGACATTTGTCCCATGCAGAGTTCCACAGTTGTTCTTGCACAAGTGATCTCTTTAGCTAAACTGCAACACGAGTGTCTGTTGTATCTCTCCATGCTTTCTAGTTTCTGTTTGTGTAAATTTGCTCCTGGGAGATGGTCCTTTATTCTTATTTTGAAATTCTGCATGCTACTGATCTAATGCACAGGCCCATGTGTGGATGGAGTCTTCCACTTTTTACAAAATCATCAGTACTACAGAGGCAGAATTACATTACTTTGTGCTATCCTTAGTAATGAATAGTATCAGGCATGTATTTATTACTCTAAGTTAATCTCTCCTTCCATTGGCTCTTTGTATCTGACAGTATACACATATCAGTACTGATGGAGGGTGTGCTGCATGTTCTCAGAAAATGCAACAACTGGCATTCCCTCACCTAACATCATGGCTTCTTACTTTAGGCTAATTTAAAAAAAATAGCCAAGAAACAAAGCAGTAAAATAGGAGTATGAGGTCTGGAGCCTATCTTGGTCAAATCAAGCAGAAGGCAGGAGGCAACAGTATGGCAGTCCAACACAGGCCAGACTCACATGGACACTCATATACTGTATACTGAGGCTGGCCCAAGTCAGTCACTGTTTATACTAATCTTTACATGTTTGGGACGTGGGAGGAAAGTTTAGGTACGTAGTGCAGAATCTACACAGAAATGAATCAAAAGTACAAAGTCTAGACAGACAGACTGAGCCAAGATGTGAACCCAGGATTATGGAACACTGTGGCTGTCATTTCTATGTTGTCCTTACACATCTTCAAGGGTCAAAGGTTGTGTTAAATGTTAGTACTGACAGCACTCTCCTCAGCCACTTAGTGTGATGCTTCAAAACTGCCTGCCTGCCATACAGGAGCCAAGACCAAGGCAGGACAGTGTTGTGGTTCTTCACAATACATTTCTGGCTAAAGGAGACATATATCGTGAATGGATTTGTGTGAAACTTGCGGACTGAGGCAGAGCCAAGACAGGAAAAACATAAATAAAACAAATATTTTATTCCCCATAAGCAAAGGTATGATCAGAAATATCAGGCAACCATGTAAGTAAAAACCAGGCAAAACTCTTCAACATGCTAGACTGAGGCAATTCTCAAAATCCAGAAGTCCAAATCACCCAAACACTAGATCAGAATTACAAAGTGCATGGACATTTACGGCTTTCACAAACCCTGCAAGGCACAGTACTAGAGATCACGTCCATGTGTGCACTCCACTTTTCATTTTCCACCTTCCAAATTACATGACATGGGCATAATAAGTGCTTCAAGGAGGGCTGAGATGGACTCCAGGACAAAACACAAGTAAGTGAACGATGGATCATGAGACGTGTTAGAGGCAGGGGTACAACAATCTATTTCCTTGTGGTAATTTCCCTCAAATTACTTTTCTCTGTTAGACATCCTGACATCTGTGACCTGTTCTTATCACACCATTGGCTGCCATTTCTAACTTTGTCTTCTTTGCATCGTAAGTCCTAATCCCTTAGCCTCATCCCCTCCACCAACACTATAATGTACAGTATATCATCTGGGAGGTGTGGAACCGAAACTGGAGAAAGGTTATGGTGTGTTCAGGGTGGAGAGACAGGCTTCTAGATTTAGAAGGTGTAATGATGGGTTAAAAAAGCACTAGGAGACAGGAAAATAAGAGCCAAATGGTTGATAAACATCAAGCACAAATTCCAGTGTATTAATTTTTCTGAGTTTGATTGTATGACCATCTGTGTGTGGATAACAAAGCCCTGCTTCTAACTTAATCTTTAGAAAGTGGACATTGTGACACATCCAGTTTATGCAGTATAGTCAGCATGCAGTGTTCATGTGCCATTAACCTACCCGCTTGCGGTCTATAGGCTCTACTTCACTCACTAATTCACTCAACAATGTTTGATGCCAAGTATCTGATACCTCTGCAGGGTTCCACACATATTTATTAGTTGTGACAAGTCAGCCAATTGAGGCCCACTATTAGATACTTGATCAAGTATTATCACTGACATTGTGATTAAAAATATGCTTGTTGGTCTTGAGCTGCCTAAATAGATGCTAAACAGCCGTTGTATGCCATTCAGGTATGCAGTGTTAAATAATTTCAAGTTCCAATATTTCTACCTAATTATCACTAGCAAGCATACATAATAAAATAGCATTACTACCACCATCATACTACTACTGTTGTGAATATAATGAGCATAATTTATAGAATATTGCTAATGAAACTGAACACTAACTTCCCTGACAAGAACAAAGGTTTTTGTGCCACAAGAATCAAGGAACAGAAAAAAATAAAAGTTAAATCTTACGTTTCTCGCAGACTGCCCCTCCTCGTCCAGCTGGGCAGATGCAGGTGAAATCTTTTCCATTATTCTCGCAGGTGCCCCCATGCTGGCATGGATGGGAACTGCAGGGCTTGGCTGGCCTTCTGGTGTTTCTGCTGGTCGTTGTTGTAGGGGATGTGGTGGTCGTCAGGGCTTCTGTGGTTAAGACTGCTACAGGAAGCTTTCTGTTAGGTGGTCTGCGGGTGTTGGCACGAGGGGTAGTAGTGAACCTGCGTCGAGTGGTGGCAATGTTGGTAACAGAAGCTGGCAGAGTCACATGCATTGTGGTTGGTGGGACAGTAGTGGCTGCTGTTGTAGTGGTAGTGGTAGTAACAAATGGCGTAGGGACCCAATCTGGAATGAAACAATATACAACAGGGAATTAATGCACCTCCTAACCAAATCCCCTCCATGAAGGCAAAGGAACATTAGTGTTATTTAAAACCAGTAATCTAGGGATGTGTGGAGGAAATATTGCAAAGCACTAAAACATTGTTGGTTTCCATTTTAATCAGTTTCTACTTTGTTCTCTGTGTGTTTTTCACAAATTTGAATTTATATGGGTATTAGTTCTGCATTTAGTAATTAATATAATATACACTAGTATTTTAACTCTGCAGTGGGCTTGCGCCCTGACCGGGTTTGTTTCCTGCCTTGCGCCCTGTGTTGGCTGGGACTGGCTCCAGCAGACCCCCGTGACCTTGTGTTAGGATATAGCGGGTTAGATAATGGATGGATAGTATTTTAACTGACAATTGTTCACAATGTTCTGCGCCTGCACTTAGTGAAGAGTGTTATAAAAAAATGAGTTGTTAGTTCAGTTTTTCATTCATTTATTTATTTTCTACTGCTTATCAGAAACCGGGTCGAGAAATGAGGCCGAAACATTCCTTTCTCCAGTCACACTCATTTTGTAAGATTCCCAAGGCATTCCCAGGCATTTGGGAAATCTAAAAATTTTCACTTGTAGTTGTAAAAATATACAAACCAGAACAAAATACATTTTGATGAAAATCTTTATATATATAAAATCCAATGTCTGTCTGTCTGTATGTCTGTCCACTTTTCACGAAAGAACTACTTCACGTATTTAGATCGCGTTCTTTTCAATAATTTGTACCACAGTTCATTTACAAGAGCGATGTATTTGCGGGCTGAAGTGAGGGGGAAGCGAGACATCAGGAGTGGGGAGCTGGACAGGGTTAGGGTTAGGGTCACTCATGCACCAGCCTCCGTCTGAATCAGTCTACCTCTAGCCACGTTTTGGACCATACCTTGCTTCCGCTTAGCTAGCTAGTGATACCTGTTTGCTTATTGATTTTTAAAGTTTTTCCTGTTTCACTACTATGCAGGCACAGCCTCGGTGGACAGCTAGTCTAATAAATAAAATTAAAAATCTGTGTTTGTGTGTGTATGTATGTCCAATATACAAATCCACACTGTGGACAAAATGCTGCTAAAATTTGCACACTTCTCTCATTTGATCAGTGGAAGACCGTAGACTATGTACTGACCCAAAATGCTGACCCTGGCGATACATTTGTTTGTTTTCTTTCTCCTTTTTAGTACAACTTGAAAAACAGTGCCACCTGGTGGCTCAAAGAAAATGAAAAAGTGTCTGGTTACACTATATAGCCTAGGTGTGACCCTGTACAAGACAGGATATCCCACCTTTGCAAAGAGGATGCTATTTAAAGAGGCCGACTAGCTGCATATGTTGACTCTGCATTCTCCTAAAATCTGTCTATCATGAGAATTGGATGAAAAAAAACTGCAAAAAATTTTTTCATACTGTCAAATATTTTACCAAGAACTAACTTTTGCATTAAGCATTAACAAACTTGTAATTGGCCTGCTTCATACTAGCACCTGTATGCCCTTACAAGTACTTAATATTACATATTTTCACATTCCAACTTTTCTGATGATAATTTCTACCAAGTTGGATTCAAGATTCAAGTAGAAGAAGTCCAAAAGTGTCCTCAATTCTACGCATTACAATAAGTGCACATTATCCTGAGAACTTCACTCCTACCATGAACTGTTAGAGGACAGCATCGAGTTATGGTTATGTGCACATATTCATTACTAGTATAAAGTCTGCCATCTGAGGCCCACTAGCAGATACCTGCTTGATTCTTAACACTTGCATTGTGATTGAACATAAACTACTCTGATGATGCTCCTCTAATAAGCTTTTCATGTCAGTAGAAATTATAAATAAGATGAAATAAACTGGAGTTTTGTGAAAGAGAAGTTCTATCTAGGAGGAGTGAAGTTAATGCTGGAAGTTTATGCCATTCATAGAAGTTGATAAT
Source organism: Erpetoichthys calabaricus (assembly GCF_900747795.2). NCBI lineage: Eukaryota > Metazoa > Chordata > Cladistia > Polypteriformes > Polypteridae > Erpetoichthys > Erpetoichthys calabaricus. Next base: position 175,018,615 of record NC_041401.2, read on the forward strand.
GCTTTTGAGAATTAATTTACTTTTTTTGCCTCTTGTTTTGGTGTGAAATATAATAAATTGAGTTTGTCTATGCTCAACCACACAGGATCAATGATGCCACATGTGCATCTTTCTATATTAAAATCAGAGCTGTAGGGACAGGAGACTCACATAAATGTAAAAAGCACCTCAACAAAACCTGATATTCCATTACTTAAAAGTGTACATCTTTTAAATGCCTGCCACTAGAAGACTGATGTCTCTTGAAATGAGTCAAAGAAATGGCTAAAAGAAAGGAAACTATAGCCTGAAATATCTATAGATTATGTTTTGAAAATCTAGTATTTATGCCTACAATTTGCCCAACAAATATATGGTACCATGCAGCTTAACAACTCTTTGTGTCAGACCTCTCTAGCAACAACGCTCATCTCATTACTCAAAACTGATGAAGTAATAAAGAAATGTCTGAAACAGGGCCTGACCAACGCTGCTATTTCTAACTAGAGGGTTCAAAAAGGAATTATCATTTTTACCAAAGTCCATTATTCGAATATGATCCTGCTCTGGCTTCTTCACTGAGATCGCCTTCTTGTTTGTAGTTTTGAGCTGTTTGAGGAGTGCCTTCTGCACATTCTGAGCAGTGTATGTAGTAGCTTGAAAAGAAATCATTGGTTAGCCAAAACAGTGCAGGCAGGGTGAGTTGGAACAAAACACAGGAAAATAACATGTTAGTCTTGTCTCGGTCCTACCTGGGTCAAAATGGGTCTCTATTGTTGTGCGGATAGAACCACTTGGGCCAAGATCTCGGACTCGCACACTTAAAAAGTCCTTTTCCACATCTGAGTTCCGGAACAGATCAGTCAGCTACAGTTAAAACCAAAATGATAACTCATTTGAAAAATCAAAGTTTCCTCCCACTTGTTAAATGTGATCCAGTGACTGACATTTCAGAACCCTAACTTCTCTAGGAAAAAAATCAAGATGTTAACTGAGTCACAAAGAATTGCTGCCTACAACGCTGAGAAAACCGCAAATGAGATCCAGATACCAACTTGCATCACTGACTTACAAATGGAGCAAGCAACCCCCAGGTTAGCAATGGAAAAAAGACAGCATGTAATATCTAGATGATCATATCTTTAGGAAAGGATAGAACACGTGGAAAACTATTACATTTGAAAGCAGGACTGGGTCAGAGAACTAAAAAAAAATAAGAATGCACAGCACTCAATAAATAGTAAAGCTTGTAACCAGATAGAGAAAGAAAGTATAGAGTACCTGAAAATAAACTATAGGGTAGAAAGAGAACATCTAAAAGGAACTTGGGATCGGAGTATAAACTGGCATATGACACCAGTGCCATCGGTTAAGGATCATGCTTAAATTAACAGAATCTTTGTAAACTGTATAGAGAAAGCTTAAACATCCAGACATGAGACTGGGCCACAGGCTATTATCAAAAAGGCATATAAAGGGCAGCAGAAACCAGACAACCAAAAAGAGGCCCACAAATACCTGGATATACAGAATTGTTAGAGATCTTGTTATGGGGAAAATAAGGAAATTTACTGAGTTGTGAATTATCTAGCACTGGGCTACTGCAAAAGAAACTGTTACTTGATGTAAAACATATGAAAAGAGACTTCGTCTATAGCAGCATATGTTGTTAGAAACTTCTTTAAAATAAAGAATTATTATTGTTTACTTATTTGGATGATGCGTTTATCCAATGTGACTTACTACATTTATGATATGATTGGTTACATTCCTTTTGTTTCTTCCAATTGGAGCACAGGCAGGTGAACTGACTTGCTCATGGTCACACAATGACAGTAGTAGGATTTGAGCTCACAACTTCAGGGCTTAAAGTCTAAACTCTTAACCGCTACACCACAATCCCTGCCTCAGTATCTCAATAAACGATACCTTAAACAACTGTGCAGAAAGATACTGGGCTACAAGGCTCAATAAAAGGAAATAAATGAAGCTGCAGTATAAATTACCTGACACCAGGCTACAGACAGAACACTGTGAAACATTTCAGACCAGGCTCCAGGGAGGAAGGTATAAAACATTTCAATATTAAAACTACATAACTAGCTGCACTAATAATGGCAAAAAACAAATAAAAAGCTTATGTGACAGTACACATTATCTGCCATTCACATACAGACAGAATACACAAAAACACCTGGTGATGCAGGGTATTTGAAACTTTATCAAGTCTGTGGGAAGGACAGCTTAAATATTACATGTGAGACCAGCCCACAGGGAGAACACCCAAAATCTAGTAGCATGATACATGTGCATACAACAGGGAAGATACAAAAAACATCTGCTGAAATATCAATTATGTCATAACAGACTATAGGGAGAACAACATAAAACAGCTTGACATATATAAGACTAAAGACCAGTGTACAACAAGAGTATGTAAAAAATACAGCAATATACTGTGCATTATCTGGTGTGAGGGTACAGGTAGAATTTCCAAAAAATTCTGGAAAAAGAAGGCAGAATGGAGAGAAAAAAGTTGATGATATAATAGAAACAAGTAGTGACCATTTCTGTACAAAGGCAAATACTGTGAAAAATGCTTATGGAAAAAAGAAAAAAAATTGTCACAGTTCCACATGTCAGTTATCCAGTCATATGCTCAAAATGTGCAAAACACGTGTTCAAAAAGTGAATCCCATGTGGCTTTAGTTTCTTGTTTATGATTTGAGCTGATTTTTTAGAAATATTTATTTAATAACATTTTAGCAAAAAGGAGCATATGACTGGATAACTGACTTGAATTTTATACAAAACGAGTAATGTGAGGATTTTTTTTTTTCTTTTTCCATGGACGTTTTTCATATTGTTTGCCGTTGTACAGCATGTGTCACAACTGGCTTGTATCATATTATAAACGTTTTTCTCTCCATTCTGCATGAAAATGTACAATTAAAAATTTCATTGCCCATCATTAGAAACTACATTGGGCGAGTAACATATAAAAAAAATATTTTTAGGTGCCATATTTCTAGTTTGAGATAAGGCCTCAAGAAGAAAAGAAGAAAAAATCTGGCGATATGAAGCAAAAGCTGGAGAAAGACAGGAGGAGATCATTTGGGGATATACTGTAAGCCACAATCAGCCAAGGTGATCCAGCAATGTCACAAAGTATGAAATTCCACAGACAAAATACAAGGACAAAATAAATAAAGTATCTGGAAAAAGTGTGCACCTTGGATCGTCAGTCTAGTGGGAAACACCATCAGATGTACAGCATTTGAAGTTCACATAGAGCAGTTTAAACAAATGGACATGTTAAATAAACACATAAAACCAGACTACAGGGGGAACATCTAGGAATTTTTATAGAGTTTGACATCACAATATAGGAAGACAGGCAATGAGACCATCTATTAGCACAAACAAAAGAACATGTAAATCAGAGAAAATGTGGCTAAAATTTATCAGTGAATTATCCAAAGATATAAGCCAGCAAGTCTAGAAACTGAAAGCACGAGTGGTTGAGCTTCAGGATTAATGAAAAAAAATCTGGAAATACAAGACCATCTTTTCCACAGGAAAACCTCTTGAAATAGACTACATCTTCATTTGATCTACAGGGAAACAGCTTAAACATCTGGAAAATATATGCTTTTTGAGATAAGGCTACAGGTAGAATGATAGAAAACAAAAACAAAGAAGCAGACATTTAAAATATGTCCAGATGAAAAACAGCTTAAACATCTGTAAATATGAAACACCTGAAACCAAACTAAGCCAATCTGGCTGAAAAGATTAGGAAACAAAAAATTTCCAGTTCCTGCCATATGCCAAAAAACGTCTCTGAACAGGCTGGATCTTTAGCCTGCAGAGAGAGCCTTTTAAGACATCTGGAAACATGAAACTATAACATCTGGAAATGCACAGCACCTTAAACAAGCCTACAGAGAAAATGACATGGAAGCATATGCCAAAAAGCCACAGACTTGACCTGCTGGCGCCATAACAAGAAAAACAGCTGGAAATCTGTATGAGACTTTATAAGATCCAGCTGCAGAGTTGGCGTAAAATGTTGTCAGAAATGAAAATGTTGGTAAAACATCTGCCAACACAGACCCAAGATCATATCTAATGGGCAAAACAATCACAAAATCTGGAAATATACTGTATAACCACACAAACAATCAAGGTCATGTTAATGATTTTAGAATGCAAGACCACAAGATGTTTTCTAGTTAGAAAGTTCCCAGGTTTGCTCCTTTGAACAGTCTATAACCAAACATTTTGAGATTTCTGATTTAATTTCATGCTGACTATCTACATTTCTGTCAACCATCTACTATATTCACCCATCCATTTCTTGAACATATTTTTGTACCTAATGGTATCATGAAATAAAGTTTGTGAAAGTAGAAACCAAATTAGCCCACCGCAGCAGTGATATGTGGTGTGGCAAAAGCAAGGATAAGTAACATACCGCACTTTCGATGCTCCGAGCTGTTTCACCAAAAAGTTCAGACTTGGGGTCTGCCATCTCCGGAGTGTAAAACACTTCCTGTCCTTCGATCTCCTCCAGAATCAGAACTCCTTGAAACTCCTTTGTTGCTGTGTGGAACCAAATATCATATTTTTATGTTTTTGAAACAACTGAGAAAAACTGCTACTGCCTACCAGCTGCACCAGGTAAAGAAGGGTGGTAGTGCCAGTGTGAATGTATGCGAGATGATTGACAAGGAGTAGTAAGTGGTAGGGGTGATTCTATATGATAGGGGAGATTGGATAAGATTATACATCAGAAACAAGTGCCAGTTTACCACACACTCCATCCCGTACTAGTCATCAGCTGAAGGCACAATGAACTAAGCAGAGAGAGAGAGGTTAGAGTGAGAGAGAGAGAGACAAGATCAGACCATCAACAGGCAGAACACAGGCAAACAAGCATGCAGTTGGAAGGATAAGCCCCATTCATGTCAACCCTGTAGGGTCCATCTTATTGAGATTATGAAGCCCTTGAATTATCTTAAAAAGAGCAAAGAAATCAAAGGCTCAGACACACCACCAAGATGTGCTTTCAGTGGACACCAAGGACCATTCCCATCACTCCTTGCCCCCTTCATAAGATTCATGTAGCTTGGGGTCTCTAACTGCTCCCTGGCTAGACATGCATGCAATCATGCCAAGGGCCCTAATCACGGCAGCTAATTGGCCGCATCAATCCCGGCCGCCAGCAGTGCCTTTCCACTTGTATGATTATCTTAAAGATTCTGGTAATTGGTATTACATCCACAGTGCTTTTAATTGGAGTGAGTGACTGACACAAGTGTGCTGGGCTTTGAAGTAATCATCTGCATGACAATGGGCTCCCCACGCAAACACTTATTACAGCTGACACCAAAGCTCACTTAGCAATTTTCTCCCTTTTATTTTATTTTGAAAGCAGGTTTTGCTGCTCAGACAGCCGTTATCTGAGATGAAATCAGACATTAGTCTTTCAGGCCGAGCCGACACTGTTAAACGGCATTTCACACAGCTGGAGAATCTCTGGGAATCAAAGGCCCTCGCTGCAAATATTGTTGTTGAAGTGTTTTATTTTTAAACAAAAGAACTGGAAGACTTGTATGAGCTACTGTCACAGAAATATATTTATGTAAATCTCACCAGCAGGTGGACACGCGCACAAACACACACACACACACCCACGCACACACACTCATATTAGGAGACTTGCTAATATATACACAAACTCTCATGTACACATATTTTCACTTGAGACTTGCTGGATACACATATACATACAAACATGCACACACACAGGGGAGAAGAGTCACCAAATACAGTAAGAACCCACAAACTCACATGCACACAGGTACAGAGGAGGTGACTTACCATTTATTCAGACCCATACAAAAGCAAACGGTATATGTGGAGACTTAATATATTTACAGACCTCTACACACATAATATATATTCGGAGATGCAGGATGAGTTTATACATATGCACTCTCACACTTACACAGTAAGAGAATAACTGTATACAAACAGACATACAGTACACAGGAGACTCACACTGTAAACCAACACACAGAGAGATGTGCTGCATTATCAGATATACACACAGACACACAGGAGACTTATTGTATAGAGATTTCTGGTATAGGTATGCAGACACCCACATTTCCACACACTTATCGGCAGCGACACTACACCCACAAAGGCACTGAGGTTTACTGACTATCCAGACACTTACTCTCAGGGACACAGTCATGCAAATATAAACACACTCAGCTTGAGACCTATTGTGTACAAATATATGATCCTTACACATACAAACAGGTGGCCCAAATTATAAAATTCTCAACTTCTGAACAGTATTTAAAAGACAGGGAAACAGTACACATGCACTCATATGAACTGTATATGAAGTACAGATTAAGCTGGGCAAACTGTCTTTGTTTTATATAATACTCTTCTTGAATCACCATTGCAAAGCACTATGTAATTGACAGTGAAGAAAAAACATGTAATCTGCTCTCTTTCTGTAACTTAACTTCCTTCCAGACATCCATGAGCATCGCAGAGTAGGTCAGCATCCAGGCGACCACCACAATACCTAAACTTTAAAGCTGCGTGGACTTTTATAGCATCAAAGCAAAGAAAAACTGAGTCATCTGAAGGACAGGAGCAGGACCCTTACAGCTCTGAACAGCTTTGCATAAATCAAGGACTCCAGCCGTCACTGTCAATGTATTTTGGGGTCAGTGCTCCACGGGTAAGGTATGCCTCCACTTTTGTTGTTCCTTAAGGCGCAGTCCAGCAGTGAGTTTACTAACACTCACACTAGTGTTGGACCGATAATAAAATGTTGACTTCAGTATCATACCAACTTTTGATCCTCATCACTGAAACCGAAACAGTTCTAAGGCAAACAACGGATAACTCCAAAACTCCCGTCTTACTTCAGCCTCCCTGTTATGCTGCACTATTGCTCGCCTCCCTGTTGTGCCTCCTTCTTGACAGCAGTGAAGTCCTGATTACATTGAGGTAATAGAGGGCAGTTCTTCATGAAGTCAACATTGTGTCAAAACAAGAGGGTTTCTATGTTAGTTCTGGTGAAGCTACGACTGTATAAAAGAAACAGGGGGATGATGGTAGGGTTTGGTCCAGCGTGAAGTTCTGATTGCATTGAAGCATGTGGTTTTATTTATAAAATCTACGAATCAGATGTTTTTCCTCAACTGTAATAGCGAGTGTTGTGGGATTGACTGGCAAGCTGATGTTTACTTTCGATACCAAAAACCCCGAAATACTGGTTCTGTACCATTTTAAAATTTGGGTTTTTCAGTACTTTTTCAGTACCAGTAGAGCACACAACCCTAACTCACACACAACATACTTACAAGCCTTAGTGAACACAACACTCAGTCCCCACTGAAACAGAGTCTTGTAATTCACTTTCTTGCTTTGTTCCAAAAATGGGCATTAAGTCTACTTAGGCACCAAGCAAGGTTGAAGGTTTTTTAGAGTATCCAGGCATCCCTACTGTAAATAAATCTTTAAATCTGTTGCTTCAGGGAAGAGTAATTACAGTTAAGAAAAAATTTTGGAATTTTGTGGCAGGCGTGAGTTTTCTACATTGTGTTAATGAGAGTAAGGATGACATAAAAAGATGCAGTGATAGAAAAAAAGTAGCATAAGCCTCCAATTAGGGTACCATTTTCCCCCATGTCATAGACAACCAAGAAATCTGGCCCAGAGAGAGAGCGGAACTAGGAGGGCATGCTGGGGAAGGATAAAAGGCATGCAGGGATCAACTAAAAGGTAGAAAAGGAGTGTAAACGGGAAACCATGAAGCCCAGGGGTCAGGTGACTACACCAGTAATCAAATCAACTGCTTCAAGTTTGATATGCAGACTGTAACAGAAGGCAACAATGGTGGTCTGGGGTGGTCAGGTACTTGAGCACACGGAGTGCTGCAGTGGACTTAACATTTTTCCATATCCATTTGCTAATAGAAATATTTCTTTCATTCCTTATTATTATAAATGGTTTGTTAACAAATTTGATAAAACACAATTGCGCATTCATTGTGTCACTAGCTACAAAATATCAGCAGTCCTTGGTAATGCTCGGCACCTGTATGAAGGAAAATCTGCATATCAGGGGGACACAGGCAGGAGTATCACTTACGTGGACAGTTGCTCCCTTCTGCATCGCTGGCAGCCGTCTTGCCATCTGGACAGCATCCAAAGACAGTGTTGTCACAGGAGGACCTCTCTGCCAGAGTGATGGGTGCTGATGTGCTTACAGCTTTTGTTGGCTCTAAAGAAAAATGTAAAATTTTTAGATGGGGTGGGTTGTAATTATTATCTGGCAATCAGGACAACTAAGCACTGAGGTCACAGTCACCAACCACATATCAAGGGGCTCTTTGTGGTCAGCCTCTTTTGGGTCTTTCTTCAATATTTCCAGGTTCACTGGAATGGTCTTGTCGCCAGACAGATGCTGCTGACCTCTGACTTCCAACTAACTACTCTTTGATACTGAGGTGCACCTCAGACAAAATTTTCCCATCATGCACTTTGAAAGCAGAACATTCAGCATGACAAGAACAGCTCCTATATTTTCCCAGGACAGTTTCTCTTGTGTGCATATTAGTTTTAAAGTCATTATCTTCCACTTGACATTTCTGAAAATGTCTTAGGCTCTTGGATAAAATAATCCGTGTTTTTACTCCAGCTGAGCCGGTTTTGGAAAATGCAAAAGTTAACTGGGCCGAAATAAGGTTGCTGATGTCAGGTGGAAGACGAAAACAAAACATAATGTCCTGTTATGATAGCAGGAAGTTCCACATCAGAAACTAGGACAGAAGTCAACAGTGGCAATCAGCACAACAGCATCAGAACAAATCCCCATCCCAAAGATCGGAAGAGATTTACCCATTGGCTCGAATCCGCTAGCCTCCCCGCTAGCTTCCAGGTCATCTACCCCACTGGATTCTCCACTGCCCGATTCCTCAAAGGGTAAGCTTGGAGATGGGGTGGTGGGGGATGTGCTGCCAGGGGTCGGAGTGTTCAGGTGAGCAGGGGGTGGAGTGGTAGCTTGATGGGGGCGGGCAGGTGCAGGAGCCTCCACTTCAGACAGAGGGGATTCAGTCGCTGGTTCATCTTCATAGTTGTCACTGCTGAGCGACGGGGTGGTGGTGGCAGCACGGGTGGGTGGATGAGTGGGCAGAGGACCGGTGGTCTGCGCAGCATGAGGGATGGTTTCTAGGGGAAGCAGGAATGAATGATGGATAAAACGTCTAATTTAAACAAAATTAAAACAATGGCAAAGCTATAAATTACGGGATAAGCAGGAAAATATGCAAATTTGCCAAACTCTTTAGTAATGATGGCCATGTTTGTGCTCTCTATAATAAGACACTATATGCCTTTGTGTATACCTGTTTGCTCTTGAAAGCTTTAGATAAGTATGGACTATGAAAGATGAATATACAAAATGTTGCACTTCTTTTATTCATTCTGTATTTGCAATTATTGCATATTGTGCTGTGCTCACAACTTGAAATGTGTTTAGTAAGAACAATTGAAAGCAATTATAATTTGTGGTAGCACTTACTAGAAAAGTAGCCATATAAAGCAGAATAGAATATTATTTAGTCCACATATGACGGTGCTTGAAAGTCCTGTACCAGGTGTTATAATTCTGTCAAGTGAACATGAACATTATTGAAAGAACTGTGATAAGGTGCCATATAAAACAGAGCAGATGATTTTATTGGAAGGGCAGCACGGTGGTGCAGTGGTAAGTTGTACTTCCTCACAGATCCATTATTCATGTACTCATTGTGTCCAGGTATTCCAGTTTTCCACCCACATCTCTAAAGACATGTATGTTAGTTTAATTGTTGACCCCAGTGAGCGTGGCCTGCAATGGAATGGGGTCCCGTCCGAGAGTGTTTCCCAAAAATTACCCAGTATTGCCAGAATATGGTCTGGCAAGCCAAGACGTCTAAGTACGAATTAATTCTAAATAAAAAAGTGGTGCAATATAAATTCAAGATATATTCATTATTACTGTGCAATATATTGAAATAGTACTAACTATAAAAGAGTCATATAAAATCTGGAGAAAGTATTAATTTTTTAGGTGAGAAGGTGGTACTTTGGTACTGCAGCCTGACAGACCCTAAGACCTGGGTTCAGTTTCAGCCCAGGTCAGTGTACAGAGTCTGCATATTCTCCCCACAGCCATATTTTGTTTTGTTTTTTTTTACGTTGCCCACTTACCTCTTGCATCTTAAAACATGAACGTTATATTAACTGGTCTGAACAAAAGAGTGCAGCATTGAGTCCTCTGATCTACACTAGTTGGCACTAGATCTTGTTTTGCATCAGGGTCTGCTGGGATGGGCTCTATTCCCCCTTACTTTCTAATGGAAAATCATGTTTCAGAAAATTCATAGCTGAATGGATTTATGTCAGTACTGATTGTAAAACTACCACATGAAATGAAAAGAAACAATTTCCTTGTTTTGACAAAACAATGACTAGGAAAGATGGCATATAAAAATAAAAGAGATTACTCTTTTTAAATGTTAGACTATCTTTGAAGGCTTTGTTAAATAATGTGTGATTGTATTGTAAATAAACCAATAAAAAGTCTGAATAAGTGTAAGCCGCTCTAATTCAGGCTGTTAATAACAAGTGTAGATTTACTTCATGAGGGTGAAGTACATAATAAACATGAAACGTTGCATAAAATATTTCCAACCATCCATCCATTATCCAACCCGCTATATCCTAACTACTGGGTCACGGGGGTCTACTGGAGCCAATCCCAGCCAACACAGGGCGCAAGGCAGGAAACAAACCCCGGGCAGGGTGCCAGCCCACCACAGCATAAAATATTTGAAATATTAAAATGTGTGCTTCGATTTAAATGTTTAAAGTCTACATATTCTTTATTGTAATAGAAACAAATCAAAATAATGCCATATTCCTAATCACTGAGCTTGACATATTTAAAAATGATACTTCATTTGGTTATGTTTAAAATTGGTCATTTGTAACCTTCTGGAAGTGGCTCATAGAGGGTAACACCACTGGTAAAATAATCAGATATTAAAAATATCATATTGGTAATCAGCAACCTCAAAATATTATAAATCGATAATTCACATGCCTATATTAATGATCCCAATTTTTTTTTTAATTTTGTCAAAAGGAGTAATTTTGACCCCTTTGAATTCCATTAGTGGGTGAACCCCTGGGGATAGATGCCGTGCCATGCAAAACTTCAAGGCCTTCTGACCATTTCTGCTGAAGATACCTATTGGTTTACTCTTCATCATAAGGATGTAATTTCTTGCATAAAATATGGTCCAAAAATGGCCTAAAAATAAGGACCTGCTGGGTCTACAGAGCCAACATTATGAGGGTATCCCAAAAAGCTCAACACTTTGAATAGCTAGACATTAAGGTGAATCAAACATTATATATGGGAATTTTCTTGTATCAAAAGGTGCTGGACACAAAAAACTGAAGGGATTTTAAAAAGTGTTAAGTAATTCCTATGAACTCAAAAATGCAAACAAAAAGTGTAAATGCAATCCGTTAAGATGATCATCAGTTTCTTCTAAACTGTGCATGTGGTACTGCAGCCATTTCACAGGTGCAAGCACAGAAAAAAATCCAAAGGAATATCCCATTTTAAACTATGTTGCAATTGTCAAGTCGCTGCTGAGGGGACTTTTGATTCTTTCAGCCCTCCCGATAATTCTGGAAAACTGGCACTGACAGGTAGGAGGATTAGATTCTCTACTTGAGAAAACATCAACAGAGCCAGAGAAGCACATTCAACCCTGTGGATGCTGGCCTAGCAATTCTATACTTTTATTCTTTTGTCTTCTGGTAGAAGGATCAGTCAGCCATGACTACAGTAGTACAGCAGTGCATCTAAGGATTTAGTAAGGCCATGTTGGGAGAACACAGGGGATATGCCACTTTGTGCCTGCTGTTTATAGGTGCTTGAACTCGCATCACTCTGAAGTTCATATCCAGTTACATTCAACATGATCCTTTTCTTATAAAGGATTGCATTTTGACAGTCTTTTTTGCTTTCTCAGTTATGTGATTAAAACAAAAAAATGTTTTTATACCACCTTTCAACATCACCAGGCAGTTTACAGTTACAAAGATATAATATAATCACGTTCATGTATTTTTTTTTTACCGTTGAAGCATAAGTTGATTAATTGTCTTGCTCAGAATTGTACAGTCAGTCAGAAACAAGGACTGAAATGGCACCCTAGCCTATCATATGAGAAGGTGGCAGACCCTATAGAAAAATAAATGTAAGTTAACTAATAGTCCCAAACAGGAAATGATGTCTGAAAATGAAGTGGTATTCATGAAATAGCCACTGACTGTACTAAACTATAGAAGAAATATTAGTTAAATAAAACAGCATGTACTGCAGCATTCCCACCCAGCACTGAGAACATACACTAATGCACTGTATTAATTCCCATATATTGTAGTTAACTGCGGTCCTTCTTAATTGTTGTCTGTAATGAATTATCAAAACTGCTAAATATCCTGTGAACTAATTGATGTAAATACGTCTTGGAGCCATGACGCCTAGGGTCTTCGAGTGTGACCAATGATGATGAAATGTGTAAAAAATTAATAAAAATGTGTCTTTCATTATACCCTCACTGAAGGTTAAAACAGAAGAATACTGGAATAGTATAGGGCATTCTTACCAACATAGCTTATCCACTATTCAAGTTTTGTGTCTAAAATATCACGTTCACATTTAAAAGTCTCTTAGATGGATTAAACTATTTAATTTTAAACAACTATATGTAATTTGTTACTTCATTCAGTATTTAAGTAAAATTAACAATTTGAATGTGAATTGCAAACTATAGGCCAGGTTATTTCCCAAAAGTAATTACTTATATGAATAAGATATTATGCAATAGCAACGCAAAGGTTTTCAAGAATACTCAGTGATGTAAAGAAAAGCCCCATTTAACACTGTCATACAGCCATGGCCACTTTCTGTTGATGAGGCTAAACTTTCAAAAGTGTGGTTCGCAAATGTGTTTAAATTTGAGTGTAAAAAAAGTTAGCCAGTCTCTGAATCTGAGGGTTTTCATCCATCTCAAGAAACAGAATAAGCATGAATTAAAGGGTTGTGAGAGATGTGTCTAAAGAAAGGCCAACACATTCACCTGTCTGGTAATAGAAACTATTTGGGAAGATTTTGTACTGGTGATGGAAAACAACAGATGGCACATGACACAGAGGAAATCACCCTAACAGTATTACCCCTAGCAATCTCTGGTATCTGAAGCATCATGAGAGGATGGAAGGAATGAAAGGTTGAAGGAAGGTCCTGGAGCGGTAGCCAGCTGGAACAGGGAGGAGGGGAAAGCTGAGGCTGCAGCATTGTGACAAGATGAAAAGAAACCTGAGAGGGCTGAGAGTGAAAAGGTGGAAAGTGGTGGACACAGAGAGAGAAGGTTTAAGCCCTTTTAGAGTTCTATGTGGGATATACAGTAATGTCAAGTTTAAAGGAAAAAAGTGAAGATCACCTAAGTCATAACTTCAGAATACTGTAAAAATGCAGTAACAAAGGAGACATGGCCTTGATTCTATTTACTTGTTCGTGAAACCTTTTTGGGAAAAAACTGACCTCATGTATTAATAGTGAGGAAATGATGAGGTGTTATTGGCAGCGAGGTGGAAAGGAGAACAGCATGGAATACTCACCTCTTCATCACATGGCCACTACTCATAGTAATTTCAAAGACACATCCAAGAAACCGCTTGTCCCATCTGTCCCTTCTGAAACTGACCATGTACCTGACCCACTTATTAGTGAACAAAAGATAAAGAAGGCTATTCTTGTCACCTTATAAATAGTGGATTTATTGCATCTGGTTCTAGAGATCAAATTCCTGCTTCAGGTAGGCCTCATGCAGCACTGTCTCCAGAGAGCTCATCTGCATCAAGGTGCATTATGATCTCCAGCAGCTACACCCATTGCTCGCACTGCAGAGCAAAAGCTGTAAGAAGCCAAGTACTATTGTATATTCCACACTACATTATTTTCACTGTTATTTTTCAGGATGAGTAGGTGTTTCCCCAGGGATATTTTTCAGGTGTTGGAGCACTTGAAGTTTTCATGCTTTCCTGTGTTATAGGATTTTGAGAAAAGGAATCCATTATTCAACCCGCTACATCCTAACACAGGGTCACGGGGGTCTGCTGGAGCCAATCCCAGCCAACACAGGGCGCAAGGCAGAAACAAATCCGGGCAGGGCGCCAGCCCACCACAGACCCACCAGCATGTTGACCTTATTTTACACAAATTTCAGAGGTCAGCATGTACGAAAGGCACCACTCTCGAACATTATTACCCATTGACTGCTGTTATCTCACCTTGGCACTGTCCTAGATGTTTAATGGTGATATCCATGCCCTGGCGGCAGGCGATGGCCTTTAGTTGGCACTGGTCTGCATAGGTAACACCGTCTGAACCACACACCTGAAATTGAAAACACAGACTAGTCAAAAATGAGATGTTTGGCCATCCTAATTCTCATCCCCTTTTCTCCTGCTTTGAACTAAGAGGAACACATCACTTAGTGGCTGACACCAAAAAACTTTCTTAAGTAACAAAAGGGTGGCAGCATAGGCCTTCTACTTGAACCCACAATAACCTATAGAATCTATTCATCCAAGGAACTGATTCTTCAAGTAAACAGCAGCCATCTGTGGATAACTCATCAAAAGTGAGTTGGATGGGCCTATTAAATTTCATTTCTACATTAGGATGTGCATTTCCCCAAGTGGAGAAAAACAGCTTTATATACAATGATCCCTCGCTATATCACGCTTCGTCTTTCGCGGCTTCACTCCATCGCGGATTTTAAATGTAAGCATATGTGAATATATATCGCGGATTTTTCACTGCTTCGCGGATGTCTGCGGTCTACAGTACGTGTGCTTCCTCAGTTGATTTGCCCATTTGAATTCAAACAAGGGACACATTTGAATTCAAATAAGAGACGCTATTGGCGGATGGCTGAGAAGCTACCCAATCAGAGCCTTCGGTTAAGTTCCTGTGTGCTGATGATTGGCTCAGCGACGGAGTGCTGCATTAACCAGGAAGTCTAATCTCACTCATTCAGCGTTAACGCACGTTACTGCTACTGCTGCAGGAACCATGTCCAAGCACCAACAGAAGATGCAAATGATTGCAGAAAAGGTAAAAGTTTTGGATATGTTGAAGGAAGGAAACAGCTACACCGCTGCAGGACACCATTACAGCATCAATGAGTCCACGATTCTTTTTATTTAAAAAGGAGGAAAAGCATATAAGATCTACGGCCGCAGTGTCCTTTAACCAGGGTGCAAAACGAGATGCAAGTGGACGTGATAAGGCAGTAGTCTGGGTGGAATCTGCTTTAGGGATTTGGATTGAAGAGTGATGAAAGAAGTACAACGGCGGTGCTAAACAGTCGCCTGAAGAGGCTCCTTTAGAAGAGCTGTAACGCTATCCTTTGTAGTGCAGTAAAATTAAACTCATCGTTATCGGACAAGTCGTCGTGTCATTGTTGGTGAGTAACCATAATTAATTATTTATGTACAGTACTTATTACATGTACATAGTTTAGTGTCACTGTATACAATTTTTCTTGCATTGTACGTATTTATTGCTGGTGGCCTGTCTGCCGTAATGGCTGTAACATATGTGATATCGGAGACGCTCGATATCTTTAAAATAATATTTAGGTTTTACTGTATGTAAACTGTGTTTACATACATAATTTCAACGAATCTTACTTAATATCTAAGAGAATACAAAGGGTTTATGCTGTATAATTGTGCGTGAAATGTTTATAATAGTGTGGGAGAGTTTATAAGGGCTTAAAATATATAAAAATAACCATATAAACATATGGTTTCTACTTCGCGGATTTTCTTATTTCGCGGGTGGCTCTGGAACGCAACCCCTGCGATGGAGGAGGGATTATTGTATAGCAAGAAAATCATTTTTTAAGTAGCCCATTACACACATTCACCCATAACAAAGACTAGCCAGATTACCTTTGTTCTGTTCTTATCAGTGCATTCAATTGATGGGCATTTGCACTGTGCAGTGCCATTAGTTTCTTGGCACATAGCACCAAACTGACATTTCAGCATGGCACAAGATTTTGGTGGAGCAGGACCTGGGGAAGCAAATGTAAAATAATAGGTTAATACTGTGTCATGTACCTAAATATGCTGGAGAAGAAAAAGCTAGAAGCCCTTCCTGTAAAATACTAAACTAAAAAAAAGACTTCCATTGGGATGCAATAAAGATATTTAATCCAATCACCTTTGTCACAGCCATTTGCTCCCATCTTGCTGCCATCTGCACAAAGGTTGCACTTCATTCCTGTTACTCCTGACTTACAGGAGCAGAGGCCGGTCATCTGTTCACAGTCATCCCGCACAGATCCAACAGGGTCACAACTGCAAGCTACATATCATTAAGAACAGAAATGGTATGATTAGCACCACCCCAACAAAAGAAACATGAATATAAGACTTGCTTCTAACTGGTGTTCTAAACAAGGGATTTGATTGCCTTCTGCCCAAATATGTCCTATCAACACAAAACAATAATAAAAAAAAAAATGACACCAAGCAACTGGTCGATGCAGCACCCTACAAACCAACAGCTGCACAGGGGCAGCTTTCAGCGTCTTGAACTTATTTGCTGAAGGGGATAACTCTAAGGTAAAAGAGACACCTGCTGATGTTCTAAAAGTTGGATAGTTTTGTGATATGAACTGAATGGAAAAAGCTCCATCTGCTGGTTCAATTCAGGTTCATGCCATGTGTTCTTGATCTGAATAAGATTCAGAAATATGACTATGTCAGGTTACTGTAGAGCAATATGTTGCCAGGTGGGGAATGCTACCAAACTGTGGTTCTCTGAATGCTGGGTTTAAGAGTACTGAACAGCTAACTCACTATTGGCTTTGGAAAACCCACGCAAAATGGTGACTATATTAAGCATTGGCACATTTAGGACATGAGAGGGCTATATGTAGGAAAGAATCATGGTTTCACCAAATTGTGATAGAAAGAACAGGAAACACGAAAAGCAGAACTGAGCTGTTTCTCATTGTGCCCATTAAGCTATACTACACTGCTCATCATACTCACGTGTGCAGCCACTCTCGTTTTCTGTGACGATCCCTCGGAAATTCCAGAAGCTGGGCTCACAGCGGTCACACTTTAGGCCTCCAACTCCTGGCTTGCAGGAACACTGACCAGTTGTTGGGTCACATGTTCCACCATATGAGCCATACTTGTTACACAAGCAGGTGCCTGAAAGACAAGTGACACAATTAATATAATCTTGTCTGTATGGAAAAACGGCTCTGTACAACAGTTGTTAATTGCAATTAATGAAATCACGACTGTGTTTCTCATGAAATTGTGGTTTGGCCTCATTAAATCTTGTCTGGATGATTTTTGAAATATTTGAGGTTCTTTGCATTCTTATGGCCAAATTGTTGAGAAGGGTCCAGATGTAGGACTCAGTATCTACATATTTAACCCATGTGTTTCATATGGAAGCTACAGATTTGAGGAGGTATTTGTTTATGTTAAAAGATTTGGATTTAGTAGATATAAATGGGAGGACAGCAGAAAATAATTGAGAGATGCACATTTAATTTAAAACCGTATGAATTTCATGGGTTTAGTGCACAAAAAATGTTAACAGTAAATGGGAAGAGGTTCTGCACGCAGAGGGCTGCTCACCTCTGACACACAATACTGGGGCATGACAGAGTGGTGATACTACCCACTTTTAAGTAAAGATTGTAACTTCTCTTTGTTGGGAGGGCATGTGTTCCATTCAGTATAAATACACTCTATTCCCCTCCTGTTTTCCAGTGGGGTTCTAATAACCTGGACAGTATCAAGCCAGACTGACTGGGTCAACTGATGTCCTCCTAGATTACAGATCTATGTATCTGTCAGCTGCATTTATAATTCCTCTTTCAACTATAGATCCCATCATTTCAGTGTCCTTTATTAAATAATGATGGGATAGAGCCAAGAATGCCAGTATATTTCACAATCTGACTTAAGTGTGGGAGAGCAAAGGCAAACTGCTGCTCTTTATTTCTGATGTCCCTATCTTAGGTTTGAATCCAGGACCCATATTCCAGCAGATGACCTCTTCTATACGGTAAATGCCATGCAAGGTATACTTACTTTTGCACAGTCTTTCTGGGTTGGAATGGTTAATATAAGCAAAAAGGCGAGAAATATAGTGGTGGAGGAAGCGGCTGGTAGTTAATCAACATGAGTGGAATGGGCTGCAGGTCAAACATGGAGAGTGCCACTGTTGTCAGGTGTGATTGTTAAGCCCTTCACTTGCCTGACCCTGTTGCTTTTTAGTTGAAACATTAAAACTAGGAATGCTTGTCCTCTCCTCCACCTTTCTTTCTCGTGCTGGCATGACTTCATAATTGCTGCTCGCTCCTTCCTGATGCCTCTCAGCACCTCAGTGAGAACAGCATTTAGGAATGATGGCACTCAGGTCTGTGGGTTGGGAGGGGGATGATTGTGGGCTTTGGCAGTTTTTTTCTTTAACTGAATAATTGTGAAAATGACCCAGAAGCAGGTGTCTGTTTTGGCAGCTCTTCCTTTTCAAGCAGGTCAAGTATTAATAAATGATAATGAAGGAAAAATAAGAAAACAGAAAGTCCAAGGAACTATAAGGAGAGGATGGAGATTGATACACTGGTCATTCAGTTGTCCTTTCGACCCCCAGTACTGATCACTGGATAAGATCATGTAACAACTGCTCACTGGTTGTCAGGTAAATTTCTTAATTCACTGACCATGCAATTTCATCTCATGGCCTTGTGATACCATGACAAAGGTCACAGCTGTTCACATTCTGGCTACCAACACCAGTGTCTCCCACACTCTCAGAGTCTGCTAACGAGGATCTGAAAAGAGTCTAAATTGATAGAAGATCCTTAGCATTAAGTGAGACATTAAACAAGAACATCTAGAATCTAAGCACAGTGACACTGGCCATCAGTAATGCATTCCCGACTTCAAACACGCAGTTGGAAAATCTGTTAAATCAATGCTAATCCATTTTATATTAATTTCATATAAGAAGCTTAAATGTACTTATTATTTTTCCACTTAGAAACATGAAGAGGAAAAGATTTAATTGAAGCCTACCACGTCAACTGTGTCAGAGCTGGTCCGTGCAATGCTAGCGGCACTGATGAGCATGTAAAGTGAAAGAAAGAAGGGAGGGAGGGATGGAGAGATCTTCAAAGGCTTAAATGGAGATCCCCTGAGGGAGGCAGGGGTAGTTCCTTCTGCTGCTTCTTATGGTTGTTTTTCAATAAAGTGTGATTATTAGTGGGAAGGGACTGTAGTATTATTTGTCTGGAATTCATTTCTCTGTTAATTGGGGGGTGGTCTTCATTATTTGTTATATGAAAATTACTTGTAGGAGAGTCCTCCACTTTTATTTGTCCAGAGGGGTTTGTCATCATCATTACTTGGGTACATTATCATTATTTGTTCAGAATTTTTTTCATTATTAGTTTAAAGATTTAGGGTCCTTTATAACATTTAGTTAATGGAAATCCTTCATGGTTATTGGTCTGGGAGACAAGGTCTCTTTCATGATTATATTCCCTGCTTGGCAGGAGGTTCGTCATGCTCCTTTTTTTTAATTTTGTTGGCAGATGCTCCATTCATTTTTTTTTCCAGATGATGTCAATCATTAGGATTGGTCTGTTATAGTGGGAGCACTCCATACTTACTTGCTGGGGTTAGAAGTACCATCTTGATTATTTGTTGGGGATATGTGTTGTATTATTCTCTGAGAGAGGATACAACTGATTATTTTTTGAAAGGGGTTCCTTAATGACTGCTTGGTGATCCTAGATTTATTACTTGCTTGGCAGGTGCTTCACGGTTGTTTCATTTCCATTGAAGATGTCCTTCATGATTGCTGGTCTAGTAGGAGATGGGCCCTACATCACCATTCAGTCTGAGAAACTTTCATGATAAATTTTGCTGTGAGTCCATTATGTTTATTTGTTTGGTTGTGTTTCCTCCTGCTGCTTCATCTGTGAAGAGGCCCCTTGTGTTTGTTTATTAAAGGAGGGTGCCTGTGATTGTATTTTGGGGGCCCTTGTTAATTAAATGTGGAGTGATTCTACATTACATTACCAGTTTATCTAGGGGCTGTCTTTTTGTTTTTCGTTTTTGATCTTACTCTAAGTTGAGTATGAAAATTTAAAGTGCTGTTCTGTGCTTTACGAGAACACATTATTTCTATTCTCTTACAGCGCCATCCCATTTTAGATCATTTACCTCTGTGAAGTTGGAGTAAATCTGTTTTAATCTCCCTTCACCAGGACCCTTAGGCTGTATGTGGGAAATGTGACAGTAAAGTGTAACCGAAAAAGTGTTTTCTTTCATCCTAAAATAGTATTTCTCAAAGACAAGAAGTGAGATGGATTTGCCAGTGAATAATATTGCATGTAGTGAGTTCCTCTGTACTTACTGGGGCAGCCTGCCAGTCCTACTCCAAGAGCTGCCGTCACATTGTCTGAACAACATCCATAGACTGTCTGACTGCAATGCTGAGTCATGGCTGTTGGCGTTGATGTAACAGGTGCAGCTGAAAACAAAAAAAAAAATTATAATAAGGTGTCTTGTTTAATGGGTTCATCTTTTAGTTATATTTTAAATAATAAACCAAGGTGGCATCACTCAGTAACCCTTCAGTATTGCTCTAAAAAGTGCTTAGTACTTATTAAGCATGTGCAAAAAGTAATTTAACTATTTTCTGTAATAGCATTATTAACAATAAGAAACTAACAATATGACTAGCAGCATTAAATTAACACCACAAAAAATTTATGTTAGACACTTTTCTTCCTTTTAGTAGTGCTGGGAACTAAAATATTCATGAATGTTATGTGCTACAGTTTCTTAGTGAAGAGCAGTGGGACTTGATACAGAAAGTAGCAGTAATGATTACAGAAGCAAGAAAAATAAATTCTTGTCAACTGGAAAGGCTTGTTTAAATTTACTTATTTCAATCAACTTAAATAATTTAGTAGAATTACATATATGACACTAATTCAGTAACAGACCACAAATAACTGTCTATAATCCTTATAACTGACGGATTAAAGTTACCAATGACTCATAAATGTTTTCTGTCATATTCAAAATACTGCTGCTCTAGGCTCCAATTCTTTTCAACTTTGTGTTATTCTGTTTATTCCTACGGGTCCAGAAAATGAATGGATAAAAAAATTAATGATAATAATAGGTGGTATGGTGGCACAGTGGTTAAACAATATAATGGAACTAATGCTGTCAATTCAAAATGAATACACATAAACATGAGTTTCATGAGTTACCCTAAAATGAACCTTTTAAACCAGCTTTCCTCCATTGCACAAACACTGGGGGCTCAAAAATAATTCCAGCAGTATCTGGCACAAGGCATGAACCCACCATGGAAAGAACAACAGTCCATCACAAGACATACTGTATGTCTATGCCAGATGAATTTTGAGCTGCCAGGTCCTTAATTTGAAATATGGGAGGCCTTAAGTAAACACAAAGAGAACATGCAACCTTCACAGACGGTTAATAAACTGACAATTGAACCCATATTCATGGATATGTGAAGTAGCCCTGATAACCACTCTACCACACGATTATCCATTCATTTATCTAACATTCTTCTGAGTAGAATATTTGATTACAAGTTTGTGTAGTGCCTACTCTGATTACAGGAGATAAAAGCAAAAACCAATACTTGGTGTGACACCATTCTGACACAGGGCACACACACACTATTACAGAGCTAATTTAGAATTAGCATTTGATTAACTGGGCATCACAATGAAAATATTATTTAACGAAGAATTCAGAATTAGTGAGAAATACAGAAGTCAGGAAAATCCCATACATGCAAGAAATTTCCACAGTATGATGGAAATCTTGTCTTTTTACTTTAACTTAAAATTACTTTCATTTTCTGAAAACACTTGTTCCAGTAGCCCCAATTTTGGCAGCACTGGACAAAAAACAAGAACCAACCCTGGACAGGCCGAGAGTGCATTACACTAAAGGTCACACTAAAGTTAACTGGCATGATAGACAAGTTGTTATATTGTAGTGTCAAATCTCCATACCTCATGGATGTGGGGATGTTACTATACATGTCACACAGAGATGGGGAGTGCAGTTTTTAGTGGGACAGGGGCGACTTGGATCAGTAGTGTACAGTAAATGAGGCAAGAGCTTGAGGAGCAGTTAATGGGGGAATTGGCTAATTAAGTATGTATGTGCGATCAAAGTGCCAGAAAAGCCATCCTTCATTGATACCTCCAGGTGTCTTTAGTGCAGTGCTTACACTACCATATAAAATATCCAAGTCCAGGGAGAGCAGGTAGGGAAAAAGAAAAGGAAGAGAAAGGAAGGAATATGTCTGTAAGCCAATGGGAGAACCTGAATGAGAACGGGCCAGTTGAGTGGAAGTGTCTCGGGGAAGCAAGCGAGGAGTACTGCTCTGAGGAGATGGATCAAGTCTTGTTGATGACTGAAATGAGCAGGGAGAGTCTGAGGATGCTGACAGAGATAGAAATCTGTAGAGTGGGCTCTGAGAAGCTTTCAGAGGATGCCAGTGGAGGTTCTTAGGAGCCGGGTACCGAACAGGCTGGTACCCTTTACTTCCTCAGACTGCTGATCAATTATTGAAATGGAGTGTAGGGATGGGATGTTCACTGGAGAAGAAGGAACAATGGCTGGGGGTGATTTTAAATGTTTTATTGGTTTAATCTCAAAGTCACTGATTTTTAGGATCTATTAACTGGAAATGCACAACAACACTTTTAATTTTACCCTTTTATGATAATAAGCATGCACTTTTGTACTTCTTTACAGCACAAAACTGTTGTGTTCACAATTGCTACCAGTCCATCCTAGGTTTATGAACTACAGGATGTCCCAAAAAAGAAGAATGCCATGGACTGCTGGCACTGGACATCATAGGAGACCTCAAATAAAAACCCATGTCTACAAGACTCTACATGAGACAGCAGAAGAATTAAGTTTGAAAGGGAATTAGGAGATGAATTGTAACTCAAGAAACAAGCAGACAGTCTCACCTGGGAAGACAAAAAATAAATAACTAATGCTCAATACGTGTAACAAAAATCATAGTTAATAAACACACATAAACAAAAGCAAAACATTAACCGTAATCCGTAGACAAAAGGTAGAGTCAGAATTCATTAACTAGAAATATTTCAAAGGAACAATATTCTTTTTGTTTGAGTAGAACCAAACCAAGGGAAGCTAGGAAGTGCACAATGCAACTTTTATGTCTTTGACCCAAATTTGTTAAGTGCCTCACACTTCCTGTTGACCTTGCCTAGCAACAGCATAGCAATCACATACAAAACTAAAAAAAATGACAGCTCACATAAAGAAATCAAAAACTGGTGTTGTGTGAATATCACAAAAATAAATGTGACTTCAAGACATACTGACATCCCAAACTCTAGAATAAGGCCTAAAAATGTTTTAACATCAAGGAGAATTTATTAAAAATCAGCAAAATGAAGCCAGATCATGCCATCTGGAGATGTAATTCAATAGAGCTAACCAGAATGCCATTGTGCCACACCAATACAATTTATACAGTAAATATTTATTTTTAGAAACATCGAGGGCTTTCAGTCAACACATTATTCAGCTGAAGTGTGTCAGGAAACACCAGGGGGGCTCCTTTATGCCAACAGCTTCTATCTATTACATCTACTCTGTTACATTATCTATCTATCTATCTATCTATCTATCTATCTATCTATCTATCTATCTATCTATCTATCTATCTATCTATCTATCTATCTATCTATCTATCTGTATGTCTAATTCAACAACAGATGTTTAGCTTCCTAAAAACTATAGTGTGGGCCAATATTTTTTAATATTTTCTAAATATATTTCTTAAAATATTGTTATTCAAATCCCTCACATTCTAATATTTTTAGGGATGCCGGTTTTAAGTTATTTTCCATAAAGTCTCTTATAATTATATTTTCTTCTTTTATGCTAATGTAGTAATGGATTTTTTATGACCTGATGCACCACCTTGAAAACAAGGTTATTTTAGTTAAATTAGCTTTATGTCTGTACTAATTTCACCTTTTCTTTCATTTTAAGTCTAGTTTCAGTTTAAGTTTATGATCTTTTTATCTGTTCTATTTTAATTTTTGTTATTGGTAACTTAACCTCAATTAGTTTTTATATTGAGACAATTATTTCAGTTTAGTTTTCATACTCAACCCTCCAATTATATATTTTTTTGTTACTTTCGTAGTGTTTTTTGTAGTGATGGCCAATAAAACAAACTAATCTCAAGTTTTAAGGGAGAATGGAGATCACAAAGTCAATTGAGGCCAGCAGGAGGCCAATGCTGAACAACAGCAAACAATATTATAAAATTTACGAAAATCATTTCCATTTACTCGTGTCACGTAATTCACTTGTCAGTTATCCAGTCATATACTCACAATGTCCAAAATGCATGCAGTTTTCACTAAAATATTGTTAAATAAAATATTTGCAGAAAATTAGAGTTGTGCACAAACATGAAGTGAATTCAAATGGGATCAAGATTTTCAATTGAAAATATATTTCTCCCCTTCTTCATTGGTCAAAAGTCCTAGAGAGGATAAAGGTGCTTATTTTGACAGCTCTAGGCATCTTAAACTTCAGAGTAAGTACTTTATCAAGGAAACTAATTCATTAGAACTTGCTGGGCATTCCAACAAGTCTTTTCTCTTTTTCTGTTTGATTGGCTAAGATGACCAGACAGCAGCATTCTGCATACACCAATTTAAAGTCTGTTGACTGACATAGCCAGTCATTTTACTTTCTTTGGTAAATATCTCTTTTGTCAGTGTGTCACAGTCCTCAACCCCTTCATTTATTGATCTTCACAAACCCAATCGACTACACTGATTACATCATTGCCCTACTCAAAATAATAAAAAGACGGCACTTTGTCATGTACAGCTAATTCCTTGCTGTTGATCCTTGTTTAAGAGCCCTGCTCTACCAAACTAACTGAGAAATGCTAATCTCATTAGGTTATGTAGCCACATAGTGCATTGCTATGTAGAGTAAAAGAATGGGAAGTCAAGCAGTAGGCTCCAACAAATTTTCATTTCTACCCATTTTAATTTTATTCCAGTTAATTTATGAGTATATGATTTTAATATCAGTTTTTTTACATTGAGCTCTTAGTTTTGTTCGTTTTTATTTCGAATAACAATGTGCTTTTTTAGTCATTTCAGTTTTCATTAACGAGAACAACCTTGTGCCACACAACGGAGTGCCATTTTATATGGCACCTTTTACAGTATTAACCATCATAAGAAAGGAAAGACTAATGTGGATACAGATAACTGCTTGTTTATTGACATGCGTATTATAATACAAAATTTGCCTAATGTAGCAGTGATTATATTTGAGACACACAATCTAGCTAACATTGTACCTCTCCGCAGTAATCACGCCATTATTATTTACTAGTTGCAGACAAAAACATAACAGTTGCTGTATTTGTTCCATGACGGCATTAAACAAAAAGGGAATATTTTTTTCTCATGAATACAGTAAATAAATCAGGGATAGTCTTTGTTTATTTAATCTGGAGTCCTCCACTAATTTTCTTTTTTTTTTTTACTTTAAACAGGTAGTCAACAAAATCTCAATTTTGCTGTTTTGGGTGGAATTTTGTTTGCCAAAGGTCAAGAGTCATTGAGGGTAGTGTATGCAAATTGGTGGTTCTGAGGAATATTGAGACATGTTGAAATTTAGAAGAAAAATGGGTGTAGCTGTGAGAATTAAAGATGGACAGAGCTATAAAAAAATCTAAATAGGCAGGGCGATTAAAGGTAAGGTCAACTCATCTCACCTCATTTTCTCAAACTGCTTTCCCTGGTGAGGGCTGCAGCAAGGTACGTTCATAGCAATTAAAAATGGGAAGAATATAACAATTTAAATTTAGATTGGTCAGTCACAACGATCCAGAGATGTGTGTGGCCATGAAAATTTGAAATGGGATGTATCTGTACAGCACAGATTTCTGTCTGAAAACACAGATAAGTGAAAATTACCTGGGTACCATATCTTTAAATAGCTGTAGTATTGTGGGCCACCTTGCTCTGATACCCCACTGGTAGGATAAATAAGCCTCATGTCCTAAGTAAATGATGGGAGTGTTTTACTCTACAGACAGCAGCCACTTGGCAAGGCTCACAGTATCATAATTCAGAATATTATTCGCAACTGAGCCAGGGTTTCCGCAATGCCTCAACACCTCCCGTCGGGAAGGCGGGTGCCACATAAACTTCCTTTTGCGCTATCGGCTTTTTGCTGTAATCCATCTTGGTCTGGCCATGTTTTGATTGAAATTAATGATGTAAAATCCTTTGCCATGCTGGTCACCTTGAAAACGATGCAGACTAATAAATAACACATAATTATGGATGGTCTTTAAAAGAAGCAGACACGCTGCAAGGATAAACTCTGGAAAATCTTGGAGACAGGCCACTGCATCTCACAAATCTATAAAGCAGCTTTCTTGTTTACTGTTTGCACAATCAATCAAGAAGTCTTCATCGTGACTACCATTTCAAAGCACTCTGTATTGGCTACCATTCCCACAAGGCAGTCTGGCCAAGACTTGCTGTCACAGTGAACACCATGCCTATGCTCCTCTGATATTACTACCAAGCTGTTTTGGTTGATTCCTGTTTTTGGTAGTAATGTGTAAATTAGCACAATGGTAGATATTGTGGGACTACTTATTGACCATACAGTTTAGAATTAATTCTGTCACAGTTGATGGTACATAACTGAGTGAGGTAGATTGAGCCTCACCTCCACATGGCCCTTGACTCAGAACCTGGATGTCTTCTTTTTTCTCACAGCGGGTTTTCTTTACCTCACATTCATTGCTGTATGTCCTTCTGTCAGTTCCACAGACCTGGGAGGAGGAGAATAGGAAAGAGGGTCAAAGTAAATAGCACTGATCTACCAGGCCACTCTCTCTTAGCTCGTCTTGAGGTTTCATTTACCTTCTTTTTGTTTATATCTAGGGAAATAATGCAGTAGGGTTTTTTATTGTCTTTCTATTACTTAATGAATTTTTGGAAATGTATTCTTTGTAAAAGGTGTTATATAAAATTTACTATTATCACTATAGTGCCTTTGTACAATGGAGGTTTTTTAGGCTAAGTCAACACTAACGCAGATACATTTGAAAACTTGGTTTTAATTTTAAAAGTTTTCCATTTAACTAGTGTTACCAGATGATTTAGTAAACTCTACACTGAATAGCAAAAAAGCATACATCTTTCTTATCAGGCATCATCAGTCAAAAGGGCTATTTCGTTATGGCACAAACTTGAAGTAAATTGAAATGCTAAAAGAACAAGAAAAAAATAAACTAGAATTCTCTGTGAGGACAAACAAGAAAGTACAACTGCTTTTAACGGTTACAAACAAGACCAAAATGAATAAAAATATATCTTTTTTAGTGTAGACTGGTCTCAGAATGTCATCTGGGCTTCCAGTTACATTTAAATCTATCTGGGTTTGGATGAACTTTTATCGTCTTTCTATGTGGATTGAGGCAATGGATAGAAGGCTGGTCACCTGTTACTGCCCAAGTTTATTTCTCTTGGATGCTCTGGAGTGTAGCACTATCAAAATAGATAGATAGATAGATAGATAGATAGATAGATAGATAGATAGATAGATAGATAGATAGATAGATAGATAGATAGATAGATAGATAGATAGATAGATAGATAGATACTTTATTAATCCCAAGGGGAAATTCACATACTCCAGCAGAAGCATGAGTTAAATGTTCCTTTATTAAACTTTTGAGAAAAAAGAAGTGTCCTTGCCACTACATTGTCTCAGTTAAGTAATGTAATCTAATCTAAAAGTCCCAAAGAGTAGGAGTATGCATTTATCTTGCCCATTAAAGAAAGGGCCTATTACCTTATTGCTACCAAAGAGGTGACCCCATATATGCCACTTTCTTTAAATTGTCCATCCTCATGTTTTGTCAATAATCAGATGTCTGTCCTTCATTCTCCAAACTAGGTCCCACTCTCATCTTTATATCTTCTTCTGGGATGGATGGCCCTAATGAGTCTAAAATAAATTGCTTACTTCCCTTCGTCAATTGTTTCTTTTAGACCTGAGACCCCTACGTATATCTGTAGCTATGAAACACGCCTTTTGTTTTCTGGCTATAAATAAACAACTTCTTTTTATTTACCAATATGGAAGGTGGTCTATCTCTGCCTCTTTATTTTTATGTGTGATGGTGTCTAAAATGAATAGGTGGCCAAATTCAGCATCACTAAATGGTGTCGTGTGACAAAGACCAACTCCTATGTCAATTTCTGTAATTGCCCAAGCTGTTTATAATTTATTTTTAGATATAAGACTGATCTTCATATTCTATTGTGGAAGTTACTTGTTTATGGGAGAAATGACACATGTCTAAAATGAATGAATGAATGTCCTTCTTTGATACTACTCTGATATCATGAGAGAGAGACTCTCCCTTATGTTTCTCCTCTCTGTATGGAGGAGATTCCTGTTCATACTGGAAGGTCCCCATTAGGGGTGTGTCCTTTAAGTGTCAACGGATAACATAAAAAATTCCAGGCACATAAATACTGAAATAAAAAACACCATCAAATGAAGCTCCCATCTTTTTTTGCTTCATGTTTTATTTGGACAGAAAGTAAGAGTTCCAGTTAAGAGATTTACAGGCTGCTAAGGGCTACTTTGAGTAGGAAAATCAAACTGAAAAAATGATGTCAAAGAAGTTTCCTGCTCACTTGATTTCGTGGAACGTTGTCGCAGGAGAATTCACAGATGCAACGGTCATCTTCTGTGTCCTCATCCCAAGAGCCCCCAAAACGTCTGCAGCGCTCCTGTTCACAGGAACTGTCTTCTCCTGATCCGGAACCACTAGAGCCACAATCTACACAAATAAAAAGTGAAGAACAGGTTGCAACTATTTTTTTTTTTTTGACACGACTATCAGAATTGTTGAGATATTTTATGGTCATAGGAGGTGATAATGTCCAAACAGAGAAAACATCTCATCCTACACACACATAAACAACCAACCAGCCTTGTGTGTGACAAATTAATCCTTTCAGCTAAACACTTTTATGCTATAATACTAAAGGGGACTATATTCATATTCAGGAGTTTATCACCTAAGAGACTACACTGGAAAGCATAAAAGCACAGATTCATCTTCAACCACCAGGGCTTGCTGTGTGATGCTGACAGCTCTTTACCTACCTGCATAGAATACATATTCATCTTTGAGTTGTGCTTGATCAACAAGTATAGTTTCCAGGCATGGCACTCAAATTGTGATGTCCACCCACTTATTCATTTATCCATTTTCTGAACTCACTGTTTCCATTAGAGTAGACTATGCTAGCAATAGCATGTAGAAATTAATTCTAAAGAGACACAATACCTCGCAGGGTATGCACACATCACCAAAGATATAGTTGGACAATTTTAGAGGTGTCATGAGAGGATACCCATAATAACATAGCAAGAACAACAAGCTGCACACAGACAGTGAATTAAGGTCAAGTTAACAGTATTAACCACTGAGCCACCGTGGCAGCCTCATTCTTCAGCAGGTCTGTTTTAGGCATAGTGATATAAGAGCCAGCACTGCTGTCTCAAAACATCAGGGAACAGGGGCCAGTTCTCAGCACAATCAGTGTATCTGTGGAGTTTGCATGTTCTTTGTGTGATTAGCTAGATTTTCTCTGGGTACACCACGGTCCTCTCACACTGCAAAAATATGCACATTAGGCTGATTTGTGTCTGTAAATTGTCCCAGTGTGAATAAGTGTTGATGTGTGCATGAATGTGTTCACACCCTGTCTACAGTTGGTTGCTGCTTGCACCTGATTCTGCAGGGATAAGCTACAAATATTTGAAGGTTTTACAATAAAGCTGGCCAAATTAAGTACTATCTATTTATTTTTCTCTCTCTAATCAATATCTAGTATGTCACTGGGATTCACATCTTAAATCTTTATGCAAATATATGTAATTTTTTGAGACATGCATATTTATGCCAAGATTTATCTTGCACTTATACAAACATACAAAAAGTATGCTAGTTTATACAAGGAAAAGCATGACATATTAAAAAATCATTTTTAAACTGTTTAATTGATATACAAGGTAGTACTGAAGGTCAAACATATGATCTCTTATATAATAAAGAACTTGCCAGAACGAAGGAGGAGTGTCTAGGGCTCTACCTCATTCAGTGATCTTATTTCTGTGATCAATAACTCAATACATTAATAAAGACAGCAGTCTACATACCACAAGGCTGTGTGTATGTCTGTCAAAGTTGTTTAACGTCTGACTGCTGTCTTAGTTGGAATTCATCAAATCTTTCACACTCTGGGTGTTTTTTTCTCTGGACCAAGTCACTGGACACAGCTGAAGATCCAATAGCTCAGCAAAAGTCCTGAAATGATACTATGCTCCTGTTACTGGTGGATCTACGCTTTAACAACTGTTTATTTGGAGGACTCACATTAGGATTAAAAGTCAAAATAAGTATAATTTTTCTGTTATGTTTAAGGGTTTAGTATTTTAGTAGGTTATGTTCGGGTGTGTTATGTGGAAAGATTTGGTAACTGGTGAAGGCTGCATGATAATATATCTAAAGAAATGAAAGCCTGTACCCAATGCTAAATATACCCAGTTCATAGCTACCTGATTTTACTGTACCATAAAGAGAAACCAATGGTCTCATTAAAAATTTCATGTTAACAGATCACATAAGACATTGGTACAAGCACCTTGTCTTAATTCCCATGAGCCCCTCCCAACCCCACCAAAATTGATTTCTCCGATTTTAACTGACATAAAGAAAAGTGTCCAGGTCTTGATGAAAATAGCAGATCTCTATCAGCAGTATGATGTTGTGTCTGTTAAGTTGGCCCGATTAAGAAATGCATGACAAAGAGGAGGAATGAGTAAAATACCACCACTCAGTCCACATAGACTTGCTCCTTAAGTCTAATTAGACAATTTACGCATTTTATGTAATACTACCTTGGGCCACATCAAGACTGCTTATAGGCCTGCAGCACGCCTCCCAAGGCTAAACAGTTATGCATAATTATGGCTCAATTGTAAAAGATTTTCTTTTGCCTGAACTTTCCACCGAAGGTGCATAGCTTGCAGGAAAGTAGGTAACATGTCTGAGCAGATGTTTCCGTGCTAGCTAGCTCAGATAAGGACACAGAGTGCCCATAGCAGCCACACACACACACGGGTTTTCTCCTGTGACCTCAACTGAGAGAAGGAATGGGTGCTAGGTTGTTCAAGTGAGGGTGATAAAATATGACTAAATAACAAGATTTGTACCTTGGAAGCTCAGATTAAAATGGTGCTCAATACCTGCAAGATTAGAAATGGATTTTCC
Organism: Erpetoichthys calabaricus; assembly: GCF_900747795.2. Lineage (NCBI taxonomy): Eukaryota > Metazoa > Chordata > Cladistia > Polypteriformes > Polypteridae > Erpetoichthys > Erpetoichthys calabaricus. Next base: position 175,050,268 of record NC_041401.2, read on the forward strand.
TCTGCAGCTCAGATAGGGGGTACTCACATTCTGCCTGGTTAGATAACCTATGCTTGTCTTTTGGAAACTCAGGTGAGACTAGTATCAGTCCCCTGCCAGGTTTTACTAACTGAATTTACTAACTTCTTGGCAGTTCAGATGGAGATGGTACTGAGCCCTGCAAGATACAGGATTTGCCCATTAATCACTTAGGTGAAGGTAGTTTGCATCCCCCTGTCAAGTTAGATAATAGGGTCTGCTCATTGCCATTCCACATGAGGCCTGGGAACTATCCCTACCAAGTTATATTAATAGGATTTCCCCTGTGGCAGCTTAGATGAGGGTAATACTCATCCCCTTCCAGGTGAGAAAAGAGCATGTGTCCATTAATAGGTTAGAGGAGGGTGGTATTTACCTGTCACAGGTTATGTAGAAGGATTTGTCCCATGACTGACCAGGGTTCTTCCCCTTTGTCATGTTGTTTTAATAGGATTCACTACCCAATAGCTTAGATGAAGATGATACTTACCCCCTGTCAGGTCAGACAATGAGAATTTCTTTTATGGCAGGAGTGGTGTACCTATACTTTGTACTTTTGCAAATTGTCAGCTCTACAGAAACCAGACTTAATGTGGGAATATGCTGCCCCTTCCAATTTCTCAATCAAATGGTGATGGGCCCTGTTTGATGACTGTGTGAGACTGGCAACTCACAAGTCAGCGGTTATAGTACCAAATTGGTGTCAACGAATGCAAAAGCTTTTAGTTTTCACTCCTTGCTGAAATTATGTCCCATTGCAAAAAACACTAAGGATGATTCAATGCAGGTGAAACAATTTTTGTTTCTTTTTAAGTTAGTGGGCAATGGGTGAACATAAATATGGGAGAAAAAAGGGATTTATATTTTGAAGGAGTTGCACAATAAATCAAGTTAGGGGAACAATGCATATATCTGAATTATGTTTGGCCCTGCCAGAACCTAAGAAAGACAGTTTTGTTACTTCTTCTGACATTATTACTTCTGGTACTTAATGAAAAAGTGTTTATATGTCAGCCCCTTGTTATAAACAAACAGTTACATGTTTGTCAACTTGTGCACTCATTACGAAAAATAAAAATCACACACACACATGCCTGCAAACTTCATACTGGCAGTAGACCAGAGCTACACAAACATGTTGAGCTTGTCACTGAGCTTATTCCACCCACAACACCAGCTAATCCCAGCAGGTCTGAGCTGGCTAACGGCTTTCACGGGGCTGTGTGTAGGAGAGATCTTACAGCGCTGGCCTGTGTCGAACATTAATTACGGATAAACATCTATCCACAATCCTGTTAACACAGCTGCCCTACTAAGCAGCATACGTTAAAAAAATAAATCCCTTCCTGAAGGAAAACGTCAATATGTAATGGAATCTGTTTGCCCACATGGCTCACAAGAAAGTTGCATTTTACGGGCACATGCCAAGCAGCCGCATTAAAATCCTCCTTTTCAGGCAGCAGAGTGGCATGAACCCATTTTCTAAATCCTGGCTCTTGCTAAGCACCCTGCTGTGCTCATCTTCTGCACTATATGTGGATTACTGGCAACAATTTACAATTTTTTGTTTTGACACAACAGTGCAGAGCGTGGTTCATTGTTTAGTTTACTTATTTAGTTGGCAGAACATTATAACTGGAATAAGAATAATTTTACTGTTAAGGTTTTACATCAGCAGCCAGCAGAGAATGGAAGCTTTTCCCCATTTTTCTCTCATTGTTTTGTGCTCAGCAGCAACGGATGTATATGTATGTCTGTTTACTGCATTTGCCAAGTTGGCATCCACTGTAGTTTTTATCCAGGCCTTCACAAGGGGACTAGTTTTGCTTTGCATATATATTCTCTTTCAGTTGTTACTGATTATTTTACTCATGAAAAGCCAGTCTGGGGTCAATTTGTTCATTCACTTTCTAAACACACTTATTCTTGTAGAGGGCTGACAGAGTGGTAGGTGTGGTAAAGTAATCAATTTATTATAATACACAATGCAGTATTAGTCACTGTAGGCCAGAGTTCTTGGTGGCTTGCCATTCATTAAAGGCTTTAATTTGCAGCTACTTTATTGCTCATTAGGAGCAGGGCAAGCTGACTATGTGTTAATTACTCAATTTTTAATTTTTGCACATATTCACTTAATGATGTGTCTGGTAAAGAATTATTCACTTTCTGCTTTATTCACTCATTCAATCATTCTCTGAGCTTGATATTCCAATACAGGTCAAAGGGAGCTATAGCTTATCACAGTCACATCAGGTATTTTCACTGGACATCAGGTGTCTTCTTTGGAGTACCCATTGTCCTTCAAACTTGTTCTAACTTTTAAATCTATCTCAAATGTCTTTGAATTTAATTAGGCACAATCAGTGACACAGCCATGCCTACACTTCCTAACCTCTCCTCTGCTAAAGTCAGCCAAGTCAACCTGAATATCATCCAGTGGAAACTCAAGAAAACCCATGGGAACAAAGGTGAAAATGCAAAACCTTAACATAGACAATGACATAAGCAGGTACTGAATCCAGACTCCTGCAGCCAGACAGCACTAAATGGCACATTTTCTCTTTAAGTCTGCAGGTTTATGCATTACTCATTGGGAACCATACAGTGATGAAATGTTTATTAATCTATGTACTATTTGCATACTCTGTGTGACTTATCATTAGCAAGCAAGATTTTCAGTAAGTATTCATTTACTGATTTGAATTTTTTTTTGCAAATTAGGAACAGAAAATGAGGATTATTTTTTTGTTTTGCACCGATTCTGCTAGAAGCAGCATGGCAGGTGCCATTTTTGTCTTACAGCACTTGTATGTTGGTCAGCATGGACACTTTCCTCACAGTATTTGATTGCTCATGCTGTTTTTGTGAGGGTTTTCTCTGGGTATCCCACTTACCTCCATTCCAAAGACTTACTGTTAGCCTGCGGAGATTATGAACTGTCACATCAATGTTTATGGAGTGTGTCTTATAATGCTGCCATCTCAGGACTGGTTCCAGCCTGTTGTCTGTCAGGCAATAATTTGGCCGCCCTGACAATTCACTAATAACATTGCGATTGGAAAATTGGCATATGAATGGATTATTTTAATAGGATAATCATTAGCTAGCAAATGGGGAGGGGGGAGTTGTATGGGTAGCCTTTTACAGTCTTGAATTGCAGGTAATTCATTACTCATTTGGTGCACTGAGTCAACTAGTTGTTATGATCAAATAAGAGGGCGCTTTAGGGGGCGTGGGGCAATGACTTAATACTTTCATTTATGGGTTCTCTTGCTTTCTATGAGCAGAACATTGTGATTGCTGATTATTCTTTACTCAAAATTTCACTTTTTTATTAAACACTTGCACATTAGGGGCCATAATGTAGTGGCTATGGTGAGTTATTCATTTCTTTGTAACACATGTATCTCAATAAAGGATGATGGAGTGCTACAGCCCACCAGTGAGTACAAGGCAGATACCAACAATGAACAGACTACAAATCTATTACTGGCCAGTCATTCACAGACTTACAGTAACTGCTACTTTGGCACGCTATAGTTGCTAATACAATCAATTCACATTTCTTTGAAGAATGTTGAAAAAAATGATCTAAAAATGGGGAGATATGCAGTGTTTGTTTAACTTTGGCTAACTTTAAAAGCAGCACATGACAATCACACTATGACTCATGTTTTTTTTAGACTTGCTTTGCTTTGATTCAAGAGGGTGAATCATTCATTTAGCATTTTAGTTACAGTTATATATTTGCTCATTAGGAGTAGAACATGGTGATTAATTATTTACTCTTTTTTATTTTACTTTGCGGTGAGTTATTATAAGTCCAATGCAAGTCAGCAAGAAGTGTCTTGAGGGTAAAGTATTCCTTTTCTGAAGTTTTCACGTATAAGATGATAAATTAAACTTAATAAACTCTCTGTAACTACAGGGACTATTAAGCAGGTGCTAAACAAAGTAAGAGAAAAGTTCTACCAGTATTAAAAAGGCTTAAATCAAACAAATTGAACTAAAGATTTGAAACTTGAAAACACTGTCACTTACTGTATATAAAAATGTGATCAGGCTGATCCAAGCAACTATGGACCAGTAATCCCATGAGCACCATCATTAGACTAGCTGAACTGGTTGTTGCCCTCAATATTTTCTCTTTTGATAACAATTCTTTTCACCAGGTCAGCAGAGTTGCACTCTATACTAGAATGGGACCTAGCTATACCAACGTTGGGTGGGAGGAAGAGCATTTCTTTTCAATCTAGCTAGGTCTTGTACCAGACCTGTAAAAAAAATACATCGATGACTGTGTGGGTGCTGCCTCTTCAGAAGCCAGCTATAGGAATGTATTAATGATTGTACTAGTTTCCATCCATATCTCAGGTTTACAGCCGATGTGTCCACCACAACTTTACCATTTTTAGATATAAGTCTATCTATTGAGATTTCCAGGATTTAAAACCTCTGTCTATTACAAACCATCTGACTCACATTGTTACCTTCTCTACAGCTCCTTCCATCCCTAGCATACTAAAAACTCTCTGCCTCTTTCACATTTCCTTAGACTTCACCACCTCTTCAACAGTGAGGCTGACTGTAATGAGGCACGCAGAATGAGGAGTTTCTTCATTAATAGAGATTAACTTCTCTTATTGTGGCCAGAGTTCTCAAACAAGCCAGGAGTAGTTTGTAACATTGACTATAAGAGGAACGCCAATAATGAAACCCACGTCCTGCTGGTCCTCACACTTCACCCTAATACTTTATCTCTCCCACAAGTTATCAAAGAAAAATTTCAAAATTTATAGATTGATCCTTTTACAAGAGCCTTTTCTCCTAAACATTCCTTGATCTCCTAGCATTGACGATCTAACATATGCAAACACCTTGCCCGCAATTCACTTCACAGAGGAGAGCCACATTCCCCACCAGGCACTGTATGCTGTCAGAGGAGCCACTGTCACTTGCTAATACCCTTGTATCTGGGGTATCACCAAGTCCCTTGTATCTGGACTGTCTGGTAAATTCAATATTAATCAACAGTCCTCTTGCCAGTCTAAAATCTTATTTTAATCATTTCTTGTAGAATGTGTTCAGCCATCTACACAGGTGAAACAGGGATAAGGCTAGCAGACCTTATCAGGGAGCATATTTGAGTCGCTAATATCAAAGACCTTCAATTACAGAGCCTAATTGTAGAACACTTAATATCCCCTGATCATTGCCACAATGATCTATCAGTTTGTGCTCTTTTACAGGACTTTAAAAACAAAACAAAGAAAAACAGAAGACACTAAGTTCTTTCTCAGCCTGGGATTACATATCTCTCCAGGTCTCAATGACCAACGAACTTTATAATTTGTCCCTTCATCTTCTGTAATGGCAGCTTTTCTCATCCATTTTCACTTTTTTTCAGTTGCAAACCTGATTAAGACTACACAGCTGCAATGTTGTCTCTTTAAAGTTCTCTCCTATTTAGTGTGGAAATAACCTTTAACATTTTTTCCAGAAAGCTTAACATGCCACAATTACAGTATTCACGCAAAGATTGAGAAATACTATTAAGTATGAGGTATTAGAGAACAGTCAACATAAGCTTAGACAGGAAAGATGATTTTTAATCATCATCAATTTTAATCATTTAATTTTGATTTAACCTCAATTTCTAAAAACATTTTGATAAGGTATCACATGAGAAGCTAATGATCAGACTAAAATATGTTTAAGACGAAATGGGTGAAAAATTGTCAAACGGGGTTATGATGAGAGGAACTTCTTTTGGATTAGATGACTGGGGATCAGCATTGGGGTTGCTGGTCTTTTTAATTTATCAGAATCATTAAAACTTCATTAATCCAGAAGGAAATGACTTAAATGATACCTATATGATCCTGATAAAAATATGAGCACAAAATGGTGGAGTTTATAGATTACTCTAAAGTAGGAAAAACTGCAGGTAGCTCTGAGTTACTGGAATCATTAGGGATGAACCTGGAGATAGCTCAGACTTGGCCAAATATGTGGCAAACGGTTTCATGTAAATAAATACTGTATAGTGTTACACATATGAATTAAAATGCTATATCTGAATATAAAACAGGGGGCTCTGAAGCGAAGTACAACTTATAAAAAGAACTTTGTAACTACAATGGAGTCGTCTCATATCATATTGTATGTTGAACAAATTAAGGGAGGTTTCTATTATGCTGTATAATCAGACAAGGCAGTGATTGGAATAGGTTTAAGGTAGTTGTGCATCTTGTTTCCAACACTTTTCAATGGATAAACGTTAAAATCATGCAGATTTACAAATGGCAAGGCAGCATTCCCTAGTACAAAGGAAGGATTACAAGTTTTAGACATGCTAAAATGAAGCATCAAACAATTCTGAGAAGTTAAATAGCAAAATACAGGAAAGGGATGAGGATATTGTTCTAAAGAAATAAGGACTAGGACTGGAATAGCCAAAGAAGAATCCAGAAAGAAAATAGTGAGTAGCTAAATGCTTTGATAAAGGCTTGAAGATGAGAATAACACAAAGTTGCATATGAAATATAGCAACATATGTGTGTGAGTCATGGATGATGAGAAAGGAAAGGAGAGACTATAAACTTTCAAAATGTGGATCTGGTAAGAGCAATGAAAAGAGGTTGGATGGAAAAAAAAAAACAAATGAAGAGGTCCTATGTCAAAGTAGGAGAAGATTGTAGACTTGTTCTGTCAGTCATGAAGATGAAGAAAATATAGATTAGATGTGTGCTGTGAGGCAATTGCCTGATGAGGGAAGTGGTTGAAGATTCCTGGGAAGGAGACAAAGAGAAAGTAAAAGAATGACAATGTTAGATGATGTCTAAAGACAGAACACTCGATGATGGTGATGATGACAATGCATTGGGGAGGCCTCAGTAATACTGTCTCATTATTACAAAAAATACACAGCAGTGCTTGAGGAGGTCCAGAAAAGAATGACTATACGAATTCCAGAACTGTGGGGTATGAGTTATGAATAAAAACTGAAATAGTTGGATTTTTTTCAGTTTTAGAAAATGGCAGATAGAGAAGACATGATATAAGTGTTACAGATAATGAAGGGAATTTATACTATGGACGCCAGCTGTTAGCAGAACAAGTTGGAACAGGTGGAAACAGGTTAAGGGTAAACTTTGCACATCCGTTAAAAAGTTGTTCTTCACAGAAAGAAACGTAGATACATATTGTGGAACAATATGCCAAGAAATGTGGTAGACAGTAGCAGCGTGGTGACCTTCAAATCTTGACCTGATGATATTTTGTAGAAGTTAGGTATGCATTAATTGAGGTGGGCTAAAATTCTTGTTCTCCAGAAAGTTGTAGAAGATATTGATTAAACAACTTAGTACTTTGGTTTGTACTCAGTTTATTCAGTATTATAAAAAAGCCCTTGTCTATGAGGGGAATGAAACTTGATAATGTATTTTTATATCTGTAGACGTCTTTAGTGATTATCACTTTGAATTGTGATAACTTGCATTATTATGTGGGATGGAGATACTAGGAGAGATAGCAGACAGCACAACATTACTATAAAGAGTTAGGCTTGCAATGAAAATGTTTTAACAGTTTAGTTTGTCATATACCCATGCTGCTCTTTAGGAGATGGAATATAATTGAAGGTAGTAGGTCACATCTTGAAAGAAGAGAAGGTGCATTTTTAGCTCTATATAATCAAAGGCTAACCCTAACCCTAATTTCTTACAAACATGGAGAATATTGAGGGCCCCAAAAGTTAAAATAATGTTTGCTCTATTGCATGTCTTGCTTAAAAAGAAGCAGGCTGCAGCTGGTGTCTAGTTAACTCACTTCACTCAGATGGCATATCACATATCATTTGTCTTGTCCTGCATGTCACACTGGGCTTTGGAGTAATAAGAGAGGAGCAGACATGTCAAGCAGAAGAAATAGCAGCGACTGGCAACCATGGAGGAAAGACTACAGGAAAAGAGCATTCAGCCCAGTAAAGAGTTACTTTCATTTTATTTTACACATCGCCAGCGGCCCTCGTTGTTCATAACTTACACACAACATTGGCTGTAATAAGGAAATCAATACGGCATCGACTGGAGATGCCACACAGCATAATGTTTGCTCTTAATGAGATTAGGCCTCCAAATAACTACACACACTAGTCAGCAATGCCGTACAGAGACTCCCTAATCCAACAAGTGATGCTTGTTTTGCACTGTGTCAAGGTACATGAGATTTCCCTGTTGCAAGAGAAAATAAGACTATGGCAACTGACAAGTAAAATTCAAACTCAAAAACACTTGACACAAAAAAATTACTAAATTAGACATGAAGGAGAAAGTAATCTTTTGAAGACCTGTGTCAGGGTGAGCCATTCTGCAGTTAGCTGGTTCTAATCTGCAACAGCAAGCACCGGGTCACTTACCCAGCCCTAGCTCTCACTCACTTTTTCTAATCTGTGGCACACAGGGGAAAAAAAGACAAAAAAAAGAAAAGATGCTCTTACTCTGCCCACAGGCCAAGCTAATTAACATGGTAGCATTTATCATTTTCATTTCAATTTAATATATACACATTGTGTTAGTTAATTAACATTTAAGACATTTTCTCCACATGATCCATCAAGCACACACTTACTCCTTCCATCATTAGTCATACAGTGTTTAGGTTGCAGGTCAGCTGGGATCAGATCATCTGCACTGTGGGGGGATCTCATTTTATGATGTACAGATCACTAGGTATCTCTCACTTGCACTGTCAAACTGTGGTGCAACCACACCCACCAGGCTTGCACTCAACTGAAAAATGCATAGTTGTGATTGTCAGGTCTCACAATAGTCCTGGGTTTTGATGTGCCAAGTAGACATGGCATTTAATAAGGGGCACTGATTTTATTATTGGCATGTATAAGGATATACAACTTTATAATATTCCTTTTCGCCAGATTGTCTACCAAAGATTTGGTGGTCCATGTTAATATTTTGAAATATTACTTTTCAGAGTACTTATCGTACTCAGAAAAATAAAATAATGTGTGCTCACAAAGCAGGGGAAGGCTACAAGAAGATAGCAAAGCTTTTTCAGGTAGCTGTTTCCTCCGTTTGTAATGTAATTAAGAAATGGCAGTTAACAGGAATGGTGGAGGTCAAGCTGAGGTCTGGAAGATGAAGAAAACTTTCTGAAAGAACTGCTCATTGGATTGCTAGAAAGGCAAATAAAAAAACACCGTTCGACTGCCAAAGACCTTCAGGAAGATTCAGCAGGCTCTGGAGTGGTGATGTACTGTTCAACTGTACAGCAACACCTGAACAAGTATGACCTTCATGGAAAAATCTTCAGAAGAAAACCTTTCCTGCATCCTAGCTACAAAATTCAGCACCTGAAGTTTGCAAATGAACATCTAAACAAGCCTGATGCATTTTGGAAACAAATCCTGTGGACTGATGAAGTCAAAATAAAATGTTTTGGCCACAATGTGCAAAGGTATGGTTGAAGAAAAAAGGGTGCTAAATTCCAGGAAAAGAACATCTCAAACTATTAAGCATGACAATGGATCAATCATGCTTTTGCTTGTGTTGTAGCCAATGTCACAGTGAACATGTCATTGGTAGAGGAAAGAAAGGATTCAAATAAATACCAGCAAAATCTGGAAGCAAACATTACACCATCTGTAAAAAAAAGTTTAAGTTTAAAAGAGAATGGGTCCTACAACAAGATAATGATCTGAAACACACCTCAAAATCTATAATGGAATACCACAAGAAGTATAAGCTAATGGTTTGCCATGCCCCTCACAGTCCCCTGACCTAAACATCGTTGAAAATCTGTGGATAGATCTCAAAAGAGCAGTTCATGCAAGACAGACCAAGAATCTTGCAAACTTAGAATCCTTCAGCAAAGACGAATGGGTGAAAATACCCCAAGTAAAAACTATCCAATTTCCTAACGTGAAGTTGAATACAGGAGATATCTTGGCATCATTAAGCATGCTCAGTACTTGCCCAATTTAGGAACCAATTAAACTGACATGTGTATTTTAGGAATGCAGGAAGAAAGAAGGTAAAATACAGTAATCTCTCCTCCATCGCGGGGGTTGCGTTCCAGAGCCACCCGCGAAATAAGAAAATCCGCCAAGTAGAAACCATATGTTTATATGGTTATTTTTATATTGTCATGCTTGGGTCACAGATTTGCGCAGAAACACAGGAGGTTGTAGAGAGACAGGAACGTTATTCAAACACTGCAAACAAACATTTGTCTCTTTTTCAAAAGTTTAAACTGTGCTCCATGACAAGACAGAGATGACAGTTCTGTCTCACAATTAAAAGAATGCAAACATATCTTCCTCTTCAAAGGTGTGTGTGTCAGGAGCACAGAATGTCACATAGATAGAGAAAACAATCTCTAGCAAACAAATCAGTGGTGCTCTTTGGCTTTTAGGTATGCGAAGCACCGCGGCACAAAGCTGTTGAAGGCGGCAGCTCACACCCCCTCCGTCAGGAGCAGGGAGAGAGAGAGAGATAGAGAGAGAGAGACAGAGTTTGTTTTTCAGTCAAAAATCAATACGTGCCCTTCGAGCTTTTAAGTATGCGAAGCACTGTGCAGCATGTCGTTTCAGGAATCAGCTTTACAAAAGATAGCAACGTGAAGATAATCTTTCAGCATTTTTAGGCGAGCGTCCGTATCGTCTAGGTGTGCGAACAGCCCCCCTGCTCAATCCCCATACGTCAGGATCACAGATAGTCAGTGCAAGAGAGACAGAAAAGTAAGCAATCTAGCTTCTCAGCCATCTGCCAATAGCGTCCCTTGTATGAAATCAACTGGGCAAACCAACTGAGGGAGCATGTACCAGAAATTAAAAGACCCATTGTCCACAGAAATCCGCGAACCAGCAAAAAATCCGCAATATATATTTAAATATGCTTACATATAAAATCACAATTTAAATGTCCGCTACGCACGCGTGTTGACTCGGCGACGCCCAGAGCAGAAAGAACACGCTCCGGCCACTCCAACCGCGCCATGCGGGGAGTGAGAGAGACGCCAATATCTCACACTCTCTCCCCCCTTAAAGAAATTAAATGGGTGCGGGTGAGACCACTGACCTCCCTCCCTTCTATTAGTTATAGGTTATAGTACGTTCGGCTTATCTATGAAACGATTTTATTTTAAAAATTCGTATGATTTTTGGTCTCCGGCTTATACATGAGTCCGGCTTATAGACAAGAACCTAGGGTAGATAAAGAAGAATTTGAAATTGCTGCTTAGTAAACAATATGTTTGTTAGCTTAATAGCAAATGCATCTTATGTATACTTATAAATCTGTTAAGCATGTTAGTCTTGGGCCTTCTTGATAATCAAATTAAGAACATTTGATACATTTGTAGCTTTTTTAAAGATTTGTACTGTGTTTATTATATGTTGCTGTGTGTCATACAGCATAAACTTTGGTAATACACACACATACACATACACTTTTTTTGTTGTTACAGTAATGGTGAAAAGTACTTTTTTTAAATTAAGCCTTGTTTCATATAGGTACATTATAGAAAAAAATTAAACAATATAACGGCTTGTAATTATGAAAAGCATTTTATTTTCTTTTATGCCGCATGTACTGTATTATGGATACATATTAGTGTACATATTTTATTAGTTGAAGCATGTATGTTAAGGAAATGTTATTTATTTTAGTATTTTATGGTTACTGAACAATATGCCTACAGAATTTCATTTTGCTAATAAAAAATGAATAGTTGAAAGACCTGTGGTCTATAGCTTAAATCTAAGAATACACTTTAATATAGAACATAAGGCTTCTATGTGTCTGGTTATGCTGGAGCTTAGTATAAAAAGTTTTTTTATGGGATAAAGAAAAAAAAGAAAAATATCAGAATTGGTTGATCAAGTAACACGAAATCACTGATCAGTATCGGCCTTAAAAAACCAGATTGAAACATCCCTAGTATCCATTTAGTTTTTCTCAGACTTTATTTCCTTTTCAGTGAGCTTTGAATGTTCATTTAACTCTTTAGGGCATGAATGTGGCTATAGTGCCTTATAACGCTAAGATGACACATGCAGTGTTGGTTATAATCTTGCTCTTCATGTTGCCAGGGTAAGGCCCAATTCTCCACAACACTGAAATGGAAATAATTAAATTACAAATTGATGGGAAGTTAAAGGTTCCCGTGTAAGTCTGTCTGAAACCAGATTTGATACTAAAATCTACCAAAAAGTTGTAATCCAGATAAGAAAACCCACCACACGTATGGTATAGTTACTAATCAGGCATCCAGTAAATAAGGTCGCATGTATCAGTCAGCTTTGTCAGGTCATACAAAAGAACCGTAAGTTTGACCTACCCAGGTGTGAAATGAAATAGGAATTAAAACCCATGGCATGCATGGATACTATCCAGTTTGCTGTAATTCTTCATTATTTGGAAATAGAAAAGGTGCCAACATCCCTGTTCACTTTTAATTGGCAGATAAGCCTTTCGTGTATAAAAAGAAAAATAAATAAACAGTGCGCAAAATATTACCTAACTACTTGGCTACTGTGAAGCTACAATATCTAAACAGAAGAAAATTCCCATTCTTTTGGGACTTTTTTGTCTGCACTTCTCTGAATCCACTTGATCATATCAGATAAATCCAAATATTTATAAAGTTTGCAAAATCAGGACAGTAGTGACTGCCTAGACCTGTGACTTGACTAACCATGAACCCATCTGAGAGAACAGAGTTGGCCTGTACATCAATTTCTCTACAGCAGTCCAAATGCACTACATTCGTATGTATGGTATTTCTACCTTTGCCACTCAAATCCCAAGCAAGAATTGAAGGGAGCTCTGCTACAATTTATAGCTGCATTTCTTACTATGGAAATGGGTCTGAGGAGTGTGGCAGTGTTGTGGTTTAAAAGACTTCCAAAAGCTCAATAAGTCTGAAGTCAGAAGGTAAAGATTGTGGTAACAGAAAGGTAGTAACCCCAGAAATATTTCTTGTTTTTTTTTTTTTTTCTATTTTAAATCCTTTTCTACTATTAGTTTATAACCCACTATTAAACTATATCGGGCTGTTTTGCATACTTTATTCCTTATTAGGGAGACACCCCCTTCATAACTGGAATATTTGAAAATATTCTAGTCAGTTTTCAGGGAATGTTTAATTCCAGGTGCAGTACACAGATGGAGCAAAGAAGTGTTTTTAGTTAGGCCTGAGGAGAGACTTGAGAGTTCAGAGAACTCCATTCCATATTTAGAAATGCTTGGGTGTGCTGTCCTGTTACAAAATATCTCTCTATATATAAAATCCAACATCTGTCTGTCTGTCCGCTTTTCACAAGAACACCACTTAATGGATTTAGATTGGGTTTTTTTCTATAATTTGCTTGAACATTCCGGTTAGCATTAAGTATTATAGCTTGGTTGCAGCAGCGTTTTATTTGTGCAAATCCAAGATACAGGCTGTGGGCCAAGGGGAGGAGGCAGGACCTCAGGAGTAGGGAGCCAGGCGGGGCCCTCCTCACTCTCACACCATCCTCCGTTCAAGTCACTCTGCCTCTCACCACGTGTTGGAGAGCACCTTGCCTCCAATTAGCTACTGATACCTATTTGTTCAGCAGACATTATCATCTAGAGGTTGTTAAAGAGTAATACTTGACATTTTTGAGAGAGAAATCACAGCTACATGTGTTTTAGAGGGTACCTGCTCATTGGCAGAGACATCATGGCCACATGCTCTTCTCCACATGCCGGGGACGCTCTCCCGTCAGAGCTGAACACGATCAGATACAGTGACAACGTTTGACATTGGAGCGTACCTACCTTCTGCTTGGCCAGAGATATCTTGCCAACTATTTACACATTTGGTAAAGAGATCACAGCCACATTCTCGCCCCTGATAGCAAAACCAAAAACACTGTAAATCAAGATGCACTTGGATACAAAACCTATCAATATAAATTCTTCTCAACACATATTATTACATTTCTTTTAAAAGCTTTTTAAAGTTTGTCCTGTTTCACTACTATGTGGGTGGAGCCACGGGGGACAGCTAGTATGTAATATACAGTACATCCAACCATGCAGTTTCTTAATCTATTAGAATTAATTCTGGGTTTTAGCCAGTCAGGGTTTTTCTCCGGTACAAAGCAGAGACCTATTCTGGAGAGCCTATTGAATAATGCAGGAGCACATCACATACATTTGTCATAACTAGTAATAGTTAGAGATCCAACAAACTCAGTATTTGTTTTTGAACTGTTGAGAGATTGCAAAAACATATGAAACCTATACAGAACTCATCCTTCGTCCCAGTACTTCAAAGCAACAATGCTACATACTGCATGTTGGTGCTGCACCACAGAAATATGCATGCACAGTCCTACATACAGCATATACACAAACATTCACAAAATCTGCCCAACCCAGTTTCTGATTTTTGGTGGTGCTGAAGCACTGAGTGCAGGGCAGGGACCCGGCCTGGACAGACTGCAGCTCCATCATAGGGCATATTCACTCATACTAAACATTTAGAATGTAGCATTAAAAAGAAAGAGTATATAGAGAAAAGCTTACAGGGATATGGGAAGTGTCAGGTGCTGGTAATCATAATTGTCATTATGTTAATTTTACCTTTTTGATTAGTAGATGATTAGAAATTAATTTCATTATTCTTTTGACTGCATTTTGTTCTCTGAGTGTCATTTCTGTGTTCATCTGCAGCTATTACAGAAGATACAGTAGCTATTGTTGTGAGCTTATATGAATGGGCAATATCATCATTGCAATCTTTCTTGAGAGCAAAGGCTGCATTAGGATTTGGGCTGAAGATAGTTAAAAAGAATTACGGTGTTTACAAATATTTTATGGGTGTTTGGGCATTAAATGTATTTTGTTACACACATTTTCAAGGCAATGAATCTAACTCTAAAGTTAGTTTATTGAATCATTGTTTACTTTTTGTGTTGTGTAATATTTTGCATCATCACCATTTTGGTTGTTTATGGGTGGTTTGTTTCTGTCATCGTAAGGTCAGTACCCTTATTAGGGGCTTTTCCACAAAGGTTAAAAGGTCCTCTTTTTAAGCAATTCCTGATCTGAAGTTGCGGATATAAAAATTCTTTTTGTTGAATGTAGTTATTCTTAATTTTTGTGGTGCTGACCCTTTGCTTGCTATGGATTAACTTTGATTTTTGCCTCTCATTTTTGTTTTGATGCTGAATTTCTTTATCATTTGCTTTTGAACCTTTGCCTTCTGACTATGTCATATTCCCTGGTCCTGCTCAAAAAGAAAAATATTCTTATTAGTTCATCTAAAATAAAAAATCAAGGGTCATTTACTGACTGTAAGAATTGCACTTTAAATGTTCTTAAAAAATACTTTAGTTTATTTCGTTTATTGACCTTTGCCAGTATAAGATTTTGATTTTGCTTAGCATATAATCCAACTCACTCACAAGATGTTAGATGATCTATTTCTTTGAATAGAACTTGGTTTTCCACACATATCCGAAAAATGTGCATGTTGTATTAATGACCATCTTTAAACGGGTCAGTATGTGTGAGTGTGCCCTTAGATGAACTGGCACTGAATAAAGGCTAGCTGCTGCCTTGCCACTACAGCTGCCAGGATCTGAACTAGAAACCCAGATTAGGAAATATTGTAGATGGCTGGAAATTTCATGGATAATGTTATTATATAGTCATAACAAGAAACATGTGCAAACTTCACAAAGAGACCTGAGTGAATATTCAAACCCAGTGAGCTCTGGCTCTTTTATTAAATCTTTTTTGTTCCAAGCACAGAGCTATCAGGCAGCAGCTCTTTCATGTTACCCGGTATTATATGCACACACTAACATCTCAAAGCATCAATAGACACATATATGAATATGGACACAAAGACCTGCAAATACATATATAGGCTGATAAACACATTCTTATCTACACTGTAAGTCAGGTCCCCACACATTGACTCACTACAGACTCGCAATCCTACAATAGATAAATATAGAAAGACTCCCACACACACATATACTGTATGTTACACAAGTAAATGCTCACGCAGCTCAAAAGCCATATTAAGGTATCTACTTTTTATTTTATTGGTGACTACATTCAAGGGAAGGGAAGGGCAGGGAAAGGGAACACTAATCTCACTGTAACTAATTGTACCCTCCTAGGCACTTTCGATAACCGATTTAGCCAGCTTTGAAGTGAGAAACATGAAGTAGAAAACAAGCACCAAGCATTAAAAAGCAGATGAAGATTTTTCACATGAGTTCACATCTCCTGGTGGTTTACAGTCTAACAAGGAAATGCTGACACAGGGCATGAAAATCTTTCTGCATTATTTCGGGGTGTATAGGATCAAATGTTTCTGAAGAAAAACGAAAAAAGATCTAGTAAAAGGAAAAAAAAAGAATTCAAAGTTTGCAATGTGATGCCTAAAAAGTCAGGCAGGCTTATAAATTGGCAATCAGGGGCCATACCATTATAAACTGACCCTTTTCAACATCTACTGAGACATTTCAACCAGTAAAAGACATTTTCCCAAAACATTCAAATGTTATTTTCAAGAACACAAATTTTAAAAACAAAATCCCTTAAAGATAGGGTGAGAAGCTCAGTCATCCGGGAGGAGCTCAGAGTAGAGCCGCTGCTCCTCCGCATCGAGAGGAGTCAGATGAGGTGGCTCGGGCATCTGATCAGGATGCCTCCTGGACGCCTCCCTGGTGAGGTGTTCCGGGCACGTCCAACCGGGAGGAGGCCCCAGGGAAGACCCAGGACACGTTGGAGGGACTATGTCTCTTGACTGGCCTGAGAACGCCTTGGGATTCTCCCGGAAGAGCTAGAAGAAGTGGCCGGGGAGAGGGAAGTCTGGGCATCTCTGCTCAAGCTGCTGCCCCCGCGACCCGACCTCGGATAAGCGGGAGACAATGGATGGATGGATGGATGGATGAATATCCAGCAAAGCCTTTTTTGCGTACTTCTATTCGGAGGGAGTGGAGTTCATAGAGTATTAGATTCCTATAGACTCCTGTGCAGCAGCTCTCTCTCTCTCTCTCTTTCTTTTGCTACAACTTTTTACAATTACAAAGCATTTGGGTATCAAATATAATCCACAAATTGGTGCTGGCTTCATAATCAATCCCAGTTCACATAACCACCCATCCACATGCAAAATGTACTATAGTGATAATTCAATCAAAAGTTAATATAACAATTAATACAACCTAGCAGTTATACCTTCATCACAGCGGCCAGCTTTGGCAACCTCAATTGTCTTCTTCAGCTGGCAAGAGGTGACTTGCATTTCACACAAGTTGTCATATGTGATGCCATCACTGCCACATACTTGGGAGAAAGGCTGATGCTCACAGTGGGGGCATAAGCAACGATTGTCAACACAGTTGGCACCGAAGGAGCACAGCGTACCACCACAGGTCTCTGTTTAAATAAAAAATGGAAAGAATGACACTGTAGGCTACACATAAAAATAAGATTTTGATGTACAGTAAGTCTTCTAATTTGAGAGGTTTTGATCTCATAAACATTTACCTTCAAATTTCACCATTTAAACATTCACAATCCAGCATTCCATTTTCTCTCAGCATTAAATCCTAATTTTTAACCTATTGGTCTGTACAGCAGTTGCCTTGTAGCTCAACGTTAATAGTCAAGGCCACAGTCCAATGCAACTATCTAACATTCCATGCCAACCTCCTGAACACATCTATTTTTGTTTTCACAAACGATTCTATCTGATCACTTGTCTTTTAACTCATCAATACACTCAGCTCCAAGTTTCAGTCTTTCTAGTAAAATATTTATTCATTCACCCAGTTACTTGCCATTCTATCTAAATTACCAAGCATCTGTACATCTAACTAATCACATATGAATATAGCTACTAGTCACTTTAACTATATTCATTTATACCTAATCAATATATACAGTATATACCTATTCTTCAAATTGCCTGAGCCCCCCCCCCCCCCCCCCCCCATTCCCTCTCCAATATTCAACATTTCCTGTCATCCAATCTTCCTTCTTTCTCTAAACACTACATCTCATTCAACCAGTCAACTAATAGTCCTTGGAAGAATACAGTCATAACTCTGTCCATTCATTCATCCATCCATCCAATTTACCTGCCCCACCACCAATTAATCCATCTACCACTCTGATTTTGATATTCACATATTTGACATAATCTACTTAAATATGTGTTTAGTTGTATCTAAATTAGTGGATTAATCACGCTATTTAGGCCCATACGTACTTACCCATTTATTCTTCCATTTTCTTGCCATTTAGTCTCTCAAAACACCCAATTACCTGTCCACCTAACTAGTCTTTTATATGTGTATGCACCCACTAATCACTTCGTCAATACATTTATTTATACTTTCTCTCTTCATTCCTCAACCTAAGCACCTTGCTACTCACTTATTTACTCCCAATGTTTTGTTTTTATTCATCTTTTCTTCCTTTATTTCTCAATTAGCAACCACCCAACAAGCAATTGATATATCTGTGATTCTCCCATCTATTTTCCTGCTTCTCCACTTCAATATCTGATTAATTCAGCTAGCCATCAAACTACCTTCTGTTTCTACCAACTTGACTCAATCTCTTAACCATTTGTCTAATTATATTGCTGAAAATAAATTAATTGATCTTTTGAGTTGCTTCTTAATTAACTCATTCTCTGACCGCATATTTATTTCTTAATTCTTCAATGGTTTTAAATTCACTGCAATCAAACCACCTGATAACTAGTCTTTTTAACCAATCATTCAAACATTTATCCACAAGTTTATTCCACTCATTTTCATTACACACTTACATATTACCTTTACTAGAACATTGATTTAACCAGCCAAGTTTTATACCCACTACCCACCAGTATATTTTGATAGTCACCTATCATTCCATCTATCTCTATTTTCTCAATCTGCTTACTCCAATGTTTGGTTGCAGAGCATGTTTGCCCACCCCTTAGATTTTGGGTATAAATGAGGCTTCCCGCTTTAGATATAACACCAGTCTCTCACAGGCTGCAGTCACACCTACACTAAGAGCTGTCAATCAACTTAACCTAAATATCTTTCTGATGTTGGAGGAAAATACCTAGAAAAGGAACACACATGCACAGGAATGTCATGCATACCCCACATAATGATCTGAAAGTCAGTCACTGAAGTTGTAAGGCAATAGCACTAATCGCTGCACTGCAGTTCTCTCTAGAACTCATCTGTTCATTTATCCATTCCTTAATTTTATGTTCTCATTTTCCTCTGTATATCATCCTTATACCCATCTGTGTGCTGCATCTATTCTTCTACCTGGAAATCTGTTTAGTTCATCCACTTAAGTATTCAAACTGTTAGTGTATCTACTAAAAATATGAACACATCCATTCACACAACTATCAATTTAACATTCTATTTATCTAACTATTCCCTCATCTGTAGGATTATCCACTTGTCTATCTTTCCATCTATTCACCCACCAATCTGTTCTCTACCTATATTCATTTATTTATTCATACCATTACAAGTCAGTTTCATACAATCACCCATCTATCTATCTGACCATCCTTCCATGTTTTAGGCCACTCACTCGATACTTCATCTATTCATTAAGCCTACCATATTTTCCAGTACTAATTCATCTATGGACTCACTCACCTAAGAGTCTGTCTACCACACCAGTTAAATCAAGACAATGTCCACTCAGAGGTTCTAGTAATGAAAGCATTCTATCTGAAAATGTGAATTAGTACTAAGAGAGCTAAAAGATAGCAGTGCCAGTCAATACACCATGCTTCACCATTTTCATTGTTACTTTTTAGAGTAATAATAATAATGAGTAAATGTGGTGATGGTGATAACGTAGTTACAATGACATCATGATGATGACAACATAGTTCTCACAGGAGAAAATACCAGTAAGCAGGCACCTGCAGTAGTGCAGTATAGGCATGTTTCTCTTATTAAAGAAAGGCAATGTGGGCATAAAGTAACCAGGAGTCACTGAAATGTTAAGTGTTATGGGATTTATATTCTCCGTGTCTTTATGCTTACTGTAAAAATGGTTTAACATTTTATCTTTCAAATTAAATTCAGTTTGGAATGAATTTTCTATTAAAACAGCTTTGAGTTCTTGGGAGGCTAGTGGACACATTAGTGGGAAGGTTGAAACCAACTAAAACTTTATTGCTACTCACTACATTCGCCCTGTGCTGCCACCTGGATGTCCCTCTTCTGGGTACAAGCTTGCACATGGAGCTCACACTCATTTGGGTAGTTGATGCCATCTGTTCCACATACTGGCTGCTTGGAAGGTACACACTCCGTCGAGCACACACACTTTCCTGTTGCTGTTTCACAGATAGCCCCAAACTGACACTTGCCGCAGGCCTCTGTGGAAAAAAGTAACACCAGAGAGAAATGGTTAGGGAGAAGAGCATGTGTTTTGCTCCACCACATGAAGCTCCACATGAAGTCAGGAGGAAAAAATAAATAAATAAATTCACAGGGGCCAAAACCATCTGCTATGAAAGCTCAGAAGCTGCTTTCCAGCTCCTGGGGTGTAAAGCTGTTAACTTGGCAGCATATTGGGGAGCACAGCACTTCACATGATAAGCTGAGTGTTTAAGGATTTTTTAAATAGAAAGCAAGTACAGTGTAAATAAAATAAAATATGTATGCTTGAAGTACACATTAACAGCAACTTGTTGGACAGAAAAAAATCCTGGATGTTTGCAACCAGCATCCAATAACAAAGCGTCCTCCTGACCTCTAGAGGGCACACTGGGTGTATTATTAATCTGAGCTCTGAAAACTGCTGCTCAAATTCTGGACCTGGCAGAGGGAGTGCTGTGGTATCTATATAGATGGGACAGATACCAAGTGTATACTACTATTAAACATGATGGTTCCATTACTAGATAACAATCCCAGTACCAAATTAGAAGTGCTAAATGAGGACCTGTCCAACTGTTCACTGAGAGAACTGGTCTTCTTGGGTCTGATCATTATTGGTATTAAACAATTCTCACAGATATTGTTAAGCTCCTTGTGAAAGCCCTAAATAAAGAACCTCAGAATGATTGCTGCTACCTCATGATCATCACGTATTCCCAAGGTGACTGGTAATATAAATATACACAAAAGCAACAGAAGTCACTGCCAGCCAAACACAGCTCAAAAACATTTAAAGGACTGATATAATGCCCTTCTAGTCAGTGCTATCCTATACATAATATGGGGGAGCATTCACCAAAGTTATCAAGAGAAAAAAGATTCTCATTCCCTCCAAAGAACTACAGCATTCTCTTGATTTAATGGTGTCACTGTTCAGCAACCCCTTTAGCAAACGCTCAATCACATCTGGAGTTAAGACTGGCAAGTCCATTTATTTTCACTTGAAGACTTTCATCTGTGAGAGACACATTCTCCTTCATTGCTCTACAGCCAGAATAATAGTGATGTGCCTATGTGTGAGTGAGTGCTAGTATGTCTTTGCTTACTGTATATTACCAAAATTCATGTGTTTGACTTTCTCTGAAAAGTATAGTACTACACTATTCTATACATCCCCATACATGTAGCAGTGCATGGGTTTCCCACAAGTACAGCGATGCACGTCTGTTTGACTCTAAAGGTATTTCTGGAGGCAAGCTTCTCTGTACACCCCATTAAGTACACCAGTACAGCCATTTATGTACTTCTCTCTTTTTCACTAGTACCATACTACACATACGGTATGCCCATAAGTAGAGTAGTCCATCAATGTCTGTTCATAGAGACAAACAAAACAGTACTGGTGTTCCCACAAGTGTACACCACAATATGTCTATGCATAGTCTTAAAGAAAAGTAACAGTTAAGAGCAATATTAAACATATCTGTATAGACAAACGTGTTTTGTGTAGACAAATTTGTAGAACAATGTTGTAGCACTAAGGTGGTAAAAAGTAATACACTGTGTGTGTATGTGTATGTGTATGATGTTAGAAACAGCTTATTTCCTGTGACAGCACCAAATCTCTCAGCCTACAGCCTAATACCATCAAACAACACAGCCAGTTGTTCCACAGATTTACTGCTTTTTGCCATTTCCAGCTTTAAATGATTCTCATTATTCAAATGAGGCATTTATCTCTTTTTTCATTTTTAACATTAACAATGCCCCCCTTTTTGCCTGCTCACTAGACAATCACTTCAAACCCTCCGCTAAAATGCCAGCGACTTTCCATCCTTTTTTGACAGACTAGTGAGCTGCTGTGCTATTTCTGTAGGATCCTCTCCATGACTGAATGTTTGATATTATGGTCATGGATTTCTAGGAGTGGCATTTCCCTGTGTGTCATGTATTCACCCGTCAATCTTTGGCATACATCACAAGATTTGTGATGCAATACTTTGAAATCTCCAATGTTCAAAGGAAAGTCAGAGGAGAGGAAATTACGAAGGGCTCAGTCTGGCTAAGCTTCCTCAATAACTTAGAGGAATGAACCCAGAATATGTACGCAAGTCCCACAATCACACTGGCCAGTGTATGTCTTTTGTTGAACTCTTCCTAAATTCTGCTTCTGAATTTTGCAAATTAGTAAAAAGTATTGTTTATAATAGTTTAAAATTAGAGCAGTCTTTGAAACCCACTTTGTTTAGAATTTATTAATAACCTGGTCACTAGCACATCAATATTAATTGGCTCATATTATCAGAACCTTGTTGAAGTATGGCATAAAACTTTATTTATAAAGGAGCACACCCCACCAACAGGGAAACATTTAGTAGGCTGAAGGATCATGTCCCGTGACCACCTCCCTTACTAGTTTCATGACCAAGCCTGCTCTTGTTGTAATGCCAAAATATGAAAATGTTATGTGATGTCTTGTCTCAGCATATATGCAATAAAAAGAGAGCAGATGGAAAGTAAGTGGAATAAAGGAATCAAAAGGGTGTGTGTGCACAGTAAACTACTCATCCTCCACCTACAAGTATCTTCTCTTCCACTTTTTCAGACTTAAATCTCTGTTACAGTTGGGCAGTTTTAGGCCCCCGAGACAAGGTCATCAAGTGTGTAAACATTATGAAAATAAATATTAATAATGACAAGCCCATATCCCCGGCACTGCAGTCTACTTTCATTTTAGATTCAGATGCCTCCTGAGCTCAGAAGATAAACACTTTTATTAGCATCTCATATTAAAAAATGGTGGGGGTAGAGAGGTGTCCTTGTTAATTTAGAACTCTCCTCTCTGCCACTCTCTGAATTCAATGGGTAGTGATAATAGGTAAAGATATCACCTTCTAATGAAAGGACTCTCTGGTTTCCTGTGTGCAATACATAAATACTTCAATATGGGCTTTGCAGCTGGGGAGCAGTTTCTTTGCTTTGTTTTGTTTTCTTGATATGACACTTGCTGAGATCAAAAACACTAAAATAATACACTAACATCAGATCTTATTTGTACAGTCATTTGAATAGTAAGTACTATCAGAAGGTCTGCAGTCTTGTGTCCAGCCAGGAAAGAAAGCACAGAACCATTCTAAACCTGATCACTAAAAATTAAAGAGCATGCTTTATTAAATCAAACAAGACAGAAGAATGACTATAAGGAAAAAACAAATTAACAACTGAAACAATAAACAACAGAAAACAAACCCATACCTTCATTAGTACTTCTACTGTCTTTCAGGTAGAGTGGCTCTAATATTTCCCCCTTCACAATAATATCACCATCACTCTCACTACAGTCATTCCTTGGTATCTGCAGGGGGTTAGTTCCAGGACCTCCCTAGCGTAAAGGACTTATACTTAAGGATGCTCAAGTCCCTTATATAAAACTAGCCAACCCGCGGCGTAGCATACGCCTCATAATTATGTATTGATGGGTGAACACTTCCTGAACAACACAGTTGTCCAAATGGGGTGGGTTTGAGGATACGACTGTGAGTGAATGAAAAGATGGAACTCTGGAGAGAGCAACATACAATTGTCCATGACTGAAAACTGGTTTTGGCAGTTACAGGCATATCGTTTTGAAAGTTTGTCCCTGTGCCTTATTAATTGCCATTGCAAAGACCAATCTAACAGGAAATTGTCTGCGTATAAAAGTAAAAGGCAAATTTGAATCTGATGGGGTCAGGGATATCCAGGGAATAAGGACAGTTTGTGAGGTAGGAGCTGTGATAGTTTTACACTCCAGTACATTGCGGTGAATGCTGGTAAGTCAGTCTAGTGCCATCACAGAGACTTCTTGTTGGCATGAGGTTTCTGAGAAGCATGACGACTGAACCTATTTTAATTTTGAGTTTATGCGGAGGCATGCCAGTGGGAGTAAGGCTGTTAAGAAATTCTTCGGGGAATGAAACCTGATCTGCGGGATTGTCTGTGACAATGGAATCAACGCTGGTGAAAGTTATTTCGTCGGTAGGGATAAGTTTCAGTACTTGTTCATTAAGGTGTAGCGAGTCTTGAGAAGTTGATGTCGCCATATAGTTGTTGAACGGGATCAGAAATAAAAGGAAAACAATGTGAAGGTAATGGATGTGGGAGGAGTGTTAGAGTTGGCGGGCGGGGCTCTGTCGTGCGTATCCCATGGTCTTAGAGTTGGTGGGCAGGGCTCTGTGAGTTAGCGGGCGTGGCTCTCTCGTGCGTATCCCATGGTCTCTGTCTTGCGTGCCATGGTCGGCTGCTTAGTGAATTGTTGGTGGTCGTGGCTCTGTCTTGCATGTGTCTTGCTTGCCATGGATTTAGTGAATTATATATATACAGTAGATAGCATAGTATCCATATTACTAACCGAAGGTTATGGATGCAGGGTGCATCGAAGCGCACGCGCACTGCAACAAGCCCGCCCATAGCTAACGACACAGCCACAGAAAGGTTAGTAATATGGACGAGAAGGTTGTACACTGGATGTCACGCGCACTGCCGCACTGCAACGAGCCCGCCACCTGTAAACTAGACTTGCTCTAATCCACTGTGCCAGTAATGTAGATCACATAAAAGTCATTCAGTTTGTCGCCCGCCCCAGAGTCCAGAGTCAAATGCAGCGGCGTCCCAAAACGTGGTGGCGCCCGCCCCAGAGTCAAACGCAGCGACTTCCCAAAACGCGGCGGCTTCCCAGAGTCAGTAGGTGGTGCCAAAATAACACACCATAATGCGCCATGGCGCCCGCCCCAGAGTCAAACGCAGCGGCTTCCCAAAATGCAGTGGCTTCCCAGAGTCAGTATGTGGCACCCAAACAACACAACCTGTGAGCTACACTTGCTCTAATCCACTGTGCCAGTAATATAGATCATATAACGGTCACAGACTCTAACCCAGCGGCTTCCCACCCAGACGCACCCACCCTCCAAGATATGTCATCCATCCAGATATCGGACGGAACAGAAACTGATTGTCATTCTTGGATTTCCGATTCGTTAGCGAATCGCGGGCTTACTTGTTTGCATATAATCTACACACATCCTCCCATATACATTCAATTATCTCTAGATTATAGCACTAGCAGCACTAAAACTTCCACAAATCTAACCATTTTTCTGCTTTATTGTAGAAATGCTTGATTCATTTTTACCAACCTTATGGCCCAATTCGGCAAGCGACCTGGCACTTTTCAAAAGACCTTTACACTCCCTCTTATGACCTGTTTATACTTGGGCACAGAAAGCTGCAGACGCAGTCATGCACAATGGAAGTGCACGCCAGTCTATTTATAGTTCAAGCGTTTGATGCACGACTCTGCACAGTTGCAGAATCTCCCAGCTTTTCCCACATCTTTTGTTTGCCTTTACATATTGATCTCAGAGATATTTCCATTTCTAACCGCACAACCTTTCATCATTGCGCAGGGTCAGGTCTTGCCATGAACATGCAGACATTTGGGTATTGCTTTTAATGTTGGATTGTGTAGCTACAGGTAGCATAGGGTTGCCAAATCCTTAAAAAATGTACAGCCCAAGGACAGCTAAAAATGGCGTAGAAGTGCAAAAAAACTAGCCCAATACCCAACGTTGACAAACTGGGAAGCCAGTTGTGGATTAGGTACAAACCATTTATAAGTGATAGAACAGGTACATCCCATCGAACAATGTCGTTCCCTCTTGGAGAATTTAGAACGATAAAATATTTATATAGGTGTGAAGGCCAGGGTGAGTGGTATGTGAATAATGAGAGAAAATGCTTATAAGATGGAGGGAGGGGGGGCTTTAGAAATAACCCAAAGAAACAGAACCCGCAGAAGGCCACTTTTCCCCCCGCAGATGCTGATCAAAAAATAGCTGAATTGGGCAAGAAAACCACAGACCACACAACTGCTCCTCCAGTGAGCGAATGTTTTCTTGTCTAGCACATGTGCAATCAATATGTACAGACATGTACAGGGCTGCACGATTACAAAATTCTGGAGGAACTCAGTGGCCGACGAGAAGGTGTGCTCACCAAGACTGATTGACTAAATTTACATCACGAGCACCCTAACAGTCCCTTGCAGCAACATGAACACTTGCACTGATTAAGTTCCTGCAACTTGTACACAGCGCCTATTGCTACTACCAAGTGGATGGTGTGGCGAGATCCTCCCTGCTGCAATAACTTGCAATCTCTGGTAGAATGCCAATAAAGATGACCAAACTTGACTATAGTGGATGTAAATATTGTAACAAGGTTTATGTAGGTGAAACAGTGGAAGGAACATTACTAAGCCTTGAGGGCTGAAAGTGGAGGGTTGGCGCATTCGCCTGACCCCATCTCTCCCAAACTACACATCACTTCATTGAAGGGGATTCAGTGTAGTGCTAGACATGCATTAGATTAAAGTTCTGCTTTTAGGAACTTTCTGAATTATTTATACCCAAACATTTTCGATCTGTAGACATCGTCTTTTAAATGGCCTTCCAAAGGTTATGCTTATACCATGTCAGTCATCTCTTATAAAATGTAAAGGTTACTTGCTCACAAAGACATCTAGTGGTGCTTATTTTTAAAAAACGAGGCCCCATCACAGCTTTCAAGTTCTGAACTTACATGGAATATATTTATTGACACTTGCTGGTCAGTCCTCCGTGGCCTATGTGTCTTTGTACCTGCAGTTACAGGGGATACCGTTCATTGCCAGAACCTTTCCCACCCAACAATGGTGGTACAGTTTCTTTGGGCTGATGTGTGACTCTCTCTCTTTGGCCCCTGTCAGGTATTAACCCTGTCCAGCACCCCTCTGGTGCCAATTTTGCCCTTGCAAACACCTCACAAGGTAACCCGTTTAATATATAAAATACAATCAATAATCCTGACAGCGTCCTAAAACTGTTTTTAACAGTGTGACAGATAGATAGATACACATAAGCATTTTATTTCTTGTGATGGTTAATGCTGTAAAAGGTGCCATATGAAATAGCACTCCATTGTGTGGCTCAAGGTTGTTATTGTTAATGAAAACTGAAATGACTAAAAAAGCACATTGTTCCTCGAAATAAAAACAAACAAAACTAAGAGCTCAATGTAAAAAAAAACTGATATTAAAATCATATACTCATAAATTAACTGGAATAAAATTAAAATGGGTGGAAATGAAAACTTGTTGAAGCCTATTACTTACTTCCTATTTGTTCTGACTACCTAGCAATGCACTATGTGGCTACATTACCTAATGGGAATAATACTTCTCAGTTAGGTGCATAGAGCAGGCTCTTAAACAAGGATCAACAGAAAAGAATTATCTGTAAATGGCAAAGTGCTGTCTTTTTATTATTTTGAGTAGGACAATGACATTATCAGTGTAGTCAGTCAGCCTTGTGAAGATCAATAAAAGGGAAATAACCATACAAATTTAAAAATACTCCTAAACTGAAGATGTCTATGAAGAGTTTGAGGACTATGACACACTGACAAAACAAATTTACCAAAGAAAGTAAAATGACTGGCAATGTCAGTCATTTAAATTGGTGTATGCAGAATGCTGCTGTCTGGTCATCTTAGTCAATCAAACAGAAAAACACAAAAGGTTTGTTGGAATGCCCAGCAAGTTCTAATGAATTCTTTCCTTCATAAAGTACTTGATCTGAAGTTTAAGATGTCTAGAGCTGTCTAAATAAGCACCTTGATCCTCTCTAGGACTTTTGACCAATGAAGTAGGGGAGAGATGGATTTTCGGTTCAAAAGCTTGATTCCATGTGAACTAGCTTCATGTCTGTGCACAACTCTGATTTTCTGCAAATATTTTATTTAACAATATTTTAATGAAAATGCATGCATTTTGTACGATGTGAGCATATAACTGGATGAATAACAAGAGGATTATATGACATGAGTACTGTATATGGAAATGTTTTTTGTGGATTTTCTAATATCGTTTGCTGTTGTTCAGCATTGGCCACCTGCTGGCCTCAATTGACTATGTGATCTCCATTCTCCTTTAAAACTTGTGATTAATTTGTTTTATTGGCATCACTGCAAAAAACACTACGTAAAGCAACAGGGAAAAAATATAATTTGAGGGTGGAGTATGAAAACTAAACTGAAGTGATTGTCTCAGTATAGAAACTAATTGAGGTTAAGTCACCAATAATAAAAATTAAAACTGATAAAAGTTCATAAACATAAACTGATACTTGGCTTAAAATGAAAGAAAAGGTGAAATTAGTACAGACATAAAGCTAATTTAACTAAAATAATCTTGTTTGCAAGGTGGTGCTTCAGAACATAAAAATCTATTACTACATTAGCATACAAGAAGAAAATACAATTATAAGAGACTTTATGGAAAAATAACTTAAAACCAGCATCCATAAAAATAACAAAATGTGAGGGATTTGAATAAAGAAATAAACTTCACAACTTTAAAGAAATATATTTAGAAAACATGAAAAATAATATTGTCCCACACTAAAGGTATTAGGAAGCTCAAAGTTTTTAGTTAAATCAGACAGACAGACAGACAGATAGATAATGTAACAGAGTACTTGTAGTGTGTGCTCCAAACTGAAATAAAAGTACTAACAAAAGGAAAACTTATTTCTAAAGAATTTCAGCTCTCTGTTTCTTCAAGTATCTGAGCGACTTTGACATGAGCCACACTATGATGGCTAGATGACTGGGTCAGAGCATCTCCAAAATGGCCAATCTTGTAGGGTGTTCCTGCCCAAGTCTCATTGTTATATGTAGTGGGTGAAGGCTAACACGACTAGTCCAATCTCACAGAAGGGCTACTGATACACAAATTACTAAAAAACATAATACTGGCCATAAGAGAAGGTTGTCAGATAATGCTGTGCATTACAGCTGCCTGCACTGCAGCTGGCTACATTGCCACAGACTGGTCAGAGTGTTCATACTGAACCCTGTCCAGCAATAAAAGCATTTACAATGGGCACATGAGCATCAGAAGTGAGCCATGGAGCAATGGAAGAAGGTTGCCAGGTCTGATGAATCACATTTTTTTTCAGATCATGAGGATGCCCAGGTGCATGTGCGTCCTTTACCTGGGGAATAGAGGGCAGCAGGATGCACTACAGGAAGAAGGCAAGCAGGAGGAGGCAATGTGATGCTCTGGGCAATACTGTGCTGGGAAATATTGGGTCCTGGCATTCATGTTGATGTTACCTTGACACATACCTAAAGATTGTTGCATACCATGTAAGCCCCTTCATGGCAACAGTATTTGCTGAAGGCAGTGATCTCTTCCAGCAGGATAATGCACCCTGCCACACTGCAAAAATTGTTCAGGAAAAGTTTGAAGAACATGACAAAAATATCAAGGTGTTGACTTGGCCTCCATATTCCCCAAATCTAAATCTCTTCGAGCAACTGTGGAATGTGCTAGAAAAACAAGTCCAATTCATGGAGGCCTCATCTTGCAACTTAAAGGACTTAAAGTATCTCCTGCTAACGTCTTGGTGTCAGATATCACAGGACACCTTCAGAAGTTTTGTGGAGTCCATGCCTCGACAGGTCAGAGCTGTTCTGGCAACATGATATTACATAATACATAATATTATGTAAGTGATTTGAATGTTGTGTCTGATAGGTACATAGTGACAATATGGCTGTGTGGTACCCATGCACTTAAATGAGTAGGGAAGTATTTCTTATGTAATCTGTGCCAAACTGGCTGCATTATTTTGAGTGTTTTGAAGGCAGCTGCACAGGTGGAATGGTAGCACAGCTTACAGAGAACACCTGCCAACAGAGAGCTAAAGTATGGGTGGAAGAGGCAGTAAAATGTAGCAGGGGCTGTACAGGACAGTGATGCATGTCACTTTTCTGTCTTGCATATCTGCTGGCAAAAGGCTTTTATCCCCTATAGTGAGACAGTTCAGTCTCGAAGCATAAGAATCTATGCCTATAGTATTAATGTTGAACTGCTAAAAAAAACTTAAAAATGATATAGTTTGCATAATGTTCTG